>NW_027480525.1:0-1200000 GCF_051401765.1 Calliopsis andreniformis | reverse complement strand
AATCTTCAACCCTCAATCCTCAATTCTCAATCCTCAACCCTCAATCCTCAGACCTCAAACATCAATACTCAACCCTCAGTCCTCGTCCTCAATCCACAACCCCCAATACTCAATCCTCAACCTTCAATTCTCAATCCTCAATCCTCAATCCACAATCCTGAATCCTCAATCCTGAATCCTCAAGCTTCAGCCCTCAGTCCTCAACAATCAGTTGTCAATCCTCAATCCTCAAGAGAATATCATCAATTCACAGTTTTCAATACTTAATACTCAATCTGCAATCTTCAAATCTCTATCCACAAACATCAATTCTCATCACTCAACCCTCAGCACTCAGTCTTCAATCCTCAATCCTCAATCCTCAATCGTCAATCCTCATTCTTCAATCCTCAATACCCAATTCTCAATCTTCAATCTTCAATCCTCAATCCTCAATTCTCAATCCTCAATCCTCAATCCTCAGACATCAAACAGCAGTAGTCAACCCTCAGTCCTCGTCCTCAATCCACAACCATCAATCCTCAATCCTCAATATTCAATCATCAATATTCAATCTTCAGTCATCAATCCTCAATCCTCAATCCTCAATCCTCAATGTTCAATCCGCAATACCCAATCCTCAATCTTCTATCCGCAATCCTCAATCCTCAATCCTCAATCCTCAATCCTCAATCCTCAATCCTCAATCTTCAATCCTCAATACTCAATCTTCAATCCTCAATCCTCAATCCTCAATCCTCAATCCTCAATCTTCAATCCTCAATAATCAATCTTCAATCCTCAATCCTCAATCCTCAATCCTCAATCCTCAATCTTCAATCCACAATAATCAATCTTCAATCCTCAATCCTCAATCCTCAATCCTCAATCCTCAATCCTCAATCTTAATCTTCAATCCTCAGTACTCGATCTTCAATCCTCAATCCACAATCCTCAATCCTCAATCCTCAATCTTCAATACCCAATACTCAATCTTCAATCCTCAATCCTCAATCCTCAATCCTCAATCCTCAATCTTCAATCCTCAATAATCAATCTTCACTCCTCAATCCTCAATCCTCAATCCTCAATCCTCAATCCTCAATCTTAATCTTCAATCCTCAGTACTCAATCTTCAATCCTCAATCCTCAATCCTCAATCCTCATTCTTCAATCCTCAACACCCAATCCTCAATCTTCAATCCTCAATCCTGTATCCTCAATTCTCAATCCTCAATCCTCAATCCTCAGACCTCAAACAACAATACTCAACCCTCAGTCCTCGTCCTCAATCCACAACACTCAATCCTCGATCCTCAATCTTCAATCATCAATATTCAATCTTCAATCCTCAATCCTCAATCCTCAATACTCAATCTTCAATCCTCAATGTTCTATCCTAAATACGCAATCCTCAATCCTCAATCTTAATCTTCAATCCTCAGTACTCAATCTTCAATCCTCAATCCACAATCCTCAATCCTCAATCCTCAATGTTCAATACCCAATACTCAATCTTCAATCCTCAATCCTCAATCCTCAATCCTCAATCCTCAATCCTCAATCCTCAATCGTCAATCTTCAATCCTCAATACTCAATCTTCAATCCTCAATCCTCAATACTCAATACTCAATCCTCATTCTTCAATCCTCAATACCTAATCCTCAATCTTCAATCCTCAATCCTCAATGCGCAATCCTCAATACTCAATACTCAATCCTCATTCTTCAATCCTCAGTACCCAATCCTCAATCTTCAATCCTCAATCCTCAATTCTCAATACTCAACCCTCAATCCTCAGACCTCAAACATCAATACTCAACCCTCAGTCCTCGTCCTCAATCCACAACCCCCAATACACAATCCTCAATCTTCAATTCTCAATCCTCAATCCTCAATCCTCAATGTTCAATCCGCAATACCCAATCCTCAATCTTCTATCCGCAATCCTCAATCCTCAATCCTCAATCCTCAATCCTCAATCCTCAATCCTCAATCTTCAATCCTCAATACTCAATCTTCAATCCTCAATCCTCAATCCTCAATCCTCAATCCTCAATCTTCAATCCTCAATAATCAATCTTCAATCCTCAATCCTCAATCCTCAATCCTCAATCCTCAATCTTCAATCCTCAATAATCAATCTTCAATCCTCAATCCTCAATCCTCAATCCTCAATCCTCAATCCTCAATCTTAATCTTCAATCCTCAGTACTCGATCTTCAATCCTCAATCCACAATCCTCAATCCTCAATCCTCAATCTTCAATACCCAATACTCAATCTTCAATCCTCAATCCTCAATCCTCAATCCTCAATCCTCAATCTTCAATCCTCAATAATCAATCTTCAATCCTCAATCCTCAATCCTCAATCCTCAATCCTCAATCCTCAATCTTAATCTTCAATCCTCAGTACTCAATCTTCAATCCTCAATCCTCAATCCTCAATCCTCATTCTTCAATCCTCAACACCCAATCCTCAATCTTCAATCCTCAATCCTGTATCCTCAATTCTCAATCCTCAATCCTCAATCCTCAGACCTCAAACAACAATACTCAACCCTCAGTCCTCGTCCTCAATCCACAACACTCAATCCTCGATCCTCAATCTTCAATCATCAATATTCAATCTTCAATCCTCAATCCTCAATCCTCAATACTCAATCTTCAATCCTCAATGTTCTATCCTAAATACGCAATCCTCAATCCTCAATCTTAATCTTCAATCCTCAGTACTCAATCTTCAATCCTCAATCCACAATCCTCAATCCTCAATCCTCAATGTTCAATACCCAATACTCAATCTTCAATCCTCAATCCTCAATCCTCAATCCTCAATCCTCAATCCTCAATCCTCAATCGTCAATCTTCAATCCTCAATACTCAATCTTCAATCCTCAATCCTCAATACTCAATACTCAATCCTCATTCTTCAATCCTCAATACCTAATCCTCAATCTTCAATCCTCAATCCTCAATGCGCAATCCTCAATACTCAATACTCAATCCTCATTCTTCAATCCTCAGTACCCAATCCTCAATCTTCAATCCTCAATCCTCAATTCTCGATACTCAACCCTCAATCCTCAGACCTCAAACATCAATACTCAACCCTCAGTCCTCGTCCTCAATCCACAACCCCCAATACACAATCCTCAATCTTCAATTCTCAATCCTCAATCCTCAATCCACAATCCTGAATCCTCAATCCTGAATCCTCAACCTTCAGACATCAGTCCTCAACAATCAGTTGTCAATCATCAATCCTCAATAGAGTATCCTCAATTCACAGTTTTCAATACTCAATAGTCAATCTGCAATCTTCAGATCTCTAACCACAAACACCAATTCTCATCACTCAACCCTCAACACTCAGTACTCAATGTTCAATCCTCAATCCTCAATTCTCAATCTTTAGACCTCAACACTGAATCTTCAATCCTCAACCCTCAATCCTCAATCCTCAATCCTCAATACGCAATATTCAATCCTCAGTCCACAATCCTCAATCTTCAATCCTCAAACCTCAATCCTCAATCCTCAATCTTCATTCCTCAGTCCTCAGTCCTCAATCCTCAATCATCATTCTTCAATCCTCAATACCCAATCCTCAACCTTCAATCCTCAATCCTCAATCCTCAATCCTCAATCCTCAATCCTCAATCCTCAATCCTCAATCTTCAATCCTCAATACTCAATCCTCAATCCACAGTCCTCAATTCTCAAACCTCAATACTCAATGCTCAATCGTCAATCCTCAATGCCCAATCCTCAATCTTAAATCCTCAATCCTCAACCCTCAATCCTCGATCCTCAACGTTCAATCCTCAATACTCAATCTTCAGTCCTCAATCCTCAACCCTCAGTCCCCAGTCCTCTATCCTCAATCTTCAATCTTCAATCGTCAACACTCGATCTTCAACCCTCAGTCCTCAATCCTCAATCCTCAATCCTCATTCTTCAGTCCTCAATACCCAATCCTCAATCTTCAAACCTCAATCCTGAATCCTCAATTCTCAATCCTCAATCCTCAATCCTCAGTCCTCAGTGCTCAAACCTCAATCCTCAACCGTCAGCCCTCATCCTCAATCCTCAATTATCAAGCTATAATCCTCAATCCTCAATCCTCAAGCCTCAATCCTCAATCCTCAATCCTCAATCCTCAACCCTCAATCGTCATTCTTCAATCCTCAATACCCAATCCTCAATCTTCAATCCCGAAACCTCAATCCTCAATTCGCAATCCTCAATCCTCAATCCTCAGACCTCAAGTATCAATTCTCAACCTTCAGTGCTCGTCCTCAATCCACAACCCTCAATCCTCAATCCTCAATCTTCATTCATCAATATTCGACCTTCAATCCTGAATCCTCAATCCTCAATCCTCAATCCTCAATCCTCAGTCCTCAAACCTCAATCCTGAATCCTCAACACTGAATCCGCAATCTTCAGCCCTAAGTCCGCAACAATCAGTTGTCAATCCTCAATCCTCAATAGAATATCCTCAATTCACAGTTTTCAATACTCAATACTCAATCTGCAATCTTCAGACCTCTATCCACAAGCATCAATTCTCATCACTCAACCCTCAATACTCAGTCCCCAATCCTCAATCTTCAATCCTCAATCATCAATCCTCAATCTTAATCTTCAATCCTCAGTACTCAATCTTCAATCCGCAATCCTCAAACCTCAATACTCAATCCTCAATCTTCAATCCTCAATACTCAATCTTCAATCCTCAATCCTCAATCCTCAATCCTCAATCCTCAATCCTCAATCCTCAATCGTCAATATTCAATCCTCAATACTCAATCTTCAATCCTCACTACTCAATACTCAGTACTCAATCCTCATTCTTCAATCCTCAATACCCAATCCTCAATCTTCAATCCTCAATCCTCAATTCTCAGTCCTCGACCCTCAATCCTCAGACCTCAAGCATCAATACTCAACCCTCAGTCCTCGTCCTCAATCCACAACCCCCAATACTCAATCCTCAATCTTCAATCCTCAATCCTCAATCCTCAATCCTCAATCCTCAATCCTCAATCCTCAATCCTCAATCGTCAATCTCAATCTTCAATCCTCAGTACTCAATCTCCAATCCTCAATCCTCAATCCTCAATCCTCAATCCTCAATCTTCAATCCTCAACACTCAACCTTGAATCCTCAATCCTCAATCCTCAATCCTCAATCCTCAATCCTCAATCTTAATCTTCAATCCTCAGTACTCAATCTTCAATCCTCAATCCTCAATCCTCAATCCTCAATCCTCAATCTTCAATCCTCAATCCTCAATCTTCAATCCCCAATACTCAATCTTCAATCCTCAATACCCAATCCTCAATCTTCAATCCTCAATCCTCAATCCTCAATTCTCAATTCTCAATCCTCAGTCCTCAGTCCTCAAACCTCAATCCTCAACCCTCAGACCTCATCCTCAATCCTTAATCGACAATCCTCAATCCTCAATCTTCTATCCTCAATACTCAATCTTCAATCCTGAATCCTCAGACTTCAAACATCAATACTCAACCCTCAGTCCTCGTCCTCAATCGAAAACCCTCAATCCTCAATCCTCAATATTCAGTCATTAATATTCAACCTTCAATCCTCAATCCTCAATCCTCTATCCTCAACACTCAATCCTCAATGTTCAATCCTCAATACCCAATCCTCAGTCTTCAATCCTCAATCCTCAATCCTCAATCCTCAATCCTCAATCCTCAATCCTCAGTCCTCAAACCTCAATCCTGAATCCTCAACACTGAATCCTCAATCTTCAGCCCTAAGTCCGCAACAATCAGTTGTCAATCCTCAATCCTCAATAGAATATCCTCAATTCACAGTTTTCAATACTCAATACTCAATCTGCAATCTTCAGACCTCTATCCACAAGCATCAATTCTCATCACTCAACCCTCAATACTCAGTCCCCAATCCTCAATCTTCAATCCTCAATCATCAATCCTCAATCTTAATCTTCAATCCTCAGTACTCAATCTTCAATCCTCAATCCTCAAACCTCAATACTCAATCCTCAATCTTCAATCCTCAATACTCAAGCTTCAATCCTCAATCCTCAATCCTCAATCTTCAATCCTCAATCCTCAATCCTCAATCGTCAATATTCAATCCTCAATACTCAATCTTCAATCCTCAATCCTCAATACTCAGTACTCAATCCTCATTCTTCAATCCTCAATACCCAATCCTCAATCTTCAACCCTCAATCCTCAATTCTCAATCCTCAACCCTCAATCCTCAGACCTCAAACATCAATACTCAACCCTCAGTCCTCGTCCTCAATCCACAACCCCCAATACTCAATCCTCAACCTTCAATTCTCAATCCTCAATCCTCAATCCACAATCCTGAATCCTCAATCCTGAATCCTCAAGCTTCAGCCCTCAGTCCTCAACAATCAGTTGTCAATCCTCAATCCTCAAGAGAATATCATCAATTCACAGTTTTCAATACTTAATACTCAATCTGCAATCTTCAAATCTCTATCCACAAACATCAATTCTCATCACTCAACCCTCAGCACTCAGTCTTCAATCCTCAATCCTCAATCCTCAATCGTCAATCCTCATTCTTCAATCCTCAATACCCAATTCTCAATCTTCAATCTTCAATCCTCAATCCTCAATTCTCAATCCTCAATCCTCAATCCTCAGACATCAAACAGCAGTAGTCAACCCTCAGTCCTCGTCCTCAATCCACAACCATCAATCCTCAATCCTCAATATTCAATCATCAATATTCAAACTTCAGTCATCAATCCTCAATCCTCAATCCTCAATCCTCAATGTTCAATCCGCAATACCCAATCCTCAATCTTCTATCCGCAATCCTCAATCCTCAATCCTCAATCCTCAATCCTCAATCCTCAATCCTCAATCTTCAATCCTCAATACTCAATCTTCAATCCTCAATCCTCAATCCTCAATCCTCAATCCTCAATCTTCAATCCTCAATAATCAATCTTCAATCCTCAATCCTCAATCCTCAATCCTCAATCCTCAATCTTCAATCCTCAATAATCAATCTTCAATCCTCAATCCTCAATCCTCAATCCTCAATCCTCAATCCTCAATCTTAATCTTCAATCCTCAGTACTCGATCTTCAATCCTCAATCCACAATCCTCAATCCTCAATCCTCAATCTTCAATACCCAATACTCAATCTTCAATCCTCAATCCTCAATCCTCAATCCTCAATCCTCAATCTTCAATCCTCAATAATCAATCTTCACTCCTCAATCCTCAATCCTCAATCCTCAATCCTCAATCCTCAATCTTAATCTTCAATCCTCAGTACTCAATCTTCAATCCTCAATCCTCAATCCTCAATCCTCATTCTTCAATCCTCAACACCCAATCCTCAATCTTCAATCCTCAATCCTGTATCCTCAATTCTCAATCCTCAATCCTCAATCCTCAGACCTCAAACAACAATACTCAACCCTCAGTCCTCGTCCTCAATCCACAACACTCAATCCTCGATCCTCAATCTTCAATCATCAATATTCAATCTTCAATCCTCAATCCTCAATCCTCAATACTCAATCTTCAATCCTCAATGTTCTATCCTAAATACGCAATCCTCAATCCTCAATCTTAATCTTCAATCCTCAGTACTCAATCTTCAATCCTCAATCCACAATCCTCAATCCTCAATCCTCAATGTTCAATACCCAATACTCAATCTTCAATCCTCAATCCTCAATCCTCAATCCTCAATCCTCAATCCTCAATCCTCAATCGTCAATCTTCAATCCTCAATACTCAATCTTCAATCCTCAATCCTCAATACTCAATACTCAATCCTCATTCTTCAATCCTCAATACCTAATCCTCAATCTTCAATCCTCAATCCTCAATGCGCAATCCTCAATACTCAATACTCAATCCTCATTCTTCAATCCTCAGTACCCAATCCTCAATCTTCAATCCTCAATCCTCAATTCTCAATACTCAACCCTCAATCCTCAGACCTCAAACATCAATACTCAACCCTCAGTCCTCGTCCTCAATCCACAACCCCCAATACACAATCCTCAATCTTCAATTCTCAATCCTCAATCCTCAATCCTCAATGTTCAATCCGCAATACCCAATCCTCAATCTTCTATCCGCAATCCTCAATCCTCAATCCTCAATCCTCAATCCTCAATCCTCAATCCTCAATCTTCAATCCTCAATACTCAATCTTCAATCCTCAATCCTCAATCCTCAATCCTCAATCCTCAATCTTCAATCCTCAATAATCAATCTTCAATCCTCAATCCTCAATCCTCAATCCTCAATCCTCAATCTTCAATCCTCAATAATCAATCTTCAATCCTCAATCCTCAATCCTCAATCCTCAATCCTCAATCCTCAATCTTAATCTTCAATCCTCAGTACTCGATCTTCAATCCTCAATCCACAATCCTCAATCCTCAATCCTCAATCTTCAATACCCAATACTCAATCTTCAATCCTCAATCCTCAATCCTCAATCCTCAATCCTCAATCTTCAATCCTCAATAATCAATCTTCAATCCTCAATCCTCAATCCTCAATCCTCAATCCTCAATCCTCAATCTTAATCTTCAATCCTCAGTACTCAATCTTCAATCCTCAATCCTCAATCCTCAATCCTCATTCTTCAATCCTCAACACCCAATCCTCAATCTTCAATCCTCAATCCTGTATCCTCAATTCTCAATCCTCAATCCTCAATCCTCAGACCTCAAACAACAATACTCAACCCTCAGTCCTCGTCCTCAATCCACAACACTCAATCCTCGATCCTCAATCTTCAATCATCAATATTCAATCTTCAATCCTCAATCCTCAATCCTCAATACTCAATCTTCAATCCTCAATGTTCTATCCTAAATACGCAATCCTCAATCCTCAATCTTAATCTTCAATCCTCAGTACTCAATCTTCAATCCTCAATCCACAATCCTCAATCCTCAATCCTCAATGTTCAATACCCAATACTCAATCTTCAATCCTCAATCCTCAATCCTCAATCCTCAATCCTCAATCCTCAATCCTCAATCGTCAATCTTCAATCCTCAATACTCAATCTTCAATCCTCAATCCTCAATACTCAATACTCAATCCTCATTCTTCAATCCTCAATACCTAATCCTCAATCTTCAATCCTCAATCCTCAATGCGCAATCCTCAATACTCAATACTCAATCCTCATTCTTCAATCCTCAGTACCCAATCCTCAATCTTCAATCCTCAATCCTCAATTCTCGATACTCAACCCTCAATCCTCAGACCTCAAACATCAATACTCAACCCTCAGTCCTCGTCCTCAATCCACAACCCCCAATACACAATCCTCAATCTTCAATTCTCAATCCTCAATCCTCAATCCACAATCCTGAATCCTCAATCCTGAATCCTCAACCTTCACACATCAGTCCTCAACAATCAGTTGTCAATCATCAATCCTCAATAGAGTATCCTCAATTCACAGTTTTCAATACTCAATAGTCAATCTGCAATCTTCAGATCTCTAACCACAAACACCAATTCTCATCACTCAACCCTCAACACTCAGTACTCAATGTTCAATCCTCAATCCTCAATTCTCAATCTTTAGACCTCAACACTGAATCTTCAATCCTCAACCCTCAATCCTCAATCCTCAATCCTCAATACGCAATATTCAATCCTCAGTCCACAATCCTCAATCTTCAATCCTCAAACCTCAATCCTCAATCCTCAATCTTCATTCCTCAGTCCTCAGTCCTCAATCCTCAATCATCATTCTTCAATCCTCAATACCCAATCCTCAACCTTCAATCCTCAATCCTCAATCCTCAATCCTCAATCCTCAATCCTCAATCCTCAATCCTCAATCTTCAATCCTCAATACTCAATCCTCAATCCACAGTCCTCAATTCTCAAACCTCAATACTCAATGCTCAATCGTCAATCCTCAATGCCCAATCCTCAATCTTAAATCCTCAATCCTCAACCCTCAATCCTCGATCCTCAACGTTCAATCCTCAATACTCAATCTTCAGTCCTCAATCCTCAACCCTCAGTCCCCAGTCCTCTATCCTCAATCTTCAATCTTCAATCGTCAACACTCGATCTTCAACCCTCAGTCCTCAATCCTCAATCCTCAATCCTCATTCTTCAGTCCTCAATACCCAATCCTCAATCTTCAAACCTCAATCCTGAATCCTCAATTCTCAATCCTCAATCCTCAATCCTCAGTCCTCAGTGCTCAAACCTCAATCCTCAACCGTCAGCCCTCATCCTCAATCCTCAATTATCAAGCTATAATCCTCAATCCTCAATCCTCAAGCCTCAATCCTCAATCCTCAATCCTCAATCCTCAACCCTCAATCGTCATTCTTCAATCCTCAATACCCAATCCTCAATCTTCAATCCCGAAACCTCAATCCTCAATTCGCAATCCTCAATCCTCAATCCTCAGACCTCAAGTATCAATACTCAACCTTCAGTGCTCGTCCTCAATCCACAACCCTCAATCCTCAATCCTCAATCTTCATTCATCAATATTCGACCTTCAATCCTGAATCCTCAATCCTCAATCCTCAATCCTCAATCCTCAATGTTCAATCCTCAATACCCAATCCTCAATCTTCAATCCTCAATCCTCAGTCCTCAATCCTCAATCCTCAATACTCAATCCTCAGTCCTCAAACCTCAATCCTGAATCCTCAATCCTGAATCCTCAAATTTCAGCCCTCAGTCCTCAACAATCAGAAGTCAATCCTCAATCCTCAATAGAATATCATCAATTCACAGCCTTCAATACCCAATACTCAATCTGCAATCTTCAAATCTCTCTCCACAGACATCAATTCTCATCACTCAACCCTCAACACTCAGTCCCCAAACCTCAACATTCAATCCTCAATCCTCAATCCTCAATCCACAATACTTAACATTCAATCCTGAATACTCAATCGTCAATCCACAGTCCTCTATCCACAATCCTCAATTCTCAACCCTCAATCGTCAATCTTCAATCCTCAATAATCAATCTTCAATCCTCAATCCTCAATCCTCAATCCTCAATCCTCATTCTACAATCCTCAATACCAAATACGCAATCTTCAATCCTCAATCCTCAATACTCAATTCTCAATCCTCAATCCTCAGTCCTCAGTCCTCAAACCTCAATCCTCAACCCTCAGCCCTCTTCCTCAATCCTCAATCCTCAATCCTCAATCCTCAACCTTCAGCCCTCAGTCCTCAACAATCAGTTGTCAATCATCAATCCTCAATAGAGTATCCTCAATTCACCGTTTTCAATACTCAATAGTCAATCTGCAATCTTCAGATCTCTAACCAGAAACACCAATTCTCATCACTCAACCCTCAACACTCAGTACTCAATGTTCAATCCTCAATCCTCAATTCTCAATCTTTAGACCTCAACACTGAATCTTCCATCCTCAACCCTCAATCCTCAATCCTCAATCCTCAATACTCAATATTCAATCCTCAGTCCACAATCCTCAATCTTCAATCCTCAATCCTCAATCCTCAATCCTCAATCTTCATTCCTCAGTCCTCAGTCCTCAATCCTCAATCATCATTCTTCAATCCTCAATACCCAATCCTCAACCTTCAATCCTCAATCCTCAATCCTCAATTCTCAATCCTCAATCTTCAGTCCACAGTCCTCAAACCTCAATCCTCAACCCTCAGCCCTCATCGTCAATCCTCAATCCTCAATCCTCAATCCTCAATCCTCAATCTTCAATCCTCAATACTCAATCCTCAATCCTGAATCCACATTCTTCAATCCTCAACACCCAATCCTCAATCTTCAATCCTCAATCCTCAATCCTCAATACTCCATCTTCAATCCTCAATACTCAATCTTCAATCTTCGATCCTCAATCCTCAATCCTCAACCCTCATTCTTCAATCCTCAACACCCAATCCTCAATCTTCAATCCTCAATCCTCAATCCTCAATTCTCAATCCTCATTCCTCAATCCTCAGACCTCAAACATCAATACTCAACCCTCAGTCCTCGTCCTCAATCCGCAACCCTCAATCGTCGATCCTCAATATTCAATCATCAATATTCAATCTTCAATCCTCAATCCTCAATCCTCAATCCTCAATACTCAATCCTCAATCCTCGATGTTCTATCCTCAATACGCCATCCTCAACCTTCAATCCTCAATCCTCAATCCTCAATCCTCAATCCTCAATCCTCAATCCCCAGTCCTCAAACCTCAATCCTGAATCCACAATCCTGAACCCTCAATATTCAGCACTCAGACCTCAACAATCAGGTGTGAATCCTCAATCCTCAATAGAATATCCTCAATTCACAGGTTTCAATACTCAGTACTCAGCCTGCAATCCTCAAACCTCTATCCACAAACATCAATTCTCATCACTCAACCCTCAATATTCAACGCACAACCCTCAAACATCAATCCTCAGTCCTCAAAACTCAATCCCTAATCCTCAATTCTGAATCCTCAATCTTCAGCCCTTAGTCCTCAACAATCAATTGTCAATCCTCAGTCCACCATAGAATATCCTCAATTCACAGTTTTCAATACTCAATCCCTATTCTTCAATCTTCAAAACTCAATCCACAAACATCAATTCTCATCACTCAACCCTCAACACTCAGTCCTCAATCTTCAATCCTCAATCATCAATCCTCAATCTTCAATCCTCAATACTCAATCTTCAATCCTCCATCCTCAATCCTCAATCCTCAATCGTCAATCTTCAATCCTCAATACTCAATCTTCAATCCTCAATCCTCAATCCTCAATCCTCAATCCTCATTCTTCAATCCTCAATACCCAATCCTCCATCTTCAATCCTCAATCCTCATTCCTCAATCCTCAATCCTCAATCCTCAATCCTCATTCTTCAATCCTCAATACCCAATCCTCAATCTTCAATCCGCAATCCTCAATCCTCAATCCTCAATCCTCAATCCTCAATCCTCAATCCTCAGACATCAAACATCAATACTCAGCCGTCAGTCCTCGTCCTCAACCCACAACCCTCAATCCTCGATCCTCAATCTTCAATCATCAATATTCAATCTTCAATCCTCAATCCTCAATCCTCAATACTCAATACTCAATCCTCAATGTTCTATCCTCAATACGCAATCCTCAATCTTCAATCCTCAATCCTCAATCCTCAATCCTCAATCCTCAATCCTCAATCTTAACCTTCAATCCTCAATCCTCAATCCTCAATACTCAATCCTCAATCCTCAATCCTCATCCTTCAATCCTAAATACCCAATTCTCAGTCTTCAATCCTCAATCCTCAATCCTCAATTCTCAATCCTCCATCCTCAGACCTCAAACAGCAATACTCAACCCTCAGTCCTCGTCCTCAACCCACAACCCTCAATCCTCGATCCTCAATATTCAATCATCAATATTCAATCTTCAATCCTCAATCCTCAATCCTCAATACTCAAACCTCAATCCTCAATGTTCTATCCTCAATACGCAATCCTCAATCTTCAATCCTCAATACTCAATCCTCAATCCTCAATCCTCAATCCTCAATCTTAATCTTCAATCCTCAGTACTCAATCTTCAATCCTCAATCCTCAATCCTCAATCCTCAATCCTCAATCCTCAATCTTCAATCCTCAATACTCAATCTTCAATCCTCAATCCTCAATACTCAATCTTCAATCCTCAATCCTCAATACTCAATACTCAATCCTCATTCTTCAATCCTCAATCCTCAATCCTCAATCCTCAATCCTCAATCCTCAATCTTAATCTTCAATCCTCAAACCTCAATCCTCAATCCTCAATCCTCAATCCTCAAACCCCAATCTTCAATCCTCAGTCCCAAATCCTCAATCTTCAATACTCACTCCTCTATCCTCAATCTTCAATCCTCAATACTCAGTCTTCAATCCTCAATCCTCAATCCTCAATCCTCAATCCTCATTCTTCAATCCTCTATCCTCAATCCTCAATCCTCAATCCTCGATCCTCAATCTTCAATCCTCAATACTCAATCTTCAATCCTCCATCCTCAATCCTCAATCCTCAATCCTCAATCCTCAATCGTCAGGCTTCTATGCACAATACACAATCTTCAATCCTCAATCCTCAATCCTCAATCCTCAATCCTCAATCCTCATTCTTCAATCCTCAATACCCAATCCTCAATCTTCAATCCTCAATCCCCAATCCTCAATTCTCAATTCTCAATCCTCAGTCCTCAGTCCTCAAACCTCAATCCTCAACCCTCAGACCTCATCCTCAATCCTTAATCGACAGTCCTCAATCCTCAGTCTTCTATCCTCAATACTCAATCTTCAATCCTGAATCCTCAGACTTCAAACATCAATACTCAACCCTCAGTCCTCGTCCTCAATCCACAACCCTCAATCCTCAATCCTCAATATTCAGTCATTAATATTCAACCTTCAATCCTCAATCCTCAATCCTCTATCCTCAACACTCAATCCTCAATGTTCAATCTTCAATACCCAATCATCAGGCTTCAATTCTCTATCCTCAATCCTCAATCCTCACCCTCAATCCTCAATCCTCAGTCCTCAAACCTCAATCCTGAATCCACAATCCTGAACCCCCAATATTCAGCCCTCAGACCTCAACAATCAGTTGTGTGTCCTCAATCGTCAATAGAATATCCTCAATTCACAGGTTTCAATACTCAATACTCAGCCTGCAATCTTCAAATCTCTATCCACAAACATCAATTCTCATCACTCAACCCTCAATATTCAACGCACAACCCTCAACCATCAATCCTCTGTCCTCAAAACTCAATCCCTAATCCTCAATCCTGAATCCTCAATCTTCAGCCCTTAGTCCTCAACAATCAATTGTCAATCCTCAGTCCACCATAGAATATCCTCAATTCACAGTTTTCAATACTCAATCCCTATTCTTCAATCTTCAAAACTCAATCCACAAACATCAATTCTCATCACTCAACCCTCAACACTGAGTCCTCAATCTTCAATCCTCAATCATCAATCCTCAATCTTCAATCCTCAATACTCAATCTTCAATCCTCCATCCTCAATCCTCAATCCTCAATCCTCAATCCTCAATCGTCAGGCTTCAATGCTCAATACTCAATCTTCAATCCTCAATCCTCAATCCTCAATCCTCAATCATCATTCTTCAATTCTCAATACCCAATCCTCAATCTTCAATCCTCAATCCTCAATCCTCAATTCTCAATCCTCAATCCTCAGTCATCAGTCCTCAAACCTCAAACCTCAACCCCCAGCCCTCATCCTCAATCCTTAATCGACAATCCTCAATCCTCAATCTTCTATCCTCAATACTCAATCTTGAATCCTGAATCCTCAGTCCTCAATGTTCAATCCTCAATCCTCAATTATCAATCTTCAATCCTCAATTCTCAATCTTCGGTCCTCAATCTTGAATCCTCAGTCCCCAATTCTCAATCTTCTATCCTCAATCCTCAATCCTCCCATCGTCAATCCTCAATACTCAGTCTGCAATCCTCAATCGTCAATACTCAATCCTCAATCCTCAATCGTCAATCCTCAATACTCAATCTTCAATCCTCAATCCTCAATCCTCAATCCTCAATCCTCAATCCTCAATCCTCAATCGTCAATCTTCAATCCTCAATACTCAATCTTCAATCCTCAATCCTGAATCCTCAATCCTCAATCCTCAATCCTCAATCCTCAATCCTCAAACCCCAATCTTCAATCCCTGGTCCCAAATCCTCAATCTTCAATACTCACTTCTCAATCCTCAATCTTCTATCCTCAATACTCAGTCTTCAATCCTCAATCCTCAATCCTCATTCTTCAATCCTCAATCCTCAATCCTCAATCCTCAATACTCGATCCTCAACCTTCAATCCTCATTACTCAATCTTCAATCCTCCATCCTCAATCCTCAATCCTCAATCCTCAATCCTCAATCGTCAGGCTTCAATGCTCAATACTCAATCTTCAATCCTCAATCTTCAATCCTCAATCCTCAATCCTCAATCCTCATTCTTCAATCCTCAATACCCAATCCTCAATCTTCAATCCTCAATCCTCAATCCTCAATTCTCAATCCTCAATCCTCAGTCCTCAGTCCTCAGACCTCAATCCTCAACCCTCAGCCCTCATCCTCAATCCTTAATCGACAATCCTCAATCCTCAATCTTCTATCCTCAATACTCAATCTTCAATCCTGAATCCTCAGTCCTCAATGTTCAATCCTCAATCCTCAATTATCAATCTTCAATCCTCAATTCTCAATCTTCGATCCTCAATCTTGAATCCTCAGTCCCCAATTCTCAATCTTCTATCCTCAATCCTCAATCCTCCCATCGTCAATCCTCAATACTCAGTCTGCAATCCTCAATCCTCAATCCTCCATCCTCAACCCTCAATCCTCAAGCGTCAATCCTCAATCCTCAATCCTCAATCCTCAATCCTCAATCCTCAATCCTCAGTCGTCAATCTTCAATACTCAATACTCAATCATCAATCCTCAATCCTCAATACTCAATACTCAATCCTCATTCTTCAATTCTCAATACCCAATCATCAATCTTCAATCCTCAATCCTCAATCCTCAGTCCTCAATACTAAATCCTCAATCCTCAATGTTCTATCCTCAATACGCAATCCTCAATCTTCAATCCTCAATCCTCAATCCTCAATCCTCAATCCTCAATCCTGAATCCACAATCCTGAACCCCCAATATTCAGCCCTCAGACTTCAACAATCAGTTGCGAATCCTCAATCGTCAATAGAATATCCTCAATTCACAGGTTTCAATACTCAATACTCAGACTGCAATCTTCAAATCTCTATCCACAAACATCAATTCTCATCACTCAACCCTCAATATTCAACGCACAACCCTCAACCATCAATCCTCAGTCCTCAAAACTCAATCCCTAATCCTCAATCCTGAATCCTCAATCTTCAGCCCTCAGTCCTCAACAATCAATTGTCAATCCTCAGTCCTCCATAGAATATCCTCAATTCACAGTTTTCAATACTCAATCCCAATTCTTCAGTCTTCAAATCTCAATCCACAAACATCAATTCTCATCACTCAACCCTCAACACACAGTCCTCAATCTTCAATCCTCAATCATCAATCCTCAATCTTCAATCCTCAATACTCAACCTTCAATCCTCCATCCTCAATCCTCAATCCTCAATCCTCAATCCTCAATCGTCAGGCTTCAATGCTCAATACTCAATCTTCAATCCTCAATCCTCAATCCTCAATCCTCAATCATCATTCTTCAATTCTCAATACCCAATCCTCAATCTTCAATCCTCGATCCTCAATCCTCAATTCTCAATCCCCAATCCTCAGTCATCAGTCCTCAAACCTCAAACCTCAACCCCCAGCCCTCATACTCAATCCTTAATCGACAATCCTCAATCCTCAATCTTCTATCCTCAATACTCAATCTTGAATCCTGAATCCTCAGTCCTCAATGTTCAATCCTCAATCCTCAATTATCAATCTTCAATCCTCAATTCTCAATCTTCGGTCCTCAATCTTGAATCCTCAGTCCCCAATTCTCAATCTTCTATCCTCAATCCTCAATCCTCCCATCGTCAAGCCTCAATACTCAGTCTGCAATCCTCAATCGTCAATACTCAATCCTCAATCCTCAATCGTCAATCCTCAATACTCAATCTTCAATCCTCAATCCTCAATCCTCAATCCTCAATCCTCAATCCTCAATCCTCAATCGTCAATCTTCAATCCTCAATACTCAATCTTCAATCCTCAATACTGAATCCTCAATCCTCAATCCTCAATCCTCAATCCTCAATCCTCAATCCTCAAACCCCAATCTTCAATCCCTAGTCCCAAATCCTCAATCTTCAATACTCACTTCTCAATCCTCAATCTTCTATCCTCAATACTCAGTCTTCAATCCTCAATCCTCAATCCTCATTCTTCAATCCTCAATCCTCAATCCTCAATCCTCAATACTCGATCCTCAACCTTCAATCCTCATTACTCAATCTTCAATCCTCCATCCTCAATCCTCAATCCTCAATCCTCAATCCTCAATCGTCAGGCTTCAATGCTCAATACTCAATCTTCAATCCTCAATCCTCAATCCTCAATCCTCAATCCTCAATCCTCATTCTTCAATCCTCAATACCCAATCCTCAATCTTCAATCCTCAATCCTCAATCCTCAATTCTCAATCCTCAATCCTCAGTCCTCAGTCCTCAAACCTCAATCCTCAACCCTCAGCCCTCATCCTCAATCCTTAATCGACAATCCTCAATCCTCAATCTTCTATCCTCAATACTCAATCTTCAATCCTGAATCCTCAGTCCTCAATGTTCAATCCTCAATCCTCAATTATCAATCTTCAATCCTCAATTCTCAATCTTCGATCCTCAATCTTGAATCCTCAGTCCCCAATTCTCAATCTTCTATCCTCAATCCTCAATCCTCCCATCGTCAATCCTCAATACTCAGTCTGCAATCCTCAATCCTCAATCCTCCATCCTCAACCCTCAATCCTCAAGCGTCAATCCTCAATCCTCAATCCTCAATCCTGAATCCTCAATCCTCAATCCTCAGTCGTCAATCTTCAATCCTCAATACTCAATCATCAATCCTCAATCCTCAATACTCAATACTCAATCCTCATTCTTCAATTCTCAATACCCAATCCTCAATCTTCAATCCTCAATCCTCAATCCTCAGTCCTCAATACTAAACCCTCAATCCTCAATGTTCTAACCTCAATACGCAATCCTCAATCTTCAATCCTCAATCCTCAATCCTCAATCCTCAATCCTCAATCCTGAATCCACAATCCTGAACCCCCAATATTCAGCCCTCAGACTTCAACAATCAGTTGCGAATCCTCAATCGTCAATAGAATATCCTCAATTCACAGGTTTCAATACTCAATACTCAGACTGCAATCTTCAAATCTCTATCCACAAACATCAATTCTCATCACTCAACCCTCAATATTCAACGCACAACCCTCAACCATCAATCCTCAGTCCTCAAAACTCAATCCCTAATCCTCAATCCTGAATCCTCAATCTTCAGCCCTCAGTCCTCAACAATCAATTGTCAATCCTCAGTCCTCCATAGAATATCCTCAATTCACAGTTTTCAATACTCAATCCCTATTCCTCAGTCTTCAAATCTCAATCCACAAACATCAATTCTCATCACTCAACCCTCAACACACAGTCCTCAATCTTCAATCCTCAATCATCAATCCTCAATCGTCAATCGTCAATACTCAATCTTCAATCCTCAATCCTCAATCCTCAATCCTCAATCCTCAATCCTCAATCGTCAGGCTTCAATGCTCAATACTCAATCTTCAATCCTCAATCCTCAATCCTCAATCCTCAATCCTCAATCCTCAATCCTCAATCTTAATCTTCAATCCTCAACCCTCAATCCTCAATCCTCAATCCTCAATCCTCAAACCCCAATCTTCAATCCTCAGTCCCAAATCCTCAATCTTCAATACTCACTCCTCAATCCTCAACCTTCAATCCTCAATACTCAGTCTTCAATCCTCAATCCTCAATCCTCAATCCTCAATCCTCATTGTTCAATCCTCTTTCCTCAATCCTCAATCCTCAATCCTCGATCCTCAATCTTCAATCCTCAATACTCAATCTTAAATCGTCCATCCTCAATCCTCAATCCTCAATCCTCAATCCTCAATCGTCAGGCTTCAATGCACAATACACAATCTTCAATCCTCAATCCTCAATCCTCAATCCTCAATCCTCATTCTTCAATCCTCAATACCCAATCCTCAATATTCAATCCTCAATCCTCAATCCTCAATTCTCAATTCTCAATCCTCAGTCCTCAGTCCTCAAACCTCAATCCTCAACGCTCAGACCTCATCCTCAATCCTTAATCGAGAATCCTCAATCCTCAGTCTTCTATCCTCAATACTCAACCTTCAATCCTGAATCCTCAGACTTCAAACATCAATACTCAACCCACAGTCCTCGTCCTCAATCCACAACCCTCAATCCACAATCCTCAATATTCAGTCATTAATATTCAACCTTCAATCCTCAATCCTCAGTCCTCAAACCTCAATCCTGAATCCTCAACACTGAATCCGCAATCTTCAGCCCTAAGTCCGCAACAATCAGTTGTCAATCCGCAATCCTCAATAGAATATCCTCAATTCACAGTTTTCAATACTCAATACTCAATCTGCAATCTTCAGACCTCTATCCACAAGCATCAATTCTCATCACTCAACCCTCAATACTCAGTCCCCAATCCTCAATCTTCAATCCTCAATCATCAACACTCAATCTTAATCTTCAATCCTCAGTACTCAATCTTCAATCCGCTATCCTCAAACCTCAATACTCAATCCTCAATCTTCAATCCTCAATACTCAATCTTCAATCCTCAATCCTCAATCCTCAATCCTCAATCCTCAATCCTCAATCCTCAATCGTCAATATACAATCCTCAATACTCAATCTTCAATCCTCACTACTCAATACTCAGTACTCAATCCTCATTCTTCAATCCTCAATACCCAATCCTCAATCTTCAATCCTCAATCCTCAATTCTCAAACCTCGACCCTCAATCCTCAGACCTCAAGCATCAATACTCAACCCTCAGTCCTCGTCCTCAATCCACAACCCCCAATAGTCAATCCTCAATCTTCAATCCTCAATCCTCAATCCTCAATCCTCAATCCTCAATCCTCAATCCTCAATCCTCAATCGTCAATCTCAATCTTCAATCCTCAGTACTCAATCTCCAATCCTCAATCCTCAATCCTCAATCCTCAATCCTCAATCTTCAATCCTCAACACTCAACCTTGAATCCTCAATCCTCAATCCTCAATCCTCAATCCCCAATCCTCAATCTTAATCTTCAATCCTCAGTACTCAATCTTCAATCCTCAATCCTCAATCCTCAATCCTCAATCCTCAATCTTCAATCCTCAATCCTCAATCTTCAATCCCCAATAGTCAATCTTCAATCCTCAATACCCAATCCTCAATCTTCAATCCTCAATCCTCAATCCTCAATCCTCAATCCTCAATCCTCAGTCCTCATTCTTCAATCCTCAATACCCAATACTCAATCTTCAATCCTCAATCCTCAATCCTCAATCCTCAATCCTCAATCCTCAATCCTCAATCCTCAGATCTCAAACATCAATACTCAACCCTCAGTCCTCGTACTCGTTCCACAACCCTCAATCCTCGATCCTCAATCTTCAATCATCAATATTCAATCTTCAATCCTCAATCATCAATCCTCAATACTCAATACTCAATCCTCTATGTTCTATCCTCAATACGCAATCCTCAATCTTCAATCCTCAATCCTCAATCCTCAATCCTCAATCCTCAATCTTAATCTTCAATCCTCAACCCTCAATCCTCTATCCTCAATCCTCAATCCTCAAACCCCAATCTTCAATCCTCAGTCCCAAATCCTCAATCTTCAATACTCACTCCTCAATCCTCAGTCTTCAATCCTCAATGCTCAGTCTTCAATCCTCAATCCTCAATCCTCAATCCTCAATCCTCATTGTTCAATCCTCTATCCTCAATCCTCAATCCTCAATCCTCAATCCTCAATCCTCAATCCTCAGATCTCAAACATCAATACTCAGCCCTCAGTCCTCGTACTCGTTCCACAACCCTCAATCCTCGATCCTCAATCTTCAATCATCAATATTCAATCTTCAATCCTCAATCATCAATCCTCAATACTCAATACTCAATCCTCAATGTTCTATCCTCAATACGCAATCCTCAATCTTCAATCCTCAATCCTCAATCCTCAATCCTCAATCCTCAATCCTCAATCCTCAATCCTCAATCCTCAATCTTAATCTTCAATCCTCAACCCTCAATCCTCAATCCTCAATCCTCAATCCTCAAACCCCAATCTTCAATCCTCAGTCCCAAATCCTCAATCTTCAATACTCACTCCTCAATCCTCAGTCTTCAATCCTCAATACTCAGTCTTCAATCCTCAATCCTCAATCCTCAATCCTCAATCCTCATTGTTCAATCCTCTATCCTCAATCCTCAATCGTCAGGCTTCAATGCACAATACACAATCTTCAATCCTCAATCCTCAATCCTCAATCCTCAATCCTCATTCTTCAATCCTCAATACCCAATCCTCAATATTCAATCCTCAATCCTCAATCCTCAATTCTCAATTCTCAATCCTCAGTCCTCAGTCCTCAAACCTCAATCCTCAACCCTCAGACCTCATCCTCAATCCTTAATCGACAATCCTCAATCCTCAGTCTTCTATCCTCAATACTCAATCTTCAATCCTGAATCCTCAGACTTCAAACATCAATACTCAATCTTCAATCCTCCATCCTCAATCCTCAATCCTCAATCGTCAATCTTCAATCCTCAATACTCAATCTTCAATCCTCAATCCTCAATCCTCAATCCTCAATCCTCATTCTTCAATCCTCAATACCCAATCCTCCATCTTCAATCCTCAATCCTCATTCCTCAATCCTCAATCCTCAATCCTCAATCCTCATTCTTCAATCCTCAATACCCAATCCTCAATCTTCAATCCGCAATCCTCAATCCTCAATTCTCAATCCTCAATCCTCAATCCTCAATCCTCAGACATCAAACATCAATACTCAGCCGTCAGTCCTCGTCCTCAACCCACAACCCTCAATCCTCGATCCTCAATCTTCAATCATCAATATTCAATCTTCAATCCTCAATCCTCAATCCTCAATACTCAATACTCAATCCTCAATGTTCTATCCTCAATACGCAATCCTCAATCTTCAATCCTCAATCCTCAATCCTCAATCCTCAATCCTCAATCCTCAATCTTAACCTTCAATCCTCAATCCTCAATCCTCAATACTCAATCCTCAATCCTCAATCCTCATCCTTCAATCCTAAATACCCAATTCTCAGTCTTCAATCCTCAATCCTCAATCCTCAATTCTCAATCCTCCATCCTCAGACCTCAAACAGCAATACTCAACCCTCAGTCCTCGTCCTCAACCCACAACCCTCAATCCTCGATCCTCAATATTCAATCATCAATATTCAATCTTCAATCCTCAATCCTCAATCCTCAATACTCAAACCTCAATCCTCAATGTTCTATCCTCAATACGCAATCCTCAATCTTCAATCCTCAATACTCAATCCTCAATCCTCAATCCTCAATCCTCAATCCTCAATCTTAATCTTCAATCCTCAGTACTCAATCTTCAATCCTCAATCCTCAATCCTCAATCCTCAATCCTCAATCCTCAATCTTCAATCCTCAATACTCAATCTTCAATCCTCAATCCTCAATACTCAATCTTCAATCCTCAATCCTCAATACTCAATACTCAATCCTCATTCTTCAATCCTCAATCCTCAATCCTCAATCCTCAATCCTCAATCCTCAATCTTAATCTTCAATCCTCAACCCTCAATCCTCAATCCTCAATCCTCAATCCTCAAACCCCAATCTTCAATCCTCAGTCCCAAATCCTCAATCTTCAATACTCACTCCTCTATCCTCAATCTTCAATCCTCAATACTCAGTCTTCAATCCTCAATCCTCAATCCTCAATCCTCAATCCTCATTCTTCAATCCTCTATCCTCAATCCTCAATCCTCAATCCTCGATCCTCAACCTTCAATCCTCAATACTCAATCTTCAATCCTCCATCCTCAATCCTCAATCCTCAATCCTCAATCCTCAATCGTCAGGCTTCTATGCACAATACACAATCTTCAATCCTCAATCCTCAATCCTCAATCCTCAATCCTCAATCCTCATTCTTCAATCCTCAATACCCAATCCTCAATCTTCAATCCTCAATCCCCAATCCTCAATTCTCAATTCTCAATCCTCAGTCCTCAGTCCTCAAACCTCAATCCTCAACCCTCAGACCTCATCCTCAATCCTTAATCGACAATCCTCAATCCTCAGTCTTCTATCCTCAATACTCAATCTTCAATCCTGAATCCTCAGACTTCAAACATCAATACTCAACCCTCAGTCCTCGTCCTCAATCCACAACCATCAATCCTCAATCCTCAATATTCAGTCATTAATATTCAACCTTCAATCCTCAATCCTCAATCCTCTATCCTCAACACTCAATCCTCAATGTTCAATCTTCAATACCCAATCATCAGGCTTCAATTCTCTATCCTCAATCCTCAATCCTCACCCTCAATCCTCAATCCTCAGTCCTCAAACCTCAATCCTGAAGCCACAATCCTGAACCCCCAATATTAAGCCCTCAGACCTCAACAATCAGTTGTGAATCCTCAATCGTCAATAGAATATCCTCAATTCACAGGTTTCAATACTCAATACTCAGCCTGCAATCTTCAAATCTCTATCCATAGACATCAATTCTCATCACTCAACCCTCAACACTCAGTCCTCAATCTTCAATCCTCAATCATCAATCCTCAATCCTCAATCCTCAATACTCAATCTTCAATCCTCAATCGTCAATTCTCAGTCCTCAATGCTCAATCCTCAATCGTCAATCCTCAATCCCCAATCCTCAATCTTCAATTCTCAATCCACAATCCTCAATCCTCTGTCCTCAATCCTCGATCCTCAATACTCAATCTTCAATCCTCAATCCTCAATCCTCAATCCTCAATTCTCAATCCTCAATCCTCAATCCTCAATCTTCAATCCTCAATACTCAATCTGCAATCCGCAATCCTCAGTCCTCACTCCTCAACCCTCATTCTTCAATCCTCAATACCGAATCCTCAATCTTCAATCCTCAATCCTCAATCCTCAGTTCTCAATCCTCAATCCTCAATCCTTAGACTTCAAACATCAATACTCAACCCTCAGTCCTCGTCCTCAATCCACAACACTCAGTCCTCAATCCTCAATATTCAGTCATTAATATTCAACCTTCAATCCTCAATCCTCAATCCTCTATCCTCAACACTCAATCCTCAATGTTCAATCTTCAATACCCAATCATCAGTCTTCAATCCTCTATCCTCAATCCTCAATCCTCAATCCTCAATCCTCTGTCCTCAAACCTCAATCCTGAATCCTCAACCCGGAATCCTCAATCTTCAGCCCTAAGTCCTCAACAATCAGTTGTGAATCCTCAATCCTCAATAGAATATCCTCAATTCACAGTTTTCAATACTCAATACTCAATCTGAAATCTTCAGACCTCTATCCACAAACATCAATTCTCATCACTCAACCCTCAATACTCAGTCCCCAATCCCCAATCTTCAATCCTCAATCCTCAATCCTCAATCCTCAACCTTAATCTTCAATCCTCAGTACTCAATCTTCAATCCTCAAACCTAAATCCTCAATACTCAATCCTCACTCTTCAATCCTCAACACCCAATCCTCAATCTTCAATCCTCAATCCTCAATCCTCAATTCTCAATGCTCAGTCCTCAATCCTCAGACCTCAAACAGCAATACTCAACCCTCAGTCCTCGTCCTCAATCCACAACCATCAATCCTCAATCGTCAATCTTCAATCATCAGTATTCAATCTTCAGTCCTCAATCCTCAATCCTCAATCCTCAATCCTTAATCCTCAATGTTCAATCCGCAATACCCAATCCTCAATCTTCTATCCGCAATCCTCAATCCTCAATCCTCAGTCCTCAATCCTCAATCCTCAATCTTCAATCCTCAATACTCCATCTTCAATCCTCAATCCTCAATCATCAATCCTCAATCCTCATCCTTCAATCCTCAACACCCAATCCTCAATCTTCAATCCTCAATCCTCAATCCTCAATTCTCAATCCTCAATCCTCAATCCTCAGACCTCAAACATCAATACTGAACCCTCAGTCCTCGTCCTCAATCCACAACCCTCAATCCTCGATCCTCAATCTTCAATCATCAATATTCAATCTTCAATCCTCAATCCTCCATCCTCAATCCTCAATCTTAATCTTCAATCCTCACTACTCAATCTTGAATCCTCAATCCTCAATCCTCAATCCTCGATCCTCAATCTTCAATCCTCAATACTCAATACTCAATCCTCATTCTTCAATCCTCAATACCGAATCCTCAATCTTCAATCCTCAATCCTCAATCCTCAATCCTCAATCCTCAATCTTCAATCCTCAATCGTCAATCCTGAATCCTCAATCCTTAATCTTCAATCCTCAACACTCAATCTTCAATCTTCAATCCTCAATACTCAATCCTCAATCCTCAATCCTCAATCGTCAATCTTCAATCCTCAATACTCAATCTTCAATCCTCAATCCTCAATCCTCAATCCTCAATCCTCATTCTTCAATCCTCAATACCCAATCCTCAATCTTCAATCCTCAATCCTCAATCCTCAATCCTCAATCCTCAATCCTCAATCCCCAATCTTCAATCCTCAGTCCCAAATCCTCAATCTTCAATACTCACTCCTCAATCCTCAATCTTCAATCCTCAATACTGAGTCCTCAATCCTCAATCCTCAATCCTCAATCCTCAATCCTCAATCCTCATTCTTCAATCCTCAACACCCAATCCTCAATCTTCAATCCTCAATCCTCAATCCTCAATTCTCAATCCTCAATCCTCAATCCTCAATCCTCAATCCTCAATCCTCAATGGCTAACCCGCAATACCCAATCCTCAACCTTCTATCCGCAATACTCAATCCTCAATACTCAATCCTCAATCCTCAATCCTCAATCCTCAATCTTCAATCCTCAATACTCAATCTTCAATCCTCTATCCTCAATCCTCAATACCCAATCCTCATTCTTCAATCCTCAACACCCAATCCTCAATCTTCAATCCTCAATCCTCAATCCTCAATTCCCAATCCTCATTCCTCAATCCTCAGACCTCAAACATCAATACTCAACCCTCAGACCTCGTCCTCATCCACAACCCTCAATCCTCGATCCTCAATCTTCAATCATCAATATTCAATCTTCAATCCTCAATCCTCAATCCTCAATACTCAATCCTCAATCCTCAATGTTCTATCCTCAATACGCAATACTCAACCTTCAATCCTCAATCCTCAATCCTCAATCCTCAATCCTCAATCCTCAATCCTCAGTCCTCAATCCTCATTCCTGAATCCACAATCCTGAACCCTCAATATTCAGCCCTCAGTCCTCAACAATCAGTTGTGAATACTCAATCCTCAATAGAATATCCTCAGTTCACAGGTTTCAATACTCAATACTCAGCCTGCAATCTTCAAATCTCTATCCACAAACATCAATTCTCATCACTCAACCCTCAATATTCAACGCACAACCCTCAACCATCAATCCTCAATACTCAAGCATCAATCCTCAATTCTCAGACTCAATAGAATATCCTGAATTCTCATTGTTCAGTACTCAATCCACAATATCCAATAATCAAATCTCAATCCTCAAACATCAATTCTCAACACTCAATCCTCAACACTCAGTCCTCTCTCTTCAATCCTCCATCCTCAATCCTCAATCCTCAAGCGTCAATCCTCAATCCTCAATCCTCAACCCTCAATCCTCAGTCCTCAAACCTCAATCCTGAATCCTCAAACCGGAATCCTCAATCTTCAGCCCTAAGACCTCAACCATCGGTTGTGAATCCTCAATCCTCAATAGAATATCCTCAATTCACAGTTTTCAATACTCAATACTCAATCTGCAATCTTCAGACCTCTATCCACAAACATCAATTCTCCTCACTCAACCCTCAATACTCAGACCCCAATCCCCAATCTTCAATCCTCAATCCTCAATCCTCAATCCTCAGCCTTAATCTTCAATCCTCAGTACTCAATCTTCAATCCTCAATCCTAAATCCTCAATTCCCAATCCTCATTCTTCAATCCTCAACAGACAATCCTCAATCTTCAATCCTCAATCCTCAATCCTCAGTCCTCAAACCTCAATCCTGAATCCACAATCCTGAACCCCCAATATTCAGCCCTCAGACCTCAACAATCAGTTGTGTGTCCTCAATCGTCAATAGAATATCCTCAATTCACAGGTTTCAATACTCAATACTCAGCCTGCAATCTTCAAATCTCTATCCACAAACATCAATTCTCATCACTCAACCCTCAATATTCAACGCACAACCCTCAACCATCAATCCTCTGTCCTCAAAACTCAATCCCTAATCCTCAATCCTGAATCCTCAATCTTCAGCCCTTAGTCCTCAACAATCAATTGTCAATCCTCAGTCCACCATAGAATATCCTCAATTCACAGTTTTCAATACTCAATCCCTATTCTTCAATCTTCAAAACTCAATCCACAAACATCAATTCTCATCACTCAACCCTCAACACTGAGTCCTCAATCTTCAATCCTCAATCATCAATCCTCAATCTTCAATCCTCAATACTCAATCTTCAATCCTCCATCCTCAATCCTCAATCCTCAATCCTCAATCCTCAATCGTCAGGCTTCAATGCTCAATACTCAATCTTCAATCCTCAATCCTCAATCCTCAATCCTCAATCATCATTCTTCAATTCTCAATACCCAATCCTCAATCTTCAATCCTCAATCCTCAATCCTCAATTCTCAATCCTCAATCCTCAGTCATCAGTCCTCAAACCTCAAACCTCAACCCCCAGCCCTCATCCTCAATCCTTAATCGACAATCCTCAATCCTCAATCTTCTATCCTCAATACTCAATCTTGAATCCTGAATCCTCAGTCCTCAATGTTCAATCCTCAATCCTCAATCCTCAATTATCAATCTTCAATCCTCAATTCTCAATCTTCGGTCCTCAATCTTGAATCCTCAGTCCCCAATTCTCAATCTTCTATCCTCAATCCTCAATCCTCCCATCGTCAATCCTCAATACTCAGTCTGCAATCCTCAATCGTCAATACTCAATCCTCAATCCTCAATCGTCAATCCTCAATACTCAATCTTCAATCCTCAATCCTCAATCCTCAATCCTCAATCCTCAATCCTCAATCCTCAACCGTCAATCTTCAATCCTCAATACTCAATCTTCAATCCTCAATCCTGAATCCTCAATCCTCAATCCTCAATCCTCAATCCTCAATCCTCAAACCCCAATCTTCAATCCCTGGTCCCAAATCCTCAATCTTCAATACTCACTTCTCAATCCTCAATCTTCTATCCTCAATACTCAGTCTTCAATCCTCAATCCTCAATCCTCATTCTTCAATCCTCAATCCTCAATCCTCAATCCTCAATACTCGATCCTCAACCTTCAATCCTCATTACTCAATCTTCAATCCTCCATCCTCAATCCTCAATCCTCAATCCTCAATCCTCAATCGTCAGGCTTCAATGCTCAATACTCAATCTTCAATCCTCAATCTTCAATCCTCAATCCTCAATCCTCAATCCTCATTCTTCAATCCTCAATACCCAATCCTCAATCTTCAATCCTCAATCCTCAATCCTCAATTCTCAATCCTCAATCCTCAGTCCTCAGTCCTCAAACCTCAATCCTCAACCCTCAGCCCTCATCCTCAATCCTTAATCGACAATCCTCAATCCTCAATCTTCTATCCTCAATACTCAATCTTCAATCCTGAATCCTCAGTCCTCAATGTTCAATCCTCAATCCTCAATTATCAATCTTCAATCCTCAATTCTCAATCTTCGATCCTCAATCTTGAATCCTCAGTCCCCAATTCTCAATCTTCTATCCTCAATCCTCAATCCTCCCATCGTCAATCCTCAATACTCAGTCTGCAATCCTCAATCCTCAATCCTCCATCCTCAACCCTCAATCCTCAAGCGTCAATCCTCAATCCTCAATCCTCAATCCTCAATCCTCAATCCTCAATCCTCAGTCGTCAATCTTCAATACTCAATACTCAATCATCAATCCTCAATCCTCAATACTCAATACTCAATCCTCATTCTTCAATTCTCAATACCCAATCATCAATCTTCAATCCTCAATCCTCAATCCTCAGTCCTCAATACTAAATCCTCAATCCTCAATGTTCTATCCTCAATACGCAATCCTCAATCTTCAATCCTCAATCCTCAATCCTCAATCCTCAATCCTCAATCCTGAATCCACAATCCTGAACCCCCAATATTCAGCCCTCAGACTTCAACAATCAGTTGCGAATCCTCAATCGTCAATAGAATATCCTCAATTCACAGGTTTCAATACTCAATACTCAGACTGCAATCTTCAAATCTCTATCCACAAACATCAATTCTCATCACTCAACCCTCAATATTCAACGCACAACCCTCAACCATCAATCCTCAGTCCTCAAAACTCAATCCCTAATCCTCAATCCTGAATCCTCAATCTTCAGCCCTCAGTCCTCAACAATCAATTGTCAATCCTCAGTCCTCCATAGAATATCCTCAATTCACAGTTTTCAATACTCAATCCCTATTCTTCAGTCTTCAAATCTCAATCCACAAACATCAATTCTCATCACTCAACCCTCAACACACAGTCCTCAATCTTCAATCCTCAATCATCAATCCTCAATCTTCAATCCTCAATACTCAATCTTCAATCCTCCATCCTCAATCCTCAATCCTCAATCCTCAATCCTCAATCGTCAGGCTTCAATGCTCAATACTCAATCTTCAATCCTCAATCCTCAATCCTCAATCCTCAATCATCATTCTTCAATTCTCAATACCCAATCCTTAATCTTCAATCCTCAATCCTCAATCCTCAATTCTCAATCCTCAATCCTCAGTCATCAGTCCTCAAACCTCAAACCTCAACCCCCAGCCCTCATCCTCAATCCTTAATCGACAATCCTCAATCCTCAATCTTCTATCCTCAATACTCAATCTTGAATCCTGAATCCTCAGTCCTCAATGTTCAATCCTCAATCCTCAATTATCAATCTTCAATCCTCAATTCTCAATCTTCGGTCCTCAATCTTGAATCCTCAGTCCCCAATTCTCAATCTTCTATCCTCAATCCTCAATCCTCCCATCGTCAAGCCTCAATGCTCAGTCTGCAATCCTCAATCGTCAATACTCAATCCTCAATCCTCAATCGTCAATCCTCAATACTCAATCTTCAATCCTCAATCCTCAATCCTCAGTCCTCAATCCTCAATCCTCAATCCTCAATCGTCAATCTTCAATCCTCAATACTCAATCTTCAATCCTCAATACTGAATCCTCAATCCTCAATCCTCAATCCTCAATCCTCAATCCTCAAACCCCAATCTTCAATCCCTAGTCCCAAATCCTCAATCTTCAATACTCACTTCTCAATCCTCAATCTTCTATCCTCAATACTCAGTCTTCAATCCTCAATCCTCAATCCTCATTCTTCAATCCTCAATCCTCAATCCTCAATCCTCAATACTCGATCCTCAAACTTCAATCCTCATTACTCAATCTTCAATCCTCCATCCTCAATCCTCAATCCTCAATCCTCAATCCTCAATCGTCAGGCTTCAATGCTCAATACTCAATCTTCAATCCTCAATCCTCAATCCTCAATCCTCAATCCTCAATCCTCATTCTTCAATCCTCAATACCCAATCCTCAATCTTCAATCCTCAATCCTCAATCCTCAATTCTCAATCCTCAATCCTCAGTCCTCAGTCCTCAAACCTCAATCCTCAACCCTCAGCCCTCATCCTCAATCCTTAATCGACAATCCGCAATCCTCAATCTTCTATCCTCAATACTCAATCTTCAATCCTGAATCCTCAGTCCTCAATGTTCAATCCTCAATCCTCAATTATCAATCTTCAATCCTCAATTCTCAATCTTCGATCCTCAATCTTGAATCCTCAGTCCCCAATTCTCAATCTTCTATCCTCAATCCTCAATCCTCCCATCGTCAATCCTCAATACTCAGTCTGCAATCCTCAATCCTCAATCCTCCATCCTCAACCCTCAATCCTCAAGCGTCAATCCTCAATCCTCAATCCTCAATCCTGAATCCTCAATCCTCAATCCTCAGTCGTCAATCTTCAATCCTCAATACTCAATCATCAATCCTCAATCCTCAATACTCAATACTCAATCCTCATTCTTCAATTCTCAATACCCAATCCTCAATCTTCAATCCTCAATCCTCAATCCTCAGTCCTCAATACTAAATCCTCAATCCTCAATGTTCTAACCTCAATACGCAATCCTCAATCTTCAATCCTCAATCCTCAATCCTCAATCCTCAATCCTCAATCCTGAATCCACAATCCTGAACCCCCAATATTCAGCCCTCAGACTTCAACAATCAGTTGCGAATCCTCAATCGTCAATAGAATATCCTCAATTCACAGGTTTCAATACTCAATACTCAGACTGCAATCTTCAAATCTCTATCCACAAACATCAATTCTCATCACTCAACCCTCAATATTCAACGCACAACCCTCAACCATCAATCCTCAGTCCTCAAAACTCAATCCCTAATCCTCAATCCTGAATCCTCAATCTTCAGCCCTCAGTCCTCAACAATCAATTGTCAATCCTCAGTCCTCCATAGAATATCCTCAATTCACAGTTTTCAATACTCAATCCCTATTCCTCAGTCTTCAAATCTCAATCCACAAACATCAATTCTCATCACTCAACCCTCAACACACAGTCCTCAATCTTCAATCCTCAATCATCAATCCTCAATCGTCAATCGTCAATACTCAATCTTGAATCCTCAATCCTCAATCCTCAATCCTCAATCCTCAATCCTCAATCCTCAATCCTCAAACCCCAATCTTCAATCCTCAGTCCCAAATCCTCAATCTTCAATACTCACTCCTCAATCCTCAGCCTTCAATCCTCAATACTCAGTCTTCAATCCTCAATCCTCAATCCTCAATCCTCAATCCTCATTGTTCAATCCTCTTTCCTCAATCCTCAATCCTCAATCCTCGATCCTCAATCTTCAATCCTCAATACTCAATCTTAAATCGTCCATCCTCAATCCTCAATCCTCAATCCTCAATCCTCAATCGTCAGGCTTCAATGCACAATACACAATCTTCAATCCTCAATCCTCAATCCTCAATCCTCAATCCTCATTCTTCAATCCTCAATACCCAATCCTCAATATTCAATCCTGAATCCTCAATCCTCAATTCTCAATTCTCAATCCTCAGTCCTCAGTCCTCAAACCTCAATCCTCAACCCTCAGACCTCATCCTCAATCCTTAATCGAGAATCCTCAATCCTCAGTCTTCTATCCTCAATACTCAATCTTCAATCCTGAATCCTCAGACTTCAAACATCAATACTCAACCCACAGTCCTCGTCCTCAATCCACAACCCTCAATCCACAATCCTCAATATTCAGTCATTAATATTCAACCTTCAATCCTCAATCCTCAGTCCTCAAACCTCAATCCTGAATCCTCAACACTGAATCCGCAATCTTCAGCCCTAAGTCCGCAACAATCAGTTGTCAATCCTCAATCCTCAATAGAATATCCTCAATTCACAGTTTTCAATACTCAATACTCAATCTGCAATCTTCAGACCTCTATCCACAAGCATCAATTCTCATCACTCAACCCTCAATACTCACTCCCCAATCCTCAACCTTCAATCCTCAATCATCAACCCTCAATCTTAATCTTCAATCCTCAGTACTCAATCTTCAATCCGCAATCCTCAAACCTCAATACTCAATCCTCAATCTTCAATCCTCAATACTCAATCTTCAATCCTCAATCCTCAATCCTCAATCCTCAATCCTCAATCCTCAATCCTCAATCGTCAATATTCAATCCTCAATACTCAATCTTCAATCCTCACTACTCAATACTCAGTACTCAATCCTCATTCTTCAATCCTCAATACCCAATCCTCAATCTTCAATCCTCAATCCTCAATTCTCAAACCTCGACCCTCAATCCTCAGACCTCAAGCATCAATACTCAACCCTCAGTCCTCGTCCTCAATCCACAACCCCCAATACTCAATCCTCAATCTTCAATCCTCAATCCTCAATCCTCAATCCTCAATCCTCAATCCTCAATCCTCAATCCTCAATCGTCAATCTCAATCTTCAATCCTCAGTACTCAATCTCCAATCCTCAATCCTCAATCCTCAATCCTCAATCCTCAATCTTCAATCCTCAACACTCAACCTTGAATCCTCAATCCTCAATCCTCAATCCTCAATCCTCAATCCTCAATCTTAATCTTCAATCCTCAGTACTCAATCTTCAATCCTCAATCCTCAATCCTCAATCCTCAATCCTCAATCTTCAATCCTCAATCCTCAATCTTCAATCCCCAATAGTCAATCTTCAATCCTCAATACCCAATCCTCAATCTTCAATCCTCAATCCTCAATCCTCAATCCTCAATCCTCAATCCTCAGTCCTCATTCTTCAATCCTCAATACCCAATACTCAATCTTCAATCCTCAATCCTCAATCCTCAATCCTCAATCCTCAATCCTCAATCCTCAATCCTCAGATCTCAAACATCAATACTCAACCCTCAGTCCTCGTACTCGTTCCACAACCCTCAATCCTCGATCCTCAATCTTCAATCATCAATATTCAATCTTCAATCCTCAATCATCAATCCTCAATACTCAATACTCAATCCTCTATGTTCTATCCTCAATACGCAATCCTCAATCTTCAATCCTCAATCCTCAATCCTCAATCCTCAATCCTCAATCTTAATCTTCAATCCTCAACCCTCAATCCTCTATCCTCAATCCTCAATCCTCAAACCCCAATCTTCAATCCTCAGTCCCAAATCCTCAATCTTCAATACTCACTCCTCAATCCTCAGTCTTCAATCCTCAATACTCAGTCTTCAATCCTCAATCCTCAATCCTCAATCCTCAATCCTCATTGTTCAATCCTCTATCCTCAATCCTCAATCCTCAATCCTCAATCCTCAATCCTCAATCCTCAGATCTCAAACATCAATACTCAACCCTCAGTCCTCGTACTCGTTCCACAACCCTCAATCCTCGATCCTCAATCTTCAATCATCAATATTCAATCTTCAATCCTCAATCATCAATCCTCAATACTCAATACTCAATCCTCAATGTTCTATCCTCAATACGCAATCCTCAATCTTCAATCCTCAATCCTCAATCCTCAATCCTCAATCCTCAATCCTCAATCCTCAATCCTCAATCCTCAATCTTAATCTTCAATCCTCAACCCTCAATCCTCAATCCTCAATCCTCAATCCTCAAACCCCAATCTTCAATCCTCAGTCCCAAATCCTCAATCTTCAATACTCACTCCTCAATCCTCAGTCTTCAATCCTCAATACTCAGTCTTCAATCCTCAATCCTCAATCCTCAATCCTCAATCCTCATTTTTCAATCCTCTATCCTCAATCCTCAATCCTCAATCCTCGATCCTCAATCTTCAATCCTCAATACTCAATCTTCAATCCTCCATCCTCAATCCTCAATCCTCAATCCTCAATCGTCAGGCTTCAATGCACAATACACAATCTTCAATCCTCAATCCTCAATCCTCAATCCTCAATCCTCATTCTTCAATCCTCAATACCCAATCCTCAATATTCAATCCTCAATCCTCAATCCTCAATTCTCAATTCTCAATCCTCAGTCCTCAGTCCTCAAACCTCAATCCTCAACCCTCAGACCTCATCCTCAATCCTTAATCGACAACCCTCAATCCTCAGTCTTCTATCCTCAATACTCAATCTTCAATCCTGAATCCTCAGACTTCAAACATCAATACTCAACCCTCAGTCCTCGTCCTCAATCCACAACCCTCAATCCTCAATCCTCAATATTCAGTCATTAATATTCAACCTTCAATCCTCAATCCTCAATCCTCTATCCTCAACACTCAATCCTCAATGTTCAATCTTCAATACCCAATCATCAGTCTTCAATTCTCTATCCTCAATCCTCAATCCTCACCCTCAATCCTCAATCCTCAGTCCTCAAACCTCAATCCTGAAGCCACAATCCTGACCCCCCAATATTCAGCCCTCAGACCTCAACAATCGGTTGTGAATCCTCAATCGTCAATAGAATATCCTCAATTCACAGGTTTCAATACTCAATACTCAGCCTGCAATCTTCAAATCTCTATCCACAAACATCAATTCTCATCACTCAACCCTCAACACTCAGCCCTCAATCTTCAATCCTCAATCATCAATCCTCAATCCTCAATCCTCAATACTCAATCTTCAATCCTCAATCCTCAATTCTCAATCCTCAATGCTCAATCCTCAAACGTCAATCCTCAATCCCCAATCCTCAATCCTCAATTCTCAATGCTCAATCCTCAATCCTCAGACCTCAAACAGCAATACTCAACCCTCAGTCCTCGTCCTCAATCCACAACCATCAATCCTCAATCCTCAATCTTCAATCATCAGTATTCAATCTTCAGTCCTCAATCCTCAATCCTCAATCCTCAATCCTTAATCCTCAATGTTCAATCCGCAATACCCAATCCTCAATCTTCTATCCGCAATCCTCAATCCTCAATCCTCAATCCTCAATCCTCAATCCTCAATCTTCAATCCTCAATACTCAATCTTCAATCCTCAATCCTCAATCCTCAATACCCAATCCTCAATCTTCAATCCTCAACCCTCAATCCTCAATTCTCAATTCTCAATCCTCAGTCCTCAGTCCTCAAACCTCAATCCTCAACCCTCAGACCTCATCCTCAATCCTTAATCGACAATCCTCAATCCTCAATCTTCTATCCTCAATACTCAATCTTCAATCCTGAATCCTCAGACTTCAAACATCAATACTCAACCCTCAGTCCTCGTCCTCAATCCAAAACCCTCAATCCTCAATCCTCAATATTCAGTCATTAATATTCAACCTTCAATCCTCAATCCTCAATCCTCTATCCTCAACACTCAATCCTCAATGTTCAATCCTCAATACCCAATCCTCAGTCTTCAATCCTCAATCCTCAATCCTCAATCCTCAATCCTCAATCCTCAGTCCTCAAACCTCAATCCTGAATCCTCAACACTGAATCCGCAATCTTCAGCCCTAAGTCCGCAACAATCAGTTGTCAATCCTCAATCCTGAATAGAATATCCTCAATTCACAGTTTTCAATACTCAATACTCAATCTGCAATCTTCAGACCTCTATCCACAAGCATCAATTCTCATCACTCAACCCTCAATACTCAGTCCCCAATCCTCAATCTTCAATCCTCAATCATCAACCCTCAATCTTAATCTTCAATCCTCAGTACTCAATCTTCAATCCGCAATCCTCAAACCTCAATACTCAATCCTCAATCTTCAATCCTCAATACTCAATCTTCAATCCTCAATCCTCAATCCTCAATCCTCAATCCTCAATCCTCAATCCTCAATCGTCAATATTCAATCCTCAATACTCAATCTTCAATCCTCACTACTCAATACTCAGTACTCAATCCTCATTCTTCAATCCTCAATACCCAATCCTCAATCTTCAATCCTCAATCCTCAATTCTCAATCCTCGACCCTCAATCCTCAGACCTCAAGCATCAATACTCAAGCCTCAGTCCTCGTCCTCAATCCACAACCCCCAATACTCAATCCTCAATCTTCAATCCTCAATCCTCAATCCTCAATCCTCAATCCTCAATCCTCAATCCTCAATCCTCAATCGTCAATCTCAATCTTCAATCCTCAGTACTCAATCTCCAATCCTCAATCCTCAATCCTCAATCCTCAATCCTCAATCTTCAATCCTCAACACTCAACCTTGAATCCTCAATCCTCAATCCTCAATCCTCAATCCTCAATCCTCAATCTTAATCTTCAATCCTCAGTACTCAATCTTCAATCCTCAATCCTCAATCCTCAATCCTCAATCCTCTATCCTCAACACTCAATCCTCAATGTTCAATCTTCAATACCCAATCATCAGTCTTCAATTCTCTATCCTCAATCCTCAATCCTCACCCTCAATCCTCAATCCTCAGTCCTCAAACCTCAATCCTGAAGCCACAATCCTGAACCCCCAATATTCAGCCCTCAGACCTCAACAATCGGTTGTGAATCCTCAATCGTCAATAGAATATACTCAATTCACAGGTTTCAATACTCAATACTCAGCCTGCAATCTTCAAATCTCTATCCACAAACATCAATTCTCATCACTCAACCCTCAACACTCAGTCCTCAATCTTCAATCCTCAATCATCAATCCTCAATCCTCAATCCTCAATACTCAATCTTCAATCCTCAATCCTCAATTCTCAATCCTCAATGCTCAATCCTCAATCGTCAATCCTCAATCCCCAATCCTCAATCCTCAATTCTCAATGCTCAATCCTCAATCCTCAGACCTCAAACAGCAATACTCAACCCTCAGTCCTCGTCCTCAATCCACAACCATCAATCCTCAATCCTCAATCTTCAATCATCAGTATTCAATCTTCAGTCCTCAATCCTCAATCCTCAATCCTCAATCCTTAATCCTCAATGTTCAATCCGCAATACCCAATCCTCAATCTTCTATCCGCAATCCTCAATCCTCAATCCTCAATCCTCAATCCTCAATCCTCAATCTTCTATCCTCAATACTCAATCTTCAATCCTGAATCCTCAGTCCTCAATGTTCAATCCTCAATCCTCAATTATCAATCTTCAATCCTCAATTCTCAATCTTCGATCCTCAATCTTGAATCCTCAGTCCCCAATTCTCAATCTTCTATCCTCAATCCTGAATCCTCCCATCGTCAAGCCTCAATACTCAGTCTGCAATCCTCAATCGTCAATACTCAATCCTCAATCCTCAATCGTCAATCCTCAATACTCAATCTTCAATCCTCAATCCTCAATCCTCAATCCTCAATCCTCAATCCTCAATCCTCAATCGTCAATCTTCAATCCTCAATACTCAATCTTCAATCCTCAATACTGAATCCTCAATCCTCAATCCTCAATCCTCAATCCTCAATCCTCAAACCCCAATCTTCAATCCCTAGTCCCAAATCCTCAATCTTCAATACTCACTTCTCAATCCTCAATCTTCTATCCTCAATACTCAGTCTTCAATCCTCAATCCTCAATCCTCATTCTTCAATCCTCAATCCTCAATCCTCAATCCTCAATACTCGATCCTCAACCTTCAATCCTCATTACTCAATCTTCAATCCTCCATCCTCAATCCTCAATCCTCAATCCTCAATCCTCAATCGTCAGGCTTCAATGCTCAATACTCAATCTTCAATCCTCAATCCTCAATCCTCAATCCTCAATCCTCAATCCTCATTCTTCAATCCTCAATACCCAATCCTCAATCTTCAATCCTCAATCCTCAATCCTCAATTCTCAATCCTCAATCCTCAGTCCTCAGTCCTCAAACCTCAATCCTCAACCCTCAGCCCTCATCCTCAATCCTTAATCGACAATCCTCAATCCTCAATCTTCTATCCTCAATACTCAATCTTCAATCCTGAATCCTCAGTCCTCAATCCACAACCCTCAATCCTCAACCCTCAATCTTTAAACATCAATATTCAATCTTCAATCCTCAATCCTCGATCCTCAATCCTCAATCTTCACTCCTCAAACCTCAATCCTCAATCCTCAATGTTCAAACCTCAATACCCAATCCTCAGTCTTCAATCCTCAATCCTCCGTCCTCAATCCTCAATCCTCAATCCTCAATCCTCAGACCTCAAACCTCAATCCTGAATCCTCAATCCTGAATCCTCAATCTTCAGCCCTCAGTCCTCAACAATCAGTGGACCATCCTCAATCCTCAATAGAATATCATGATTTCACAGTTTTCAGTACTCAATACTCAACCTGCAATCTTCAAATCTCTATCCACAAACATCAATCCTCGTCACTCAACCCTCAACACTTAGTCCCCAATCCTCAATATTCAAGCCTCAATCCTCAATCCTCAATCCACAATCCTCAACCTTCAATCCTCAATACTCAATCTTCAATCCTCAATCCCCAACACTCAATCCTCAATTCGCAATCCTCAATAGTCGATCTTCAATCCTCAATACTCAATATTCAATCCACAATCCTCAATCCTCAATCCTCAATCATCATTCTTCAATCCTCAATACCCTATCCTCAATCTTCAATCCTCTATCCTCAATACTCAATCCTCAATTCTTAATCCTTGATCGTCAATCTTCAATCCTCAATACTCAATCTTCAATCCTCAATCCTCAATCCTCAATCCTCAATCCGCATTCTTCAATCCTCAATACCCAATCCTCAACCTTCAACCCTCAATCCTCAATCCTCAATTCTCAATCCTCAATCCTCAGTCCTCAGTCCTCAAACCTCAATCCTCAACCCTCAGCCCTCATCCTCAATCCTCAATCCTCAATCCTCAATTCTCAATCTTCAATCCTCAATACTCAATCTTCAATCCTCAATGCTCAGTCCTCAAATTTCAATTCTGAATCCTCAATCCGGAACCCTCAATCTTCAGCCCTCAGTCTTCAACAATCGGTTGTCAATCCTCAATCCTCAATAGAATATACTCAATTCACAGTTTTCAATACTCAATACTCAATCTGCAATCTTCAAATCTCTATCCACAAACATCAATTCTCATCACTGAACCCTCAACACTCAGTCCTCAATGTTCAACCCTCAATCCTCAATTCTCAATCTTCAATCCTCAATACTGAACCTTGAATACTCAATCCTCAATCCTCAGTCCTCAATCCTCAATCCTCACTCTTAATCTTCAATCCTCAGTACTCAATCTTCAATCCTCAATCCTCAATCCTCAATCCTCAATCCTCAATCTTCAATCCTCAATACACAATCTTCAATCCTCAATCCTCAATCCTCAATCTTCAATCCTCAATACTGAACCTTCAATCCTCAATCCTCCATCCTCAGTCCTCAATCCTCAATCCTGAATATTAATCTTCAATCCTTAGTACTCAATCTTAATCTTCAATCCTCATTACTCAATCTTCAATTCTCAATCCTCTATCCTCAATCCTCAATCCTCAATCTTCAATCCTCAATACTCAATCTTCAATCCTCTATCCTCGATCCTCAATCCTCAATCCTCAATCCTCAATCCTCGATCGTCAATCTTCAATCCTCAATACTCAATCTTCAATCCTCAATCCGCTGTCCTCAATCCTCAATCCTCATTCGTCAATCCTCAATACCCAATCCTCAATCTTCAATCCTCAATCCTCAATTCTCAATTCTCAATCCTCAATCCTCAGGCCTCAGACATCAATATTCAACACTCAGTCCTCGTCCTCAATCCACAACTCTCAATCCTCAACCCTCAATGTTTAATCATCAATATTCAATCTTCAATCCTCAATCCTCGATCCTCAATCCTCAATCCTCAATCCTCAATCTTCACTCCTCAAACCTCAATCCTCAATCCTCAATGTTCAAACCTCAATACCCAATCCTCAGTCTTCAATCCTCAATCCTCCGTCCTCAATTCTCAATCCTCAATCCACAATCCTCAGACCTCAAACCTCAATCCTGAATCCTCAATCCTGAATCTTCAATCTTCAGCCCTCAGTCCTCAACAATCAGTGGTCCATCCTCAATCCTCAATAGAATATCATGATTTCACAGTTTTCAATACTCAATACTCAACCTGCAATCTTCAAATCTCTATCCACAAACATCAATTCTCGTCACTCAACCCTCAACACTCAGTCCCCAATTCTCAATATTCAAGCCTCAATCCTCAATCCTCAATCCACAATCCTCAACCTTCACCCCTCAATACTCAATCTTCAATCCTAAATCCCCAACCCTCAATCCACAATTCGCAATCCTCAATAGTCGATCTTCAATCCTCAATACTCAATATTCAATCCTCAATCCTCAATCCTCAATCCTCAATCTTCAATCCTCAATCCTCAATACTCAATCCTCAATCCTCAATCCTCAATCCTCAATCTTCAATCCTCAATACTCAATCCTCAATCCTCAATCTTAATCTTCAATCCTCAGTACTCAGTCTTCAATCCTCAATCCTCAATCCTCAATCCTCAATCCTCAATCTTCAATCCTCAATACTCAATCTTCAATCCTCAATCCTCAATCCTCAATCCTCAATCCTCAATCCTCAATCCTCAATCGTCAATCTTCAATCCTCAATACTCAATCTTCAATCCTCAATCCTCTGTCCTCAATCCTCAATCCTCATTCTTCAATCCTCAATACCCAATCCTCAATCTTAAATCCTCAATCCTCAATTCGCAATCCTCAATCCTCAATCCTCAGGCCTCAAGTATCAATACTCAACCCTCAGTCCTCGTCCTCAATCCACGACCTTCAATCCTCAATCCTCAATCTTCATTCATCAATATTCAACCTTCAATCCTCAATCCTCAATCCTCAATCCTCTATCCTCAATCCTCAATGGTCAATCCTCAATACCCGATCCTCAGTCTTCAATCCTCAACCCTCAATCCTCAATCCTCAATCGTCAATCCTCAGTCCTCAATCCTCAGTCGTCAAACCTCAATCCTGAATCCTCAATCCTGGATCCTCAAACTTCATCCCTCAGTCCTCAACAATCAGTGGTCAATCCTCAATCCTCAATAGAATATCATGAATTCACAGTTTTCAATACTCAATACTCAACCTGCAATCTTCAAATCTCTATCCACAAACATCAATTCTCATCACTCAACCCTCAACACTCAGTCCCCAATCCTCAATATTCAAGCCTCAATCCTCAATCCTCAATCCACAATCCTCAACCTTCAATCCTCAATACTCAATCTTCAATCCTCAATCCGCAATACTCAATACTCAATCCTCATTCTTCAATCCTCAATAGCCAATCCTCAATCTTCAATCCTCAATCGTCAATCCTCAATCCTCAATCCTCAATCTTCAATCCTCAATCCTCAATCCTCAATCCTCAATCCTCAATCTTCAATCCTCAATACTCAATCTTCAATCCTCAATCCTCAATCCTCAATCCTCAATCCTCAATCCTCAATCATCAATCGTCAATCTTCAATCCTCAATACTCAATCTTCAATACTCAATACCCAATCCTCAATCTTCAATCCTCAATCCTCAATCCTCAATCCTCAATCCTCAATCCTCAATCTCAATCTTCAATCCTCAGTACTCAATCTTCAATCCTCAATCCTCAATCCTCAATCCTTAATTCTCAAGGTTCAATCCTCAATACTCAATCTTCAATCCTCAATCCTCTATCCTCAATCCTCAATCATCAACCCTCAATCCCCAATCCTCAATCTTCAATCCTCAATCCTCAATCCTCAATCCTCAGTCCTCAATATTCAACACAAAACCCTCAACCATCAATCTCAATACTCAACCATCAATCCTCACTTCTCAATACTCAGTAGAATATCCTGAATTCTCATGGTTCAATACTCAATCCACAAAATTCAATAATCAAATCTCAATCCTCAAACATCAATCCTCAACACTCAATCCGCAATACTCAGTCCTCTCTCTTCAATCCTCAATCCTCAATCCTCAGTCCTCAAACCTCAATCCTCAATCTTCAATCCTCAATCCTCAATCCTCAATCCTCAATCCTCAATTCTCAATACTCAACCCTCAATCTTCAATTCTCAATCCTCAATCCTCAATCCTCAATCCTCAGTCCTCAAACCACAATCCTAAATCCTCAATCCTGAATCCTCAACCTTCAGCACTCAGTCCTCAACAATCAGTTGTCAATCCTCAATCCTCAAAGAATATCATCAATTCACAGTTTTCAATACTCAATACTCAATCTGCGATCTTCAAATCTCTATCCACAAACATCAATTCTCATCACTCAACCCTCAACACTCAGTCTTCAATCCTCAATCCTCAATCCTCAATCCTCATTCTTCAATCCTCATTACCCAATACTCAATCTTCAATCCTCAATCCTCAATCCTCAATTCTCAATCCTCAATCCTCAATTCTCAATCCTCAATCCTCAATCCTCAGACCTCAAACAGCAATACTCAACCCTCAGTCCTCGTCCTCAATCCACAACCATCAATCCTCAATCCTCAATCTTCAATCATCAATATTCAATCTTCAGTCCTCAAACCTCAATCCTCAATCCTCAATCCTCAATCCTCAATGTTCAATCCGCAATACCCAATCCTCAATCTTCAATCCTCAACACCCAACCCTCAATCTTCAATGCTCAAACCTCAATCCTCAATTCTCAATCCTCAATCCTCAATCCTCAGACCTCAAACATCAATACTCAACCCTCAGTCCTCGTCCTCAATCCACAACCCTCAATCCTCGATGCTCAATCTTCAATCATCAATATTCAATCTTCAATCCTCAATCCTCAATCCTCAATACTCAATCCTCAATTCTCAATCCTCGATCGTCAATCTTCAATCCTCAATACTCAATCTTCAATCCTCAATCCTCAATCCTCAATCCTCATTCTTCAATCCTCAATACCCAATCCTCAACCTTCAACCCTCAATCCTCAATCCTCAATTCTCAATTCTCAATCCTCAGTCCTCAGTCCTCAAACCTCAATCCTCAACCCTCAGCCCTCATCCTCAATCCTCAATCCTCAATCCTCAATTCTCAATCTTCAATCCTCAATACTCAATCTTCAATCCTCAATGCTCAGTCCTCAAATTTCAATTCTGAATCCTCAATCCGGAACCCTCAATCTTCAGCCCTCAGTCCTCAACAATCGGTTGTGAATCCTCAATCCTCAATAGAATATACTCAATTCACAGTTTTCAATACTCAATACTCAATCTGCAATCTTCGAATCTCTATCCACAAACATCAATTCTCATCACTCATCCCTCAACACTCAGTCCTCAATGGTCAACCCTCAATCCTCAACTCTCAATCTTCAATCCTCAATACTGAACCTTGAATCCTCAATCCTCAATCCTCAGTCCTCAATCATCAATCCTCACTCTTAATCTTCAATCCTCAGTACTCAATCTTCAATCCTCAATCCTCAATCCTCACTCCTCAATCCTCAATCTTCAATCCTCAATACTCAATCTTCAATCCTCAATCCTCAATCCTCAATCCTCAATCCTCAATCCTCAATCTTAATCTTCAATCCTCAGTACTCAATCTTCAATCCTCAATCCTCAATCCTCAATCCTCAATCCTCAATCTTCAATCCTCAATACTCAATCTTCAATCCTCAATCCTCAATCCCCAATCCTCAATCCTCAATCCTCAATCCTCAATCGTCAATCTTCTATCCTCAGTACTCAATCTTCAATCCTCAATCCGCTGTCCTCAATCCTCAATCCTCATTCGTCAATCCTCAATACCCAATCCTCAATCTTCAATCCTCAATCCTCAATTCTCAATTCTCAATCCTCAATCCTCAGACCTCAGACATCTATATTCAACACTCAGTCCTCGTCCTCAATCCACAACCCTCAATCCTCAACCCTCAATCTTTAAACATCAATATTCAATCTTCAATCCTCAATCCTCGATCCTCAATCCTCAATCTTCACTCCTCAAACCTCAATCCTCAATCCTCAATGTTCAAACCTCAATACCCAATCCTCAGTCTTCAATCCTCAATCCTCCGTCCTCAATCCTCAATCCTCAATCCTCAATCCTCAGACCTCAAACCTCAATCCTGAATCCTCAATCCTGAATCCTCAATCTTCAGCCCTCAGTCCTCAACAATCAGTGGACCATCCTCAATCCTCAATAGAATATCATGATTTCACAGTTTTCAGTACTCAATACTCAACCTGCAATCTTCAAATCTCTATCCACAAACATCAATCCTCGTCACTCAACCCTCAACACTTAGTCCCCAATCCTCAATATTCAAGCCTCAATCCTCAATCCTCAATCCACAATCCTCAACCTTCAATCCTCAATACTCAATCTTCAATCCTCAATCCCCAACACTCAATCCTCAATTCGCAATCCTCAATAGTCGATCTTCAATCCTCAATACTCAATATTCAATCCACAATCCTCAATCCTCAATCCTCAATCATCATTCTTCAATCCTCAATACCCTATCCTCAATCTTCAATCCTCTATCCTCAATACTCAATCCTCAATTCTTAATCCTTGATCGTCAATCTTCAATCCTCAATACTCAATCTTCAATCCTCAATCCTCAATCCTCAATCCTCAATCCGCATTCTTCAATCCTCAATACCCAATCCTCAACCTTCAACCCTCAATCCTCAATCCTCAATTCTCAATCCTCAATCCTCAGTCCTCAGTCCTCAAACCTCAATCCTGAACCCTCAGCCCTCATCCTCAATCCTCAATCCTCAATCCTCAATTCTCAATCTTCAATCCTCAATACTCAATCTTCAATCCTCAATGCTCAGTCCTCAAATTTCAATTCTGAATCCTCAATCCGGAACCCTCAATCTTCAGCCCTCAGTCTTCAACAATCGGTTGTCAATCCTCAATCCTCAATAGAATATACTCAATTCACAGTTTTCAATACTCAATACTCAATCTGCAATCTTCAAATCTCTATCCACAAACATCAATTCTCATCACTGAACCCTCAACACTCAGTCCTCAATGTTCAACCCTCAATCCTCAATTCTCAATCTTCAATCCTCAATACTGAACCTTGAATACTCAATCCTCAATCCTCAGTCCTCAATCCTCAATCCTCACTCTTAATCTTCAATCCTCAGTACTCAATCTTCAATCCTCAATCCTCAATCCTCAATCCTCAATCCTCAATCTTCAATCCTCAATACACAATCTTCAATCCTCAATCCTCAATCCTCAATCTTCAATCCTCAATACTGAACCTTCAATCCTCAATCCTCCATCCTCAGTCCTCAATCCTCAATCCTGAATATTAATCTTCAATCCTTAGTACTCAATCTTAATCTTCAATCCTCATTACTCAATCTTCAATTCTCAATCCTCTATCCTCAATCCTCAATCCTCAATCTTCAATCCTCAATACTCAATCTTCAATCCTCTATCCTCGATCCTCAATCCTCAATCCTCAATCCTCAATCCTCGATCGTCAATCTTCAATCCTCAATACTCAATCTTCAATCCTCAATCCGCTGTCCTCAATCCTCAATCCTCATTCGTCAATCCTCAATACCCAATCCTCAATCTTCAATCCTCAATCCTCAATTCTCAATTCTCAATCCTCAATCCTCAGGCCTCAGACATCAATATTCAACACTCAGTCCTCGTCCTCAATCCACAACTCTCAATCCTCAACCCTCAATGTTTAATCATCAATATTCAATCTTCAATCCTCAATCCTCGATCCTCAATCCTCAATCCTCAATCCTCAATCTTCACTCCTCAAACCTCAATCCTCAATCCTCAATGTTCAAACCTCAATACCCAATCCTCAGTCTTCAATCCTCAATCCTCCGTCCTCAATTCTCAATCCTCAATCCACAATCCTCAGACCTCAAACCTCAATCCTGAATCCTCAATCCTGAATCTTCAATCTTCAGCCCTCAGTCCTCAACAATCAGTGGTCCATCCTCAATCCTCAATAGAATATCATGATTTCACAGTTTTCATTACTCAATACTCAACCTGCAATCTTCAAATCTCTATCCACAAACATCAATTCTCGTCACTCAACCCTCAACACTCAGTCCCCAATTCTCAATATTCAAGCCTCAATCCTCAATCCTCAATCCACAATCCTCAACCTTCACCCCTCAATACTCAATCTTCAATCCTAAATCCCCAACCCTCAATCCACAATTCGCAATCCTCAATAGTCGATCTTCAATCCTCAATACTCAATATTCAATCCTCAATCCTCAATCCTCAATCATCATTCTTCAATCCTCAATACCCTATCCTCAATCTTCAAACCTCAATCCTCAATCCTCAATACCCAATCCTCAATCTTCAATCCTCAATCCTCAATCCTCAATTCTCAATCCTCAATCCTCAGTCCTCATACCTCAATCATAAATATTCAACCCTCAGTCCTCGTCCTCAATCCACAACCCTCAAGCTTCAGCCCTCAGTCCTCAACAATCAGTTGTCTATCCTCAATCCTCAATAGAATATCACCAATTTACAGTTTTCAATACTCAATACTCAATCTGCAATCTTCAAATCTCTATCCACAAACATCAATTCTCATCATTCAACCCTCAACACTCAGTCCCCAATCCTCAATATTCAATCCTCAATCCTCAATCCTCAATCCACAATCCTCAACCTTCAATCCTCAATACTCAATCTTCAATCCTCAATCCTCAATACTCAATCCTCAATGCTCAATCCTCGATCGTCAATCTTCAATCCTCAATACTCAATCTTCAATCCTCAATCCTCAATCCCCAATCCTTAACACTCAGTACTCAATCTTCAATCCTCAATCCTCAATCGTCAATCCTCAATCCTCAATCTTCAATCCTCAATAGTCGATCTTCAATCCTCAATACTCAATATTCAATCCTCAATCCTCAATCCTCAATCCTCAATCATCATTCTTCAATCCTCAATACCCTATCCTCAATCTTCAATCCTCAATCCTCAATCCTCAATCCTCAATCCTCAATCTTCAATCCTCAATACACAATCTTCAATCCTCAATCCTCAATCCTCAATCCTCAATCCTCAATCCTCAATCCTCAATCGTCAATCTTCAATCCTCAATACTCAATCTTCAATCCTCAATCCTCAGTCCTCAAACCTCAATTCTGAATTCTCAATCCTGAATCCTCAATCTTCAGCCCTCAGTCCTCAACATTCAGTTCTCAATCCTCAATCCTCAATAGAATATCCTCAATTCACAGTTTTCAATACTCAATACTCAATCTGCAATCTTCAAATCTCTATCCAGAAACATAAATTCTCATCACTCAACCCTCAACACTCAGTACTCAATGTTCAATCCTCATCCTCAATTCTGAATCTTCAATCCTCAATACTGAATCTTCAATTCGCAATCCTCAATCCTCAATCCTCATTCCTCAATCTTCAATCCTCAATACACAATCTTCAATCCTCAATCCTCAATCCTCAATCCTCAATCCTCAATCCTCAATCCTCAATCGTCAATCTTAAATCCACAATCCTCAATTCGCAATCCTCAATCCTCAATCCTCAGGCCTCAAGTATCAATACTCAATCCTCAGTCCTCGTCCTCAATCCACGACCTTCAATCCTCAATCCTCAATCTTCATTCATCAATATTCAACCGTCAACCCCAAATCCTCAGTCCTCAACCCTCAATCCTCAATCCTCAATCCTCAATGTTCAATCCTCAATACCCGATCCTCAGTCTTCAATCCTCAATCCTCAATCCTCAATCCACAATCCTCAATCCTCAGACCTCAAACATAAATATTCAACCCTCAGTCCTCGTCCTCAATCCACAACCCTCAATCCTCAATCCTCAATCCTCAATCCTCAATCTTCAATCCTCAATCCTCAATACTCAATCCTCAATCCTCAATCCTCAATCCTCAATCTTCAATCCTCAATACTCAATCCTCAATCCTCAATCTTAATCTTCAATCCTCAGTACTCAGTCTTCAATCCTCAATCCTCAATCCTCAATCCTCAATCCTCAATCTTCAATCCTCAATACTCAATCTTCAATCCTCAATCCTCAATCCTCAATCCTCAATCCTCAATCCTCAATCCTCAATCGTCAATCTTCAATCCTCAATACTCAATCTTCAATCCTCAATCCTCTGTCCTCAATCCTCAATCCTCATTCTTCAATCCTCAATACCCAATCCTCAATCTTAAATCCTCAATCCTCAATTCGCAATCCTCAATCCTCAATCCTCAGGCCTCAAGTATCAATACTCAACCCTCAGTCCTCGTCCTCAATCCACGACCTTCAATCCTCAATCCTCAATCTTCATTCATCAATATTCAACCTTCAATCCTCAATCCTCAATCCTCAATCCTCTATCCTCTATCCTCAATGGTCAATCCTCAATACCCGATCCTCAGTCTTCAATCCTCAACCCTCAATCCTCAATCCTCAATCGTCAATCCTCAATCCTCAATCCTCAGTCGTCAAACCTCAATCCTGAATCCTCAATCCTGAATCCTCAAACTTCAGCCCTCAGTCCTCAACAATCAGTGGTCAATCCTCAATCCTCAATAGAATATCATGAATTCACAGTTTTCAATACTCAATACTCAACCTGCAATCTTCAAATCTCTATCCACAAACATCAATTCTCATCACTCAACCCTCAACACTCAGTCCCCAATCCACAATATTCAAGCCTCAATCCTCAATCCTCAATCCACAATCCTCAACCTTCAATCCTCAATACTCAATCTTCAATCCTCAATCCCCAACCCTCAATCCACAATTCACAATCCTCAATAGTCGATCTTCAATCCTCAATACCCAATATTCAATCCTCAATCCTCAATCCTCAATCCTCAATCATCATTCTTCAATCCTCAATACCCTATCCTCAATCTTCAATCCTCAATCCTCAATCCTCAATACCCAATCCTCAATCTTCAATCCTCAATCCTCAATCCTCAATTCTCAATCCTCAATCCTCAGTCCTCATACCTCAATCATAAATATTCAACCCTCAGTCCTCGTCCTCAATCCACAACCCTCAAGCTTCAGCCCTCAGTCCTCAACAATCAGTTGTCTATCCTCAATCCTCAATAGAATATCACCAATTTACAGTTTTCAATACTCAATACTCAATCTGCAATCTTCAAATCTCTATCCACAAACATCAATTCTCATCACTCAACCCTCAACACTCAGTCCCCAATGTTCAATCCTCAATCCTCAATTCTCAATCTTCAATCCTCAATACCCAATTCTCAATCTTAAATCCTCAATCCTCAATTCGCAATCCTCAATCCTCAATCCTCAGGCCTCAAGTATCAATACTCAACCCTCAGTCCTCGTCCTCAATCCACGACCTTCAATCCTCAATCCTCAATCTTCATTCATCAATATTCAACCTTCAATCCTCAATCCTCAATCCTCAATCCTCAATCCTCAATCCTCCATACTCAATCCTCAATCCTCAATCCTCAATGTTCAATCCTCAATACCGGATCGTCAGTCTTCAATCCTCAATCCTCAATCCTCAATCCTCAATCCTCAATCCTCAATCCTCAGTCCTCAAATATCAATTCTGAATCCTCAATCCGGAACCCTCAATCTTCAGCCCTCAGTCCTCAACGATCAGTTGTAAATCCTCAATCCTCAATAGAATATACTCAACTCACAGCTTTCAATACTCAATACTCAATCTGCAATCTTCAAATCTCTATCCACAAACATCAATTCTCATCGCTCAACCCTCAACACTCAGTCCTCAATGTTCAATCCTCAATCCTCAATTCTCAATCCTCAATCCTCAATCCTCAATCTTCAATCCTCAATACTCAATCTTCAGTCCTCAATCCTCAATCCTCAATCCTCAATCCTCAATCCTCAATCTTAATCTTCAATCTTCAGTACTCAATCTTCAATCCTCAATCCTCAATCCTCAATCCTCAATCCTCAATCTTCAATCCTTAATACTCAATCTTCAATCCTCAATCCTCAATCCTCAATCCTCAATCCTCAATCCTCAATCGTCAATCTTCAATCCTCAATACTCAATCTTCAATCCTCAATACCCAATCCTCAATCTTAAATCCTCAATCCTCAATTCGCAATCCTCAATCCTCAATCCTCAGGCCTCAAGTATCAATACTCAACCCTCAGTCCTCGTCTTTAATCCACGACCTTCAATCCTCAATCCTCAATCTTCATTCATCAATATTCAACGTTCAATCCTCAATCCTCAATCCTCAATCCTCTATCCTCAATCCTCAATGTCCAATCCTCAATACCCGATTCTCAGTCTTCAATCCTCAACCCTCAATCCTCAATCCTCAATCCTCAATCCTAAATCCTCAATCCTCAATCCTCAGTCGTCAAACCTCAATCCTGAATCCTCAATCCTGAATCCTCAATCTTCAGCCCTCAGTCCTCAACAATCAGTGGTCAATCTTCAATCGTCAATAGAATATCATGAATTCACAGTTTTCAATACTCAATAATCAACCTGCAATCTTCAAATCTCTATCCACAAACATCAATTCTCATCACTCAACCCTCAACCCTCAGTCCCCAATCCTCAATATCCAAGCCTCAATCCTCAATCCTCAATCCACAATCCTCAACCTTCAATCCTCAATACTCAATCTTCAATCCTCAAACCTCAGTCCTCAATCCTCAGTTCGCAATCCTCAATAGTCAATCTTCAATCCTCAATACTCAATATTCAATCCTCAATCCTCAATCCTCAATCCTCAATCCTCATTCTTCGATCCTCAATACCCAATCCTCAATCTTCAATGCTCAATCCTCAATCCTCAATTCTCAAGCCTCAATCCTCTGTCCTTAGTCCTCAAACCTCAATCCTCAACCCTCAGCCCTCATCCTCAATCCTGAATCCTCAATCCTCAATTCTCAATCTTCAATACTCAATACTCAATCTTCAATCCTCAATGCTCAGTCCTCAAATTTCAATTCTGAATCATCAATCCGGAACCCTCAATCTTCAGCCCTCAGTCCTCAACAATCAGTTGTCAATCCTCAATCCTCAATAGAATATACTCAATTCACAGTTTTCAATACACAATACTCAATCTGCAATCTTCAAATCTCTATCCACAAACATCAATTCTCATCATTCAACACTCAACACTCAGTCCCCAATCCTCAATATTCAATCCTCAATCCTCAGTCCTCAATCCACAATCCTCAACCTTCAATCCTCAATACTCAATCTTCAATCCTGAATCCTCAATACTCAATCATCAATGCTCAATCCACGATCGTCAATCTTGAATCCTCAATACTCAATCTTCAATCCTCCATCCTCAATCCTCAATCCTCAATCCTCATTCTTCAATCCTCAATACCCAATCCTCAATCTTCAACCGTCAATCCTCAATCCTCAATTCTCAATCCTCAATCCTCAGTCCTCAGTCCTCAAACCTCAATCCTCAACCCTCAGCCCTCATCCTCAATCCTCAATCCTCAATCCTCAATTCTCAATCTTCAATCCTGAATACTCAATCTTCAATCCTCTATGCTCAGTCCTCAAATTTCAATTCTGAATCCTCAATCCGGAACCCTCAATCTTCAGCCCTCAGTCCTCAACAATCAGTTGTCAATCCTCAAATCCTCAACAGAATATACTCAACTCACAGTTTTAGATACTCAATACTCAATCTGCAATCTTCAAATCTGTATCCACAAACATCAATTCACATCACTCAACCCTCAACACTCAGTCCTCAATGTTCAATCCTCAATCCTCAATTCTCAATCTTCAATCCTCAATACTGAACCTTCAATCCTCAATCCTCCATCCCCAGTCCTCAATCCTCAATCCTCAATCTTAACTTTCAATCCTCAGTACTCAATCTTCAATCCTCAATCCTCAATCCTCAATCCTCAATCCTCAATCTCCAATCCTCAATACTCAATCTTCAATCCTCAATCCTCAATCCTCAATCCTCAATCCTCAATCTTAATCTTCAATTCTCAATCCTCAATCCTCAATCCTCATTCTTCAATCCTCAATACCCTATCCTCAATCTTCAATCCTCAATCCTCAATCCTCAATCTTCAATCCTCAATGCTCAATCTTCAATCCTCAATCCTCAACCCTCAGTCCTCAATCCTCAATCCTCAATCGTCAATCCTCAATATTCAATCCTCAACAGCCAATCCTCAATCTTCAATCCTCAATCCTCAATCCTCAATTCTCTATCCTCAATCCTCAATCCTCAGTCCTCTCTCCTCAAACCTCAATCCTGAATCCTCAATCCTGAATCCTCAAGCTTCAGCCCTCAGTCCTCAACAATCAGTTGTCAATCCTCAATCCTCAATAGAATATCATCAATTCACAGTTTTCAAAACTCAATACTCAATCTGCAATCTTCAAATCTCTATCCACAAACGTCAATTCTCATCATTCAACCCTCAACACTCAGTCCCCAATCCTCAATATTCAATCCTCAATCCTCAACCCTCAATCCACAACCCTCAACCTTCAATCCTCAATACTCAATCTTCAATCCTGAATCCTCAACACTCAATCCTCAATGCTCAATCCACGATCGTCAATCTTGAATACTCAATACTCAATCTTCAATCTTCAATCCTCAATCCTCAATCCTCAATCCTCATTCTTCAATCCTCAATACCCAATCCTCAATCTTCAACCCTCAATCCTCAATCCCCAATTCTCGATCCTCAATCCTCAGTCCTCAGTCCTCAAACCTCAATCCTCAACCCTCAGAACTCATCCTCAATCCTCAATCCTCAATCCTCAATCCTCAATCTTAATCTTCAATCCTCAATCCTCAATCCTCAATCCTCAATCTTCAATCCTCAATACTCAATCTTCAATCCTCAATCCTCAATCCTCAATCCTCAATCCTCAATCCTCAATCGTCAATCTTCAATCCTCAATACTCAATCTTCAATCCTCAATCCTCTGTCCTCAATCATCAATCCTCATTATTCAATCCTCAATACCCAATCCTCAATCTTAAATCCTCAATCCTCAATTCGCAATCCTCAATCCTCAATCCTCAGGCCTCAAGTATCAATACTCAACCCTCAGTCCTCGTCCTCAATCCACGACCTACAATCCTCGATCCTCAATCTTCATTCATCAATATTCAACCTTCAATCCTCAATCCTCAATCCTCAATCCTCAATCCTCAATCCTCAATGTTCAATCCTCAACACCCGATCCTCAGTCTTCAATCCTCAATCCTCAATCCTCAATCCACAATCCTCAATCCTCAATCCTCAGTCCTCAAACCTCAATCATGAATCCTCAATCCTGAATCCTCAATCTTCAGCCCTCAGTACTCAACAGTCAGTGCTCTATCCTCAATCCTCAATAGAATATCATGATTTCACAGTTTTCAATACTCAATAGTCAATCTGCAATCTTCAGATCTCTATCCACAAACACCAATTCTCATCACTCAACCCTCAACACTCAGTACTCAACGTTCAATCCTCAATCCTCAATTCTCAATCTTCAGTCCTCAATACTGAATCTTCAATCCTCAACCCTCAATCCTCAATCCTCAATCCTCAATACTCAATCTTCAATCCTCAGTCCCCAATCCTCAATCTTCAATCCTCAATCCCCAATCCTCAATCCTCAATCATCATTCTTCAATACTCAATACCCTATCCTCAAACTTCAATCCTCAATCCTCAATCCTCAATACCCAATCCTCAATCTTCAATCCTCAATCGTCAATCCTCAATCCTCAATCCTCAATCCTCAATCCTCAATCTTCAATCCTCAATACTCAATCTTCAATCCTCAATCCTCAATCCTCAATCCTCAATCCTCAATCCTCAATATTCTATCCTCAATACTCAATATTCAATCCTCAATGCTCAATACTCAATCCCCAATCCTCATTCTTCAATCCTCATTCTTCAATCCTCAATCCTCAATCCTCAATCCTCAATCATCATTCTTCAATCCGCAATATCCTAGCCTCAATCATCAATCCTCAATCCTCAATCCTCAATCCCCAATTCTCGATCCTCAATCCTCAGTCCTCAGTCCTCAAACCTCAATCCTCAACCCTCAGAACTCATCCTCAATCCTCAATCCTCAATCCTCAATCCTCAACCTTAATCTTCAATCCTCAACCCTCAATCCTCAATCCTCAATCTTCAATCCTCAATACTCAATCTTCAATCCTCAATCCTCAATCCTCAATCCTCAATCCTCAATCCTCAATCGTCAATCTTCAATCCTCAATACTCAATCTTCAATCCTCAATCCTCTGTCCTCAATCATCAATCCTCATTATTCAATCCTCAATACCCAATCCTCAATCTTAAATCCTCAATCCTCAATTCGCAATCCTCAATCCTCAATCCTCAGGCCTCAAGTATCAATACTCAACCCTCAGTCCTCGTCCTCAATCCACGACCTACAATCCTCGATCCTCAATCTTCATTCATCAATATTCAACCTTCAATCCTCAATCCTCAATCCTCAATCCTCAATCCTCAATCCTCAATGTTCAATCCTCAACACCCGATCCTCAGTCTTCAATCCTCAATCCTCAATCCTCAATCCACAATCCTCAATCCTCAATCCTCAGTCCTCAAACCTCAATCATGAATCCTCAATCCTGAATCCTCAATCTTCAGCCCTCAGTACTCAACAGTCAGTGCTCTATCCTCAATCCTCAATAGAATATCATGATTTCACAGTTTTCAATACTCAATAGTCAATCTGCAATCTTCAGATCTCTATCCACAAACACCAATTCTCATCACTCAACCCTCAACACTCAGTACTCAACGTTCAATCCTCAATCCTCAATTCTCAATCTTCAGTCCTCAATACTGAATCTTCAATCCTCAACCCTCAATCCTCAATCCTCAATCCTCAATACTCAATCTTCAATCCTCAGTCCCCAATCCTCAATCTTCAATCCTCAATCCCCAATCCTCAATCCTCAATCATCATTCTTCAATACTCAATACCCTATCCTCAAACTTCAATCCTCAATCCTCAATCCTCAATACCCAATCCTCAATCTTCAATCCTCAATCGTCAATCCTCAATCCTCAATCCTCAATCCTCAATCCTCAATCCTCAATCTTCAATCCTCAATACTCAATCTTCAATCCTCAATCCTCAATCCTCAATCCTCAATCCTCAATCCTCAATATTCTATTATCAATACTCAATATTCAATCCTCAATGCTCAATACTCAATCCCCAATCCTCATTATTCAATCCTCATTCTTCAATCCTCAATCCTCAATCCTCAATCCTCAATCATCATTCTTCAATCCGCAATATCCTAGCCTCAATCATCAATCCTCAATCCTCAATCCTCAATACCCAATCCTCAATCTTAAATCCTCAATCCTCAATTCGCAATCCTCAATCCTCAATCCTCAGGCCTCAAGTATCAATACTCAACCCTCAGTCCTCGTCCTCAATCCACGACCTTCAATCCTCAATCCTCAATCTTCATTCATCAATATTCAACCTTCAATCCTCAATCCTCAATCCTCAATCCTCAATCCTCAATCCTCCATACTCAATCCTCAATCCTCAATCCTCAATGTTCAATCCTCAATACCGGATCGTCAGTCTTCAATCCTCAATCCTCAATCCTCAATCCTCAATCCTCAATCCTCAATCCTCAGTCCTCAAATATCAATTCTGAATCCTCAATCCGGAACCCTCAATCTTCAGCCCTCAGTCCTCAACGATCAGTTGTAAATCCTCAATCCTCAATAGAATATACTCAACTCACAGCTTTCAATACTCAATACTCAATCTGCAATCTTCAAATCTCTATCCACAAACATCAATTCTCATCGCTCAACCCTCAACACTCAGTCCTCAATGTTCAATCCTCAATCCTCAATTCTCAATCCTCAATCCTCAATCCTCAATCTTCAATCCTCAATACTCAATCTTCAGTCCTCAATCCTCAATCCTCAATCCTCAATCCTCAATCCTCAATCTTAATCTTCAATCTTCAGTACTCAATCTTCAATCCTCAATCCTCAATCCTCAATCCTCAATCCTCAATCTTCAATCCTTAATACTCAATCTTCAATCCTCAATCCTCAATCCTCAATCCTCAATCCTCAATCCTCAATCGTCAATCTTCAATCCTCAATACTCAATCTTCAATCCTCAATACCCAATCCTCAATCTTAAATCCTCAATCCTCAATTCGCAATCCTCAATCCTCAATCCTCAGGCCTCAAGTATCAATACTCAACCCTCAGTCCTCGTCTTTAATCCACGACCTTCAATCCTCAATCCTCAATCTTCATTCATCAATATTCAACCTTCAATCCTCAATCCTCAATCCTCAATCCTCTATCCTCAATCCTCAATGTCCAATCCTCAATACCCGATTCTCAGTCTTCAATCCTCAACCCTCAATCCTCAATCCTCAATCCTCAATCCTAAATCCTCAATCCTCAATCCTCAGTCGTCAAACCTCAATCCTGAATCCTCAATCCTGAATCCTCAATCTTCAGCCCTCAGTCCTCAACAATCAGTGGTCAATCTTCAATCGTCAATAGAATATCATGAATTCACAGTTTTCAATACTCAATAATCAACCTGCAATCTTCAAATCTCTATCCACAAACATCAATTCTCATCACTCAACCCTCAACCCTCAGTCCCCAATCCTCAATATCCAAGCCTCAATCCTCAATCCTCAATCCACAATCCTCAACCTTCAATCCTCAATACTCAATCTTCAATCCTCAAACCTCAGTCCTCAATCCTCAGTTCGCAATCCTCAATAGTCAATCTTCAATCCTCAATACTCAATATTCAATCCTCAATCCTCAATCCTCAATCCTCAATCCTCATTCTTCGATCCTCAATACCCAATCCTCAATCTTCAATGCTCAATCCTCAATCCTCAATTCTCAAGCCTCAATCCTCTGTCCTTAGTCCTCAAACCTCAATCCTCAACCCTCAGCCCTCATCCTCAATCCTGAATCCTCAATCCTCAATTCTCAATCTTCAATACTCAATACTCAATCTTCAATCCTCAATGCTCAGTCCTCAAATTTCAATTCTGAATCATCAATCCGGAACCCTCAATCTTCAGCCCTCAGTCCTCAACAATCAGTTGTCAATCCTCAATCCTCAATAGAATATACTCAATTCACAGTTTTCAATACACAATACTCAATCTGCAATCTTCAAATCTCTATCCACAAACATCAATTCTCATCATTCAACACTCAACACTCAGTCCCCAATCCTCAATATTCAATCCTCAATCCTCAGTCCTCAATCCACAATCCTCAACCTTCAATCCTCAATACTCAATCTTCAATCCTGAATCCTCAATACTCAATCATCAATGCTCAATCCACGATCGTCAATCTTGAATCCTCAATACTCAATCTTCAATCCTCCATCCTCAATCCTCAATCCTCAATCCTCATTCTTCAATCCTCAATACCCAATCCTCAATCTTCAACCGTCAATCCTCAATCCTCAATTCTCAATCCTCAATCCTCAGTCCTCAGTCCTCAAACCTCAATCCTCAACCCTCAGCCCTCATCCTCAATCCTCAATCCTCAATCCTCAATTCTCAATCTTCAATCCTGAATACTCAATCTTCAATCCTCTATGCTCAGTCCTCAAATTTCAATTCTGAATCCTCAATCCGGAACCCTCAATCTTCAGCCCTCAGTCCTCAACAATCAGTTGTCAATCCTCAAATCCTCAACAGAATATACTCAACTCACAGTTTTAGATACTCAATACTCAATCTGCAATCTTCAAATCTCTATCCACAAACATCAATTCACATCACTCAACCCTCAACACTCAGTCCTCAATGTTCAATCCTCAATCCTCAATTCTCAATCTTCAATCCTCAATACTGAACCTTCAATCCTCAATCCTCCATCCCCAGTCCTCAATCCTCAATCCTCAATCTTAACTTTCAATCCTCAGTACTCAATCTTCAATCCTCAATCCTCAATCCTCAATCCTCAATCCTCAATCTCCAATCCTCAATACTCAATCTTCAATCCTCAATCCTCAATCCTCAATCCTCAATCCTCAATCTTAATCTTCAATTCTCAATCCTCAATCCTCAATCCTCAATCTTCAATCCTCAATACTCAATCCTCAATCCTCAATCCTCAATCCTCAATCCTCAATCGTCAATCCTCAATCGTCAATCTTCAATCCTCAATACTCAATCTTCAATCCTCAATCCTCTGTCCTCAATCCTCAATCCTCATTCTTCAATCCTCAATACCCAATCCTCAATCTTAAATCCTCAATCCTCAATTCGCAATCCTCAATCCTCAATCCTCAGGCCTCAAGTATCAATACTCAACCCTCAGTCGTCGTCCTCAATCCACGACCTACAATCCTCAATCCTCAATCTTCATTCATCAATATTCAACCTTCAATCCTCAATCCTCAATCCTCAATCCTCAATCCTCAATCATAAATGTTCAATCCTCAATACCCGATCCTCAGGCTTCAATCCTCAATCCTCGATCCTCAATCCTCAATCCTCAGTCATCAATCCTCAGTCCTCAAACCTCAATCTTGAATCCTCAACCCTGAATCCTCAATCTTCAGACCTCAGTCCTCAACAATGAGTGGTCCATCCTCAATCCTCAATAGAGTACCATGATTTCACAGTTTTCAATACTCAATACTCAACCTGCAATCTTCAAATATCTATCCACAAACATCAATTCTCATCACTCAACCCTCAACACTCAGTCCCCAATCCCCAATATTCAAGCCTCAATACTCAATCCTCAATTCTCAATCTTCAATCCTCAATACTCAATCTTCAATCCTCAATGCTCAGTCCTCAAATTTCAATTCTGAATCCTCAATCCGGAACCCTCAATCTTCAGCCGTCAGTCCTCCACAATCAGTTGTCAATCCTCAATCCTCAATAGAATATACTCAATTCACAGTTTTCAATACTCAATACTCAATCTGCAATCTTCAAATCTTTATCCACAAACATCAATTCTCATCACTCAACCCTCAACACTCAGTCCCCAATGTTCAATCCTCAATCCTCAATTCTCAATCTTCAATCCTCAATACTGAACCTTCAATCCTCAATCCTCAATCCTCAGTCCTCAATCCTCAATCCTCAATCTTAATCTTCAATCCTCAGTACTCAATCTTCAATCCTCAATCCTCAATCTTCAATCCTCGATCGTCAATCTTCAATCCTCAATACTCAATCTTCAATCCTCAATCCTCAATCCTCAATCCTCAATCCTCATTCTTCAATCCTCAATACCCAATCCTCAATCTTCAACCCTCAACCCTCAATCCTCAATCCTCAATTCTCAATCCTCAATCCTCAGTCCTCAGTCCTCAAACGTCAATCCTCAAACCTCAGCCCTCATCCTCAATCCTCAATCCTCAATCCTCAATTCTCAATCTTCAATCCTCAATACTCAATCTTCAATCCTCAATGCTCAGTCCTCAAATTTCAATTCTGAATCCTCAATCCGGAATCCTCAATCTTCAGACCTCAGTCCTCAACAATCAGTTATCAATCCTCAATCCTCAATAGAATATACTCAATTCACAGTTTTCAATACTCAATACTCAACCTGCAATCTTCAAATCTCTATCCACAAACATCAATTCTCATCACTCAACCCTCAACACTCAGTCCTCAACGCTCAATCCTCAATCCTCAATTCTCAATCTTCAATCCTCAATACTGAACCTTCAATCCTCAATCCTCAATCCTCAGTCCTCAATCCTCAATCCTCAATCTTAATCTTCAATCCTCAGTACTCAATCTTCAATCCTCAATCCTCAATCCTCAATCCTCAATCCTCAATCTTCAATCTTCAATACACAATCTTCAATCCTGAATCCTCAATCCTCAATCCTCAATCCCCAATCTTAATATTCAATCCTCAGTACTCAATCATCAAGCCTCAATCCTCAATCCTCAATCCTCAATCCTCTACCTTCAATCCTCAATACTCAATCTTCAATCCTCAATCCTCAATCCTCAATCCTCAATCCTCAATCCTCAATCCTCAATCCTCAATCGTCAATCTTCAATCCTCAATACTCAATCTTCAATCCTCAATCCTCAATACTCAATACTCAATCCTCATTCTACAATCCTCAATACCCAATCCTCAATCTTCAACCCTCAATCTTCAATCATCAATATTCAATCTTCAATCCTCAATCCTCAATCCTCAATACTCAATCCTCAATCCTCAATGTTCTATCCTCAATACGCAATCCTCAATCTTCAATCATCAATCCTCAATCCTCAATCCTCATTCCTCAATCCTCAATCTTAATCTTCAATCCTCAACACTCAATCTTCAATCCTCATTCTTCAATCCTCAATACCCAATCCTCAATCTTCAATCCTCAATCCTCAATCCTCAGTTCGCAATCCTCAATCCTCAACCCTCAGACCTCAGGCATCAACACTCAACCCTCAGTCCTCGTTCTCAATCCACAACCCTCAATCCTCGATCCACAATCTTCAATCATCAATATTCAACCTTCAATCCTCAATCCTCAATCCTCAATACTCAATCCTCAATCCTCAATGTTCTATCCCCAATACGCAATCCTCAATCTTCAATCCTCAAACCTCAATCCTCAATCCTCAATCCTCAACCCTCAATCTTAATCTTCAATCCTCAGTACTCAATCTTCAATCCTCAATCCTCAATACTCAATCCTCAATCCTCATTATTCAATCCTCAATACCCAATCCTCAATCTTCAATCCTCAATCCTCAATCCTCAATCCTCAATCCTCAATCTTCAATCCTCAATCCTCAATCCTCAATCCTCAATCTTCAACCGTCGATACTCAATCTTCAATCCTCAATACTCAATCCTCAATCTTCAATCCTCAGTCCCAAATACTCAATCTTCAATACTCACTCCTCAATCCTCAGTCTTCAATCCTCAATGCTCAATCCTCAATCCTCAATCCTCAATCTTCAATCCTCAATACTCAACCTTCAATCCTCAATCCTCAATTCTCGTTCCCCAATGCTCAATCCTCAATCGTCAATCCTCAATCCCCAGTCCTCATTCTTCAATCCTCAATACCCAATCCTCAATCTTCAATCCTCAATCCTCAATCCTCAATTCTCAATCCTCATTCCTCAACCCTCAGACCTCAAACAGCAATACTCAACCCTCCGTCCTCGTCCTCAATCCATAACCATCAATCCTCAATCCTCAATATTCAATCATCAATATTCAATCTTCAGTCCTCAATCCTCAATCCTCAATCCTCAATCCTCAATCCTCAATGTTCAATCCGCAATACCCAATCCTCAATCATCTATCCGTAATCCTCAATCCTCAATCCTCAATCCTCAACCTTCAATCCTCAATACTCAATCTTCAATCCTCAATCCTCAATCCTCAATCCTCAATCCTCATTCTTCAATCCTCAACACCCAATCCTCAATCTTCAATCCTCAATCCTCAATCCTCAATTCTCAATCCTCAATCCTCAATCCTCAGACCTCAAACATCAATACTCAACCCTCAGTCCTCGTCCTCAATCCACAACCCTCAATCCTCGATCCTCAATCTTCAATCATCAATATTCAATCTTCAATCCTCAGTCCTCAATCCTCAATACACAATCCTCAATCCTCAATGTTCTATCCTCAATACGCAATCCTCAATCTTCAATCCTCAATCCTCAACCCTCAATCCTCAATCCTCAACCTTAATCTTCAATCCTCAGTACGCAATCTTCAATACTCATTCCTCAATCCTCAATCCTCTATCCTCAATCGTCAATACTCAATACCCAATCCTCAATCTTCAATCCTCAATCCTCAATCCTCAGTGCTCAATCCTCAATCCTCAATCCTCAATCTTCAATCCTCAGTCACAAATCCTCAATCTTCAATACTCACTCCTCAATCCTCAATCTTCAATCCTCAATCCTCAATCCTTAGTCCTCAATCCTCAATCCTCAATCCTCAATCTTCAATCCTCAGTCACAAATCCTCAATCTTAAATGCTCACTCCTCAATCCTCAATCTTCAATCCTCAATACTCAGTCTTCAATCCTCAATCCTCAATCCTCAATCCTCATTCTTCAATCCTCAATACCCGTTCCTCAATCTTCAATCCTCAATCCTCAATCCTCAATTCTCAATCCTCAATCCTCAATCCTCAATCTTCAATCCTCAATCCTCAATCCTCAGTGCTCAATCCTCAATCCTCAATCCTCAATCCTCAATCCTCAATCATAAATGTTCAATCCTCAATACCCGATCCTCAGGCTTCAATCCTCAATCCTCGATCCTCAATCCTCAATCCTCAGTCATCAATCCTCAGTCCTCAAACCTCAATCTTGAATCCTCAACCCTGAATCCTCAATCTTCAGACCTCAGTCCTCAACAATGAGTGGTCCATCCTCAATCCTCAATAGAGTACCATGATTTCACAGTTTTCAATACTCAATACTCAACCTGCAATCTTCAAATATCTATCCACAAACATCAATTCTCATCACTCAACCCTCAACACTCAGTCCCCAATCCCCAATATTCAATCCTCAATACTCAATCCTCAATTCTCAATCTTCAATCCTCAATACTCAATCTTCAATCCTCAATGCTCAGTCCTCAAATTTCAATTCTGAATCCTCAATCCGGAACCCTCAATCTTCAGCCCTCAGTCCTCCACAATCAGTTGTCAATCCTCAATCCTCAATAGAATATACTCAATTCACAGTTTTCAATACTCAATACTCAATCTGCAATCTTCAAATCTTTATCCACAAACATCAATTCTCATCACTCAACCCTCAACACTCAGTCCCCAATGTTCAATCCTCAATCCTCAATTCTCAATCTTCAATCCTCAATACTGAACCTTCAATCCTCAATCCTCAATCCTCAGTCCTCAATCCTCAATCCTCAATCTTAATCTTCAATCCTCAGTACTCAGTCTTCAATCCTCAATCCTCAATCTTCAATCCTCGATCGTCAATCTTCAATCCTCAATACTCAATCTTCAATCCTCAATCCTCAATCCTCAATCCTCAATCCTCATTCTTCAATCCTCAATACCCAATCCTCAATCTTCAACCCTCAACCCTCAATCCTCAATCCTCAATTCTCAATCCTCAATCCTCAGTCCTCAGTCCTCAAACGTCAATCCTCAAACCTCAGCCCTCATCCTCAATCCTCAATCCTCAATCCTCAATTCTCAATCTTCAATCCTCAATACTCAATCTTCAATCCTCAATGCTCAGTCCTCAAATTTCAATTCTGAATCCTCAATCCGGAATCCTCAATCTTCAGACCTCAGTCCTCAGCAATCAGTTATCAATCCTCAATCCTCAATAGAATATACTCAATTCACAGTTTTCAATACTCAATACTCAACCTGCAATCTTCAAATCTCTATCCACAAACATCAATTCTCATCACTCAACCCTCAACACTCAGTCCTCAACGCTCAATCCTCAATCCTCAATTCTCAATCTTCAATCCTCAATACTGAACCTTCAATCCTCAATCCTCAATCCTCAGTCCTCAATCCTCAATCCTCAATCTTAATCTTCAATCCTCAGTACTCAATCTTCAATCCTCAATCCTCAATCCTCAATCCTCAATCCTCAATCTTCAATCTTCAATACACAATCTTCAATCCTGAATCCTCAATCCTCAATCCTCAATCCCCAATCTTAATATTCAATCCTCAGTACTCAATCATCAAGCCTCAATCCTCAATCCTCAATCCTCAATCCTCTACCTTCAATCCTCAATACTCAATCTTCAATCCTCAATCCTCAATCCTCAATCCTCAATCCTCAATCCTCAATCCTCAATCCTCAATCGTCAATCTTCAATCCTCAATACTCAATCTTCAATCCTCAATCCTCAATACTCAATACTCAATCCTCATTCTACAATCCTCAATACCCAATCCTCAATCTTCAATCCTCAATCTTCAATCATCAATATTCAATCTTCAATCCTCAATCCTCAATCCTCAATACTCAATCCTCAATCCTCAATGTTCTATCCTCAATACGCAATCCTCAATCTTCAATCATCAATCCTCAATCCTCAATCCTCATTCCTCAATCCTCAATCTTAATCTTCAATCCTCAACACTCAATCTTCAATCCTCATTCTTCAATCCTCAATACCCAATCCTCAATCTTCAATCCTCAATCCTCAATCCTCAGTTCGCAATCCTCAATCCTCAACCCTCAGACCTCAGGCATCAACACTCAACCCTCAGTCCTCGTTCTCAATCCACAACCCTCAATCCTCGATCCACAATCTTCAATCATCAATATTCAACCTTCAATCCTCAATCCTCAATCCTCAATACTCAATCCTCAATCCTCAATGTTCTATCCCCAATACGCAATCCTCAATCTTCAATCCTCAAACCTCAATCCTCAATCCTCAATCCTCAACCCTCAATCTTAATCTTCAATCCTCAGTACTCAATCTTCAATCCTCAACCCTCAATACTCAATCCTCAATCCTCATTATTCAATCCTCAATACCCAATCCTCAATCTTCAATCCTCAATCCTCAATCCTCAATCCTCAATCCTCAATCTTCAATCCTCAATCCTCAATCCTCAATCCTCAATCTTCAACCGTCGATACTCAATCTTCAATCCTCAATACTCAATCCTCAATCTTCAATCCTCAGTCCCAAATCCTCAATCTTCAATACTCACTCCTCAATCCTCAGTCTTCAATCCTCAATGCTCAATCCTCAATCCTCAATCCTCAATCTTCAATCCTCAATACTCAACCTTCAATCCTCAATCCTCAATTCTCGTTCCCCAATGCTCAATCCTCAATCGTCAATCCTCAATCCCCAGTCCTCATTCTTCAATCCTCAATACCCAATCCTCAATCTTCAATCCTCAATCCTCAATCCTCAATTCTCAATCCTCATTCCTCAACCCTCAGACCTCAAACAGCAATACTCAACCCTCCGTCCTCGTCCTCAATCCATAACCATCAATCCTCAATCCTCAATATTCAATCATCAATATTCAATCTTCAGTCCTCAATCCTCAATCCTCAATCCTCAATCCTCAATCCTCAATGTTCAATCCGCAATACCCAATCCTCAATCATCTATCCGTAATCCTCAATCCTCAATCCTCAATCCTCAACCTTCAATCCTCAATACTCAATCTTCAATCCTCAATCCTCAATCCTCAATCCTCAATCCTCATTCTTCAATCCTCAACACCCAATCCTCAATCTTCAATCCTCAATCCTCAATCCTCAATTCTCAATCCTCAATCCTCAATCCTCAGACCTCAAACATCAATACTCAACCCTCAGTCCTCGTCCTCAATCCACAACCCACAATCCTCGATCCTCAATCTTCAATCATCAATATTCAATCTTCAATCCTCAGTCCTCAATCCTCAATACACAATCCTCAATCCTCAATGTTCTATCCTCAATACGCAATCCTCAATCTTCAATCCTCAATCCTCAACCCTCAATCCTCAATCCTCAACCTTAATCTTCAATCCTCAGTACGCAATCTTCAATACTCATTCCTCAATCCTCAATCCTCTATCCTCAATCGTCAATACTCAATACCCAATCCTCAATCTTCAATCCTCAATCCTCAATCCTCAGTGCTCAATCCTCAATCCTCAATCCTCAATCTTCAATCCTCAGTCACAAATCCTCAATCTTCAATACTCACTCCTCAATCCTCAATCTTCAATCCTCAATCCTCAATCCTTAGTCCTCAATCCTCAATCCTCAATCCTCAATCTTCAATCCTCAGTCACAAATCCTCAATCTTAAATGCTCACTCCTCAATCCTCAATCTTCAATCCTCAATACTCAGTCTTCAATCCTCAATCCTCAATCCTCAATCCTCATTCTTCAATCCTCAATACCCGTTCCTCAATCTTCAATCCTCAATCCTCAATCCTCAATTCTCAATCCTCAATCCTCAATCCTCAATCTTCAATCCTCAATCCTCAATCCTCAGTGCTCAATCCTCAATCCTCAATCCTCAATCTTGAATCCTCAGTCACAAATCCTCAATCTTCAATACTCACTCCTCAATCCTCAATCTTCAATCCTCAATCCTCAATCCTCAGTCCTCAATCCTCAATCCTCAATCCTCAATCTTCAATCCTCAGTCACAAATCCTCAATCTTAAATGCTCACTCCTCAATCCTCAATCTTCAATCCTCAATACTCAGTCTTCAATCCTCAATCCTCAATCCTCAATCCTCATTCTTCAATCCCCAATACCCATTCCTCAATCTTCAATCCTCAATCCTGAATCCTCAATTCTCAATCCTCAATCCTCAATCCTCAATCCTCAATCCTCAATCCTCAATGTTCAATCCGCAATACCCAATCCTCAATCTTCTATCCGCAATCCTCAATCCTCAATCCTCAATCCTCAATCCTCAATCCTCAATCCTCAATCTTCAATCCTCAATACTCAATCTTCAATCCTCAATCCTCAGTCCTCAGTCCTCAAACATCAATACTCAACCCTCAGTCCTCGTCCTCAATCCACAACCCTCAATTCTCGATCCTCAATCTTCAATCATCAATATTCAATCTTCAATCCTCAATCCTCAATCCTCAATACTCAATCCTCAATCCTCATTGTTCTATCCTCAATACGCAATCCTCAACCTTCAATCCTCAATCCTCAATCCTCAATCCTCACCCTCAATCCTCAATCCTCAGACCTCAAACCTCAATCCTGAAGCCACAATCCTGAACCCCCAATATTCAGCCCTCAGACCTCAACAATCAGTTCTGAATCCTCAATCGTCAATAGAATATCCTCAATTCACATGTTTCAATACTCAATACTCAGACTGCAATCTTCAAATCTCTATCCACAAACATCAATTCTCATCACTCAACCCTCAATATTCAACGCACAACCCTCAACCATCAATCCTCAGTCCTCAAAACTCAATCCCTAATCCTCAATCCTGAATCCTCAATCTTCAGCCCTCAGTCCTCAACAATCAATGGTCAATCCTCAGTCCTCCATGGAGTATCCTCAATTCACAGTTTTCAATACACAATCCCTATTCTTCAATCTTCAAATCTCAATCCACAAACATCAGTTCTCATCACTCAACCCTCAACACTCAGTCCTCAGTCTTCAATCCTCAATCATCAATCCTCAATCTTCAATCCTCAATACTCAATCTTCAATCCTCAATCCTCAATTCTCAATCCTCAATGCTGAATCCTCAATCGTCAATCCTCAATCCCCAATCCTCAATCTTCAATTCTCAATCCTCAATCGTCAATCCTCAGTCCTCAATCCTCGATCCTCAATACTCAATCTTCAATCCTCAATCCTCAATCCTCAATCCTCAATTCTCAATCCTCAATCCTCAATCCTCAATCTTCAATCCTCAATCATCAATCCTGAATCTTCAATCCTCAATACTCAATCTTCAATCCTCAATCCTCAATTCTCAATCCTCAATGCTGAATCCTCAATCGTCAATCCTCAATCCCCAATCCTCAAACTTCAATTCTCAATCCTCAATCGTCAATCCTCAGTCCTCAATCCTCGATCCTCAATACTCAATCTTCAATCCTCAATCCTCAATCCTCAATCCTCAATCCTCAATCCTCAATCCTCAATTCTCAATCTTCAATCCTCAATACTCAATCTTCAATCCTCAATGCTCAGTCCTCAAATTTCAATTCTGAATCCTCAATCCGGAATCCTCAATCTTCAGCCCTCAGTCCTCAACAATCAGTTGTCAATCCTCAATCCTCGATAGAATATACTCAATTCACAGTTTTCAATACTCAATACTCAATCTGCAATCTTCAAATCTCTATCCACAAACATCAATTCTCATCACTCAACCCTCAACACTCAGTCCTCAAAGCTCAATCCTCAATCCTCAATTCTCAATCTTCAATCGTCAATACTGAACCTTCAATCCTCAATCCTCAATCCTCAGTCGTCAATCCTCAATCCTCAATCTTAATCTTCAATCCTCAGTTCTCAATCTTCAATCCTCAATCCTCAATCCTCAATCCTCAATCCTCAATCTTCAATCTTCAATACACAATCTTCAATCCTCAATCCTCAATTCTCAATCCTCAATGCTGAATCCTCAATCGTCAATCCTCAATCCCCAATCCTCAATCTTCAATTCTCAATCCTCAATCGTCAATCCTCAGTCCTCAATCCTCGATCCTCAATACTCAATCTTCAATCCTCAATCCTCAATCCTCAATCCTCAATTCTCAATCCTCAATCCTCAATCCTCAATCTTCAATCCTCAATCATCAATCCTCAATCTTCAATCCTCAATACTCAATCTTCAATCCTCAATCCTCAATTCTCAATCCTCAATGCTGAATCCTCAATCGTCAATCCTCAATCCCCAATCCTCAAACTTCAATTCTCAATCCTCAATCGTCAATCCTCAGTCCTCAATCCTCGATCCTCAATACTCAATCTTCAATCCTCAATCCTCAATCCTCAATCCTCAATCCTCAATCCTCAATTCTCAATCTTCAATCCTCAATACTCAATCTTCAATCCTCAATGCTCAGTCCTCAAATTTCAATTCTGAATCCTCAATCCGGAATCCTCAATCTTCAGCCCTCAGTCCTCAACAATCAGTTGTCAATCCTCAATCCTCAATAGAATATACTCAATTCACAGTTTTCAATACTCAATACTCAATCTGCAATCTTCAAATCTCTATCCACAAACATCACTTCTCATCACTCAACCCTCAACACTCAGTCCTCAAAGCTCAATCCTCAATCCTCAATTCTCAATCTTCAATCGTCAATACTGAACCTTCAATCCTCAATCCTCAATCCTCAGTCGTCAATCCTCAATCCTCAATCTTAATCTTCAATCCTCAGTTCTCAATCTTCAATCCTCAATCCTCAATCCTCAATCCTCAATCCTCAATCTTCAATCTTCAATACACAATCTTCAATCCTGAATCCTCAATCCTCAATCCTCAATCCCCAATCTTAATATTCAATCCTCAGTACTCAATCATCAAGCCTCAATCCTCAATCCTCAATCCTCAATCCTCTACCTTCAATCCTCAATACTCAATCTTCAATCCTCAATCCTCAATCCTCAATCCTCAATCCTCAATCCTCAATCCTCAATCCTCAATCGTCAATCTTCAATCCTCAATACTCAATCTTCAATCCTCAATCCTCAATACTCAATACTCAATCCTCATTCTACAATCCTCAATACCCAATCCTCAATCTTCAATCCTCAATCTTCAATCATCAATATTCAATCTTCAATCCTCAATCCTCAATCCTCAATACTCAATCCTCAATCCTCAATGTTCTATCCTCAATACGCAATCCTCAATCTTCAATCATCAATCCTCAATCCTCATCCTCAATCCTCAATCCTCAATCTTAATCTTCAATCCTCAACACTCAATCTTCAATCCTCATTCTTCAATCCTCAATACCCAATCCTCAATCTTCAATCCTCAATCCTCAATCCTCAGTTCGCAATCCTCAATCCTCAATCCTCAGACCTCAGGCATCAACACTCAACCCTCAGTCCTCGTTCTCAATCCACAACCCTCAATCCTCGATCCTCAATCTTCAATCATCAATATTCACCCTTCAATCCTCAATCCTCAATCCTCAATACTCAATCCTCAATCCTCAATGTTCTATCCTCAATACGCAATCCTCAATCTTCAATCCTCAAACCTCAATCCTCAATCCTCAATCCTCAACACTCAATCTTAATCTTCAATCCTCAGTACTCAATCTTCAATCCTCAATCCTCAATACTCAATCCTCAATCCTCATTATTCAATCCTCAATACCCAATCCTCAATCTTCAATCCTCAATCCTCAATCCTCAATCCTCAATCCTCAATCTTCAATCCTCAATCCTCAATCCTCAATCCACAATCCTCAATCTTCAATCCTCGATTCTCAATCTTCAATCCTCAATCCTCAATCCTCAATCTTCAATCCTCAGTCCCAAATCCTCAATCTTCAATACTCACTCCTCAATCCTCAGTCTTCAATCCTCAATGCTCAATCCTCAATCCTCAATCCTCAATCTTCAATCCTCAATACTCAACCTTCAATCCTCAATCCTCAATTCTCAATCCCCAATGCTCAATCCTAAATCGTCAATCCTCAATCCCCAGTCCTCATTCTTCAATCCTCAATACCCAATCCTCAATCTTCAATCCTCAATCCTCAATCCTCAATTCTCAATCCTCATTCCTCAACCCTCAGACCTCACACAGCAATACTCAACCCTCCGTCCTCGTCCTCAATCCACAACCATCAATCCTCAATCCTCAATATTCAATCATCAATATTCAATCTTCAGTCCTCAATCCTCAATCCTCAATCCTCAATCCTCAACCTTAATCTTCAATCCTCAGTACTCAATCTTCAATACTCATTCCTCAATCCTCAATCCTCAATCCTCATTCTTCAATCCTCAACACCCAATCCTCAATCTTCAATCCTCAATCCTCAATCCTCAATTCTCAATCCTCAATCCTCAATCCTCAGACCTCAAACATCAATACTCATCCCTCAGTCCTCGTCCTCAATCCACAACCCTCAATCCTCGATCCTCAACCTTCAATCATCAATATTCAATCTTCAATCCACAATCCTCAATCCTCAATACACAATCCTCAATCCTCAATGTTCTATCCTCAATACGCAATCCTCAATCTTCAATCCTCAATCCTCAACCCTCAATCCTCAATCCTCAACCTTAATCTTCAATCCTCAGTACTCAATCTTCAATACTCATTCCTCAATCCTCAATCCTCAATCCTCAATCCTCAATCTTCAATCCTCAATACCCAATCCTCAATCTTCAATCCTCAATCCTCAATCCTCAGTGCTCAATCCTCAATCCTCAATCCTCAATCTTCAATCCTCAGTCACAAATCCTCAATCTTCAATACTCACTCCTCAATCCTCAATCTTCAATCCTCAATCCTCAATCCTCAGTCCTCAATCCTCAATCCTCAATCCTCAATCTTCAATCCTCAGTCACAAATACTCAACCTTAAATACTCACTCCTCAATCCTCAATCTTCAATCCTCAATACTCAGTCTTCAATCCTCAATCCTCAATCCTCAATCCTCATTCTTCAATCCTCAATACCCAATCCTCAATCTTCAATCCTCAATCCTCAATCCTCAATTCTCAATCCTCAATCCTCAATCCTCAATCTTCAATCCTCAATCCTCAATGTTCAATCCGCAATACCCAATCCTCAATCTTCTATCCGCAATCCTCAATCCTCAATCCTCAATCCTCAATCCTCAATCCTCAATCCTCAATCTTCAATCCTCAATACTCAATCTTCAATCCTCAATCCTCAATCCTCAATCCTCAACCCTCATTCTTCAATCCTCAATACCGAATCCTCAATCTTCAATCCTCAATCCTCAATCCTCAATTCTAAATCCTTAATTCTGAATCCTCAGACTTCAAACATCAATACTCAACCCTCAGTCCTCGTCCTCAATCCACAACCCTCAATCCTCAATCCTCAATATTCAGTCATTAATATTCAACCTTCAATCCTCAATCCTCAATCCTCTATCCTCAACACTCAATCCTCACTGTTCAATCTTCAATACCCAATCATCAGTCTTCAATCCTCAATCCTCAATCCTCAATCCTCAATCCTCAATCCTCTGTCCTCAAACCACAATCCTGAGCCCTCAACCCGGAATCCTCAATCTTCAGCCCTAAGTCCTCAACAATCAGTTGTGAATCCTCAATCCTCAATAGAATATCCTCAATTCACAGTTTTCAATACTCAATACTCAATCTGCAATCATCAGACCTCTATCCACAAACATCAATTCCCATCACTCAACCCTCAATACTCAGTCCCCAATCCCCAATCTTCAATCCTCAATCCTCAATCCTCAATCCTCAACCTTAATCTTCAATCCTCAGTACTCAATCTTCAATCCTCAATCCTAAATCCTCAATACTCAATCCTCATTCTTCTATCCTCAACACCCAATCCTCAATCTTCAATCCTCAATCCTCAATCCTCAATCCTCTGTCCTCAAACCACAATCCTGAGCCCTCAACCCGGAATCCTCAATCTTCAGCCCTAAGTCCTCAACAATCAGTTGTGAATCCTCAATCCTCAATAGAATATCCTCAATTCACAGTTTTCAATACTCAATACTCAATCTGCAATCATCAGACCTCTATCCACAAACATCAATTCCCATCACTCAACCCTCAATACTCAGTCCCCAATCCCCAATCTTCAATCCTCAATCCTCAATCCTCAATCCTCAACCTTAATCTTCAATCCTCAGTACTCAATCTTCAATCCTCAATCCTAAATCCTCAATACTCAATCCTCATTCTTCAATCCTCAACACCCAATCCTCAATCTTCAATCCTCAATCCTCAATCCTCAATTCTCAATGCTCAATCCTCAATCCTCAGACCTCAAACAGCAATACTCAACACTCAGTCCTCGTCCACAATCCACAACCCTCAATCCTCGATGCTCAATCTTCAATCATCAATATTCAATCTTCAATCCTCAATCCTCAGTCCTCAATACTCAATCCTCAATCCTCAATGTTCTATCCTCAATACGCAATCCTCAATCTTCAATCCTCAATCCTCAATCCTCAATCCTCAATCCTCAATCCTCAATCTTAATCTTCATTCCTCAGTACTCACCCTTCAATCCTCAATCCTCAATCCTCAGTCCTCAAACCTCAATCCTGAATCCACAATCCTGAACCCCCAATATTCAGCCCTCAGACCTCAACAATCAGTTGTGTGTCCTCAATCGTCAATAGAATATCCTCAATTCACAGGTTTCAATACTCAATACTCAGCCTGCAATCTTCAAAACTCTATCCACAAACATCAATTCTCATCACTCAACCCTCAATATTCAGCGCACAACCCTCCACCATCAATCCTCAGTCCTCAAAACTCAATCCCTAATCCTCAATCCTGTATCCTCAATCTTCAGCCCTTAGTCCTCAACAATCAATTGTCAATCCTCTCTCCACCATAGAATATCCTCAATTCACAGTTTTCAATACTCAATACCTATTCTTCAATCTTCAAATCTCAATCCACAAACATCAATTCTCATCACTCAACCCTCAACACTCAGTCCTCAATCTTCAATCCTCAATCATCAATCCTCAATCTTCAATCCTCAATACTCAATCTTCAATCCTCCATCCTCAATCCTCAATCCTCAATCCTCAATCCTCAATCGTCAGGCTTCAATGCTCAATACTCAATCTTCAATCCTCAATCCTCAATACTCAATCCTCAATCATCATTCTTCAATCCTCAATACCCAATCCTCAATCTTCAATCCTCAATCCTCAATCCTCAATCCTCAATCCTCAATCCTCAGTCCTCAGTCCTCAAACCTCAATCCTCAACCCTCAGCTCTCATCCTCAATCCTGAATCGACAATCCTCAATCCTCAATCTTCTATCCTCAATACTCAATCTTCAATCCTGAATCCTCAGTCCTCAATGTTCAATCCTCAATCCTCAGTCCTCAAACCTCAATCCTGAATCCTCAATCCTCAATCCTCAATCCTCAATCCTTAATCGTCAATCTTCAATCCTCAATACTCAATCGTCAATCCTCAGTCCTCAATCCTCAATCCTCAATCTTAATCTTCAATCCTCAGTTCTCAATCTTCAATCCTCAATCCTCAATCCTCAATCCTCAATCCTCAATCTTCAATCTTCAATACACAATCCTCAATCCTGAATCCTCAATCCTCAATCCTCAATCCCCAATCTTAATATTCAATCCTCAGTACTCAATCATCAAGCCTCAATCCTCAATCCTCAATCCTCAATCCTCTACCTTCAATCCTCAATACTCAATCTTCAATCCTCAATCCTCAATCCTCAATCCTCAATCCTCAATCCTCAATCCTCAATCCTCAATCGTCAATCTTCAATCCTCAATACTCAATCTTCAATCCTCAATCCTCAATACTCAATACTCAATCCTCATTCTACAATCCTCAATACCCAATCCTCAATCTTCAATCCTCAATCTTCAATCATCAATATTCAATCTTCAATCCTCAATCCTCAATCCTCAATACTCAATCCTCAATCCTGAATCCTCAATCCTGAATCCTCAAGCTTCAGCTCTCAGTCCTCAACAATCAGTTGTCAATCCTCAATCCTCAATAGAATATCCTCAATTCACAGTTTTCAATGCCCAATACTCAATCTGCAATCTTCAAGTCTCTATCCAGAAACATAAATTCTCATCACTCAACCCTCAACACTCAGTATTCAATGTTCAATCCTCATCCTCAATTCTGAATCTTCAATCCTCAATACTGAATCTTCAATTCGCAATCCTCAATCCCCAATCCTGAATCCTCAATACTCAATCCTCAATGCACAATCCTCGATCGTCAATCCTCAATCCTCAATACTCAATCTTCAATCCTCAATCCTCAATCCTCAATCCTCAATCCTCAATCCTCAATCCTCATTCTTCAATCCTCAATACCCAATCCTCAATCTTCAACCCTCAATCCTCAATCCTCAATTCTCAATCCTCAATCCTCAGACCTCAGTCCTCAAACCTCAATCCTCAACCCTCAGCCCTCATCCTCAATCCTCAATCCTCAATCCTCAATTCTCAATCCTCAATCCTCTGTCCTTAGTCCTCAAACCTTAATCCTCAACCCTCAGCCCTCATCCTCAATCCTCAATCCTCAATCCTCAATCCTCAATCATCAATCCTCAATACTCAATCTTCAATCCTCAATCCTCAGTCCTCAAACCTCAATTCTGAATCCTCAATCCTGAATCCTCAATCTTCAGCCCTCAGTCCTCAACATTCAGTTGTCAATCCTCAATCCTCAATAGAATATCCTCAATTCACAGTTTTCAATACTCAATACTCAATCTGCAATCATCAAATCTCTTTCCAGAAACATAAATTATCATCACTCAACCCCCAACACTCAGTACTCAATGTTCAATCCTCATCCTCAATTCTGAATCTTCAATCCTCAATACTGAATCTTCAACTCGCAATCCTCAATCCCCAATCCTCAATCCTCAATCCTCAATCCTCAATCTTCAATCCTCAACCCCAACCCTCAATCCTGAATTCGCAATCCTCAATAGTCGACCTTCAAGCCACAATACTCAATATTCAATCCTCAATCCTCAATCCTCAATGCTCAATCATCATTCTTCAATCCTCAATACCCTATCCTCAATCTTCAATCCTCAATCCTCAATCCTCAATCTTCAATCCTCAATGCTCAATCTTCAATCCTCAATCCTCAACCCTCAATCCTCAATCCTCAATCCTCAATCGTCAATCCTCAATATTCAATCCTCAACAGCCAATCCTCAATCTTCAATCCTCAATCCTCAATCCTCAATCCTCAATTCTCTATCCTCAATCCTCAATCCTCAGTCCTCTCTCCTCAAACCTCAATCCTGAATCCTCAATCCTGAATCCTCAAGCTTCAGCCCTCAGTCCTCAACAATCAGTTGTCAATCCTCAATCCTCAATAGAATATCATCAATTCACAGTTTTCAATACTCAATACTCAATCTGCAATCTTCAAATCTCTATCCACAAACGTCAATTCTCATCATTCAACCCTCAACACTCAGTCCCCAATCCTCAATATTCAATCCTCAATCCTCAACCCTCAATCCACAACCCTCAACCTTCAATCCTCAATACTCAATCTTCAATCCTGAATCCTCAATACTCAATCCTCAATGCTCAATCCACGATCGTCAATCTTGAATCCTCAATACTCAATCTTCAATCTTCAATCCTCAATCCTCAATCCTCAATCCTCATTCTTCAATCCTCAATACCCAATCCTCAATCTTCAACCCTCAATCCTCAATCCCCAATTCTCGATCCTCAATCCTCAGTCCTCAGTCCTCAAACCTCAATCCTCAACCCTCAGCCCTCATCCTCAATCCTCAATCCTCAATCCTCAATCCTCAATCTTAATCTTCAATACTCAATCCTCAATCCTCAATCCTCAATCTTCAATCCTCAATACTCAATCTTCAATCCTCAATCCTCAATCCTCAATCCTCAATTCTCAATCTTCAATACTCAATACTCAATCTTCAATCCTCAATGCTCAGTCCTCAAATTTCAATTCTGAATCCTCAATCCGGAACCCTCAATCTTCAGCCCTCAGTCCTCAGCAATCAGTTGTCAATCCTCAATCCTTAATAGAATATACTCAATTCACAGTTTTCAATACACAATACTCAATCTGCAATCTTCAAATCTCTATCCACAAACATCAATTCTCATCATTCAACACTCAACACTCAGTCCCCAATCCTCAATATTCAATCCTCAATCCTCAGTCCTCAATCCACAATCCTCAACCTTCAATCCTCAATACTCAATCTTCAATCCTGAATCCTCAATACTCAATCATCAATGCTCAATCCACGATCGTCAATCTTGAATCCTCAATACTCAATCTTCAATCCTCCATCCTCAATCCTCAATCCTCAATCCTCATTCTTCAATCCTCAATACCCAATCCTCAATCTTCAACCCTCAATCCTCAATCCTCAATTCTCAATCCTCAATCCTCAGTCCTCAGTCCTCAAACCTCAATCCTCAACCCTCAGCTCTCATCCTCAATCCTCAATCCTCAATCCTCAATTCTCAATCTTCAATCCTGAATACTCAATCTTCAATCCTCTATGCTCAGTCCTCAAATTTCAATTCTGAATCCTCAATCCGGAACCCTCAATCTTCAGCCCTCAGTCCTCAACAATCAGTTGTCAATCCTCAATCCTCAAGAGAATATACTCAACTCACAGTTTTAGATACTCAATACTCAATCTGCAATCTTCAAATCTCTATCCACAAACATCAATTCACATCACTCAACCCTCAACACTCAGTCCTCAATGTTCAATCCTCAATCCTCAATTCTCAATCTTCAATCCTCAATACTGAACCTTCAATCCTCAATCCTCCATCCCCAGTCCTCAATCCTCAATCCTCAATCTTAACTTTCAATCCTCAGTACTCAATCTTCAATCCTCAATCCTCAATCCTCAATCCTCAATCCTCAATCTTCAATCCTCAATACTCAATCTTCAATCCTCAATCCTCAATCCTCAATCCTCAATCCTCAATCTTAATCTTCAATTCTCAATCCTCAATCCTCAATCCTCAATCTTCAATCCTCAATACTCAATCCTCAATCCTCAATCCTCAGTCCTCAATCCTCAATCCTCAATCGTCAATCCTCAATCGTCAATCTTCAATCCTCAATAATCAATCTTCAATCCTCAATCCTCTGTCCTCAATCCTCAATCCTCATTCTTCAATCCTCAATACCCAATCCTCAATCTTAAATCCTCAATCCTCAATTCGCAATCCTCAATCCTCAATCCTCAGGCCTCAAGTATCAATACTCAACCCTCAGTCCTCGTCCTCAATCCACGACCTACAATCCTCAATCCTCAATCTTCATTCAACAATATTCAACCTTCAATCCTCAATCCTCAATCCTCAATCCTCAATCCTCAATCATAAATGTTCAATCCTCAATACCCGATCCTCAGGCTTCAATCCTCAATCCTCGATCCTCAATCCTCAATCCTCAGTCATCAATCCTCAGTCCTCAAACCTCAATCTTGAATCCTCAATCCTGAATCCTCAATCTTCAGACCTCAGTCCTCAACAATCAGTGGTCCATCCTCAATCCTCAATAGAGTACCATGATTTCACAGTTTTCAATACTCAATACTCAACCTGCAATCTTCAAATCTCTATCCACAAACATCAATTCTCATCACTCAACCCTCAACACTCAGTCCCCAATCCCCAATATTCAAGCCTCAATCCTCAATCCTCAATTCTCAATCTTCAATCCTCAATACTCAATCTTCAATCCTCAATCCTCAATCTTCAATCCTCGATCGTCAATCTTCAATCCTCAATACTCAATCTTCAATCCTCAATCCTCAATCCTCAATCCTCAATCCTCATTCTTCAATCCTCAATACCCAATCCTCAATCTTCAACCCTCAACCCTCAATCCTCAATCCTCAATTCTCAATCCTCAATCCTCAGTCCTCAGTCCTCAAATTTCAATTCTGAATCCTCAATCCGGAATCCTCAATCTTCAGCCCTCAGTCCTCAACAATCAGTTGTCAATCCTCAATCCTCAATAGAATATACTCAATTCACAGTTTTCAATACTCAATACTCAACCTGCAATCTTCAAATCTCTATCCACAAACATCAATCCTCATCACTCAACCCTCAACACTCAGTCCTCAACGCTCAATCCTCAATCCTCAATTCTCAATCTTCAATCCTCAATACTGAACCTTCAATCCTCAATCCTCAATCCTCAGTCCTCAATCCTCAATCCTCAATCTTAATCTTCAATCCTCAGTACTCAATCTTCAATCCTCAATCCTCAATCCTCAATCCTCAATCCTCAATCTTCAATCTTCAATACACAATCTTCAATCCTGAATCCTCAATCCTCAATCCTCAATCCCCAATCTTAATATTCAATCCTCAGTACTCAATCATCAAGCCTCAATCCTCAATCCTCAATCCTCAATCCTCTACCTTCAATCCTCAATACTCAATCTTCAATCCTCAATCCTCAATCCTCAATCCTCAATCCTCAATCCTCAATCCTCAATCGTCAATCTTCAATCCTCAATACTCAATCTTCAATCCTCAATCCTCAATACTCAATACTCAATCCTCATTCTACAATCCTCAATACCCAATCCTCAATCTTCAATCCTCAATCTTCAATCATCAATATTCAATCTTCAATCCTCAATCCTCAATCCTCAATACTCAATCCTCAATCCTCAATGTTCTATCCTCAATACGCAATCCTCAATCTTCAATCATCAATCCTCAATCCTCAATCCTCAATCCTCAATCCTCAATCTTAATCTTCAATCCTCAACACTCAATCTTCAATCCTCATTCTTCAATCCTCAATACCCAATCCTCAATCTTCAATCCTCAATCCTCAATCCACAGTTCGCAATCCTCAATCCTCAACCCTCAGACCTCAGGCATCAACACTCAACCCTCAGTCCTCGTTCTCAATCCACAACCCTCAATCCTCGATCCTCAATCTTCAATCATCAATATTCAACCTTCAATCCTCAATCCTCAATCCTCAATACTCAATCCTCAATCCTCAATGTTCTATCCTCAATACGCAATCCTCAATCTTCAATCCTCAAACCTCAATCCTCAATCCTCAATCCTCAACCCTCAATCTTAATCTTCAATCCTCAGTACTCAATCTTCAATCCTCAATCCTCAATACTCAATCCTCAATCCTCATTATTCAATCCTCAATACCCAATCCTCAATCTTCAATCCTCAATCCTCAATCCTCAATCCTCAATCCTCAATCTTCAATCCTCAATCCTCAATCCTCAATCCTCAACCCTCAATCTTCAATCGTCGATACTCAATCCTCATTCCTCAACCCTCAGACCTCAAACAGCAATACTCAACCCTCCGTCCTCGTCCTCAATCCATAACCATCAATCCTCAATCCTCAATATTCAATCATCAATATTCAATCTTCAGTCCTCAATCCTCAATCCTCAATCCTCAATGTTCAATCCGCAATACCCAATCCTCAATCATCTATCCGCAATCCTCAATCCTCAATCCTCAATCCTCAATCCTCAATCCTCAACCTTCAATCCTCAATACTCAATCTTCAATCCTCAATCCTCAATCCTCAATCCTCAATCCTCATTCTTCAATCCTCAACACCCAATCCTCAATCTTCAATCCTCAATCCTCAATCCTCAATTCTCAATCCTCAATCCTCAATCCTCAGACCTCAAACATCAATACTCAACCCTCAGTCCTCGTCCTCAATCCACAACCCTCAATCCTCGATCCTCAATCTTCAATCCTCAATATTCAATCTTCAATCCTCAATCCTCAATCCTCAATACACAATCCTCAATCCTCAATGTTCTATCCTCAATACGCAATCCTCAATCTTCAATCCTCAATCCTCAACCCTCAATCCTCAATCCTCAACCTTAATCTTCAATCCTCAATACTCAGTCTTCAATCCTCAATCCTCAATCGTCAATCCTCATTCTTCAATCCTCAATACCCAATCCTCAATCTTCAATCCTCAATCCTCAATCCTCAATTCTCAATCCTCAATCCTCAATCCTCAATCCTCAATCCTCAATCCTCAATGTTCAATCCGCAATACCCAATCCTCAATCTTCTATCCGCAATCCTCAATCCTCAATCCTCAATCCTCAATCCTCAATCCTCAATCCTCAATCTTCAACCCTCAATACTCAATCTTCAATCCTCAATCCTCAATCCTCAATCCTCAACCCTCATTCTTCAATCCTCAATACCGAATCCTCAATCTTCAATCCTCAATCCTCAATCCTCAATTCTAAATCCTCAATTCTGAATCCTCAGACTTCAAACATCAATACTCAACCCTCAGTCCTCGTCCTCAATCCACAACCCTCAATCCTCAATCCTCAATATTCAGTCATTAATATTCAACCTTCAATCCTCAATCCTCAATCCTCTATCCTCAACACTCAATCCTCACTGTTCAATCTTCAATACCCAATCATCAGTCTTCAATCCTCAATCCTCAATCCTCAATCCTCAATCCTCAATCCTCTGTCCTCAAACCACAATCCTGAGCCCTCAACCCGGAATCCTCAATCTTCAGCCCTAAGTCCTCAACAATCAGTTGTGAATCCTCAATCCTCAATAGAATATCCTCAATTCACAGTTTTCAATACTCAATACTCAATCTGCAATCATCAGACCTCTATCCACAAACATCAATTCCCATCACTCAACCCTCAATACTCAGTCCCCAATCCCCAATCTTCAATCCTCAATCCTCAATCCTCAATCCTCAACCTTAATCTTCAATCCTCAGTACTCAATCTTCAATCCTCAATCCTAAATCCTCAATACTCAATCCTCATTCTTCAATCCTCAACACCCAATCCTCAATCTTCAATCCTCGATCCTCAATCTTCAATCATCAATATTCAACCTTCAATCCTCAATCCTCAGTCCTCAATACTCAATCTTCAATCCTCAATCCTCAATACTCAATCCTCAATCATCATTCTTCAATCCTCAATACCCAATCCTCAATCTTCAATCCTCAATCCTCAATCCTCAATCCTCAATCCTCAATCCTCAGTCCTCAGTCCTCAAACCTCAATCCCCAACCCTCAGCTCTCATCCTCAATCCTTAATCGACAATCCTCAATCCTCAATCTTCTATCCTCAATACTCAATCTTCAATCCTGAATCCTCAGTCCTCAATGTTCAATCCTCAATCCTCAGTCCTCAAACCTCAATCCTGAATCCTCAATCCTCAATCCTCAATCCTCAATCCTTAATCGTCAATCTTCAATCCTCAATACTCAATCGTCAATCCTCAGTCCTCAATCCTCAATCCTCACTCTTAATCTTCAATCCTCAGTTCTCAATCTTCAATCCTCAATCCTCAATCCTCAATCCTCAATCCTCAATCTTCAATCTTCAATACACAATCTTCAATCCTGAATCCTCAATCCTCAATCCTCAATCCCCAATCTTAATATTCAATCCTCAGTACTCAATCATCAAGCCTCAATCCTCAATCCTCAATCCTCAATCCTCTACCTTCAATCCTCAATACTCAATCTTCAATCCTCAATCCTCAATCCTCAATCCTCAATCCTCAATCCTCAATCCTCAATCCTCAATCGTCAATCTTCAATCCTCAATACTCAATCTTCAATCCTCAATCCTCAATACTCAATACTCAATCCTCATTCTACAATCCTCAATACCCAATCCTCAATCTTCAATCCTCAATCTTCAATCATCAATATTCAATCTTCAATCCTCAATCCTCAATCCTCAATACTCAATCCTCAATCCTCAATGTTCTATCCTCAATACGCAATCCTCAATCTTCAATCATCAATCCGCAATCCTCATCCTCAATCCTCAATCCTCAATCTTAATCTTCAATCCTCAACACTCAATCTTCAATCCTCATTCTTCAATCCTCAATACCCAATCCTCAATCTTCAATCCTCAATCCTCAATCCTCAGTTCGCAATCCTCAATCCTCAAACCTCAGACCTCAGGCATCAACACTCAACCCTCAGTCCTCGTTCTCAATCCACAACCCTCAATCCTCGATCCTCAATCTTCAATCATCAATATTCAACCTTCAATCCTCAATCCTCAATCCTCAATACTCAATCCTCAATCCTCAATGTTCTATCCTCAATACGCAATCCTCAATCTTCAATCCTCAAACCTCAATCCTCAATCCTCAATCCTCAACCCTCAACCTTAATCTTCAATCCTCAGTACTCAATCTTCAATCCTCAATCCTCAATCCTCAATCCACAATCCTCAATCTTCAATCCTCGATTCTCAATCTTCAATCCTCAATCCTCAATCCTCAATCTTCAATCCTCAGTCCCAAATCCTCAATCATCAATACTCACTCCTCAATCCTCAGTCTTCAATCCTCAATGCTCAATCCTCAATCCTCAATCCTCAATTTTCAATCCTCAATACTCAACCTTCAATCCTCAATCCTCAATTCTCAATCCCCAATGCTCAATCCTCAATCGTCAATCCTCAATCCCCAGTCCTCATTCTTCAATCCTCAATACCCAATCCTCAATCTTCAATCCTCAATCCTCAATCCTCAATTCTCAATCCTCATTCCTCAACCCTCAGACCTCACACAGCAATACTCAACCCTCCGTCCTCGTCCTCAATCCACAACCATCAATCCTCAATCCTCAATATTCAATCATCAATATTCAATCTTCAGTCCTCAATCCTCAATCCTCAATCCTCAATCCTCAACCTTAATCTTCAATCCTCATTACTCAATCTTCAATACTCATTCCTCAATCCTCAATCCTCAATCCTCATTCTTCAATCCTCAACACCCAATCCTCAATCTTCACTCCTCAATCCTCAATCCTCAATTCTCAATCCTCAATCCTCAATCCTCAGACCTCAAACATCAATACTCAACCCTCAGTCCTCGTCCTCAATCCACAACACTCAATCCTCGATCCTCAATGTTCAATCATCAATATTCAATCTTCAATCCACAATCCTCAATCCTCAATACACAATCCTCAATCCTCAATGTTCTATCCTCAATACGCAATCCTCAATCTTCAATCCTCAATCCTCAACCCTCAAACCTCAATCCTCAACCTTAATCTTCAATCCTCAGTACTCAATCTTCAATACTCATTCCTCAATCCTCAAACCTCAATCCTCAATCCTTAATCTTCAATCCTCAATACCCAATCCTCAATCTTCAATCCTCAATCCTCAATCCTCAGTGCTCAATCCTCAATCCTCAATCCTCAATCTTCAATCCTCAGTCACAAATCCTCAATCTTCAATACTCACTCCTCAATCCTCAATCTTCAATCCTCAATCCTCAATCCTCAGTCCTCAATCCTCAATCCTCAATCCTCAATATTCAATCCTCAGTCACAAATACTCAATCTTAAATACTCACTCCTCAATCCTCAATCTTCAATCCTCAATACTCAGTCTTCAATCCTCAATCCTCAATCCTCAATCCTCATTCTTCAATCCTCAATACCCAATCCTCAATCTTCAATCCTCAATCCTCAATCCTCAATCCTCAATCTTCAATCCTCAATACTCAATCTTCAATCCTCAATCCTCAGTCCTCAATCCTCAAACCTCATTCTTCAATCCTCAATACCGAATCCTCAATCTTCAATCCTCAATCCTCAATCCTCAATTCTAAATCCTCAATTCTGAATCCTCAGTCTTCAAACATCAATACTCAACCCTCAGTCCTCGCCCTCAATCCACAACCCTCAATCCTCAATCCTCAATATTCAGTCATTAATATTCAACCTTCAATCCTCAATCCTCAATCCTCTATCCTCAACACTCAATCCTCACTGTTCAATCTTCAATACCCAATCATCAGTCTTCAATCCTCAATCCTCAATCCTCAATCCTCAATCCTCAATCCTCAATCCTCTGTCCTCAAACCACAATCCTGAGCCCTCAACCCGGAATCCTCAATCTTCAGCCCTAAGTCCTCAACAATCAGTTGTGAATCCTCAATCCTCAATAGAATATCCTCAATTCACAGTTTTCAATACTCAATACTCAATCTGCAATCATCAGACCTCTATCCACAAACATCAATTCCCATCACTCAACCCTCAATACTCAGTCCCCAATCCCCAATCTTCAATCCTCAATCCTCAATCCTCAATCCTCAACCTTAATCTTCAATCCTCAGTACTCAATCTTCAATCCTCAATCCTAAATCCTCAATACTCAATCCTCATTCTTCAATCCTCAACACCCAATCCTCAATCTTCAATCCTCAATCCTCAATCCTCAATTCTCAATGCTCAATCCTCAATCCTCAGACCTCAAACAGCAATACTCAACACTCAGTCCTCGTCCACAATCCACAACCCTCAATCCTCGATCCTCAATCTTCAATCATCAATATTCAATCTTCAATCCTCAATCCTCAGTCCTCAATACTCAATCCTCAATCCTCAATGTTCTATCCTCAATACGCAATCCTCAATCTTCAATCCTCAATCCTCAATCCTCAAACCTCAATCCTCAATCCTCAATCTTAATCTTCATTCCTCAGTACTCACCCTTCAATCCTCAATCCTCAATCCTCAGTCCTCAAACCTCAATCCTGAATCCACAATCCAGAACCCCCAATATTCAGCCCTCAGACCTCAACAATCAGTTGTGTGTCCTCAATCGTCAATGGAATATCCTCAATTCACAGGTTTCAATACTCAATACTCAGCCTGCAATCTTCAAAACTCTATCCACAAACATCAATTCTCATCACTCAACCCTCAATATTCAACGCACAACCCTCAACCATCAATCCTCAGTCCTCAAAACTCAATCCCTAATCCTCAATCCTGTATCCTCAATCATCAGCCCTTAGACCTCAACAATCAATTGTCAATCCTCTGTCCACCATAGAATATCCTCAATTCACAGTTTTCAATACTCAATCCCTATTCTTCAATCTTCAAATCTCAATCCACAAACATCAATTCTCATCACTCAACCCTCAACACTCAGTCCTCAATCATCAATCCTCAATCATCAATCCTCAATCTTCAATCCTCAATACTCAATCTTCAATCCTCCATCCTCAATCCTCAATCCTCAATCCTCAATCCTCAATCGTCAGGCTTCAATGCTCAATACTCAATCTTCAATCCTCAATCCTCAATACTCAATCCTCAATCATCATTTTTCAATCCTCAATACCCAATCCTCAATCTTCAATCCTCAATCCTCAATCCTCAATCCTCAATCCTCAATCCTCAGTCCTCAGTCCTCAGTCCTCAAACCTCAATCCTCAACCCTCAGCTCTCATCCTCAATCCTTAATCGACAATCCTCAATCCTCAATCTTCTATCCTCAATACTCAATCTTCAATCCTGAATCCTCAGTCCTCAATGTTCAATCCTCAATCCTCAGTCCTCAAACCTCAATCCTGAATCCTCAATCCTCAATCCTCAATCCTCAATCCTCAATACTCAATTGTCAATCCTCAATCCTCAATCCTCAATCCTCAATCCTCATTCTTCAATCCTCAATACCCAATCCTCAATCTTCAATCCTCAATCCTCAATCCTCAATCCTCAATCCTCAATCCTCAATCCTCAAACCCCAATCTTCAATCCCTAGTCCCAAATCCTCAATCTTCAATACTCACTCCTCAATCCTCAATCTTCTATCCTCAATACTCAGTCTTCAATCCTCAATCCTCAATCCTCATTCTTCAATCCTCAATACCCAATCCTCAATCTTCAATCCTCAATCCCCAATTCTCAATCCTCAACCCTCAATCCTCAGACATCAAACATCAATACTCAACCCTCAGTCCTCGTCATCAATCCACAACCCCCAATACTCAATCCTCAATCTTCAATTCTCAATCCTCAATCCTCAATCCACAATCCTGAATCCTCAATCCTGGATCCTCAACCTTCAGCCATCAGTCCTCAACAATCAGTTGTCAATCCTCAGTCCTCAAGAGAATATCATCAATTCACAGTATTCAATACTGAATACTCAATCTGCAATCTTCAAATCTCTATCCACAAACATCAATTCTCATCACTCAACCCTCAGCACTCAGTCTTCAATCCTCAATCCTCAATCCTCAATCCTCAATCCTCAATCCTCAATCCTCAATCCTCATTCTTCAATCCTCAATACCCAATTCTCAATCTTCAATCCTCAATCCTCAATCCTCAATTCTCAATCCTCAATCCTCAATCCTCAGACCTCAAACAGCAGTAGTCAACCCTCAGTCCTCGTCCTCAATCCAGAACCATCAATCCTCAATCCTCAATATTCAATCATCAATATTCAATCTTCAGTCCTCAATCCTCAATCCTCAATCCTCAATCCTCAATGTTCAAACCGCAATACCCAATCCTCAATCCTCAAACCTCAATCCTCAATCCTCAATCCTCAATTCTCATTCTTGAATCCTGAATACCCAATTCTCAATCTTAACCTTCAATCCTCAGTACTCAATCTTCAATCCTCAATCCACAATCCTCAATCCTCAATCCTCAATCTTCAATACCCAATACTCAATCTTCAATCCTCAATCCTCAATCCTCAATCCTCAATCCTCAATCCTCAATTCTCATTCTTGAATCCTGAATACCCAATTCTCAATCTTCAATCCTCAATCCTCAATCCTCAATCCTCAATACTCAATACTCAATCCTCAATGTTCTATCCTCAATACGCAATCCTCAATCTTCAATCCTCAATCCTCAATGCTCAATCCTCAATCCTCAATCCTCAATCTTAATCTTCAATCCTCAACCCTCAATCCTCAATCCTCAATCCTCAATCCTCAAACCCCAATCTTCAATCCTCAGTCCCAAATCCTCAATCTTCAATACTCACTCCTCAATCCTCAATCCTCAATCCTCAATCTTAATCTTCAATCCTCAGTACTCAAACTTCAATCCTCAATCCTAAATCCTCAATCCTCGATCGTCAACCTTCAATCCTCAATACTCAATCTTCAATCCTCAATCCTCAATCCTCAATCCTCAATCCTCAATCCTCATTCTTCAATCCTCAATACCCAATCCTCAATCTTCAACCCTCAATCCTCAATCCTCAATTCTCAATCCTCAAACCTCAGTCCTCAATCTTCAATCCTCAATCCTCAATCCTCAATCCTCAATTCTCGATCTTGAATCCTCAATACTGAACCTTCAATCCTCAATCCTCAATCCTCAGTCCTCAATCCTCAATCCTCAATCTTAATCTTCAATCCTCAGTACTCAATCTTCAATCCTCAATCCTCAATCCTCAATCCTCAATCCTCAATCTTCAATCCTCAATACTCAATCTTCAATCCTCAATCCTCAATCCTCAATCCTCAATCGTCAATCCCCAATCTTAATCTTCAATCCTCAGTACTCAATCATCAAGCCTCAATCCTCAATTCTCAATCCTCAATCCTCTACCTTCAATCCTCAATACTCAATCTTCAATCCTCAATCCTCAATCCTCAATCCTCAATCCTCAATCCTCAATCCTCAATCGTCAATCTTCATTCCTCAATACTCAATCTTCAATCCTCAATCCTCAATACTCAATACTCAATCCTCATTCTACAATCCTCAATACCCAATCCTCAATCTTCAATCCTCAATCTTCAATCATCAATATTCAATCTTCAATCCTCAATCCTCAATCCGCAATACTCAATCCTCAATCCTCAATGTTCTATCCTCAGTACGCAATCCTCAATCTTCAGTCCTCAATCCTCAATCCTCAATCCTCAATCCTCAATCCTCAATCTCAATCTTCAATCCTCAACACTCAATATTCAATCCTCATTCTTCAATCCACAATACCCAATCCTCAATCTTCAATCCTCAATCCTCAATCCTCAGTTCGCAATCCTCAATCCTCAATCCTCAGACCTCAGGCATCAACACTCAACCCTCAGTCCTCGTTCTCAATCCACAACCCTCAATCCTCGATCCTCAATCTTCAATCATCAATATTCAACCTTCAATCCTCAATCCTCAATCCTCAATACTCAATCCTCAATCCTCAATGTTTCATCCTCAATACGCAATCCTCAATCTTCAATCCTGAAACCTCAATCCTCAATCCTCAATCCTCAACCCTCAATCTTAATCTTCAATCCTCAGTACTCAATCTTCAATCCTCAATCCTCAATACTCAATTCCCAATCCTCATTATTCAATCCTCAATACCCAATCCTTAATCTTCGATCCTCAATCCTCAATCCTCAATCCTCAATCCTCAATCTTCAATCCTCAATCCTCAATCCTCAACCCTCAATCCCCAATCTTCAATCCTCGATACTCAATCTTCAATCCTCAATCCTCAATCCTCAATCCTCAATCCTCAATCCTCAATCCTCAATCCTCAATCCTCAATCCTCAATCCTCAATCCTCAATCCTCAATCCTCAATCCTCAATCGTCAATATTCAATGCTCAATACTCAATCTTCAATCCTCAATCCTCAATACTCAGTACTCAATCCTCATTCTTCAATCCTCAATACCCAATCCTCAATCTTCAATCCTCAATCCTCAATTCTCAATCCTCAACCCTCAATCCTCAGACCTCAAACATCAATACTCAACCCTCAGTCCTCGTGCTCAATCCACAACCCCCAATACTCTATCCTCAATCTTCAATTCTCAATCCTCAATCCTCAATCCACAATCCTGAATCCTCAATCCTGAATCCTCAACCTTCAGCCCCCAGTCCTCAACAATCAGTTGTCAATCCTCAATCCTCAAGAGAATATCATCAATTCACAGCCTTCAATACTCAATACTCAATCTGCAATCTTCAAATCTCTATCCACAAACATCAATTCTCATCACTCAACCCTCAGCACTCAGTCTTCAATCCTCAATCCTCAATCCTCAATCCTCAATCCTCATTCTTCAATCCTCAATACCCAATTCTCAATCTTCAATCCTCAATCCTCAATCCTCAGTTCTCAATCCTCAATCCTCAATCCTCAGACCTCAAACAGCAGTAGTCAACCCTCAGTCCTCGTCCTCAATCCACAATCATCAATCCTCAATCCTCAATATTCAATCATCAATATTCAATCTTCAGTCCTCAATCGTCAATCCTCAATCCTCAATCCTCAATGTTCAATCCGCAATACCCAATCCTCAATCTTCTATCCGCAATCCTCAATCCTCAATCCTCAATCCTCAATCCTCAATCCTCAATCCTCAATCTTCGATACTCAATACTCAATATTCAATCCTCAATCCTCAATCCTCAATCCTCAATCCTCAATCTTCAATCCTCAATCCTCAATTCTCAATTCTCAATCCTCAATCCTCAGACCTCAGACATCAATATTCAACACTCAGCCCTCGTCCTCAATCCACAACCCTCAATCCTCAACCCTCAATGTTTAATCATCAATATTCAATCTTCAATCCTCAATCCTCAATCCCCAATCCTCAATCCTCAATATTCAATCATCAATACTCAATCTTCAATCCTCAATCCTCAATCCTCAATCCTCAATACTCAATACTCAATCCTCATTCTTCAACCCTCAATACCCAATCCTCAATCTTCAATCCTCAATCCCCAATCCTCAATCTTCAATCCTCAATCGTCAAACCTCAATCCACAATCCTCAATCTTCAATCCTCAATACTCAATCTTCAATCCTCAATCCTCAATCCTCAATCTTCTATCCTCAATACTCAGTCTTCAATCCTCAATCCTCAATCCTCATTCTTCAATCCTCAATACCCAATCCTCAATCTTCAATCCTCAATCCTCAATTCTCAATCCTCAACCCTCAATCCTCAATCGTCAACCTTCAATCCTCAATACTCAATCTTCAATCCTCAATCCTCAATCCTCAATCCTCAATCCTCATTCTTCAATCCTCAATACCCAATCCTCAATCTTCAATCCTCAATCCTCAATCCTCAATCCTCAATCCTCAATCCTCAATCCTCAGACCCCAATCTTCAATCCCTAGTCCCAAATCCTCAATCTTCAATACTCACTCCTCAATCCTCAATCTTCTATCCTCAATACTCAGTCTTCAATCCTCAATCCTCAATCCTCATTCTTCAATCCTCAATACCCAATCCTCAATCTTCAATCCTCAATCCTCAATTCTCAATCCTCAACCCTCAATCCTCAGACCTCAAACATCAATACTCAACCCTCAGTCCTCGTCATCAATCCACAACCCCCAATACTCAATCCTCAATCTTCAATTCTCAATCCTCAATCCTCAATCCACAATCCTGAATCCTCAATCCTGGATCCTCAACCTTCAGCCCTCAGTCCTCAACAATCAGTTGTCAATCCTCAGTCCTCAAGAGAATATCATCAATTCACAGTATTCAATACTGAATACTCAATCTGCAATCTTCAAATCTCTATCCACAAACATCAATTCTCATCACTCAACCCTCAGCACTCAGTCTTCAATCCTCAATCCTCAATCCTCAATCCTCAATCCTCATTCTTCAATCCTCAATACCCAATTCTCAATCTTCAATCCTCAATCCTCAATCCTCAATTCTCAATCCTCAATCCTCAATCCTCAGACCTCAAACAGCACTAGTCAACCCTCAGTCCTCGTCCTCAATCCAGAACCATCAATCCTCAATCCTCAATATTCAATCATCAATATTCAATCTTCAGTCCTCAATCCTCAATCGTCAATCCTCAATCCTCAATGTTCAAACCGCAATACCCAATCCTCAATCTTCTATCCGCAATCCTCAATCCTCAATCCTCAATCCTCAATCCTCAATCCTGAATCCTCAATCTTCAATCCTCAATACTCAATCTTCAATCCTCAATCCTCAATCCTCAATCCTCAATCCTCAATCTTCAATCCTCAATACTCAATCTTCAATCCTCAGTCCTCAATCCTCAATCCTCAATCCTCAATCCTCAATCTTCAATACCCAATACTCAATCTTCAATCCTCAATCCTCAATCCTCAATCCTCAATCCTCAATCCTCAATTCTCATTCTTGAATCCTGAATACCCAATTCTCAATCTTAATCTTCAATCCTCAGTACTCAATCTTCAATCCTCAATCCACAATCCTCAATCCTCAATCCTCAATCTTCAATACCCAATACTCAATCTTCAATCCTCAATCCTCAATCCTCAATCCTCAATCCTCAATTCTCATTCTTGAATCCTGAATACCCAATTCTCAATCTTCAATCCTCAATCCTCAATCCTCAACTCTCAATCCTCAATCCTCAATCCTCAGACCTCAAACAGCAATACTCAACCCTCAGTCCTCGTCCTCAATCCACAAGCGTCAATCCTCAATCCTCAATATTCAATCATCAATATTCAATCTTCAGTCCTCAATCCTCAATCCTCAATCCTCAATTCTCAATCCTCAACCCTCAATCCTCAGACCTCAAACATCAACACTCAACCCTCAGTCCTCGTCCTCAATCCTCAACCCCCAATACTCAATCCTCAATCTTCAATTCTCAATCCTCAATCCTCAGTCCTCAGTCCTCAAACCGCAATCCTCAACCCTCAGACCTCATCCTCAATCCTTAATCGACAATTCTCAATCCTCAATCTTCTATCCTCAATACTCAATCTTCAATCCTGAATCCTCAGTCCTCAATGTTCAATCCTCAATCCTCAATTATCAATCTTCAATCCTCAATTCTCAATCTTCGATCCTCAATCTTGAATCCTCAGTCCCCAATTCTCAATCTTCTATCATCAATCCTCAATCCTCCCATCGTCAATCCTCAATACTCAGTCTGCAATCCTCAATCCTCAATCCTCCATCCTCAACACTCAATCCTCAAGCGTCAATCCTGAATCCTCAATCCTCAATCCTCAATCTTCAATCCTCAATTCTCAATCTTCAATCCTCAGTCGTCAATTCTCAATCCTCAACACTCGATCCTCAAACTGCAATCCTCAACCGTCAGTCCTCGTCCTCAATCCTCAAACCTCAATCATCAATCCTCAATATTCAATCATCAATACTCAATGTTCAATCCTCAATCCTCAACCCTCAATCCTCAATCCACAATCCTCAATATTCAACACACAACCCTCATCCATCAATCCTCAATACTCAACCATCAATCCTCAATTCTCAATACTCAGTAGAATATACTGAATTCTCATGGTTGAATACTCAATCCAAAATATTCAATAATCACATCTCAATCCTCAAACATCAATCCTCAACACACAATCCTCAACACTCAGTCCTCTCTCTTCAATCGTCCATCCGCAATCCTCAATCCTCCAGCGTCAATCCTCAATCCTCGATCCTCAACCCTCAATCCTCAGTCCTCAAACCTCAATCCTGAATCCTCAATCCTGAATCCTCAATCTTCAGCCCTCAGTCCTCAACAATCGGTGGTCAATCCTCAATCCTCAATAGAATATCATGAATTCACAGTTTTCAATACTCAATACTCAACCTGCAATCTTCAAATCTCTATCCACAAACATCAATTCACAACACTCAACCCTCAAAACTCAGTCCCCAATCCTCAATATTCAAGCCTCAATCCTCAATCCTCAATCCACAATCCTCAACATTCAATCCTCAATACTCAATCTTGAATCCTCAATCCTCAATCCTCAATCCTCAATTCATAGTCCTCAATAGTCAATCTTCAATCCTCAATACTCAATATTCAATCCTCAATCCTCAATCCTCAATCCTCAATCCTCATTCTTCGATCCTCAATACCCAATCCTCAATCTTCAATCCTCAATCCTGAATCCCCAATTCTCAATCCTCAATCCTCTGTCCTTAGTCCTCAAACCTCAACCCTCAACCCTCTGCCCTCATCCTCAATCCTCAATCCTCAATCCTCAACCCTCAATCTTCAATCCTCAATACTCAATCTTCAATACTCAATCTTCAATCCTCAATCCTCAATCCTCAATCCTCAATCCTCAATCCTCAATCTTAATCTTCAATCCTCAGTACTCAATCCTCAACCCTCAATCTTCAATCCTCAATACTCAATCTTCAATCCTCAATCCTCAGTCCTCAAACCTCAATTCTGAATCCTCAATCCTGAATCCTCAATCTTCAGCCCTCAGTCCTCAACATTCAGTTGTCACTCCACAATCCTCAATAGAATATCCTCAATTCACAGTTTTCAATACCCAATACTCAATCTGCAATCTTCAAGTCTCTATCCAGAAACATAAATTCTCATCACTCAACTCTCAACACTCAGTACTCAATGTTCAATCCTCATCCTCAATTTTGAATCTTCAATGCCCAATACTGAATCTTCAATTCGCAGACCTCAATCCCCAATCCTCAATCCTCAATCCTCAATCCTCAGTCTTCAATCCTCAATACTCAATCTTCAATCCTCAATCCGCAATCCTCAATCCTCATTCGTCAATCCTCAATACCCAATCCTCAATCTTCAATCCTCAATCCTCAATTCTCAATTCTCAATCCTCAATCCTCAGACCTCAGACATCAATATTCAACACTCAGTCCTCGTCCTCAATCCACAACCCTCAATCCTCAACCCTCAATGTTTAATCATCAATATTCAATCTTCAATCCTCAATCCTCAATCCCCAATCCTCAATCCTCAATATTCAATCATCAATACTCAATCTTCAATCCTCAATCCTCAATCCTCAATCCTCAATACTCAATACTCAATCCTCATTCTTCAATCCTCAATACCCAATCCTCAATCTTCAATCCTCAATCCCCAATCCTCAATCTTCAATCCTCAATCGTCAAACCTCAATCCACAATCCTCAATCTTCAATCCTCAATACTCAATCTTCAATCCTCAATCCTCAATCCTCAATCCTCAATCCTCAATCCTCAATCCTCAATCGTCAACCTTCAATCCTCAATACTCAATCTTCAATCCTCAATCCTCAGTCCTCAATCCTCAATCCTCATTCTTCAATCCTCAATACCCAATCCTCAATCTTCAATCCTCATTCCTCAATCCTCGATCCTCAATCCTCAATCCTCAATCCTCAATCCTCAGACCTCAAACACCAATACTCAACCCTCAGTCCTCGTCCTCATTCCACAACCCTCAATCCTCGATCCTCAATCTTCAATCATCAATATTCAATCTTCAATCCTCAATCCTCAATCCTCAATACTCAATACTCAATCCTCAATGTTCTATCCTCAATACGCAATCCTCAATCTTCAATCCTCAATCCTCAATGCTCAATCCTCAATCCTCAATCTTAATCTTCAATCCTCAACCCTCAATCCTCAATCCTCAATCCACAATCCTCAAACCCCAATCTTCAATCCTCAGTCCCAAATCCTCAATCTTCAATACTCACTCCTCAATCCTCAATCCTCAATCCTCAATCTTAATCTTCAATCCTCAGTACTCAATCTTCAATCCTCAATCCTAAATCCTCAATCCTCGATCGTCAACCTTCAATCCTGAATACTCAATCTTCAATCCTCAATCCTCAATCCTCAATCCTCAATCCTCAATCCTCATTCTTCAATCCTCAATACCCAATCCTCAATCTTCAACCCTCAATCCTCAATCCTCAATTCTCAATCCTCAATCCTCAGTCCTCAATCTTCAATCCTCAATCCTCAATCCTCAATCCTCAATTCTCGATCTTCAATCCTCAATACTGAACCTTCAATCCTCAATCCTCAATCCTCAGTCCTCAATCCTCAATCCTCAATCTTAATCTTCAATCCTCAGTACTCAATCTTCAATCCTCAATCCTCAATCCTCAATCCTCAATCCTCAATCTTCAATCCTCAATACTCAATCTTCAATCCTCAATCCTCAATCCTCAATCCTCAATCCTCAATCCCCAATCTTAATCTTCAATCCTCAGTACTCAATCATCAAGCCTCAATCCTCAATTCTCAATCCTCAATCCCCTACCTTCAATCCTCAATACTCAATCTTCAATCCTCAATCCTCAATCCTCAATCCTCAATCCTCAGTCCTCAATCCTCAATCGTCAATCTTCAATCCTCAATACTCAATCTTCAATCCCCAATCCTCAATACTCAATACTCAATCCTCATTCTACAATCCTCAATACCCAATCCTCAATCTTCAATCCTCAATCTTCAATCATCAATATTCAATCTTCAATCCTCAATCCTAAATCCTCAATACTCAATCCTCAATCCTCAATGTTCTATCCTCAGTACGCAATCCACAATCTTCAATCCTCAATCCTCAATCCTCAATGCTCAATCCTCAATCCTCAATCTCAATCTTCAATCCTCAACACTCAATATTCAATCCTCATTCTTCAATCCTCAATACCCAATCCTCAATCTTCAATCCTCAATCCTCAATCCTCAGTTCGCAATCCTCAATCCTCAATCCTCAGACCTCAGGCATCAACACTCAACCCACAGTCCTCGTTCTCAGTCCACAACCCTCAATCCTCGATCCTCAATCTTCAATCATCAATATTCAACCTTCAATCCTCAATCCTCAATCCTCAATACTCAATCCTCAATCCTCAATGTTTCATCCTCAATACGCAATCCTCAATCTTCAATCCTCAAACCTCAATCCTCAATCCTCAATCCTCAACCCTCAATCTTAATCTTCAATCCTCAGTACTCAATCTTCAATCCTCAATCCTCAATACTCAATCCTCAATCCTCATTATTCAATCCTCAATACCCAATCCTCAATCTTCGATCCTCAATCCTCAATCCTCAACCCTCAATCCTCAATCTTCAATCCTCAATCCTCAATCCTCAATCCTCAATCCTCAATCCTCATTCTTCAATCCTCAATACCCAATCCTCAATCTTCAATCCTCAATCCTCAATCCTCAATCCTCAATCCTCAATCCTCAATCCTCAGACCCCAATCTTCAATCCCTAGTCCCAAATCCTCAATCTTCAATACTCACTCCTCAATCCTCAATCTTCTATCCTCAATACTCAGTCTTCAATCCTCAATCCTCAATCCTCATTCTTCAATCCTCAATACCCAATCCTCAATCTTCAATCCTCAATCCTCAATTCTCAATCCTCAACCCTCAATCCTCAGACCTCAAACATCAATACTCAACCCTCAGTCCTCGTCATCAATCCACAACCCCCAATACTCAATCCTCAATCTTCAATTCTCAATCCTCAATCCTCAATCCACAATCCTGAATCCTCAATCCTGGATCCTCAACCTTCAGCCCTCAGTCCTCAACAATCAGTTGTCAATCCTCAGTCCTCAAGAGAATATCATCAATTCACAGTATTCAATACTGAATACTCAATCTGCAATCTTCAAATCTCTATCCACAAACATCAATTCTCATCACTCAACCCTCAGCACTCAGTCTTCAATCCTCAATCCTCAATCCTCAATCCTCAATCCTCATTCTTCAATCCTCAATACCCAATTCTCAATCTTCAATCCTCAATCCTCAATCCTCAATTCTCAATCCTCAATCCTCAATCCTCAGACCTCAAACAGCACTAGTCAACCCTCAGTCCTCGTCCTCAATCCAGAACCATCAATCCTCAATCCTCAATATTCAATCATCAATATTCAATCTTCAGTCCTCAATCCTCAATCGTCAATCCTCAATCCTCAATGTTCAAACCGCAATACCCAATCCTCAATCTTCTATCCGCAATCCTCAATCCTCAATCCTCAATCCTCAATCCTCAATCCTGAATCCTCAATCTTCAATCCTCAATACTCAATCTTCAATCCTCAATCCTCAATCCTCAATCCTCAATCCTCAATCTTCAATCCTCAATACTCAATCTTCAATCCTCAGTCCTCAATCCTCAATCCTCAATCCTCAATCCTCAATCTTCAATACCCAATACTCAATCTTCAATCCTCAATCCTCAATCCTCAATCCTCAATCCTCAATCCTCAATTCTCATTCTTGAATCCTGAATACCCAATTCTCAATCTTAATCTTCAATCCTCAGTACTCAATCTTCAATCCTCAATCCACAATCCTCAATCCTCAATCCTCAATCTTCAATACCCAATACTCAATCTTCAATCCTCAATCCTCAATCCTCAATCCTCAATCCTCAATTCTCATTCTTGAATCCTGAATACCCAATTCTCAATCTTCAATCCTCAATCCTCAATCCTCAACTCTCAATCCTCAATCCTCAATCCTCAGACCTCAAACAGCAATACTCAACCCTCAGTCCTCGTCCTCAATCCACAAGCGTCAATCCTCAATCCTCAATATTCAATCATCAATATTCAATCTTCAGTCCTCAATCCTCAATCCTCAATCCTCAATTCTCAATCCTCAACCCTCAATCCTCAGACCTCAAACATCAACACTCAACCCTCAGTCCTCGTCCTCAATCCTCAACCCCCAATACTCAATCCTCAATCTTCAATTCTCAATCCTCAATCCTCAGTCCTCAGTCCTCAAACCGCAATCCTCAACCCTCAGACCTCATCCTCAATCCTTAATCGACAATTCTCAATCCTCAATCTTCTATCCTCAATACTCAATCTTCAATCCTGAATCCTCAGTCCTCAATGTTCAATCCTCAATCCTCAATTATCAATCTTCAATCCTCAATTCTCAATCTTCGATCCTCAATCTTGAATCCTCAGTCCCCAATTCTCAATCTTCTATCATCAATCCTCAATCCTCCCATCGTCAATCCTCAATACTCAGTCTGCAATCCTCAATCCTCAATCCTCCATCCTCAACACTCAATCCTCAAGCGTCAATCCTGAATCCTCAATCCTCAATCCTCAATCTTCAATCCTCAATTCTCAATCGTCAATCCTCAGTCGTCAATTCTCAATCCTCAACACTCGATCCTCAAACTGCAATCCTCAACCGTCAGTCCTCGTCCTCAATCCTCAAACCTCAATCATCAATCCTCAATATTCAATCATCAATACTCAATGTTCAATCCTCAATCCTCAACCCTCAATCCTCAATCCACAATCCTCAATATTCAACACACAACCCTCATCCATCAATCCTCAATACTCAACCATCAATCCTCAATTCTCAATACTCAGTAGAATATACTGAATTCTCATGGTTGAATACTCAATCCAAAATATTCAATAATCACATCTCAATCCTCAAACATCAATCCTCAACACACAATCCTCAACACTCAGTCCTCTCTCTTCAATCGTCCATCCGCAATCCTCAATCCTCCAGCGTCAATCCTCAATCCTCGATCCTCAACCCTCAATCCTCAGTCCTCAAACCTCAATCCTGAATCCTCAATCCTGAATCCTCAATCTTCAGCCCTCAGTCCTCAACAATCGGTGGTCAATCCTCAATCCTCAATAGAATATCATGAATTCACAGTTTTCAATACTCAATACGCAACCTGCAATCTTCAAATCTCTATCCACAAACATCAATTCACAACACTCAACCCTCAAAACTCAGTCCCCAATCCTCAATATTCAAGCCTCAATCCTCAATCCTCAATCCACAATCCTCAACATTCAATCCTCAATACTCAATCTTGAATCCTCAATCCTCAATCCTCAATCCTCAATTCATAGTCCTCAATAGTCAATCTTCAATCCTCAATACTCAATATTCAATCCTCAATCCTCAATCCTCAATCCTCAATCCTCATTCTTCGATCCTCAATACCCAATCCTCAATCTTCAATCCTCAATCCTGAATCCCCAATTCTCAATCCTCAATCCTCTGTCCTTAGTCCTCAAACCTCAACCCTCAACCCTCTGCCCTCATCCTCAATCCTCAATCCTCAATCCTCAACCCTCAATCTTCAATCCTCAATACTCAATCTTCAATACTCAATCTTCAATCCTCAATCCTCAATCCTCAATCCTCAATCCTCAATCCTCAATCTTAATCTTCAATCCTCAGTACTCAATCCTCAACCCTCAATCTTCAATCCTCAATACTCAATCTTCAATCCTCAATCCTCAGTCCTCAAACCTCAATTCTGAATCCTCAATCCTGAATCCTCAATCTTCAGCCCTCAGTCCTCAACATTCAGTTGTCACTCCACAATCCTCAATAGAATATCCTCAATTCACAGTTTTCAATACCCAATACTCAATCTGCAATCTTCAAGTCTCTATCCAGAAACATAAATTCTCATCACTCAACTCTCAACACTCAGTACTCAATGTTCAATCCTCATCCTCAATTTTGAATCTTCAATGCCCAATACTGAATCTTCAATTCGCAGACCTCAATCCCCAATCCTCAATCCTCAATCCTCAATCCTCAGTCTTCAATCCTCAATACTCAATCTTCAATCCTCAATCCGCAATCCTCAATCCTCATTCGTCAATCCTCAATACCCAATCCTCAATCTTCAATCCTCAATCCTCAATTCTCAATTCTCAATCCTCAATCCTCAGACCTCAGACATCAATATTCAACACTCAGTCCTCGTCCTCAATCCACAACCCTCAATCCTCAACCCTCAATGTTTAATCATCAATATTCAATCTTCAATCCTCAATCCTCAATCCCCAATCCTCAATCCTCAATATTCAATCATCAATACTCAATCTTCAATCCTCAATCCTCAATCCTCAATCCTCAATACTCAATACTCAATCCTCATTCTTCAATCCTCAATACCCAATCCTCAATCTTCAATCCTCAATCCCCAATCCTCAATCTTCAATCCTCAATCGTCAAACCTCAATCCACAATCCTCAATCTTCAATCCTCAATACTCAATCTTCAATCCTCAATCCTCAATCCTCAATCCTCAATCCTCAATCCTCAATCCTCAATCGTCAACCTTCAATCCTCAATACTCAATCTTCAATCCTCAATCCTCAGTCCTCAATCCTCAATCCTCATTCTTCAATCCTCAATACCCAATCCTCAATCTTCAATCCTCATTCCTCAATCCTCGATCCTCAATCCTCAATCCTCAATCCTCAATCCTCAGACCTCAAACACCAATACTCAACCCTCAGTCCTCGTCCTCATTCCACAACCCTCAATCCTCGATCCTCAATCTTCAATCATCAATATTCAATCTTCAATCCTCAATCCTCAATCCTCAATACTCAATACTCAATCCTCAATGTTCTATCCTCAATACGCAATCCTCAATCTTCAATCCTCAATCCTCAATGCTCAATCCTCAATCCTCAATCTTAATCTTCAATCCTCAACCCTCAATCCTCAATCCTCAATCCTCAATCCTCAAACCCCAATCTTCAATCCTCAGTCCCAAATCCTCAATCTTCAATACTCACTCCTCAATCCTCAATCCTCAATCCTCAATCTTAATCTTCAATCCTCAGTACTCAATCTTCAATCCTCAATCCTAAATCCTCAATCCTCGATCGTCAACCTTCAATCCTGAATACTCAATCTTCAATCCTCAATCCTCAATCCTCAATCCTCAATCCTCAATCCTCATTCTTCAATCCTCAATACCCAATCCTCAATCTTCAACCCTCAATCCTCAATCCTCAATTCTCAATCCTCAATCCTCAGTCCTCAATCTTCAATCCTCAATCCTCAAACCTCAATCCTCAATTCTCGATCTTCAATCCTCAATACTGAACCTTCAATCCTCAATCCTCAATCCTCAGTCCTCAATCCTCAATCCTCAATCTTAATCTTCAATCCTCAGTACTCAATCTTCAATCCTCAATCCTCAATCCTCAATCCTCAATCCTCAATCTTCAATCCTCAATACTCAATCTTCAATCCTCAATCCTCAATCCTCAATCCTCAATCCTCAATCCCCAATCTTAATCTTCAATCCTCAGTACTCAATCATCAAGCCTCAATCCTCAATTCTCAATCCTCAATCCCCTACCTTCAATCCTCAATACTCAATCTTCAATCCTCAATCCTCAATCCTCAATCCTCAATCCTCAGTCCTCAATCCTCAATCGTCAATCTTCAATCCTCAATACTCAATCTTCAATCCCCAATCCTCAATACTCAATACTCAATCCTCATTCTACAATCCTCAATACCCAATCCTCAATCTTCAATCCTCAATCTTCAATCATCAATATTCAATCTTCAATCCTCAATCCTAAATCCTCAATACTCAATCCTCAATCCTCAATGTTCTATCCTCAGTACGCAATCCACAATCTTCAATCCTCAATCCTCAATCCTCAATGCTCAATCCTCAATCCTCAATCTCAATCTTCAATCCTCAACACTCAATATTCAATCCTCATTCTTCAATCCTCAATACCCAATCCTCAATCTTCAATCCTCAATCCTCAATCCTCAGTTCGCAATCCTCAATCCTCAATCCTCAGACCTCAGGCATCAACACTCAACCCACAGTCCTCGTTCTCAGTCCACAACCCTCAATCCTCGATCCTCAATCTTCAATCATCAATATTCAACCTTCAATCCTCAATCCTCAATCCTCAATACTCAATCCTCAATCCTCAATGTTTCATCCTCAATACGCAATCCTCAATCTTCAATCCTCAAACCTCAATCCTCAATCCTCAATCCTCAACCCTCAATCTTAATCTTCAATCCTCAGTACTCAATCTTCAATCCTCAATCCTCAATACTCAATCCTCAATCCTCATTATTCAATCCTCAATACCCAATCCTCAATCTTCGATCCTCAATCCTCAATCCTCAACCCTCAATCCTCAATCTTCAATCCTCAATCCTCAATCCTCAATCCTCAACACTCAATCCTCAATCCTCAATCCTCAACACTCAATCCTCAATCTTCAATCCTCGATACTCAATCTTCAATCCTCAATCCTCAATCCTCAATCCTCAATCCTCAATCCTCAATCCTCAATCCTCAATCCTCAATCCTCAATCCTCAATCCTCAATCCTCAATCCTCAATCGTCAATATTCAATGCTCAATACTCAATCTTCAATCCTCAATCCTCAATACTCAGTACTCAATCCTCATTCTTCAATCCTCAATACCCAATCCTCAATCTTCAATCCTCAATCCTCAATTCTCAATCCTCAACCCTCAATCCTCAGACCTCAAACATCAATACTCAACCCTCAGTCCTCGTCCTCAATCCACAACCCCCAACACTCTATCCTCAATCTTCAATTCTCAATCCTCAATCCTCAATCCACAATCCTGAATCCTCAATCCTGAATCCTCAACCTTCAGCCCTCAGTCCTCAACAATCAGTTGTCAATCCTCAATCCTCAAGAGAATATCATCAATTCACAGCCTTCAATACTCAATACTCAATCTGCAATCTTCAAATCTCTATCCACAAACATCAATTCTCATCACTCAACCCTCAGCACTCAGTCTTCAATCCTCAATCCTCAATCCTCAATCCTCAATCCACATTCTTCAATCCTCAATACCCAATTCTCAATCTTCAATCCTCAATCCTCAATCCTCAGTTCTCAATCCTCAATCCTCAATCCTCAGACCTCAAACAGCAGTAGTCAACCCTCAGTCCTCGTCCTCAATCCACAACCATCAATCCTCAATCCTCAATATTCAATCATCAATATTCAATCTTCAGTCCTCAATCCTCAATCCTCAATCCTCAATCCTCAATGTTCAATCCGCAATACCCAATCCTCAATCTTCTATCCGCAATCCTCAATCCTCAATCCTCAATCCTCAATCCTCAATCCTCAATCCTCAATCTTCAATACTCAATACTCAATCTTCAACCCTCAATCCTCAATCCTCAATCCTCAATCCTCAAACCCCAATCTTCAATCCTCAGTCCCAAATCCTCAATCTTCAATACTCACTCCTCAATCCTCAATCCTCAATCCTCAATCTTAATCTTCAATCCTCAGTACTCAATCTTCAATCCTCAATCCTAAATCCTCAATCCTCGATCGTCAACCTTCAATCCTGAATACTCAATCTTCAATCCTCAATCCTCAATCCTCAATCCTCAATCCTCAATCCTCATTCTTCAATCCTCAATACCCAATCCTCAATCTTCAACCCTCAATCCTCAATCCTCAATTCTCAATCCTCAATCCTCAGTCCTCAATCTTCAATCCTCAATCCTCAATCCTCAATCCTCAATTCTCGATCTTCAATCCTCAATACTGATCCTTCAATCCTCAATCCTCAATCCTCAGTCCTCAATCCTCAATCCTCAATCTTAATCTTCAATCCTCAGTACTCAATCTTCAATCCTCAATCCTCAATCCTCAATCCTCAATCCTCAATCTTCAATCCTCAATACTCAATCTTCAATCCTCAATCCTCAATCCTCAATCCTCAATCCTCAACCCCAATCTTAATCTTCAATCCTCAGTACTCAATCATCAAGCCTCAATCCTCAATTCTCAATCCTCAATCCCCTACCTTCAATCCTCAATACTCAATCTTCAATCCTCAATCCTCAATCCTCAATCCTCAATCCTCAATCCCCAATCCTCAATCGTCAATCTTCAATCCTCAATACTCAATCTTCAATCCCCAATCCTCAATACTCAATACTCAATCCTCATTCTACAATCCTCAATACCCAATCCTCAATCTTCAATCCTCAATCTTCAATCATCAATATTCAATCTTCAATCCTCAATCCTCAATCCTCAATACTCAATCCTCAATCCTCAATGTTCTATCCTCAGTACGCAATCCTCAATCTTCAATCCTCAATCCTCAATCCTCAATGCTCAATCCTCAATCCTCAATCTCAATCTTCAATCCTCAACACTCAATATTCAATCCTCATTCTTCAATCCTCAATACCCAATCCTCAATCTTCAATCCTCAATCCTCAATCCTCAGTTCGCAATCCTCAATCCTCAATCCTCAGACCTCAGGCATCAACACTCAACCCTCAGTCCTCGTTCTCAATCCACAACCCTCAATCCTCGATCCTCAATCTTCAATCATCAATATTCAACCTTCAATCCTCAATCCTCAATCCTCAATACTCAATCCTCAATCCTCAATGTTTCATCCTCAATACGCAATCCTCAATCTTCAATCCTCAAACCTCAATCCTCAATCCTCAATCCTCAACCCTCAACCTTAATCTTCAATCCTCAGTACTCAATCTTCAATCCTCAATCCTCAATACTCAATCCTCAATCCTCATTATTCAATCCTCAATACCCAATCCTCAATCTTCGATCCTCAATCCTCAATCCTCAATCCTCAATCCTCAATCTTCAATCCTCAATCCTCAATCCTCAACACTCAATCCTCAACCTTCAATCCTCGATACTCAATCTTCAATCCTCAATCCTCAATCCTCAATCCTCAATCCTCAATCCTCAATCCTCAATCCTCAATCCTCAATCCTCAATCCTCAATCCTCAATCCTCAATCGTCAATATTCAATGCTCAATACTCAATCTTCAATCCTCAATCCTCAATACTCAGTACTCAATCCTCATTCTTCAATCCTCAATACCCAATCCTCAATCTTCAATCCTCAATCCTCAATTCTCAATCCTCAACCCTCAATCCTCAGACCTCAAACATCAATACTCAACCCTCAGTCCTCGTCCTCAATCCACAACCCCCAATACTCTATCCTCAATCTTCAATTCTCAATCCTCAATCCTCAATCCACAATCCTGAATCCTCAATCCTGAATCCTCAACCTTCAGCCCTCAGTCCTCAACAATCAGTTGTCAATCCTCAATCCTCAAGAGAATATCATCAATTCACAGCCTTCAATACTCAATACTCAATCTGCAATCTTCAAATCTCTATCCACAAACATCAATTCTCATCACTCAACCCTCAGCACTCAGTCTTCAATCCTCAATCCTCAATCCTCAATCCTCAATCCTCATTCTTCAATCCTCAATACCCAATTCTCAATCTTCAATCCTCAATCCTCAATCCTCAGTTCTCAATCCTCAATCCTCAATCCTCAGACCTCAAACAGCAGTAGTCAACCCTCAGCCCTCGTCCTCAATCCACAACCACCAATCCTCAATCCTCAATATTCAATCATCAATATTCAATCTTCAGTCCTCAATCCTCAATCGTCAATCCTCAATCCTCAATGTTCAATCCTCAATACTCAATCTTCAATCCTCAATCCTCAATCCTCAATCCTCAATCCTCAATCCTCAATCCTCAATCCTCAATCGTCAACCTTCAATCCTCAATACTCAATCTTCAATCCTCAATCCTCAGTCCTCAATCCTCAATCCTCATTCTTCAATCCTCAATACCCAATCCTCAATCTTCAATCCTCAATCCTCAATCCTCGATCCTCAATCCTCAATCCTCAATCCTCAATCCTCAGACCTCAAACACCAATACTCAACCCTCAGTCCTCGTCCTCATTCCACAACCCTCAATCCTCGATCCTCAATCTTCAATCATCAATATTCAATCTTCAATCCTCAATCCTCAATCCTCAATACTCAATACTCAATCCTCAATGTTCTATCCTCAATACGCAATCCTCAATCTTCAATCCTCAATCCTCAATGCTCAATCCTCAATCCTCAATCCTCAATCTTAATCTTCAATCCTCAACCCTCAATCCTCAATCCTCAATCCTCAATCCTCAAACCCCAATCTTCAATCCTCAGTCCCAAATCCTCAATCTTCAATACTCACTCCTCAATCCTCAATCTTCAATCCTCAATCTTAATCTTCAATCCTCAGTACTCAATCTTCAATCCTCAATCCTAAATCATCAATCCTCGATCGTCAACCTTCAATCCTGAATACTCAATCTTCAATCCTCAATCCTCAATCCTCAATCCTCAATCCTCAATCCTCATTCTTCAATCCTCAATACCCAATCCTCAATCTTCAACCCTCAATCCTCAATCCTCAATTCTCAATCCTCAATCCTCAGTCCTCAATCTTCAATCCTCAATCCTCAATCCTCAATCCTCAATTCTCGATCTTCAATCCTCAATACTGAACCTTCAATCCTCAATCCTCAATCCTCAGTCCTCAATCCTCAATCCTCAATCTTAATCTTCAATCCTCAGTACTCAATCTTCAATCCTCAATCCTCAATCCTCAATCCTCAATCCTCAATCCTCAATCTTCAATCCTCAATACTCAATCTTCAATCCTCAATCCTCAATCCTCAATCCTCAATCCTCAATCCCCAATCTTAATCTTCAATCCTCAGTACTCAATCATCAAGCCTCAATCCTCAATTCTCAATCCTCAATCCCCTACCTTCAATCCTCAATACTCAATCTTCAATCCTCAATCCTCAATCCTCAATCCTCAATCCTCAATCCTCAATCCTCAATCGTCAATCTTCAATCCTCAATACTCAATCTTCAATCCCCAATCCTCAATACTCAATACTCAATCCTCATTCTACAATCCTCAATACCCAATCCTCAATCTTCAATCCTCAATCTTCAATCATCAATATTCAATCTTCAATCCTCAATCCTAAATCCTCAATACTCAATCCTCAATCCTCAATGTTCTATCCTCAGTACGCAATCCACAATCTTCAATCTTCAATCCTCAATCCTCAATCCTCAATGCTCAATCCTCAATCCTCAATCTCAATCTTCAATCCTCAACACTCAATATTCAATCCTCATTCTTCAATCCTCAATACCCAATCCTCAATCTTCAATCCTCAATCCTCAATCCTCAGTTCGGAATCCTCAATCCTCAATCCTCAGACCTCAGGCATCAACACTCAACCCTCAGTCCTCGTTCTCAATCCACAACCCTCAATCCTCGATCCTCAATCTTCAATCATCAATATTCAACCTTCAATCCTCAATCCTCAATCCTCAATACTCAATCCTCAATCCCCAATGTTTCATCCTCAATACGCAATCCTCAATCTTCAATCCTCAAACCTCAATCCTCAATCCTCAATCCTCAACCCTCAATCTTAATCTTCAATCCTCAGTACTCAATCTTCAATCCTCAATCCTCAATACTCAATCCTCAATCCTCATTATTCAGTCCTCAATACCCAATCCTCAATCTTCGATCCTCAATCCTCAATCCTCAACCCTCAATCCTCAATCTTCAATCCTCAATCCTCAATCCTCAACACTCAATCCTCAATCTTCAATCCTCGATACTCAATCTTCAATCCTCAATCCTCAATCCTCAATCCTCAATCCTCAATCCTCAATCCTCAATCCTCAATCCTCAATCCTCAATCCTCAATCCTCAATCCTCAATCGTCAATATTCAATGCTCAATACTCAATCTTCAATCCTCAATCCTGAATCCTCAATCCTGAATCCTCAACCTTCAGCCCTCAGTCCTCAACAATCAGCTGTCAATCCTCAATCCTCAAGAGAATATCATCAATTCACAGCCTTCAATACTCAATACTCAATCTGCAATCTTCAAATCTCTATCCACAAACATCAATTCTCATCACTCAACCCTCAGCACTCAGTCTTCAATCCTCAATCCTCAATCCTCAATCCTCAATCCTCATTCTTCAATCCTCAATACCCAATTCTCAATCTTCAATCCTCAATCCTCAATCCTCTGTTCTCAATCCTCAATCCTCAATCCTCAGACCTCAAACAGCAGTAGTCAACCCTCAGTCCTCGTCCTCAATCCACAACCATCAATCCTCAATCCTCAATATTCAATCATCAATATTCAATCTTCAGTCCTCAATCCTCAATCCTCAATCCTCAATCCTCATTGTTCAATCCGCAATACCCAATCCTCAATCTTCTATCCGCAATCCTCAATCCTCAATCCTCAATCCTCAATCCTCAATTCTCAATCCTCAATCTTCAATACTCAATACTCAATCTTCAATCCTCAATCCTCAATCCTCAATCCTCAATCCTCAATCTTCAATCCTCAATACTCAATCTTCAATCCTCAATCCTCAATCCTCAATCCTCAATCCTCAATCCTCAATCTTAATCTTCAATCCTCAGTACTCAATCCTCAACCCTCAATCTTCAATCCTCAATACTCAATCTTCAATCCTCAATCCTCAGTCCTCAAACCTCAATTCTGAATCCTCAATCCTGAATCCTCAATCTTCAGCCCTCAGTCCTCAACATTCAGTTGTCAATCCACAATCCTCAATAGAATATCCTCAATTCACAGTTTTCAATACCCAATACTCAATCTGCAATCTTCAAATCTCTATCCAGAAACATAAATTCTCATCACTCAACCCTCAACACTCAGTACTCAATGTTCAATCCTCATCCTCAATTTTGAACCTTCAATGCCCAATACTGAATCTTCAATTCGCAGACCTCAATCCCCAATCCTCAATCCTCAATCCTCAATCCTCAGTCTTCAATCCTCAATACTCAATTCTTCAATCCTCAATCCGCAATCCTCAATCCTCATTCGTCAATCCTCAATACCCAATCCTCAATCTTCAATCCTCAATCCTCAATTCTCAATTCTCAATCCTCAATCCTCAGAACTCAGACATCAATATTCAACACTCAGTCCTCGTCCTCAATCCACAACCCTCAATCCTCAACCCTCAATGTTTAATCATCAATATTCACTCTTCAATCCTCAATCCTCAATCCCCAATCCTCAATCCTCAATATTCAATCATCAATACTCAATCTTCAATCCTCAATCCTCAATCCTCAATCCTCAATACTCAATACTCAATCCTCATTCTTCAATCCTCAATACCCAATCCTCAATCTTCAATCCTCAATCCCCAATCCTCAATCTTCAATCCTCAATCGTCAAACCTCAATCCACAATCCACAATCCTGAATCTTCAATCCTCAATACTCAATCTTCAATCCTCAATCCTCAATCCTCAATCCTCAATCCTCAATCATCAATCCTCAATCGTCAACCTTCAATCCTCAATACTCAATCTTCAATCCTCAATCCTCAATCCTCAATCCTCAATCCTCATTCTTCAATCCTCAACACTCAATCTTCAATCCTCAATCCTCAATCCTCAATCCTCAATCCTCAATCTGTGAACCTTCAATCCTCAATACTCAATCTTCAATCCTCAATCCTAAACCCTCAATCCTCAATCCTCATTCTTCAATCCTCAATACCCAATCCTCAATCTTCTATCCTCAATCCTGAATCCTCAATCATCAATCCACAATCCTCAATCCTCGATCCTCAGACCTCAACCGTCAATACTCAACCCTCAGGCCTCGTACTCAATCCACAACCCTCAATCCTCGATCCTCAACCATCAATCATCAATATTCAATCTTCAATCCTCAATCCTCAATCCTCAATACTCAATACTCAATCCTCAATGTTCTATCCTCAATACGCAATCCTCAATCTTCAATCCTCAATCCTCAATCCTCAATCCTCAACCCTCAATCCTCAATCCTCAATCCTCAATCCTCAGACCTCAAACATCAATACCCAACACTCAGTCCTCGTCCTCAACCCACAACCCTCAATCCTCGATCCTCAATCTCAATCATCAATATTCAATCTTCAATCCTCAATCCTCAGTCCTCAATACTAAATCCTCAATCCTCAATGTTCTATCCTCAATACGCAATCCTCAATCTTCAATCCTCAATCCTCAATCCTCAATCCTCAATCCTCAATCTTAATCTTCAATCCTCAGTACTCAATCTTCAATCCTCAATCCTCATTCCTCAGTCCTCAAACCTCAATCCTGAATCCACAATCCTGAACCCCCAATATTCAGCCCTCAGACTTCAACAATCAGTTGTGAATCCTCTATCGTCAATAGAATATCCTCAATTCACAGGTTTCAATACTCAATACTCAGCCTGCAATCTTCAAATCTCTATCCACAAACATCAATTCTCATCACTCAACCCGCAATATTCAACGCACAACCCTCAACCATCAATCCTCAGTCCTCAAAACTCAATCCCTAATCCTCAATCCTGAATCCTCAATCTTCAGCCCTCAGTCCTCAACAATCAATTGTCAATCCTCAGTCCTCCATAGAATATCCTCAATTCACAGTTTTGAATACTCAATCCCTATTCTTCAACCTTCAAATCTCAATCCACAAACATCAATTCTCATCACTCAACCCTCAACACTCAGTCCTGAATCTTCAATCCTCAATCATTAATCCTCAATCGTCAATCCTCAATACTCAATCTTCAATCCTCAATCCTCAATCCTCAATCCTCAATCCTCATTCTTCAATCCTCAATACCCAATCCTCAATCTTCAATCCTGAATCATCAATCCTCAATCCTCAATCCTCAATCCTCAATCCTCAAACCCCAATCTTCAATCCCTAGTCCCAAATCCTCAATCTTCAATACTCACTCCTCAATCCTCAATCTTCTATCCTCAATACTCAGTCTTCAATTCTCAATCCTCAATCCTCATTCTTCAATCCTCAATCCTCAATCCTCAATCCTTAATACTCGATCCTCAATCTTCAATCCTCAGTACTCAATCTTCAATCCTCCATCCTCAATCCTCAATCCTCAATCCTCAATCCTCAATCCTCAATCCTCAGTCCTCAGTCCTCAAACCTCAATCCTCAACCCTCAGCCCTCATCCTCAATCCTTAATCGACAATCCTCAATCCTCAATCTTCTATACTCAATACTCAATCTTCAATCCTGAATCCTCAGTCCTCAATGTTCAATCCTCAGTCCTCAATTATCAATCTTCAATCCTCAATTCTCAATCTTCGATCCTCAATCTTGAATCCTCAGTCCCCAATTCTCAATCTTCTATCCTCAATCCTCAATCCTCCCATCGTCAATCCTCAATACTCAGTCTGCAATCCTCAATCCTCAATCCTCCATCCTCAACCCTCAATCCTCAAGCGTCAATCCTCAATCCTCAATCCTCAATCCTCAATCTTCAAACCTCAATTCTCAATCTTCAATCCTTAATCCTCAACTCTCAATACTCAACACTCGATCCTCAAACCTCAATCCTCAACCGTCAGTCCTCGTCCTCAATCCTCAAACCTCAATCCTCAATCCTCAATATTCAATCATCACTACTCAATCTTCAATCCTCAATCCTCAATCCTCAATCCTCAATACTCAATACTCAATCCTCATTCTTCAATCCTCAATACCCAATCCTCAATCTTCAATCCTCAATCCTCAATCCTCAATCTTCAATCCTCAATCGTCAATCCTCAATCCACAATCCTCAATCTTCAATCCTCAATACTCAATCTTCAATCCTCAATCCTCAATCCTCAATCCTCAATCCTCAATCCTCAATCCTCAATCGTCAACCTTCAATCCTCAATACTCAATCTTCAATCCTCAATCCTCAATCCTCAATCCTCAATCCTCATTCTTCAATCCTCAATACCCAATCCTCAATCCTCAATCCTCATTCTTCAATCCTCAATACCCAATCCTCAATCTTCAATCCTCAATCCTCAATCCTCAATCCTCAATCCTCAATGCTCAGTCCTCAAATTTCAATTCTGAATCCTCAATCCGGAACCCTCAATCTTCAGCCCTCAGTCCTCAACAATCAGTTGTCAATCCTCAATCCTCAATAGAATATACTCAATTCACAGTTTTCAATACTCAATACTCAATCTGCAATCTTCAAATCTCTATCCACAAACATCAATTCTCATCATTCAACCCTCAACACTCAGTCCTCAATGTTCAATCCACAATCCTCAATTCTCAATCTTCACACCTCAATCCTCAATCCTCAATCCTCAATATTCAATCCTCAATACCCAATCCTCAGTCTTCAATCCTCAATCCTCAATCCTCAATCCTCAGTCCTCAAACCTCAAACCTCAATCCTCAATCCCCAATCCTGAATCCTCAATCTTCAGCCCTCAGTCCACCACAGTCAGTGGTCCATCCTCAATCCTCAATACAATATCATGATTTCACAGCTTTCAGTACTCTATACTCAACCTGCAATCTTCAAATCTCTGTCCACAAACATCAATTCTCATCACTCAACCCTCAACACTCAGTCCCCAATCCTCAATATTCAAGCCTCAATCCTCAATCCTCAATCCACAATCCTCAACCTCCAATCCTCAATGCTCAATCTTCAATCCTCAATCCTCAATACTCAATACTCAATCCTCATTCTACAATCCTCAATACCCAATCCTCAATCTTCAATCCTCAATCTTCAATCATCAATATTCAATCTTCAATCCTCAATCCTCAATCCTCAATCCTCAATCCTCAATCTTCAATCCTCAATCCTCAATCCTCAATCCTCAATCCTCAATCTTCAATCCTCGATACTCAATCTTCAATCCTCAATCCTCATCCTCAATCCTCATTCCTCAATCCTCAATCCTCAATCCTCAATCCTCAATCCTCAATCCTCAATCCTCAATCCTCAATCGTCAATATTCAATGCTCAATACTCAATCTTCAATCCTCAATCCTCAATACTCAGTACTCAATCCTCATTCTTCAATCCTCAATACCCAATCCTCAATCTTCAATCCTCAATCCTCAATTCTCAATCCTCAACCCTCAATCCTCAGACCTCAAACATCAATACTCAACCCTCAGTCCTCGTCCTCAATCCACAACCCCCAATACTCTATCCTCAATCTTCAATTCTCAATCCTCAATCCTCAATCCACAATCCTGAATCCTCAATCCTGAATCCTCAACCCTCAGCCCTCAGTCCTCAACAATCAGTTGTCAATCCTCAATCCTCAAGAGAAAATCATCAATTCACAGTCTTCAATACTCAATACTCAATCTGCAATCTTCAAATCTCTATCCACAAACATCAATTCTCATCACTCAACCCTCAGCACTCAGTCTTCAATCCTCAATCCTCAATCCTCAATCCTCAATCCTCAATCCTCATTCTTCAATCCTCAATACCCAATTCTCAATCTTCAATCCTCAATCCTCAATCCTCAATCCTCAATCCTCAATCCTCATTCTTCAATCCTCAATACCCAATTCTCAATCTTCAATCCTCAATCCTCAATCCTCAGTTCTCAATCCTCAATCCTCAATCCTCAGACCTCAAACAGCAGTAGTCAACCCTCAGTCCTCGTCCTCAATCCACAACCATCAATCCTCAATCCTCAATATTCAATCATCAATATTCAATCTTCAGTCCTCAACCCTCAATCCTCAATCCTCAATCCTCAATGTTCAATCCGCAATACCCAATCCTCAATCTTGTATCCGCAATCCTCAATACTCAATCTTCAATCCTCAATCCTCAATCCTCAATCCTCAATCCTCAATCCCCAATCTTAATCTTCAATCCTCAGTACTCAATCATCAAGCCTCAATCCTCAATTCTCAATCCTCAATCCTCTACCTTCAATCCTCAATACTCAATCTTCAATCCTCAATCCTCAATCCTCAATCCTCAATCCTCAGTCCTCAATCCTCAATCCTCAATCGTCAATCTTCAATCCTCAATACTCAATCTTCAATCCTCAATCCTCAATACTCAATACTCAATCCTCATTCTACAATCCTCAATACCCAATCCTCAATCTTCAATCCTCAATCTTCAATCATCAATATTCAATCTTCAATCCTCAATCCTCAATCCTCAATACTCAATCCTCAATCCTCAATGTTCTATCCTCAATACTCAATCTTGAATACTCTATCCTCAATCCTCAATCCTCAATCCTCAATCTTAATCTTCAATCCTCAGTACTCAATCTTCAATCCTCAATACTCAATCTTCAATCCTCAATCCTCAATCCTCAATCCTCAATCCTCAATCCTCAATACTCAATCTTCAATCCTCAATCCTCAACCCTCAATCCTCAATCCTCATTCTTCAATCCTCAATACCCAATCCTCAATATTCAATCCTCAATCCTGAATCCTCAATCCTCAACCCTCAATCCTCAATCCTCAATCCTCAATCCTCAGACCTCAAACATCAATACTCAACACTCAGTCCTCGTCCTCAACCCACAACCCTCAATCCTCGATCCTCAATCTCAATCATCAATATTCAATCTTCAATCCTCAATCCTCAGTCCTCAATACTAAATCCTCAATCCTCAATGTTCTATCCTCAATACGCAATCCTCAATCTTCAATCCTCAATCCTCAATCCTCAATCCTCAATCCTCAATCCTCAATCTTAACCTTCAATCCTCAGTACTCAATCTTCAATGCTCAATCCTCATTCCTCAGTCCTCAAACCTCAATCCTGAATCCACAATCCTGAACCCCCAATATTCAGCCCTCAGTCCTCAACAATCAATTGTCAATCCTCAGTCCTCCATAGAATATCCTCAATTCACAGTTTTCAATACTCAATCCCTAATCTTCAATCTTCAAATCTCAATCCACAAACATCAATTCTCATCACTCAACCCTCAACACTCAGTCCTCAATCTTCAATCCTCAATCATCAATCCTCAATCGTCAATCCTCAATACTCAATCTTCAATCCTCAATCCTCAATCCTCAATCCTCAATCCTCATTCTTCAATCCTCAGTCCTCAGTCCTCAAACCTCAATCCTCAACACTCAGCCCTCATCCTCAATCCTCAATCTTCTATACTCAATACTCAATCTTCAATCGTGAATCCTCAGTCCTCAATGTTCAATCCTCAATCCTCAATTATCAATCTTCAATCCTCAATTCTCAATCTTCGATCCTCAATCTTGAATCCTCAGTCCCCAATTCTCAATCTTCTATCCTCAATCCTCAATCCTCCCATCGTCAATCCTCAATACTCAGTCTGCAATCCTCAATCCTCAATCCTCCATCCTCAACCCTCAATCCTCAAGCGTCAATCCTCAATCCTCAATCCTCAATCCTCAATCTTCAATCCTCAATTCTCAATCTTCAATCCTCAATCCTCAACTCTCAATCCTCAACACTCGATCCTCAAACCTCAATCCTCAACCGTCAATCTTCAATCCTCAATACTCAATCTTCAATCCTCAATCCTCAATCCTCAATCCTCAATCCTCAAACCTCAATCTTCAATTCTCATTCTTCAATCCTCAATCCTCAATCCTCAATCCTCAAATTTCAATTCTGAATCCTCAATCCGGAACCCTCAATCTTCAGCCCTCAGACCTCAACAATCAGTTGTCAATCCTCAATCCTCAATAGGATATACTCAATTCACAGTTTTCAATACTCAATACTCAATCTGCAGTCTTCAAATCTGTATCCACAAACATCAATCCTCATCACTCAACCCTCAACACTCAGTCCTCAATGTTCAATCCTCAATCCTCAATTCTCAATCTTCAATCCTCAATACTGAACCATCAATCGTCAATCCTGAATCCTCAGTCCTCAATCCTCAATCCTCAATCTTAATCTTCAATCCTCAGTACTCAATCTTCAATCCTCAATCCTCAATCCTCAATCCTCGATCGTCAACCTTCAATCCTCAATACTCAATCTTCAATCCTCAGTCCTCAAACCTCAATCCTCAACACTCAGCCCTCATCCTCAATCCTCAATCCTCAATCCTCAATTCTCAATCTTCAATCCTCAATACTCAATCTTCAATCCTCAATGCTCAGTCCTCAAATTTCAATTCTGAATCCTCAATCCGGAATCCTCAATCTTCAGCCCTCAGTCCTCAACAATCAGTTGTCAATCCTCAATCCTCAATAGAATATACTCAATACACAGTTTTCAATACTCAATACTCAATCTGCAATCTTCAAATCTCTATCCACAAACATCAATTCTCATCACTCAACCCTCAACACTCAGTCCTCAACGCTCAATCCTCAACCCTCAATTCTCAATCTTCAATCCTCAATACTGAACCTTCAATCCTCATTCCTCAATCCTCAGTCCTCAATCCTCAATCCTCAATCTTAATCTTCAATCCTCAGTACTCAATCTTCAATCCTCAATCCTCAATCCTCAATCCCCAATCCTCAATCTTCAATCCTCAATACTCAATCTTCAATCCTCAATCCTCAATCCTCAATCCTCAATCCTCAATCCCCAATATTAATCTTCAATCCTCAGTACTAAATCATCAAGCCTCCATCCTCAATTCTCAATCCTCAATCCTCTACCTTCAATCCTCAATACTCATTCTTCAATCCTCAATCCTCAATCCTCAATCCTCAATCCTCAATCGTCAATCTTCAATCCTCAATACTCAATCTTCAATCCTCAATCCTCAATACTCAATACTCAATCCTCAGTCCTCAGTCCTCAAACCTCAATCCTCAACCCTCAGCCCTCATCCTCAATCCTCAATCCTCAATCCTCAATTCTCAATCTTCAATCCTCAATACTCAATCTTCAATCCTCAATGCTCAGTCCTCAAATTTCAATTCTGAATGCTCAATCCGGAATCCTCAATCTTCAGCCCTCAGTCCTCAACAATCAGTTGTCAATCCTCTATCCTCAATATAATATACTCAATTCACAGTTTTCAATACTCAATACTCAATCTGCAATCTTCAAATCTCTATCCACAAACATCAATTCTCATCTCTCAACCCTCAACACTCAGTCCTCAACGCTCAATCCTCAATCCTCAATTCTCAATCTGCAATCCTCAATACTGAACCTTCAATCCTCAATCCTCAATCCTCAGTCCTCAATCCTCAATCTTCAATCCTCAATCCTCAATCGTCAATCTTCAATCCTCAATACTCAATCTTCAATTCTCAATCCTCAATACTCAATACTCAATCCTCATTCTACAATCCTCAATACCCAATCCTCAATCTTCAATCCTCAATCTTCAATCATCAATATTCAATCTTCAATCCTCAATCCTCAATCCTCAATACGCAATCCTCAATCCTCAATGTTCTATCCTCAGTACGGAATCCTCAATCTTCAATCCTCAATCCTCAATCCTCAATCCTCAATCCTCAATCCTCAATCTCAATCTTCTATCCTCAACACTCAATATTCAATCCTCATTCTTCAATCCTCAATACCCAATCCTCAATCTTCAATCCTCAATCCTCAATCCTCAGTTCGCAATCCTCAATCCTCAATCCTCAGACCTCAGGCATCAACACTCAAACCTCAGTCCTCGTTCTCAATCCACAACCCTCAATCCTCGATCCTCAATCTTCAATCATCAATATTCAACCTTCAATCCTCAATCCTCAATCCTCAATACTCAATCCTCAATACTCAATCTTCAATCCTCAATCCTCAATCCTCAATCCTCAATCCTCAACCTTAATCTTCAATCCTCAATCCTCAATCCTCAATCCTCAATCCTCAATCCTCAATCATCAATGTTCAATCCTCAATACCCGATCCTCAGGCTTCAATCCTCAATCCTCGATCCTCAATCCTGAATCCTCAATCATCAATCCTCAGTCCTCAAACCTCAATCTTGAATCCCCAATCCTGAATCCTCAATCTTCAGCCCTCAGTCCTCCACAGTCAGTGGTCCATCCTCAATCCTCAATAGAATATCATGATTTCACAGTTATCAATACTCAATACTCAACCTGCAATCTTCAAATCTCTATCCACAAACATAAATTCTCATCACTCAACCCTCAACACTCAGTCCCCAATCCTCAATATTCAAGCCTCAATCCTCAATCCTCAATCCACAATCCTCAACCTTCAATCCTCAATACTCAATCTTCTATCCTCTATCCTCAACCCGCAATCCTCAATTCGCAATCCTCAATAGTCGATCTTCAATCCTCAATACTCAATATTCACTCCTCAATCCTCAATCCTCAATACTCAATCCTCATTCTTCAATCCTCAATACCCAATCCTCAATCTTCAACCCTCAATCCTCAATCCTCAATTCTCAATCCTCAATCCTCAGTCCTCAGTCCTCAAACCTCAAACATCAACCCTCAGCCCTCATCCTCAATCCTCAATCCTCAATCCTCAATTCTCAATCTTCAATCCTCAACACTCAATCTTCAATCCTCAATGCTCAGTCCTCAAATTTCAATTCTGAATCCTCAATCCGGAACCCTCAATCTTCAGCCCTCAGACCTCAACAGTCAGTTGTCAATCCTCAATCCTCAATAGAATATACTCAATTCACAGTTTTCAATACTCAATACTCAATCTGCAATCTTCAAATCTCTATCCACAAACATCAATTCTCATCACTCAACCCTCAACACTCAGTCCTCAACGCTCAATCCTCAATCCTCAATTCTCAATCTTCAATCCTCAATACTGAACCTTCAATCCTCAATCCTCAATCCTCAGTCCTCAATCCTCAATCCTCAATCTTAATCTTCAATCCTCAGTACTCAATCTTCAATCCTCAATCCTCAATCCTCAATCCTCAATCCTCAATCTTCAATCCTCAATACTCAATCTTCAATCCTCAATCCTCAATCCTCAATCCTCAATCCTCAATCCCAATCTTAATCTTCAATCCTCAGTACTCAATCATCAAGCCTCAATCCTCAATTCTCAATCCTCAATCCTCTACCTTCAATCCTCAATACCCAATCTTCAATCCTCAATCCTCAATCCTCAATCCTCAATCCTCAATCCTCAATCCTCAATCGTCAATCTTCAATCCTCAATACTCAATCTTCAATCCTCAATCCTCAATACTCAATACTCAATCGTCATTCTACAATCCTCAATACCCAATCCTCAATCTTCAATCCTCAACCTTCAATCATCAATATTCAATCTTCGATCCTCAATCCTCAATCCTCAATACTCAATCCTCAATTCTCAATCCTCAATCTTAATCTTCAATCCTCAGTACTCAATCTTCAATCCTCAATCCTCAATCCTCAATCCTCAATCCTCGATCTTCAATCCCCAATACTCAATCTTCAATCCTCAATCCTCAATCCTCAATCCTCAATCCTCAATCCTCAATCCTCAATCGTCAATCTTCAATCCTCAATACTCAATCTTCAATCCTCAATCCTCAATACTCAATACTCAATCCTCATTCTTCAATCCTCAATACCCAATCCTCAATCTTCAATACTCAATCTTCAATCCTCAATCGTCAATCCTCAATCCACAATCCTCAATCTTCAATCCTCAATACTCAATCTTCAATCCTCAATCCTCAATCCTCAATCCTCAATCCTCAATCCTCAATCCTCAATCGTCAATCTTCAATCCTCAATACTCAATCTTCAATCCTCAATCCTCAATCCTCAATCCTCAATCCTCAAACCTCAATCTTCAATTCTCATTCTTCAATTCTCATTCTTCAATCCTCAATCCTCAATCCTCAATCCTCGATCCTCAACCTTCAATCATCAATATTCTATCTTCAATCCTCCATCCTCAATCCTCAATACTCAATACTCAATCCTCAATGTTCTATCCTCAATACGCAATCCTCAATCTTCAATCCTCAATCCACAATCCTCAATCCTCAACCCTCAATCCTCAATCCTCAATCTTAATCTTCAACCCTCAGTACTCAATCTTCAATCCTCAATCCTGAATCCTCAATCCTCAATCCTCAATCTTCAATCCTCAATACTCAATCTTCAATCCTCAATCCTCAATCCTCAATCCTCAAACCTCAATCCTCAATCTTAATCTTCAATCCTCATTACTCAATCTTCAATCCTCAATCCTCAATCCTCAATACTCAATCCTCAATCTTCAATCCCCAATGCTCAACCTTCTATCCTCAATCCTCAATCCTCAATCCTCAATCCTCAATCCTCAATCCTCAATCGTCAATCTTCAATCCTCAATACTCAATCTTCAATCCTCAATCCTCAATCCTCAATCCTCAATCCTCAAACCTCAATCTTCAATTCTCATTCTTCAATCCTCAATCCTCAATCCTCAATCCTCAGTCCTCGATCCTCAATCTTCAATCCTCAATACTCAATCTTCAATCCTCCATCCTCAATCCTCAATCCTCAATCCTCAATCCTCAATCGTCTGGCTTCAATGCTCAATACTCAATCTTCAATACTCAATCCTCAATCCTCAATCCTCAATCCTCATTCTTCAATCCTCAATACCCAATCCACAATCTTCAATCCTCAATCCTCAATCCTCAATTCTCAATCCTCAATCCTCAGTCCTCAGTCCTCAAACCTCAATCCTCAACCCTCAGCCCTCATCCTCAATCCTCAATCCTCAATCCTCAACCCTCAATCTTCAATCCTCAATACTCAATCTTCAATCCTCAATCCTCAATCCTCAGTCCTCAAACCTCAATTCTGAATCCTCAATCCTGTATCCTCAATCTTCAGTCCTCAGTCCTCAACATTCAGTTGTCAATCCTCAATCCTCAATAGAATATCCTCAATTCACAGTTTTCAATACCCAATACTCAATCTGCAATCTTCAAATCTCTATCCAGAAACATAAATTCTCGTCACTCAACCCTCAACACTCAGTACTCAATGTTCAATCCTCATCCTAAATTTTGAATCTTCAATGCCCAATACTGAATCTTCAATTCGCAATCCTCAATCCCCAATCCTCAATCCTCAATCCTCAATCCTCAGCCTTCAATCCTCAATACTCAATCTTCAATCCTCAGTCCGCAATCCTCAATCCTCATTCGTCAATCCTCAATACCCAATCCTCAATCTTCAATCCTCAATCCTCAATTCTCAATTCTCAATCCTCAATCCTCAGACCTCAGACATCAATATTCAACACTCAGTCCTCGTCCTCAATCCACAACCCTCAATCCTCAACCCTCAATGTTTAATCATCAATATTCAATCTTCAATCCTCAATCCTCAATCCTCAATCCTCAATACTCAATCCTCAATCTTCAATCCTCAATCCTCAATCCTCAATCCTCAATCCTCAATCCTCGATCCTCAAACCGCAATCTTCAATCCTCAGTCCCAAATCCTCAATTTTCAGTACTCACTCCTCAATCCTCAATCTTCAATCCTCAATACTCAGTCTTCAACACTCAATCCTCAATCCTCGATCCTCAATCCTCATTCTTCTATCCTCAATCCTCAATCCTCAATCCTCAATCCTCGATCCTCAATCTTCAACCCTCAATACTCAATCTTCAATCCTCCATCCTCAATCCTCAATCCTCAATCCTCAATCCTCAATCCTCAATCTTCAATCCTCAATACTCAATCTTCAATCCTCAATCCTCAATCCTCAATCCTCAATCCTCAATCTTAATCTTCAATCCTCAATCCTCAATCCTCAATCCTCAATCCTCAATCCTCAATCCTCAATCATCAATGTTCAATACTCAATACCCGATCCTCAGGCTTCAATCCTCAATTATCGATCCTCAATCCTCAATCATCAATCCTCAGTCCTCAAACCTCAATCTTGAATCCCCAATCCTGAATCCTCAATCTTCAGCCCTCAGTCCTCCACAGTCAGTGGTCCATCCTCAATCCTCAATAGAATATCATGATTTCACAGTTTTCAATCCTCAATCCTCAACCCGCAATCCTCAATTCGCAATCCTCAATAGTCGATCTTCAATCCTCAATACTCAATATTCACTCCTCAATCCTCAATCCTCAATACTCAATCCTCATTCTTCAATCCTTAATACCCAATCCTCAATCTTCAACCCTCAATCCTCAATCCTCAATTCTCAATCCTCAATCCTCAGTCCTCAGTCCTCAAACCTCAAACATCAACCCTCAGCCCTCATCCTCAATCCTCAATCCTCAATCCTCAATCCTCAATTCTCAATCTTCAATCCTCAATACTCAATCTTCAATCCTCAATGCTCAGTCCTCAAATTTCAATTCTGAATCCTCAATCCGGAACCCTCAATCTTCAGCTCTCAGACCTCAACAATCAGTTGTCAATCCTCAATTCTCAATAGAATATACTCAATTCACAGTTTTCAATACTCAATACTCAATCTGCAATCTTCAAATCTCTATCCACAAACATCAATTCTCATCACTCAACCCTCAACACTCAGTCCTCAACGCTCAATTCTCAATCCTCAATTCTCAATCCTCAATCCTCAATCCTCAATCGTCAATCTTCAATCCTCAATACTCAATCCTCAATCCTCAATCCTCAATCCTCAATCCTCAGTCCTCAAACCACAATCCTCAATCCCCAATCCTGAATCCTCAATCTTCAGCCCTCAGTCCTCCACTGTCAGTGGTCCATCCTCAATCCTCAATAGAATATCATGATTTCACAGTTTTCAATACTCAATACTCAACCTGCAATCTTCAAATCTCTATCCACAAGCATCAATACTCATCACTCAACCCTCAAAACTCAGTCCCCAATCCTCAATATTCAAGCCTCAATCCTCAATCCTCAATCCACAATCCTCAACCTTCAATCCTCAATACTCAATCTTCAATCCTCAATCCTCAACCCGCAATCCTCAATTCGCAATCCTCAATAGTCGATCTTCAATCCTCAATACTCAATATTCACTCCTCAATCCTCAATCCTCAATCCTCAATCCTCATTCTTCAATCCTCAATACCCAATACTCAATCTTCAACCCTCAATCCTCAATCCTCAATTCTCAATCCTCAACCCTCAGTCCTCAGTCCTCAAACCTCAATCATCAACCCTCAGCCCTCATCCTCAGTCCTCAATCCTCAATCCTCAATTCTCAATCTTCAATCCTCAATACTCAATCTTCAATCCTCAATGCTCAGTCCTCAAATTTCAATTCTGAATCCTCAATCCGGAACCCTCAATCTTCAGCCCTCAGACCTCAACAATCAGTTGTCAATCCTCAATCCTCAATAGGATATACTCAATTCACAGTTTTCAATACTCAATACTCAATCTGCAGTCTTCAAATCTGTATCCACAAACATCAATTCTCATCACTCAACCCTCAACACTCAGTCCTCAATGTTCAATCCTCAATCCTCAATTCTCAATCTTCAATCCTCAATACTGAACCATCAATCGTCAATCCTGAATCCTCAGTCCTCAATCCTCAATCCTCAATCTTAATCTTCAATCCTCAGTACTCAATCTTCAATCCTCAATCCTCAATCCTCAATCCTCGATCGTCAACCTTCAATCCTCAATACTCAATCTTCAATCCTCAATCGTCAATCCTCAATCCTCAATCCTCAATCCTCATTCTTCAATCCTCAATACCCAATCCTCAATCTTCAACCCTCAATCGTCAATCCTCAATGATCAATCCTCAATCCTCAGTCCTCAGTCCTCAAACCTCAATCCTCAACCCTCAGCCCTCATCCTCAATCCTCAATCCTCAATCCTCAATTCTCAATCTTCAATCCTCAATACTCAATCTTCAATCCTCAATGCTCAGTCCTCAAATTTCAATTCTGAATCCTCAATCCGGAATCCTCAATCTTCAGCCCTCAGTCCTCAACAATCAGTTGTCAATCCTCAATCCTCAATAGAATATACTCCATACACAGTTTTCAATACTCAATACTCAATCTGCAATCTTCAAATCTCTATCCACAAACATCAATTCTCATCACTCAACCCTCAACACTCAGTCCTCAACGCTCAATCCTCAACCCTCAATTCTCAATCTTCAATCCTCAATACTGAACCTTCAATCCTCATTCCTCAATCCTCAGTCCTCAATCCTCAATCCTCAATCTTAATCTTCAATCCTCAGTACTCAATCTTCAATCCTCAATCCTCAATCCTCAATCCCCAATCCTCAATCTTCAATCCTCAATACTCAATCTTCAATCCTCAATCCTCAATCCTCAATCCTCAATCCTCAATCCCCAATATTAATCTTCAATCCTCAGTACTAAATCATCAAGCCTCCATCCTCAATTCTCAATCCTCAATCCTCTACCTTCAATCCTCAATACTCATTCTTCAATCCTCAATCCTCAATCCTCAATCCTCAATCCTCAATCGTCAATCTTCAATCCTCAATACTCAATCTTCAATCCTCAATCCTCAATACTCAATACTCAATCCTCAGTCCTCAGTCCTCAAACCTCAATCCTCAACCCTCAGCCCTCATCCTCAATCCTCAATCCTCAATCCTCAATTCTCAATCTTCAATCCTCAATACTCAATCTTCAATCCTCAATGCTCAGTCCTCAAATTTCAATTCTGAATGCTCAATCCGGAATCCTCAATCTTCAGCCCTCAGTCCTCAACAATCAGTTGTCAATCCTCTATCCTCAATATAATATACTCAATTCACAGTTTTCAATACTCAATACTCAATCTGCAATCTTCAAATCTCTATCCACAAACATCAATTCTCATCTCTCAACCCTCAACACTCAGTCCTCAACGCTCAATCCTCAATCCTCAATTCTCAATCTGCAATCCTCAATACTGAACCTTCAATCCTCAATCCTCAATCCTCAGTCCTCAATCCTCAATCCTCAATCCTCAATCCTCAATCGTCAATCTTCAATCCTCAATACTCAATCTTCAATTCTCAATCCTCAATACTCAATACTCAATCCTCATTCTACAATCCTCAATACCCAATCCTCAATCTTCAATCCTCAATCTTCAATCATCAATATTCAATCTTCAATCCTCAATCCTCAATCCTCAATACGCAATCCTCAATCCTCAATGTTCTATCCTCAGTACGGAATCCTCAATCTTCAATCCTCAATCCTCAATCCTCAATCCTCAATCCTCAATCCTCAATCTCAATCTTCTATCCTCAACACTCAATATTCAATCCTCATTCTTCAATCCTCAATACCCAATCCTCAATCTTCAATCCTCAATCCTCAATCCTCAGTTCGCAATCCTCAATCCTCAATCCTCAGACCTCAGGCATCAACACTCAAACCTCAGTCCTCGTTCTCAATCCACAACCCTCAATCCTCGATCCTCAATCTTCAATCATCAATATTCAACCTTCAATCCTCAATCCTCAATCCTCAATACTCAATCCTCAATACTCAATCTTCAATCCTCAATCCTCAATCCTCAATCCTCAATCCTCAACCTTAATCTTCAATCCTCAATCCTCAATCCTCAATCCTCAATCCTCAATCCTCAATCATCAATGTTCAATCCTCAATACCCGATCCTCAGGCTTCAATCCTCAATCCTCGATCCTCAATCCTGAATCCTCAATCATCAATCCTCAGTCCTCAAACCTCAATCTTGAATCCCCAATCCTGAATCCTCAATCTTCAGCCCTCAGTCCTCCACAGTCAGTGGTCCATCCTCAATCCTCAATAGAATATCATGATTTCACAGTTATCAATACTCAATACTCAACCTGCAATCTTCAAATCTCTATCCACAAACATAAATTCTCATCACTCAACCCTCAACACTCAGTCCCCAATCCTCAATATTCAAGCCTCAATCCTCAATCCTCAATCCACAATCCTCAACCTTCAATCCTCAATACTCAATCTTCTATCCTCTATCCTCAACCCGCAATCCTCAATTCGCAATCCTCAATAGTCGATCTTCAATCCTCAATACTCAATATTCACTCCTCAATCCTCAATCCTCAATACTCAATCCTCATTCTTCAATCCTCAATACCCAATCCTCAATCTTCAACCCTCAATCCTCAATCCTCAATTCTCAATCCTCAATCCTCAGTCCTCAGTCCTCAAACCTCAAACATCAACCCTCAGCCCTCATCCTCAATCCTCAATCCTCAATCCTCAATTCTCAATCTTCAATCCTCAACACTCAATCTTCAATCCTCAATGCTCAGTCCTCAAATTTCAATTCTGAATCCTCAATCCGGAACCCTCAATCTTCAGCCCTCATACCTCAACAGTCAGTTGTCAATCCTCAATCCTCAATAGAATATACTCAATTCACAGATTTCAATACTCAATACTCAATCTGCAATCTTCAAATCTCTATCCACAAACATCAATTCTCATCACTCAACCCTCAACACTCAGTCCTCAACGCTCAATCCTCAATCCTCAATTCTCAATCTTCAATCCTCAATACTGAACCTTCAATCCTCAATCCTCAATCCTCAGTCCTCAATCCTCAATCCTCAATCTTAATCTTCAATCCTCAGTACTCAATCTTCAATCCTCAATCCTCAATCCTCAATCCTCAATCCTCAATCTTCAATCCTCAATACTCAATCTTCAATCCTCAATCCTCAATCCTCAATCCTCAATCCTCAATCCCCAATCTTAATCTTCAATCCTCAGTACTCAATCATCAAGCCTCAATCCTCAATTCTCAATCCTCAATCCTCTACCTTCAATCCTCAATACCCAATCTTCAATCCTCAATCCTCAATCCTCAATCCTCAATCCTCAATCCTCAATCCTCAATCGTCAATCTTCAATCCTCAATACTCAATCTTCAATCCTCAATCCTCAATACTCAATACTCAATCGTCATTCTACAATCCTCAATACCCAATCCTCAATCTTCAATCCTCAACCTTCAATCATCAATATTCAATCTTCGATCCTCAATCCTCAATCCTCAATACTCAATCCTCAATTCTCAATCCTCAATCTTAATCTTCAATCCTCAGTACTCAATCTTCAATCCTCAATCCTCAATCCTCAATCCTCAATCCTCGATCTTCAATCCCCAATACTCAATCTTCAATCCTCAATCCTCAATCCTCAATCCTCAATCCTCAATCCTCAATCCTCAATCGTCAATCTTCAATCCTCAATACTCAATCTTCAATCCTCAATCCTCAATACTCAATACTCAATCCTCATTCTTCAATCCTCAATACCCAATCCTCAATCTTCAATACTCAATCCTCAATCCTCAATCCTCAATCCTCAATCTTCAATCCTCAATCGTCAATCCTCAATCCACAATCCTCAATCTTCAATCCTCAATACTCAGTCTTCAATCTTCAATCCTCAATCCTCAACCCGCAATCCCCAATTCGCAATCCTCAATAGTCGATCTTCAATCCTCAATACTCAATATTCACTCCTCAATCCTCAATCCTCAATCCTCAATCCTCATTCTTCAATCCTCAATACCCAATACTCAATCTTCAACCCTCAATCCTCAATCCTCAATTCTCAATCCTCAACCCTCAGTCCTCAGTCCTCAAACCTCAATCATCAACCCTCAGCCCTCATCCTCAGTCCTCAATCCTCAATCCTCAATTCTCAATCTTCAATCCTCAATACTCAATCTTCAATCCTCAATGCTCAGTCCTCAAATTTCAATTCTGAATCCTCAATCCGGAACCCTCAATCTTCAGCCCTCAGACCTTAACAATCAGTTGTCAATCCTCAATCCTCAATAGGATATACTCAATTCACAGTTTTCAATACTCAATACTCAATCTGCAGTCTTCAAATCTGTATCCACAAACATCAATTCTCATCACTCAACCCTCAACACTCAGTCCTCAATGTTCAATCCTCAATCCTCAATTCTCAATCTTCAATCCTCAATACTGAACCATCAATCGTCAATCCTGAATCCTCAGTCCTCAATCCTCAATCCTCAATCTTAATCTTCAATCCTCAGTACTCAATCTTCAATCCTCAATCCTCAATCCTCAATCCTCGATCGTCAACCTTCAATCCTCAATACTCAATCTTCAATCCTCAATCGTCAATCCTCAATCCTCAATCCTGAATCCTCATACTTCAATCCTCAATACCCAATCCTCAATCTTCAACCCTCAATCCTCAATCCTCAATGATCAATCCTCAATCCTCAGTCCTCAGTCCTCAAACCTCAATCCTCAACCCTCAGCCCTCATCCTCAATCCTCAATCCTCAATCCTCAATTCTCAATCTTCAATCCTCAATACTCAATCTTCAATCCTCAATGCTCAGTCCTCAAATTTCAATTCTGAATCCTCAATCCGGAATCCTCAATCTTCAGCCCGCAGTCCTCAACAATCAGTTGTCAATCCTCAATCCTCAATAGAATATACTCAATACACAGTTTTCAATACTCAATACTCAATCTGCAATCTTCAAATCTCTATCCACAAACATCAATTCTCATCACTCAACCCTCAACACTCAGTCCTCAACGCTCAATCCTCAACCCTCAATTCTCAATCTTCAATCCTCAATACTGAACCTTCAATCCTCATTCCTCAATCCTCAGTCCTCAATCCTCAATCCTCAATCTTAATCTTCAATCCTCAGTACTCAATCTTCAATCCTCAATCCTCAATCCTCAATCCCCAATACTCAATCTTCAATCCTCAATACTCAATCTTCAATCCTCAATCCTCAATCCTCAATCCTCAATCCTCAATCCCCAATGTTAATCTTCAATCCTCAGTACTAAATCATCAAGCCTCCATCCTCAATTCTCAATCCTCAATCCTCTACCTTCAATCCTCAATACTCATTCTTCAATCCTCAATCCTCAATCCTCAATCCTCAATCCTCAATCGTCAATCTTCAATCCTCAATACTCAATCTTCAATCCTCAATCCTCAATACTCAATACTCAATCCTCAGTCCTCAGTCCTCAAACCTCAATCCTCAACCCTCAGCCCTCATCCTCAATCCTCAATCCTCAATCCTCAATTCTCAATCTTCAATCCTCAATACTCAATCTTCAATCCTCAATGCTCAGTCCTCAAATTTCAATTCTGAATGCTCAATCCGGAATCCTCAATCTTCAGCCCTCAGTCCTCAACAATCAGTTGTCAATCCTCTATCCTCAATATAATATACTCAATTCACAGTTTTCAATACTCAATACTCAATCTGCAATCTTCAAATCTCTATCCACAAACATCAATTCTCATCACTCAACCCTCAACACTCAGTCCTCAACGCTCAGTCCTCAATCCTCAATTCTCAATCTTCAATCCTCAATACTGAACCTTCAATCCTCAATCCTCAATCCTCAGTCCTCAATCCTCAATCCTCAATCCTCAATCGTCAATCTTCAATCCTCAATACTCAATCTTCAATTCTCAATCCTCAATACTCAATACTCAATCCTCATTCTACAATCCTCAATACCCAATCCTCAATCTTCAATCCTCAATCTTCAATCATCAATATTCAATCTTCAATCCTCAATCCTCAATCCTCAATACGCAATCCTCAATCCTCAATGTTCTATCCTCAGTACGCAATCCTCAATCTTCAATCCTCAATCCTCAATCCTCAATCCTCAATCCTCAATCCTCAATCTCAATCTTCAATCCTCAACACTCAATATTCAATCCTCATTCTTCAATCCTCAATACCCAATCCTCAATCTTCAATCCTCAATCCTCAATCCTCAGTTCGCAATCCTCAATCCTCAATCCTCAGACCTCAGGCATCAACACTCAAACCTCAGTCCTCGTTCTCAATCCACAACCCTCAATCCTCGATCCTCAATCTTCAATCATCAATATTCAACCTTCAATCCTCAATCCTCAATCCTCAATACTCAATCCTCAATACTCAATCTTCAATCCTCAATCCTCAATCCTCAATCCTCAATCCTCAACCTTAATCTTCAATCCTCAATCCTCAATCCTCAATCCTCAATCCTCAATCCTCAATCATCAATGTTCAATCCTCAATACCCGATCCTCAGGCTTCAATCCTCAATCCTCGATCCTCAATCCGCAATCCTCAATCATCAATCCTCAGTCCTCAAACCTCAATCTTGAATCCCCAATCCTGAATCCTCAATCTTCAGCCCTCAGTCCTCCACAGTCAGTGGTCCATCCTCAATCCTCAATAGAATATCATGATTTCACAGTTATCAATACTCAATACTCAACCTGCAATCTTCAAATCTCTATCCACAAACATAAATTCTCATCACTCAACCCTCAACACTCAGTCCCCAATCCTCAATATTCAAGCCTCAATCCTCAATCCTCAATCCACAATCCTCAACCTTCAATCCTCAATACTCAATCTTCAATCCTCTATCCTCAACCCGCAATCCTCAATTCGCAATCCTCAATAGTCGATCTTCAATCCTCAATACTCAATATTCACTCCTCAATCCTCAATCCTCAATACTCAATCCTCATTCTTCAATCCTCAATACCCAATCCTCAATCTTCAACCCTCAATCCTCAATCCTCAATTCTCAATCCTCAATCCTCAGTCCTCAGTCCTCAAACCTCAAACATCAACCCTCAGCCCTCATCCTCAATCCTCAATCCTCAATCCTCAATTCTCAATCTTCAATCCTCAACACTCAATCTTCAATCCTCAATGCTCAGTCCTCAAATTTCAATTCTGAATCCTCAATCCGGAACCCTCAATCTTCAGCCCTCAGACCTCAACAATCAGTTGTCAATCCTCAATCCTCAATAGAATATACTCAATTCACAGTTTTCAATACTCAATACTCAATCTGCAATCTTCAAATCTCTATCCACAAACATCAATTCTCATCACTCAACCCTCAACACTCAGTCCTCAACGCTCAATCCTCAATCCTCAATTCTCAATCTTCAATCCTCAATACTGAACCTTCAATCCTCAATCCTCAATCCTCAGTCCTCAATCCTCAATCCTCAATCTTAATCTTCAATCCTCAGTACTCAATCTTCAATCCTCAATCCTCAATCCTCAATCCTCAATCCTCAATCTTCAATCCTCAATACTCAATCTTCAATCCTCAATCCTCAATCCTCAATCCTCAATCCTCAATCCCCAATCTTAATCTTCAATCCTCAGTACTCAATCATCAAGCCTCAATCCTCAATTCTCAATCCTCAATCCTCTACCTTCAATCCTCAATACCCAATCTTCAATCCTCAATCCTCAATCCTCAATCCTCAATCCTCAATCCTCAATCCTCAGTCCTCAAACCTCAATCTTGAATCCCCAATCCTGAATCCTCAATCTTCAGCCCTCAGTCCTCCACAGTCAGTGGTCCATCCTCAATCCTCATTAGAATATCATGATTTCACAGTTTTCAATACTCAATACTCAACCTGCAATCTTCAAATCTCTATCCACAAACATAAATTCTCATCACTCAACCCTCAACACTCAGTCCCCAATCCTCAATATTCAAGCCTCAATCCTCAATCCTCAATCCACAATCCTCAACCTTCAATCCTCAATACTCAATCTTCAATTCTCAATCCTCAACCCGCAATCCTCAATTCGCAATCCTCAATAGTCGATCTTCAATCCTCAATACTCAATATTCACTCCTCAATCCTCAATCCTCAATCCTCAATCCTCATTCTTCAATCCTCAATACCCAATCCTCAATCTTCAACCCTCAATCCTCAATCCTCAATTCTCAATCCTCAACCCTCAGTCCTCAGTCCTCAAACCTCAATCATCAACCCTCAGCCCTCATCCTCAGTCCTCAATCCTCAATCCTCAATTCTCAATCTTCAATCCTCAATACTCAATCTTCAATCCTCAATGCTCAGTCCTCAAATTTCAATTCTGAATCCTCAATCCGGAACCCTCAATCTTCAGCCCTCAGACCTCAACAATCAGTTGTCAATCCTCAATCCTCAATAGGATATACTCAATTCACAGTTTTCAATACTCAATACTCAATCTGCAGTCTTCAAATCTGTATCCACAAACATCAATTCTCATCACTCAACCCTCAACACTCAGTCCTCAATGTTCAATCCTCAATCCTCAATTCTCAATCTTCAATCCTCAATACTGAACCTTCAATCGTCAATCCTGAATCCTCAGTCCTCAATCCTCAATCCTCAATCTTAATCTTCAATCCTCAGTACTCAATCTTCAATCCTCAATCCTCAATCCTCAATCCTCGATCGTCAACCTTCAATCCTCAATACTCAATCTTCAATCCTCAATCGTCAATCCTCAATCCTCAATCCTCAATCCTCATTCTTCAATCCTCAATACCCAATCCTCAATCTTCAACCCTCAATCCTCAATCCTCAATGATCAATCCTCAATCCTCAGTCCTCAGTCCTCAAACCTCAATCCTCAACCCTCAGCCCTCATCCTCAATCCTCAATCCTCAATCCTCAATTCTCAATCTTCAATCCTCAATACTCAATCTTCAATCCTCAATGCTCAGTCCTCAAATTTCAATTCTGAATCCTCAATCCGGAATCCTCAATCTTCAGCCCTCAGTCCTCAACAATCAGTTGTCAATCCTCAATCCTCAATAGAATATACTCAATACACAGTTTTCAATACTCAATACTCAATCTGCAATCTTCAAATCTCTATCCACAAACATCAATTCTCATCACTCAACCCTCAACACTCAGTCCTCAACGCTCAATCCTCAACCCTCAATTCTCAATCTTCAATCCTCAATACTGAACCTTCAATCCTCAATCCTCAATCCTCAGTCCTCAATCCTCAATCCTCAATCTTAATCTTCAATCCTCAGTACTCAATCTTCAATCCTCAATCCTCAATCCTCAATCCCCAATCCTCAATCTTCAATCCTCAATACTCAATCTTCAATCCTCAATCCTCAATCCTCAATCCTCAATCCTCAATCCCCAATATTAATCTTCAATCCTCAGTACTAAATCATCAAGCCTCAATCCTCAATTCTCAATCCTCAATCCTCTACCTTCAATCCTCAATACTCATTCTTCAATCCTCAATCCTCAATCCTCAATCCTCAATCCTCAATCGTCAATCTTCAATCCTCAATACTCAATCTTCAATCCTCAATCCTCAATACTCAATACTCAATCCTCAGTCCTCAGTCCTCAAACCTCAATCCTCAACCCTCAGCCCTCATCCTCAATGCTCAATCCTCAATCCTCAATCCTCAACCTTCAATCCTCAATACTCAATCTTCAATCCTCAATCCTCAACCCGCAATCCTCAATTCGCAATCCTCAATAGTCGATCTTCAATCCTCAATACTCAATATTCACTCCTCAATCCTCAATCCTCAATACTCACTCCTCATTCTTCAATCCTCAATACCCAATCCTCAATCTTCAACCCTCAATCCTCAATCCTCAATTCTCAATCCTCAATCCTCAGTCCTCAGTCCTCAAACCTCAAACATCAACCCTCGGCCCTCATCCTCAATCCTCAATCCTCAATCCTCAATTCTCAATCTTCAATCCTCAACACTCAATCTTCAATCCTCAATGCTCAGTCCTCAAATTTCAATTCTGAATCCTCAATCCGGAACCCTCAATCTTCAGCCCTCAGACCTCAACAATCAGTTGTCAATCCTCAATCCTCAATAGAATATACTCAATTCACAGTTTTCAATACTCAATACTCAATCTGCAATCTTCAAATCTCTATCCACAAACATCAATTCTCATCACTCAACCCTCAACACTCAGTCCTCAACGCTCAATCCTCAATCCTCAATTCTCAATCTTCAATCCTCAATACTGAACCTTCAATCCTCAATCCTCAATCCTCAGTCCTCAATCCTCAATCCTCAATCTTAATCTTCAATCCTCAGTACTCAATCTTCACTCCTCAATCCTCAATCCTCAATCCTCAATCCTCAATCCTCAATCCCCAATCTTAATCTTCAATCCTCAGTACTCAATCATCTAGCCTCAATCCTCAATTCTCAATCCTCAATCCTCTACCTTCAATCCTCAATACTCAATCTTCAATCCTCAATCCTCAATCCTCAATCCTCAATCCTCAATCCTCAATCCTCAATCGTCAATCTTCAATCCTCAATACACAACCTTCAATCCTCAGTCCTCAATACTCAATACTCAATCCTCATTCTACAATCCTCAATACCCAATCCTCAATCTTCAATCCTCAATCTTCAATCATCAATATTCAATCTTCAATCCTCAATCCTCAATCCTCAATACTCAATCCTCAATCCTCAATGTTCTATCCTCAGTACGCAATCCTCAATCTTCAATCCTCAATCCTCAATCCTCAATCCTCAATCCTCAATCCTCAACCTCAATCTTCAATCCTCAACACTCAATATTCAATCCTCATTCTTCAATCCTCAATACCCAATCCTCAATCTTCAATCCTCGATCCTCAATCCTCAGTTCGCAATACTCAATCCTCAATCCTCAGACCTCAGGCATCAACACTCAACTCTCAGTCCTCGTTCTCAATCCACAACCCTCAATCCTCGATCCTCAATCTTCAATCATCAATATTCAACCTTCAATCCTCAATCCTCAATCCTCAATACTCAATCCTCAATCCTCAATGTTCTATCCTCAATACGCAATCCTCAATCTTCAATCCTCAAACCTCAATCCTCAATCCTCAATCCTCAACCCTCAATCTTAATCTTCACCCCTCAATACTCAGTCTGCAATCCTCAATCCTCAATCCTCCATCTTCAACCCTCAATCCTCAAGCGTCAATCCTGAGTCCTCACTCCTCAACCCTCATTCTTCAATCTTCAATACCGAATCCTCAATCTTCAATCCTCAATCCTCAATCCTCAATCCTCAATCCTCAATCTTAATCTTCAATCCTCAGTACTCAATCTTCAATCCTCAATCCACAATCCTCAATCCTCAATCCTCAATCTTCAATACCCAATACTCAATCTTCAATCCTCAATCCTCAATCCTCAATCCTCAATCCTCAATCTTCAATCCTCAATCCTCAATCCTCAATCCTCAATACTCATTCTTCAATCCACAATACCCAATCCTCAATCTTCAATCCTCCATCCTCAATCCTCAATCATCAATCCTCAAACCTCTATCTTCAATCCTCAGTCCCAAATCCTCAATCTTCAATCCTCAATCTTCAATCCTCAATCCTCAATCCTCAATCCTCAATACTCATTCTTCAATCCACAATACCCAATCCTCAATCTTCAATCCTCCATCCTCAATCCTCAATCATCAATCCTCAAACCTCTATCTTCAATCCTCAGTCCCAAATCCTCAATCTTCAATACTGACTCCTCAGTCCTCAATCTTCAATCCTCAATACTCAGTCTTCAATCCTCAATCCTCAATCCTCAATCCTCAATCCTCATTCTTCAATCCTCAATCCTCAATCCTCAATCCTCAATCCTCAGTCCTCGATCCTCAATCTTCAATCCTCAATACTCAATCTTCAATCCTCCATCCTCAATCCTCAATCCTCAATCCTCAATCTTCAATCGTCAGGCTTCAATGCTCAATACTCAATCTTCAGTCCTCAATCCTCAATCCTCAATCCTCAACCCTCAATCTTCAATCCTCAATACTCAATCTTCAATCCTCAATCCTCAGTCCTCAAACCTCAATTCTGAATCCTCACTCCTGAATCCTCAATCTTCAGCCCTCAGTCCTCAACATTCAGTTGTCAATCCTCAATCCTCAATAGAATATCCTCAATTCACAGTTTTCAATACCCTATACTCAATCTGCAATCTTCAAATCTCTATCCAGAAACATAAATTCTCGTCACTCAACCATCAACACTCAGTACTCAATGTTCAATCCTCATCCTCAATTTTGAATCTTCAATGCCCAATACTGAATCTTCAATTCGCAGTCCTCAATCCCCAATCCTCTATCCTCAATCCTCAATCATCAGCCTTCAATCCTCAATACTCAATCTTCAATCCTCAATCCGCAATCCTCAATCCTCATTCGTCAATCCTCAATACCCAATCCTCAATCTTCAATCCTCAATCCTCAATTCTCAATTCTCAATCCTCAATCCTCAGACCTCAGACATCAATCTTCAACACTCAGTCCTCGTCCTCAATCCACAACCCTCAATCCTCAACCCTCAATGTTTAATCATCAATATTCAATCTTCAATCCTCAATCCTCAATCCTCAATCCTCAATCCTCAATCCTCAATCTTCAATCCTCAATCCTCAATCCTCAATCCTCAATCCTCAATCCTCGATCCTCAAACCGCAATCTTCAATCCCCAGTCCCAAATCCTCAATTTTCAGTACTGACTCCTCAATCCTCAATCTTCAATCCTCAATACTCAGTCTTCAACACTCAATCCTCAATCCTCGACCCTCAATCCTCATTCTTCTATCCTCAATCCTCAATCCTCAATCCTCAATCCTCAATCCTCGATCCTCAATCTTCAACCCTCAATACTCAATCTTCAATCCTCCATCCTCATTCCTCAATCCTCAATCCTCAATCCTCAATCCTCAATCTTCAATCCTCAATACTCAATCTTCAATCCTCAATCCTCAATCTTAATCTTCAATCCTCAATCCTCAATCCTCAATCCTCAATCCTCAATCATCAATGTTCAATCCTCAATACCCGATCCTCAGGCTTCAATCCTCAATTATCGATCCTCAATCCTCAATCATCAATCCTCAGAACTCAGACATCAATATTCAACACTCAGTCCTCGTCCTCAATCCACAACCCTCAATCCTCAACCCTCAATGTTTAATCATCAATATTCAATCTTCAATCCTCAATCCTCAATCCCCAATCCTCAATCCTCAATATTCAATCATCAATACTCAATCTTCAATCCTCAATCCTCAATCCTCAATCCTCAATACTCAATACTCAATCCTCATTCTTCAATCCTCAATACCCAATCCTCAATCTTCAATCCTCAATCCCCAATCCTCAATCTTCAATCCTCAATCGTCAAACCTCAATCCACAATCCTCAATCTTCAATCCTCAATACTCAATCTTCAATCCTCAATCCTCAATCCTCAATCCTCAATCCTCAATCATCAATCCTCAATCGTCAACCTTCAATCCTCAATACTCAATCTTCAATCCTCAATCCTCAATCCTCAATCCTCAATCCTCATTCTTCAATCCTCAACGCTCAATCTTCAATCCTCAATCCTCAATCCTCAATCCTCAATCCTCAATCTGTGAACCTTCAATCCTCAATACTCAATCTTCAATCCTCAATCCTCAACCCTCAATCCTCAATCCTCATTCTTCAATCCTCAATACCCAATCCTCAATCTTCTATCCTCAATCCTGAATCCTCAATCATCAATCCACAATCCTCAATCCTCGATCCTCAGACCTCAACCGTCAATACTCAACCCTCAGGCCTCGTACTCAATCCACAACCCTCAATCCTCGATCCTCAACCTTCAATCATCAATATTCAATCTTCAATCCTCAATCCTCAATCCTCAATACTCAATACTCAATCCTCAATGTTCTATCCTCAATACGCAATCCTCAATCTTCAATCCTCAATCCTCAATCCTCAATCCTCAACCCTCAATCCTCAATCCTCAATCCTCAATCCTCAGACCTCAAACATCAATACCCAACACTCAGTCCTCGTCCTCAACCCACAACCCTCAATCCTCGATCCTCAATCTCAATCATCAATATTCAATCTTCAATCCTCAATCCTCAGTCCTCAATACTAAATCCTCAATCCTCAATGTTCTATCCTCAATACGCAATCCTCAATCTTCAATCCTCAATCCTCAATCCTCAATCCTCAATCCTCAATCTTAATCTTCAATCCTCAGTACTCAATCTTCAATCCTCAATCCTCATTCCTCAGTCCTCAAACCTCAATCCTGAATCCACAATCCTGAACCCCCAATATTCAGCCCTCAGACTTCAACAATCAGTTGTGAATCCTCAATCGTCAATAGAATATCCTCAATTCACAGGTTTCAATACTCAATACTCAGCCTGCAATCTTCAAATCTCTATCCACAAACATCAATTCTCATCACTCAACCCGCAATATTCAACGCACAACCCTCAACCATCAATCCTCAGTCCTCAAAACTCAATCCCTAATCCTCAATCCTGAATCCTCAATCTTCAGCCCTCAGTCCTCAACAATCAATTGTCAATCCTCAGTCCTCCATAGAATATCCTCAATTCACAGTTTTGTATACTCAATCCCTATTCTTCAACCTTCAAATCTCAATCCACAAACATCAATTCTCATCACTCAACCCTCAACACTCAGTCCTGAATCTTCAATCCTCAATCATCAATCCTCAATCGTCAATCCTCAATACTCAATCTTCAATCCTCAATCCTCAATCCTCAATCCTCAATCCTCATTCTTCAATCCTCAATACCCAATCCTCAATCTTCAATCCTGAATCATCAATCCTCAATCCTCAATCCTCAATCCTCAATCCTCAAACCCCAATCTTCAATCCCTAGTCCCAAATCCTCAATCTTCAATACTCACTCCTCAATCCTCAATCTTCTACCCTCAATACTCAGTCTTCAATTCTCAATCCTCAATCCTCATTCTTCAATCCTCAATCCTCAATCCTCAATCCTTAATACTCGATCCTCAATCTTCAATCCTCAGTACTCAATCTTCAATCCTCCATCCTCAATCCTCAATCCTCAATCCTCAATCCTCAATCCTCAATCCTCAGTCCTCAGTCCTCAAACCTCAATCCTCAACCCTCAGCCCTCATCCTCAATCCTTAATCGACAATCCTCAATCCTCAATCTTCTATACTCAATACTCAATCTTCAATCCTGAATCCTCAGTCCTCAATGTTCAATCCTCAGTCCTCAATTATCAATCTTCAATCCTCAATCCTCAATCTTCGATCCTCAATCTTGAATCCTCGGTCCCCAATTCTCAATCTTCTATCCTCAATCCTCAATCCTCCCATCGTCAATCCTCAATACTCAGTCTGCAATCCTCAATCCTCAATCCTCCATCCTCAACCCTCAATCCTCAAGCGTCAATCCTCAATCCTCAATCCTCAATCCTCAATCTTCAAACCTCAATTCTCAATCTTCAATCCTTAATCCTCAACTCTCAATACTCAACACTCGATCCTCAAACCTCAATCCTCAACCGTCAGTCCTCGTCCTCAATCCTCAAATCCTCAATCCTCAATCCTCAATATTCAATCATCAATACTCAATCTTCAATCCTCAATCCTCAATCCTCAATCCTCAATACTCAATACTCAATCCTCATTCTTCAATCCTCAATACCCAATCCTCAATCTTCAATCCTCAATCCTCAATCCTCAATCTTCAATCCTCAATCGTCAATCCTCAATCCACAATCCTCAATCTTCAATCCTCAATACTCAATCTTCAATCCTCAATCCTCAATCCTCAATCCTCAATCCTCAATCCTCAATCCTCAATCGTCAACCTTCAATCCTCAATACTCAATCTTCAATCCTCAATCCTCAATCCTCAATCCTCAATCCTCATTCTTCAATCCTCAATACCCAATCCTCAATCTTCAATCCTCAATCCTCAATCCTCAATCCTCAATCCTCAATGCTCAGTCCTCAAATTTCATTTCTGAATCCTCAATCCGGAACCCTCAATGCTCAGTCCTCAAATTTCATTTCTGAATCCTCAATCCGGAACCCTCAATCTTCAGCCCTCAGTCCTCAACAATCAGTTGTCAATCCTCAATCCTCAATAGAATATACTCAATTCACAGTTTTCAATACTCAATACTCAATCTGCAATCTTCAAATCTCTATCCACAAACATCAATTCTTATCATTCAACCCTCAACACTCAGTCCTCAATGTTCAATCCACAATCCTCAATTCTCAATCTTCACACCTCAATCCTCAATCCTCAATCCTCAATATTCAATCCTCAATACCCAATCCTCAGTCTTCAATCCTCAATCCTCAATCCTCAATCCTCAGTCCTCAATCCTCAATCCTCAGTCCTCAAACCTCAAACCTCAATCCTCAATCCCCAATCCTGAATCCTCAATCTTCAGCCCTCAGTCCACCACAGTCAGTGGTCCATCCTCAATCCTCAATACAATATCATGATTTCACAGCTTTCAGTACTCTATACTCAACCTGCAATCTTCAAATCTCTGTCCACAAACATCAATTCTCATCACTCAACCCTCAACACTCAGTCCCCAATCCTCAATATTCAAGCCTCAATCCTCAATCCTCAATCCACAATCCTCAACCTCCAATCCTCAATGCTCAATCTTCAATCCTCAATCCTCATTCTTCAATCCTGAATACCCAATTCTCAATCTTCAATCCTCAATCCTCAATCCTCAATTCTCAATCCTCAATTCTCAGACCTCAATCCTCAATCTTCAATCCTCAATACTCAATCTTGAATCCTCAATCCTCAATCCTCAATCCTCAATCCTCAATCCTCAATCTTAATCTTCAATCCTCAGTACTCAATCTTCAATCCTGATACCTCAATCCTCAATCCTCAATCCTCAATCCTCAATCTTCAATCCCCAATACTCAATCTTCAATCCTCAATCCACAATCCTCTATACTCAATCCTCAATCCTGAATCCTCAATCGTCAATCTTCAATCCTCAATACTCAATCTTCAATCCTCAATCCTCAATACGCAATACTCAATCCTCATTCTTCAATCCTCAATACCCAATCCTCAATCTTCAATCCTCAATCCTCAATCCTCAATCCTCAATCCTCAATCCTCAATCTTCAATCCTCAATCGTCAATCCTCAATCCACAATCCTCAATCTTCAATCCTCAATACTCAATCTTCAATCCTCAATCCTCAATCCTCAATCCTCAATCCTCAATCTTCAATCCTCAATCGTCAACCTTCAATCCTCAATACTCAATCTTCAATCCTCAATCCTCAACCCTCAATCCTCAATCCTCATTCTTCAATCCTCAATACCCAATCCTCAATCTTCAATCCTCAATCCTGAATCCTCAATCCCCAACCCTCAATCCTCAATCCTCAATCCTCAATCCTCAGACCTCAAACATCAATACTCAACACTCAGTCCTCGTCCTCAACCCACAACCCTCAATCCTCGATCCTCAATCTCAATCATCAATATTCAATCTTCAATCCTCAATCCTCAGTCCTCAATACTAAATCCTCAATCCTCAATGTTCTATCCTCAATACGCAATCCTCAATCTTCAATCCTCAATCCTCAATCCTCAATCCTCAATCCTCAATCCTCAATCTTAATCTTCAATCCGCAGTACTCAATCTTCAATCCTCAATCCTCATTCCTCAGTCCTCAAACCTCAATCCTGAATCCACAATCCTGAATCCACAATCCTGAACCCCCAATATTCAGCCCTCAGACTTCAACAATCAGTTGTGAATCCTCAATCGTCAATAGAATATCCTCAATTCACAGGTTTCAATACTCAATACTCAGCCTGCAATCTTCAAATCTCTATCCACAAACATCAATTCTCATCACTCAACCCTCAATATTCAACGCACAACCCTCAACCATCAATCCTCAGTCCTCAAAACTCAATCCCTAATCCTCAATCCTGAATCCTCAATCTTCAGCCCTCAGTCCTCAACAATCAATTGTCAATCCTCAGTCCTCCATAGAATATCCTCAATTCACAGTTTTCAATACTCAATCCCTATTCTTCAATCTTCAAATCTCAATCCACAAACATCAATTCTCATCACTCAACCCTCAACACTCAGTCCTCAATCTTCAATCCTCAATCATCAATCCTCAATCGTCAATCCTCAATACTCAATCTTCAATCCTCAATCCTCAATCCTCAATCCTGAATCCTCATTCTTCAATCCTCAGTCCTCAGTCCTCAAACCTCAATCCTCAACACTCAGCCCTCATCCTCAAACCTTAATCGACAATCCTCAATCCTCAATCTTCTATACTCAATACTCAACCTTCAATCCTGAATCCTCAGTCCTCAATGTTCAATCCTCAATCCTCAATTATCAATCTTCGATCCTCAATTCTCAATCTTCGATCCTCAATCTTGAATCCTCAGTCCCCAATTCTCAATCTTCTATCCTCAATCCTCAATCCTCCCATCGTCAATCCTCAATACTCAGTCTGCAATCCTCAATCCTCAATCCTCCATCCTCAACCCTCAATCCTCAAGCGTCAATCCTCAATCCTCAATCCTCAATCCTCAATCTTCAATCCTCAATTCTCAATCTTCAATCCTCAATCCTCAACTCTCAATCCTCAACACTCGATCCTCAAACCTCAATCCTCAACCCTCAGTCCTCGTCCTCAATCCACAACCCTCAATCCTCGATCCTCAATCTTCAATCATCAATATTCAATCTTCAATCCTCAATCCTCAATCCTCAATACTCAATCCTCAATCCTCATTGTTCTATCCTCAATACGCAATCCTCAACCTTCAATCCTCAAACCTCAATCCTCAATCCTCACCCTCAAGCCTCAATCCTCAGCCCTCAAACCTCAATCCTGAATCCACAATCCTGAACACCCAATATTCAGCCCTCAGACCTCAACAATCAGTTGTGTGTCCTCAATCGTCAATAGAATATCCTCAATTCACAGGTTTCAATACTCAATCCTCAGCCTGCAATCTTCAAATCTCTTTCCACAAACATTAATTCTCATCACTCAACCCTCAATATTCAACGCACAACCCTCAACCATCAATCCTCAGTCCTCAAAACTCAATCCCTAATCCTCAATCCTGAATCCTCAATCTTCAGCCCTCAGTCCTCAACAATCAATTGTCTACCCTCAGTCCTCCATAGAATATCCTCAATTCACAGTTTTCAATACTCAATCCCTATTCTTCAATCTTCAAATCTCAATCCACAAACATCAATTCTCATCACCCAACCCTCAACACTCAGTCCTCACTCTTCAATCCTTAATCATCAATCCTCAATCGTCAATCCTCAATACTCAATCTTCAATCCTCAATCCTCAATCCTCAATCCTCAATCCTCATTCTTCAATCCTCAGTCCTCAGTCCTCAAACCTCAATCCTCAACACTCAGCCCTCATCTTCAATCCTTAATCGACAATCCTCAATCCTCAATCATCTATACTCAATACTCAATCTTCAATCCTGAATCCTCAGTCCTCAATGTTCAATCCTCAATCCTCAATTATCAATCTTCAATCCTCAATTCTCAATCTTCGATCCTCAATCTTGAATCCTCAGTCCCCAATTCTCAATCTTCTATCCTCAATCCTCAATCCTCCCATCGTCAATCCTCAATACTCAGTCTGCAATAATCAATCCTCAATCCTCCATCCTCAACCCTCAATCCTCAAGCGTCAATCCTCAATCCTCAATCCACAATCCTCAATCTTCAATCCTCAATTCTCAATCTTCAATCCTCAATCCTCAACTCTCAATCCTCAACACTCGATCCTCAATCCTCAATCCTCAACAGTCAGTCCTCGTCCTCAATCCTCAAACCCCAATCCTCGTCCTCAATCCACAACCCTCAATCCTCGATCCTCAATCTTCAATCATCAATATTCAATCTTCAATCCTCAATCCTCAATCCTCAATACTCAATCCTCAATCCTCAATGTTCTATCCTCAATACGCAATCCTCAATCTTCAATCCTCAATCCTCAATCCTCAATCCTCAATCCTCAATCCTCAATCGTCAATCTTCATCTTCAATCCTCAGTACTCAATCTCCAATCCTCAATCCTCAATCCTCAATCCTCAATCCTCAATCTTCAATCCTCAATACTCAATCTTGAATCCTCAATCCTCAATCCTCAATCCTCAATGTTCTATCCTCAATACGCAATCCTCAATCTTCAATCCTCAATCCTCAATCCTCAATCCACAACCCTCAATCCTCGATCCTCAATCTTCAATCATCAATATTCAATCTTCAATCCTCAATCCTCAATCCTCAATACTCAATCCTCAATCCTCAATGTTCTATCCTCAATACGCAATCCTCAATCTTCAATCCTCAATCCTCAATCCTCAATCCTCAATCCTCAATCCTCAATCGTCAATCTTAATATTCAATCCTCAGTACTCAATCTCCAATCCTCAATCCTCAATCCTCAATCCTCAATCCTCAATCTTCAATCCTGAATACTCAATCTTGAATCCTCAATCCTCAATCCTCAATCCTCAATCCTCAATCCTCAATCTTAATCTTCAATCCTCAGTACGCAATCTTCAATCCTCAATCCTCAATCCTCAATCTTCAATCCCCAATTCTCAATCTTCAATCCTCAATCCTCAATCCTCAATCCTCTATCCTCAATCCTCAATCCTCAATCGTCAATCTTCAATCCTCAATACTCAATCTTCAATCCTCAATCCTCAATACTCAATACTCAGTCCTCATTCTTCAATTCTCAATTCCCAATCCTCAATCTTCAATCCTCAATCCTCAATCCTCAATCCTCAATCCTCAATCCTCAATCTTCAATCATCAATCGTCAATCCTCAATCCACAATCCTCAATCTTCAATCCTCAATACTCAATCTTCAATCCTCAATCCTCAATCCTCAATCCTCAATCCTCAATCCTCAATCCTCAATCGTCAACCTTCAATCCTCAATACTCAATCTTCAATCCTCAATCCTCAACCCTCAATCCTCAATCATCATTCTTCAATCCTCAATACCCAATCCTCAATCTTCAATCCTCAATCCTGAATCCTCAATCATCAATCCTCAATCCTCAATCCTCAATCCTCAGACCTCAACCATCAATACTCAACCCTCAGCCCTCGTACTCAATCCACAACCCTCAATCCTCGATCCTCAACGTTCAATCGTCAATATTCAATCTTCAATCCTCAATCCTCAATCCTCAATACTCAATACTCAATCCTCAATGTTCTATCCTCAATACGCAATCCTCAATCTTCAATCCTCAATCCTCAATCCTCAATCCTCAACCCTCAATCCTCAATCCTCAATCCTCAATCCTCAGACCTCAAACATCAATACTCAACACTCAGTCCTCGTCCTCAACCCACAACCCTCAATCCTCGATCCTCAATCTCAATCATCAATATTCAATCTTCAATCCTCAATCCTCAGTCCTCAATACTAAATCCTCAATCCTCAATGTTCTATCCTGAATACGCAATCCTCAATCTTCAATCCTCAATCCTCAATCCTCAATCCTCAATCCTCAATCCTCAATCTTAATCTTCAATCCTCAGTACTCAATCTTCAATCCTCAATCCTCATTCCTCAGTTCTCAAACCTCAATCCTGAATCCACAATCCTGAACCCCCAATATTCAGCCCTCAGGCTTCAACAATCAGTTGTGAATCCTCAATCGTCAATAGAATATCCTCAATTCACAGGTTTCAATACTCAATACTCAGCCTGCAATCTTCAAATCTCTATCCACAAACATCAATTCTCATCACTCAACCCTCAATATTCAACGCACAACACTCAACCATCAATCCTCAGTCCTCAAAACTCAATCCCTAATCCTCAATCCTGAATCCTCAATCTTCAGCCCTCAGTCCTCAACAATCAATTGTCAATCCTCAGTCCTCCATAGAATATCCTCAATTCACAGTTTTCAATACTCAATCCCTATTCTTCAATCTTCAAATCTCAATCCACAAACATCAATTCTCATCACTCAACCCTCAACACTCAGTCCTCAATCTTCAATCCTCAATCATCAATCCTCAATCGTCAATCCTCAATACTCAATCTTCAATCCTCAATCCTCAATCCTCAATCCTCAATCCTCAATCCTCAATCGTCAGGCTTCAATGCTCAATACTCAATCTTCAATCCTCAATCCTCAATCCTCAATCCTCAATCCTCATTCTTCAATCCTCAATACCCAATCCTCAATCTTCAATCCTCAATCCTCAATCCTCAACTCTCAATCCTCAATCCTCAGTCCTCAGTCCTCAAACCTCAATCCTCAACCCTCAGCCCTCATCCTCAATCCTTAATCGACAATCCTCAATCCTCAATCTTCTATCCTCAATACTCAATCTTCAATCCTGAATCCTGAATCCTCAATCCTCAATCCTCAACCCTCAATCCTCAATCATCAATCTTCAATCCTCAATGCTCAATCTTCAATCCTCAATCCTCAATCCTCAATCCTCAATCCTCATTCTTCAATCCTCAATACCCAATCCTCAATCTTCAATCCTGAATCCTCAATCCTCAATCCTCAATCCTCAATCCTCAATCCTCAAACCCCAATCTTCAATCCCTAGTCCCAAATCCTCAATCTTCAATACTCACACCTCAATCTTGAATCTTCTATCCTCAATACTCAGTCTTCTATACTCAATCCTCAATCCTCATTCTTCAATCCTCAATCCTCAATCCTCAATCCTCAATACTCGATCCTCAATCTTCAATCCTCAATACTCAATCTTCAATCCTCCATCCTCAATCCTCAATCCTCAATCCTCAATCCTCAATCGTCAGGCTTCAATGCTCAATACTCAATCTTCAATCCTCAATCCTCAATCCTCAATCCTCATTCTTCAATCCTCAATACCCAATCCTCAATCTTCAATCCTCAATCCTCAATCCTCAATTCTCAATCCTCAATCCTCAGTCCTCAGTCCACAAACCTCAATCCTTAACCCTCAGCCCTCATCCTCAATCCTTAATCGACAATCCTCAATCCTCAATCTTCTATCCTCAATACTCAATCTTCAATCCTGAATCCTCAGTCCTCAATGTTCATTCCTCAATCCTCAATTATCAATCTTCAATCCTCAATTCTCAATCTTCGATCCTCAATCTTGAATCCTCAGTCCCCAATTCTCAATCTTCTATCCTCAATCCTCAATCCTCCCATCGTCAATCCTCAATACTCAGTCTGCAATCCTCAATCCTCAATCCTCCATCCTCAACCCTCAATCCTCAAGCGTCAATCCTCAATACTCAATCCTCAATCCTCAATCTTCATTCCTCAATTCTCAATCTTCAATCCACAATCCTCAATCTTCAATCCTCAATACTCAATCTTCAATCCTCAATCCTCAATCCTCAATCCTCAATCCTCAATCCTCAATCCTCAATCGTCAACCTTCAATCCCCAATACTCAATCTTCAATCCTCAATCCTCAATCCTCAATCCTCAATCCTCATTCCACAACCCTCAATCCTCGATCCTCAATCTTCAATCATCAATATTCAATCTTCAAACCTCAATCTTCAATCCTCAATCCTCAATCCTCAATCCTCAACCCTCATTCTTCAATCCTCAACACACAATCCTCAATCTTCAATCCTCAAACCTCAATCCTCAATTCTCAATACTCATTCCTCAATCCTCAGACCTCAAACATCAATACTCAACCCTCAGTCCTCGTCCTCAATCCACAACCCTCAATCCTCGATCCTCAATATTCAATCATCAATATTCTATTTTTAATCCTCAATCCTCAATCCTCAATACTCAATCCTCAATCCTCATTGTTCTATCCTCAATACGCACTCCTCAACCTTCAATCCTCAATCCTCAATCCTCAATCCTCACCCTCAAGCCTCAATCCTCAGTCCTCAAACCTCAATCCTGAATCCACAATCCTGAACCCCCAATATTCAGCCCTCAGACCTCAACAATCAGTTGTGTGTCCTCAATCGTCAATAGAATATCCTCAATTCACAGGTTTCAATACTCAATACTCAGCCTGCAATCTTCAAATCTCTATCCACAAACATCAATTCTCATCACTCAACCCTCAATATTCAACGCACAACCCTCAACCATCAATCCTCAGTCCTCAAAACTCAATCCCTAATCCTCAATTCTGAATCCTCAATCTTCAGCACTTAGTCCTCAACAATCAATTGTCAATCCTCAGTCCACCATAGAATATCCTCAATTCACAGTTTTCAATACTCAATCCCTATTCTTCAATCTTCAAAACTCAATCCACAAACATCAATTCTCATCACTCAACCCTCAACACTCAGTCCTCAATCTTCAATCCTCAATCATCAATCCTCAATCTTCAATCCTCAATACTCAATCTTCAATCCTCCATCCTCAATCCTCAATCCTCAATCGTCAATCTTCAATCCTCAATACTCAATCTTCAATCCTCAATCCTCAATCCTCAATCCTCAATCCTCATTCTTCAATCCTCAATACCCAATCCTCCATCTTCAATCCTCAATCCTCATTCCTCAATCCTCAATCCTCAATCCTCAATCCTCATACTTCAATCCTCAATACCCAATCCTCAATCTTCAATCCGCAATCCTCAATCCTCAATCCTCAATCCTCAATCCTCAATCCTCAATCCTCAGACATCAAACATCAATACTCAGCCGTCAGTCCTCGTCCTCAACCCACAACCCTCAATCCTCGATCCTCAATCTTCAATCATCAATATTCAATCTTCAACCCTCAATCCTCAATCCTCAATACTCAATACTCAATCCTCAATGTTCTATCCTCAATACGCAATCCTCAATCTTCGATCCTCAATCCTCAATCCTCAATCCTCAATCCTCAATCCTCAATCTTAACCTTCAATCCTCAATCCTCAATCCTCAATACTCAATCCTCAATCCTCAATCCTCATCCTTCAATCCTAAATACCCAATTCTCAGTCTTCAATCCTCAATCCTCAATCCTCAATTCTCAATCCTCAATCCTCAGACCTCAAACAGCAATACTCAACCCTCAGTCCTCGTCCTCAACCCACAACCCTCAATCCTCGATCCTCAATATTCAATCATCAATATTCAATCTTCAATCCTCAATCCTCAATCCTCAATACTCAAACCTCAATCCTCAATGTTCTATCCTCAATACGCAATCCTCAATCTTCAATCCTCAATACTCAATCCTCAATCCTCAATCCTCAATCCTCAATCTTAATCTTCAATCCTCAGTACTCAATCTTCAATCCTCAATCCTCAATCCTCAATCCTCAATCCTCAATCCTCAATCTCTAATCCTCAATACTCAATCTTCAATCCTCAATCCTCAATACTCAATCTTCAATCCTCAATCCTCAATACTCAATACTCAATCCTCATTCTTCAATCCTCAATCCTCAATCCTCAATCCTCAATCCTCAATCCTCAATCTTAATCTTCAATCCTCAACCCTCAATCCTCAATCCTCAATCCTCAATCCTCAAACCCCAATCTTCAATCCTCAGTCCCAAATCCTCAATCTTCAATACTCACTCCTCTATCCTCAATCTTCAATCCTCAATACTCAGTCTTCAACACTCAATCCTCAATCCTCAATCCTCAATCCTCATTCTTCAATCCTCTATCCTCAATCCTCAATCCTCAATCCTCGATCCTCAATCTTCAATCCTCAATACTCAATCTTCAATCCTCCATCCTCAATCCTCAATCCTCAATCCTCAATCCTCAATCGTCAGGCTTCTATGCACAATACACAATATTCAATCCTCAATCCTCAATCCTCAATCCTCAATCCTCATTCTTCAATCCTCAATACCCAATCCTCAATCTTCAATCCTCAATCCCCAATCCTCAATTCTCAATTCTCAATCCTCAGTCCTCAGTCCTCAAACCTCAATCCTCAACCCTGAGACCTCATCCTCAATCCTTAATCGACAATCCTCAATCCTCAGTCTTCTATCCTCAATACTCAATCTTCAATCCTGAATCCTCAGACTTCAAACATCAATACTCAACCCTCAGTCCTCGTCCTCAATCCACAACCCTCAATCCTCAATCCTCAATATTCAGTCATTAATATTCAACCTTCAATCCTCAATCCTCAATCCTCTATCCTCAACACTCAATCCTCAATGTTCAATCTTCAATACCCAATCATCAGGCTTCAATTCTCTATCCTCAATCCTCAATCCTCACCCTCAATGCTCAATCCTCAGTCCTCAAACCTCAATCCTGAAGCCACAATCCTGAACCCCCAATATTCAGCCCTCAGACCTCAACAATCAGTTGTGAATCCTCAATCCTCAATAGAATATCCTCAATTCACAGGTTTCAATACTCAATACTCAGCCTGCAATCTTCAAATCTCTATCCATAAACATCAATTCTCATCACTCAACCCTCAACACTCAGTCCTCAATGCTCAATCCTCAATCGTCAATCCTCAATCCCCAATCCTCAATCTTCAATTCTCAATCCTCAATCCTCAATCCTCAGTCCTCAATCCTCGATCCTCAATACTCAATCTTCAATCCTCAATCCTCAATCCTCAATCCTCAATTCTCAATCCTCAATCCTCAATCCTCAATCTTCAATCCTCAATACTCAATCTGCAATCCGCAATCCTCGGTCCTCACTCCTCAACCCTCATTCTTCAATCCTCAATACCGAATCCTCAATCTTCAATCCTCAATCCTCAATCCTCAGTTCTCAATCCTCAATCCTGAATCCTTAGACTTCAAACATCAATACTCAACCCTCAGTCCTCGTCCTCAATCCACAACACTCAGTCCTCAATCCTCAATATTCAGTCATTAATATTCAACCTTCAATCCTCAATCCTCAATCCTCTATCCTCAACACTCAATCCTCAATGTTCAATCTTCAACACCCAATCATCAGTCTTCAATCCTCTATCCTCAATCCTCAATCCTCAATCCTCAATCCTCTGTCCTCAAACCTCAATCCTGAATCCTCAACCCGGAATCCTCAATCTTCAGCCCTAAGTCCTCAACAATCAGTTGTGAATACTCAATCCTCAATAGAATATCCTCAATTCACAGTTTTCAATACTCAATACTCAATCTGAAATCTTCAGACCTCTATCCACAAACATCAATTCTCATCACTCAACCCTCAATACTCAGTCCCCAATCCCCAATCTTCAATCCTCAATCCTCAATCCTCAATCCTCAACCTTAATCTTCAATCCTCAGTACTCAATCTTCAATCCTCAAACCTAAATCCTCAATACTCAATCCTCACTCTTCAATCCTCAACACCCAATCCTCAATCTTCAATCCTCAATCCTCAATCCTCAATTCTCAATCCTCAATCTCTAATCCTCAATACTCAATCTTCAATCCTCAATCCTCAATACTCAATCTTCAATCCTCAATCCTCAATACTCAATACTCAATCCTCATTCTTCAATCCTCAATCCTCAATCCTCAATCCTCAATCCTCAATCCTCAATCTTAATCTTCAATCCTCAACCCTCAATCCTCAATCCTCAATCCTCAATCCTCAAACCCCAATCTTCAATCCTCAGTCCCAAATCCTCAATCTTCAATACTCACTCCTCTATCCTCAATCTTCAATCCTCAATACTCAGTCTTCAACACTCAATCCTCAATCCTCAATCCTCAATCCTCATTCTTCAATCCTCTATCCTCAATCCTCAATCCTCAATCCTCGATCCTCAATCTTCAATCCTCAATACTCAATCTTCAATCCTCCATCCTCAATCCTCAATCCTCAATCCTCAATCCTCAATCGTCAGGCTTCTATGCACAATACACAATATTCAATCCTCAATCCTCAATCCTCAATCCTCAATCCTCATTCTTCAATCCTCAATACCCAATCCTCAATCTTCAATCCTCAATCCCCAATCCTCAATTCTCAATTCTCAATCCTCAGTCCTCAGTCCTCAAACCTCAATCCTCAACCCTCAGACCTCATCCTCAATCCTTAATCGACAATCCTCAATCCTCAGTCTTCTATCCTCAATACTCAATCTTCAATCCTGAATCCTCAGACTTCAAACATCAATACTCAACCCTCAGTCCTCGTCCTCAATCCACAACCCTCAATCCTCAATCCTCAATATTCAGTCATTAATATTCAACCTTCAATCCTCAATCCTCAATCCTCTATCCTCAACACTCAATCCTCAATGTTCAATCTTCAATACCCAATCATCAGGCTTCAATTCTCTATCCTCAATCCTCAATCCTCACCCTCAATGCTCAATCCTCAGTCCTCAAACCTCAATCCTGAAGCCACAATCCTGAACCCCCAATATTCAGCCCTCAGACCTCAACAATCAGTTGTGAATCCTCAATCCTCAATAGAATATCCTCAATTCACAGGTTTCAATACTCAATACTCAGCCTGCAATCTTCAAATCTCTATCCATAAACATCAATTCTCATCACTCAACCCTCAACACTCAGTCCTCAATGCTCAATCCTCAATCGTCAATCCTCAATCCCCAATCCTCAATCTTCAATTCTCAATCCTCAATCCTCAATCCTCAGTCCTCAATCCTCGATCCTCAATACTCAATCTTCAATCCTCAATCCTCAATCCTCAATCCTCAATTCTCAATCCTCAATCCTCAATCCTCAATCTTCAATCCTCAATACTCAATCTGCAATCCGCAATCCTCGGTCCTCACTCCTCAACCCTCATTCTTCAATCCTCAATACCGAATCCTCAATCTTCAATCCTCAATCCTCAATCCTCAGTTCTCAATCCTCAATCCTGTATCCTTAGACTTCAAACATCAATACTCAACCCTCAGTCCTCGTCCTCAATCCACAACACTCAGTCCTCAATCCTCAATATTCAGTCATTAATATTCAACCTTCAATCCTCAATCCTCAATCCTCTATCCTCAACACTCAATCCTCAATGTTCAATCTTCAACACCCAATCATCAGTCTTCAATCCTCTATCCTCAATCCTCAATCCTCAATCCTCAATCCTCTGTCCTCAAACCTCAATCCTGAATCCTCAACCCGGAATCCTCAATCTTCAGCCCTAAGTCCTCAACAATCAGTTGTGAATACTCAATCCTCAATAGAATATCCTCAATTCACAGTTTTCAATACTCAATACTCAATCTGAAATCTTCAGACCTCTATCCACAAACATCAATTCTCATCACTCAACCCTCAATACTCAGTCCCCAATCCCCAATCTTCAATCCTCAATCCTCAATCCTCAATCCTCAACCTTAATCTTCAATCCTCAGTACTCAATCTTCAATCCTCAAACCTAAATCCTCAATACTCAATCCTCACTCTTCAATCCTCAACACCCAATCCTCAATCTTCAATCCTCAATCCTCAATCCTCAATTCTCAATGCTCAGTCCTCAATCCTCAGACCTCAAACAGCAATACTCAACCCTCAGTCCTCGTCCTCAATCCACAACCATCAATCCTCAATCCTCAATCTTCAATCATCAGTATTCAATCTTCAGTCCTCAATCCTCAATCCTCAATCCTCAATCCTTAATCCTCAATGTTCAATCCGCAATACCCAATCCTCAATCTTCTATCCGCAATCCTCAATCCTCAATCCTCAATCCTCAATCCTCAATCCTCAATCTTCAATCCTCAATACTCCATCTTCAATCCTCAATCCTCAATCATCAATCCTCAATCCTCATCCTTCAATCCTCAACACCCAATCCTCAATCTTCAATCCTCAATCCTCAATCCTCAATTCTCAATCCTCAATCCTCAATCCTCAGACCTCAAACATCAATACTCAACCCTCAGTCCTCGTCCTCAATACACAACCCTCAATCCTCGATCCTCAATCTTCAATCATCAATATTCAATCTTCAATCCTCAATCCTCAATCCTCAATACGCAATCCTCAGTCCTCAATACTCAATCCTCAATCCTCAATGTTCTATTCTCAATACGCAATCCTCAATCTTCAATCCTCAATCCTCAATCCTCCATCCTCAATCCTCAATCTTAATCTTCAATCCTCACTACTCAATCTTGAATCCTCAATCCTCAATCCTCAATCCTCAATCCTCAATCTTCAATCCTCAATACTCAATACTCAATCCTCATTCTTCAATCCTCAATACCGAATCCTCAATCTTCAATCCTCAATCCTCAATCCTCAATCCTCAATCCTCAATCTTCAATCCTCAATCGTCAATCCTGAATCCTCAATCCTTAATCTTCAATCCTCAATACTCAATCTTCAATCTTCAATCCTCAATCCTCAATCCTCAATCCTCAATCCTCAATCGTCAATCTTCAATCCTCAATACTCAATCTTCAATCCTCAATCCTCAATCCTCAATCCTCAATCCTCATTCTTCAATCCTCAATACCCAATCCTCAATCTTCAATCCTCAATCCTCAATCCTCAATCCTCAATCCTCAATCCTCAATCCCCAATCTTCAATCCTCAGTCCCAAATCCTCAATCTTCAATACTCACTCCTCAATCCTCAATCTTCAATCCTCAATACTGAGTCCTCAATCCTCAATCCTCAATCCCCAATCCTCAATCCTCATTCTTCAATCCTCAACACCCAATCCTCAATCTTCAATCCTCAATCCTCAATCCTCAATTCTCAATCCTCAATCCTCAATCCTCAATCCTCAATCCTCAATCCTCAATGGTCAACCCGCAATACCCAATCCTCAACCTTCTATCCGCAATACTCAATCCTCAATACTCAATCCTCAATCCTCAATCCTCAATCCTCAATCTTCAATCCTCAATACTCAATCTTCAATCCTCTATCCTCAATCCTCAATACCCAATCCTCATTCTTCAATCCTCAACACCCAATCCTCAATCTTCAATCCTCAATCCTCAATCCTCAATTCCCAATCCTCATTCCTCAATCCTCAGACCTCAAACATCAATACTCAGCCCTCAGTCCTCGTCCTCAATCCACAACCCTCAATCCTCGATCCTCAATCTTCAATCATCAATATTCAATCTTCAATCCTCAATCCTCAATCCTCAATACTCAATCCTCAATCCTCAATGTTCTATCCTCAATACGCAATCCTCAACCTTCAATCCTCAATCCTCAATCCTCAATCCTCAATCCTCAATCCTCAATCCTCAGTCCTCAATCCTCATTCCTGAATCCACAATCCTGAACCCTCAATATTCAGCCCTCAGTCCTCAACAATCAGTTGTGAATACTCAATCCTCAATAGAATATCCTCAGTTCACAGGTTTCAATACTCAATACTCAGCCTGCAATCTTCAAATCTCTATCCACAAACATCAATTCTCATCACTCAACCCTCAATATTCAACGCACAACCCTCAACCATCAATCCTCAATACTCAACCATCAATCCTCAATTCTCAGACTCAATAGAATATCCTGAATTCTCATGGTTCAGTACTCAATCCACAATATCCAATAATCAAATCTCAATCCTCAAACATCAATTCTCAACACTCAATCCTCAACACTCAGTCCTCTCTCTTCAATCCTCCATCCTCAATCCTCAATCCTCAAGCGTCAATCCTCAATCCTCAATCCTCAACCCTCAATCCTCAGTCCTCAAACCTGAATCCTGAATCCTCAAACCGGAATCCTCAATCTTCAGCCCTAAGTCCTCAACCATCGGTTGTGAATCCTCAATCCTCAATAGAATATCCTCAATTCACAGTTTTCAATACTCAATACTCAATCTGCAATCTTCAGACCTCTATCCACAAACATCAATTCTCATCACTCAACCCTCAATACTCAGACCCCAATCCCCAATCTTCAATCCTCAATCCTGAATCCTCAATCCTCAGCCTTAATCTTCAATCCTCAGTACTCAATCTTCAATCCTCAATCCTAAATCCTCAATTCCCAATCCTCATTCTTCAATCCTCAACACACAATCCTCAATCTTCAATCCTCAAACCTCAATCCTCAGTCCTCAAACCTCAATCCTGAATCCACAATCCTGAACCCCCAATATTCAGCCCTCAGACCTCAACAATCAGTTGTGTGTCCTCAATCGTCAATAGAATATCCTCAATTCACAGGTTTCAATACTCAATACTCAGCCTGCAATCTTCAAATCTCTATCCACAAACATCAATTCTCATCACTCAACCCTCAATATTCAACGCACAACCCTCAACCATCAATCCTCAGTCCTCAAAACTCAATCCCTAATCCTCAATCCTGAATCCTCAATCTTCAGCCCTTAGTCCTCAACAATCAATTGTCAATCCTCAGTCCACCATAGAATATCCTCAATTCACAGTTTTCAATACTCAATCCCTATTCTTCAATCTTCAAAACTCAATCCACAAACATCAATTCTCATCACTCAACCCTCAACACTGAGTCCTCAATCTTCAATCCTCAATCATCAATCCTCAATCTTCAATCCTCAATACTCAATCTTCAATCCTCCATCCTCAATCCTCAATCCTCAATCCTCAATCCTCAATCGTCAGGCTTCAATGCTCAATACTCAATCTTCAATCCTCAATCCTCAATCCTCAATCCTCAATCATCATTCTTCAATTCTCAATACCCAATCCTCAATCTTCAATCCTCAATCCTCAATTCTCAATCCTCAATCCTCAGTCATCAGTCCTCAAACCTCAAACCTCAACCCCCAGTCCTCATCCTCAATCCTTAATCGACAATCCTCAATCCTCAATCTTCTATCCTCAATACTCAATCTTGAATCCTGAATCCTCAGTCCTCAATGTTCAATCCTCAATCCTCAATTATCAATCTTCAATCCTCAATTCTCAATCTTCGGTCCTCAATCTTGAATCCTCAGTCCCCAATTCTCAATCTTCTATCCTCAATCCTCAATCCTCCCATCGTCAATCCTCAATACTCAGTCTGCAATACTCAATCGTCAATACTCAATCCTCAATCCTCAATCGTCAATCCTCAATACTCAATCTTCAATCCTCAATCCTCAATCCTCAATCCTCAATCCTCAATCCTCAATCCTCAATCGTCAATCTTCAATCCTCAATACTCAATCTTCAATCCTCAATCCTGAATCCTCAATCCTAAATCCTCAATCCTCAATCCTCAATCCTCAAACCCCAATCTTCAATCCCTAGTCCCAAATCCTCAATCTTCAATACTCACTTCTCAATCCTCAATCTTCTATCCTCAATACTCAGTCTTCAATCCTCAATCCTCAATCCTCATTCTTCAATCCTCAATCCTCAATCCTCAATCCTCAATACTCGATCCTCAACCTTCAATCCTCATTACTCAATCTTCAATCCTCCATCCTCAATCCTCAATCCTCAATCCTCAATCCTGAATCGTCAGGCTTCAATGCTCAATACTCAATCTTCAATCCTCAATCCTCAATCCTCAATCCTCAATCCTCAATCCTCATTCTTCAATCCTCAATACCCAATCCTCAATCTTCAATCCTCAATCCTCAATCCTCAATTCTCAATCCTCAATCCTCAGTCCTCAGTCCTCAAACCTCAATCCTCAACCCTCAGCCCTCATCCTCAATCCTTAATCGACAATCCTCAATCCTCAATCTTCTATCCTCAATACTCAATCTTCAATCCTGAATCCTCAGTCCTCAATGTTCAATCCTCAATCCTCAATTATCAATCTTCAATCCTCAATTCTCAATCTTCGATCCTCAATCTTGAATCCTCAGTCCCCAATTCTCAATCTTCTATCCTCAATCCTCAATCCTCCCATCGTCAATCCTCAATACTCAGTCTGCAATCCTCAATCCTCAATCCTCCATCCTCAACCCTCAATCCTCAAGCGTCAATCCTCAATCCTCAATCCTCAATCCTCAATCCTCAATCCTCAATCCTCAGTCGTCAATCTTCAATCCTCAATACTCAATCATCAATCCTCAATCCTCAATACTCAATACTCAATCCTCATTCTTCAATTCTCAATACCCAATCCTCAATCTTCAATCCTCAATCCTCAATCCTCAGTCCTCAATACTAAATCCTCAATCCTCAATGTTCTATCCTCAATACGTAATCCTCAATCTTCAATCCTCAATCCTCAATCCTCAATCCTCAATCCTCAATCCTGAATCCACAATCCTGAACCCCCAATATTCAGCGCTCAGACTTCAACAATCAGTTGCGAATCCTCAATCGTCAATAGAATATCCTCAATTCACAGGTTTCAATACTCAATACTCAGACTGCAATCTTCAAATCTCTATCCACAAACATCAATTCTCATCACTCAACCCTCAATATTCAACGCACAACCCTCAACCATCAATCCTCAGTCCTCAAAACTCAATCCCTAATCCTCAATCCTGAATCCTCAATCTTCAGCCCTCAGTCCTCAACAATCAATTGTCAATCCTCAGTCCTCCATAGAATATCCTCAATTCACAGTTTTCAATACTCAATCCCTATTCTTCAGTCTTCAAATCTCAATCCACAAACATCAATTCTCATCACTCAACCCTCAACACACAGTCCTCAATCTTCAATCCTCAATCATCAATCCTCAATCGTCAATCGTCAATACTCAATCTTCAATCCTCAATCCTCAATCCTCAATCCTCAATCCTCAATCCTCAATCGTCAGGCTTCAATGCTCAATACTCAATCTTCAATCCTCAATCCTCAATCCTCAATCCTCAATCCTAATTCTTCAATCCTCAATACCCAATCCTCAATCTTCAATCCCCAATCCTCAATCCTCAACTCTCAATCCTCAATCCTCAGTCCTCAGACCTCAAACCTCAATCCTCAACCCTCAGCCCTCATCCTCAATCCTTAATCGACAATCCTCAATCCTCAATCTTCTATCCTCAATACTCAATCTTCAATCCTGAATCCTCAGTCCTCAATGTTCAATCCTCAATCCTCAATTATCAATCTTCAATCCTCAATTCTCAATCTTCGATCCTCAATCTTGAATCCTCAGTCCCCAATTCTCAATCTTCTATCCTCAATCCTCAATCCTCCCATCGTCAATCCTCAATACTTAGTCTGCAATCCTCAATCGTCAATGCTCAATCCTCAATCCTCAATCGTCAATCCTCAATACTCAATCTTCAATCCTCAATCCTCAATCCTCAATCCTCAATCCTCAATCCTCAATCCTCAATCGTCAATCTTCAATCCTCAATACTCAATCTTCAATCCTCAATCCTCAATCCTCAATCCTCAATCCTCATTCTTCAATCCTCAATACCCAATCCTCAATCTTCAATCCTGAATCCTCTATCCTCAATCCTCAATCCTCAATCCTCAATCCTCAAACCCCAATCTTCAATCCCTAGTCCCAAATCCTCAATCTTCAATACTCACTTCTCAATCCTCAATCTTCTATCCTCAATACTCAGTCTTCAATCCTCAATCCTCAATCCTCATTCCACAATCCTCAATCCTCAATCCTCAATACTCGATCCTCAACCTTCAATCCTCATTACTCAATCTTCAATCCTCCATCCTCAATCCTCAATCCTCAATCCTCAATCCTCAATCGTCAGGCTTCAATGCTCAATTCTCAATCTTCAATCCTCAATCCTCAACTCTCAATCCTCAACACTCGATCCTCAAACCTCAATCCTCAACCGTCAGTCCTCGTCCTCAATCCTCAAACCTCAATCCTCAATCCTCAATCCTCAATATTCAATCATCAATACTCAATCTTCAATCCCCAATCCTCAATCCTCAATCCTCAATACTCAATACTCAATCCTCATTCTTCAATCCTCAATACCCAATCCTCAAGCTTCAATCCTCAATCCTCAATCCTCAATCTTCAATCCTCAATCGTCAATCCTCAATCCACAATCCTCAATCTTCAATCCTCAATACTCAATCTTCAATCCTCAATCCTCAATCCTCAATCCTCAATCCTCAATCCTCAATCCTCAATCCTCAATCCTCAATCCTCAGTCCTCAATCCTCATTCCTGAATCCACAATCCTGAACCCTCAATATTCAGCCCTCAGTCCTCAACAATCAGTTGTGAATACTCAATCCTCAATAGAATATCCTCAGTTCACAGGTTTCAATACTCAATACTCAGCCTGCAATCTTCAAATCTCTATCCACAAACATCAATTCTCATCACTCAACCCTCAATATTCAACGCACAACCCTCAACCATCAATCCTCAATACTCAACCATCAATCCTCAATTCTCAGACTCAATAGAATATCCTGAATTCTCATGGTTCAGTACTCAATCCACAATATCCAATAATCAAATATCAATCCTCAAACATCAATTCTCAACACTCAATCCTCAACACTCAGTCCTCTCTCTTCAATCCTCCATCCTCAATCCTCAATCCTCAAGCGTCAATCCTCAATCCTCAATCCTCAACCCTCAATCCTCAGTCCTCAAACCTGAATCCTGAATCCTCAAACCGGAATCCTCAATCTTCAGCCCTAAGTCCTCAACCATCGGTTGTGAATCCTCAATCCTCAATAGAATATCCTCAATTCACAGTTTTCAATACTCAATACTCAATCTGCAATCTTCAGACCTCTATCCACAAACATCAATTCTCATCACTCAACCCTCAATACTCAGACCCCAATCCCCAATCTTCAATCCTCAATCCTGAATCCTCAATCCTCAGCCTTAATCTTCAATCCTCAGTACTCAATCTTCAATCCTCAATCCTAAATCCTCAATTCCCAATCCTCATTCTTCAATCCTCAACACACAATCCTCAATCTTCAATCCTCAAACCTCAATCCTCAGTCCTCAAACCTCAATCCTGAATCCACAATCCTGAACCCCCAATATTCAGCCCTCAGACCTCAACAATCAGTTGTGTGTCCTCAATCGTCAATAGAATATCCTCAATTCACAGGTTTCAATACTCAATACTCAGCCTGCAATCTTCAAATCTCTATCCACAAACATCAATTCTCATCACTCAACCCTCAATATTCAACGCACAACCCTCAACCATCAATCCTCAGTCCTCAAAACTCAATCCCTAATCCTCAATCCTGAATCCTCAATCTTCAGCCCTTAGTCCTCAACAATCAATTGTCAATCCTCAGTCCACCATAGAATATCCTCAATTCACAGTTTTCAATACTCAATCCCTATTCTTCAATCTTCAAAACTCAATCCACAAACATCAATTCTCATCACTCAACCCTCAACACTGAGTCCTCAATCTTCAATCCTCAATCATCAATCCTCAATCTTCAATCCTCAATACTCAATCTTCAATCCTCCATCCTCAATCCTCAATCCTCAATCCTCAATCCTCAATCGTCAGGCTTCAATGCTCAATACTCAATCTTCAATCCTCAATCCTCAATCCTCAATCCTCAATCATCATTCTTCAATTCTCAATACCCAATCCTCAATCTTCAATCCTCAATCCTCAATTCTCAATCCTCAATCCTCAGTCATCAGTCCTCAAACCTCAAACCTCAACCCCCAGCCCTCATCCTCAATCCTTAATCGACAATCCTCAATCCTCAATCTTCTATCCTCAATACTCAATCTTGAATCCTGAATCCTCAGTCCTCAATGTTCAATCCTCAATCCTCAATTATCAATCTTCAATCCTCAATTCTCAATCTTCGGTCCTCAATCTTGAATCCTCAGTCCCCAATTCTCAATCTTCTATCCTCAATCCTCAATCCTCCCATCGTCAATCCTCAATACTCAGTCTGCAATCCTCAATCGTCAATACTCAATCCTCAATCCTCAATCGTCAATCCTCAATACTCAATCTTCAATCCTCAATCCTCAATCCTCAATCCTCAATCCTCAATCCTCAATCCTCAATCGTCAATCTTCAATCCTCAATACTCAATCTTCAATCCTCAATCCTGAATCCTCAATCCTAAATCCTCAATCCTCAATCCTCAATCCTCAAACCCCAATCTTCAATCCCTAGTCCCAAATCCTCAATCTTCAATACTCACTTCTCAATCCTCAATCTTCTATCCTCAATACTCAGTCTTCAATCCTCAATCCTCAATCCTCATTCTTCAATCCTCAATCCTCAATCCTCAATCCTCAATACTCGATCCTCAACCTTCAATCCTCATTACTCAATCTTCAATCCTCCATCCTCAATCCTCAATCCTCAATCCTCAATCCTGAATCGTCAGGCTTCAATGCTCAATACTCAATCTTCAATCCTCAATCCTCAATCCTCAATCCTCAATCCTCAATCCTCATTCTTCAATCCTCAATACCCAATCCTCAATCTTCAATCCTCAATCCTCAATCCTCAATTCTCAATCCTCAATCCTCAGTCCTCAGTCCTCAAACCTCAATCCTCAACCCTCAGCCCTCATCCTCAATCCTTAATCGACAATCCTCAATTCTCAATCTTCTATCCTCAATACTCAATCTTCAATCCTGAATCCTCAGTCCTCAATGTTCAATCCTCAATCCTCAATTATCAATCTTCAATCCTCAATTCTCAATCTTCGATCCTCAATCTTGAATCCTCAGTCCCCAATTCTCAATCTTCTATCCTCAATCCTCAATCCTCCCATCGTCAATCCTCAATACTCAGTCTGCAATCCTCAATCCTCAATCCTCCATCCTCAACCCTCAATCCTCAAGCGTCAATCCTCAATCCTCAATCCTCAATCCTCAATCCTCAATCCTCAATCCTCAATCCTCAGTCGTCAATCTTCAATCCTCAATACTCAATCATCAATCCTCAATCCTCAATACTCAATACTCAATCCTCATTCTTCAATTCTCAATACCCAATCCTCAATGTTCAATCCTCAATCCTCAATCCTCAGTCCTCAATACTAAATCCTCAATCCTCAATCTTCTATCCTCAATACGTAATCCTCAATCTTCAATCCTCAATCCTCAATCCTCAATCCTCAATCCTCAATCCTGAATCCACAATCCTGAACCCCCAATATTCAGCGCTCAGACTTCAACAATCAGTTGCGAATCCTCAATCGTCAATAGAATATCCTCAATTCACAGGTTTCAATACTCAATACTCAGACTGCAATCTTCAAATCTCTATCCACAAACATCAATTCTCATCACTCAACCCTCAATATTCAACGCACAACCCTCAACCATCAATCCTCAGTCCTCAAAACTCAATCCCTAGTCCTCAATCCTGAATCCTCAATCTTCAGCCCTCAGTCCTCAACAATCAATTGTCAATCCTCAGTCCTCCATAGAATATCCTCAATTCACAGTTTTCAATACTCAATCCCTATTCTTCAGTCTTCAAATCTCAATCCACAAACATCAATTCTCATCACTCAACCCTCAACACACAGTCCTCAATCTTCAATCCTCAATCATCAATCCTCAATCGTCAATCGTCAATACTCAATCTTCAATCCTCAATCCTCAATCCTCAATCCTCAATCCTCAATCCTCAATCGTCAGGCTTCAATGCTCAATACTCAATCTTCAATCCTCAATCCTCAATCCTCAATCCTCAATCCTAATTCTTCAATCCTCAATACCCAATCCTCAATCTTCAATCCCCAATCCTCAATCCTCAACTCTCAATCCTCAATCCTCAGTCCTCAGACCTCAAACCTCAATCCTCAACCCTCAGCCCTCATCCTCAATCCTTAATCGACAATCCTCAATCCTCAATCTTCTATCCTCAATACTCAATCTTCAATCCTGAATACTCAGTCCTCAATGTTCAATCCTCAATCCTCAATTATCAATCTTCAATCCTCAATTCTCAATCTTCGATCCTCAATCTTGAATCCTCAGTCCCCAATTCTCAATCTTCTATCCTCAATCCTCAATCCTCCCATCGTCAATCCTCAATACTTAGTCTGCAATCCTCAATCGTCAATGCTCAATCCTCAATCCTCAATCGTCAATCCTCAATACTCAATCTTCAATCCTCAATCCTCAATCCTCAATCCTCAATCCTCAATCCTCAATCCTCAATCGTCAATCTTCAATCCTCAATACTCAATCTTCAATCCTCAATCCTCAATCCTCAATCCTCAATCCTCATTCTTCAATCCTCAATACCCAATCCTCAATCTTCAATCCTGAATCCTCTATCCTCAATCCTCAATCCTCAATCCTCAATCCTCAAACCCCAATCTTCAATCCCTAGTCCCAAATCCTCAATCTTCAATACTCACTTCTCAATCCTCAATCTTCTATCCTCAATACTCAGTCTTCAATCCTCAATCCTCAATCCTCATTCCACAATCCTCAATCCTCAATCCTCAATACTCGATCCTCAACCTTCAATCCTCATTACTCAATCTTCAATCCTCCATCCTCAATCCTCAATCCTCAATCCTCAATCCTCAATCGTCAGGCTTCAATGCTCAATTCTCAATCTTCAATCCTCAATCCTCAACTCTCAATCCTCAACACTCGATCCTCAAACCTCAATCCTCAACCGTCAGTCCTCGTCCTCAATCCTCAAACCTCAATCCTCAATCCTCAATCCTCAATATTCAATCATCAATACTCAATCTTCAATCCCCAATCCTCAATCCTCAATCCTCAATACTCAATACTCAATCCTCATTCTTCAATCCTCAATACCCAATCCTCAAGCTTCAATCCTCAATCCTCAATCCTCAATCTTCAATCCTCAATCGTCAATCCTCAATCCACAATCCTCAATCTTCAATCCTCAATACTCAATCTTCAATCCTCAATCCTCAATCCTCAATCCTCAATCCTCAATCCTCAATCCTCAATCGTCAACCTTCAATCCTCAATACTCTCTCTTCAATCCTCAATCCTCAATCCTCAATCCTCAGTCCTCATTCTTCAATCCTCAATACCCAATCCTCAATCTTCAATCCTCAATCCTCAATCCTCAATCCTCAATCCTCAATCCTCAATCCTCAATCCTCAGATCTCAAACATCAATACTCAACCCTCAGTCCTCGTACTCGTTCCACAACCCTCAATCCTCGATCCTCAATCTTCAATCATCAATATTCAATCTTCAATCCTCAATCCTCAATCCTCAATACTCAATACTCAATCCTCAATATTCTATCCTCAATACGCAATCCTCAATCTTCAATCCTCAATCCTCAATCCTCAATCCTCAATCCTCAATCCTCAATCCTCAATCCTCAATCCTCAATCTTAATCTTCAATCCTCAACCCTCAATCCTCAATCCTCAATCCTCAATCCTCAAACCCCAATCTTCAATCCTCAGTCCCAAATCCTCAATCTTCAATACTCACTCCTCAATCCTCAGTCTTCAATCCTCAATACTCAGTCTTCAATCCTCTATCCTCAATCCTCAATCCTCAATCCTCATTGTTCAATCCTCTATCCTCAATCCTCAATCCTCAATCCTCGATCCTCAATCTTCAATCCTCAATACTCAATCTTAAATCCTCCATCCTCAATCCTCAATCCTCAATCCTCAATCCTCAATCGTCAGGCTTCAATGCACAATACACAATCTTCAATCCTCAATCCTCAATCTTCAATCCTCAATCCTCATTCTTCAATCCTCAATACCCAATCCTCAATATTCAATCCTCAATCCTCAATCCTCAATTCTCAATTCTCAATCCTCAGTCCTCAGTCCTCATACCTCAATCCTCAACACTCAGACCTCATCCTCAATCCTTAATCGACAATCCTCAATCCTCAGTCTTCTATCCTCAATACTCAATCTTCAATCCTGAATCCTCAGACTTCAAAGATCAATACTCAACCCTCAGTCCTCGTCCTCAATCCACAACCCTCAATGCTCAATCCTCAATATTCAGTCATTAATATTCAACCTTCAATCCTCAATCCTCAATCCTCTATCCTCAACACTCAATCCTCAATGTTCAAACTTCAATACCCAATCATCAGTCTTCAATTCTCTATCCTCAATCCTCAATCCTCACCCTCAATCCTCAATCCTCAGTCCTCAAACCTCAATCCTGAAGCCACAATCCTGAACCCCCAATATTCAGCCCTCAGACCTCAACAATCAGTTGTGAATCCTCAATCGTCAATAGAATATCCTCAATTCACAGGTTTCAATACTCAATACTCAGCCTGCAATCTTCAAATCTCTATCCACAAACATCAATTCTCATCACTCAACCCTCAACACTCAGTCCTCAATCTTCAATCCTCAATCATCAATCCTCAATCCTCAATCCTCAATACTCAATCTTCAATCCTCAATCCTCAATCCTCAATCCTCAATGCTCAATCCTCAATCGTCAATCCTCAATCCCCAATCCTCAATCCTCAATTCTCAATGCTCAATCCTCAATCCTCAGACCTCAAACAGCAATACTCAACCCTCAGTCCTCGTCCTCAATCCACAACCATCAATCCTCAATCCTCAATCTTCAATCATCAGTATTCAATCTTCAGTCCTCAATCCTCAATCCTCAATCCTCAATCCTTAATCCTCAATGTTCAATCCGCAATACCCAATCCTCAATCTTCTATCCGCAATCCTCAATCCTCAATCCTCAATCCTCAATCCTCAATCCTCAATCTTCAATCCTCAATACTCAATCTTCAATCCTCAAGCCTCAATCCTCAATACCCAATCCTCAATCTTCAATCCTCAATCCTCAATCCTCAATTCTCAATTCTCAATCCTCAGTCCTCAGTCCTCAAACCTCAATCCTCAACCCTCAGACCTCATCCTCAATCCTTAATCGACAATCCTCAATCCTCAATCTTCTATCCTCAATACTCAATCTTCAATCCTGAATCCTCAGACTTCAAACATCAATACTCAACCCTCAGTCCTCGTCCTCAATCCAAAACCCTCAATCCTCAATCCTCAATATTCAGTCATTAATATTCAACCTTCAATCCTCAATCCTCAATCCTCTATCCTCAACACTCAATCCTCAATGTTCAATCCTCATTACCCAATCCTCAGTCTTCAATCCTCAATCCTCAATCCTCAATCCTCAATCCTCAATCCTCAGTCCTCAAACCTCAATCCTGAATCCTCAACACTGAATCCTCAATCTTCAGCCCTAAGTCCGCAACAATCAGTTGTCAATCCTCAATCCTCAATAGAATATCCTCAATTCACAGTTTTCAATCCTCAATCCTCAATCCTCAATTCTCAATCCTCAATCCTCAGACCTCAAACAGCAATACTCAACCCTCAGTCCTCGTCCTCAATCCACAACCATCAATCCTCAAACCTCAATATTCAATCATCAATATTCAATCTTCAATCCTCAATCCTCAATCCTCAATACTCAATCCTCAATCCTCAATGTTCTATCCTCAATACGCAATCCTCAATCTTCAATCATCAATCCTCAATCCTCAATCCTCAATCCTCAATCCTCAATCTTAATCTTCAATCCTCAGTACTCAACCTTCAATCCTCAATCCTCAATCCTCAATCCTCAATCTTCAATCCTCAATACTCAATCTTCAATCCTCAATCCTCAATCCTCAATCCTCAATCCTCAATCCTCAATCCTCAGTCGTCAATCTTCAATCCTCAATACTCAATCTTCAATCCTCAATCCTCAATACTCAATACTCAATCCTCATTCTTCAATCCTCAATACCCAATCCTCAATCTTCAATCCTCAATCCTCAATCCTCAATCCTCAATACTCAATACTCAATCCTCATTCTTCAATCCTCAGTACCCAATCCTCAATCTTCAATCCTCAATCCTCAATTCTCAATCCTCAACCCTCAATCCTCAGACGTCAAACATCAATACTCAAACCTCAGTCCTCGTCCTCAATCCACAACCCCCAATACTCAATCCTCAATCTTCAATTCTCAATCCTCAATCCTCAATCCACAATCCTGAATCCTCAATCCTGAATCCTCAACCTTCAGCCCTCAGTCCTCAACAATCAGTTGTCAATCCTCAATCCTCAAGAGAATATCATCAATTCACAGTTTTCAATACTCAATACTCAATCTGCAATCTTCAAATCTCTATCCACAAACATCAATTCTCATCACTCAACCCTCAACACTCAGTCTTCAATCCTCAATACTCAATCCTCAATCCTCAATCCTCATTCTTCAATCCTGAATACCCAATTCTCAATATTCAATCCTCAATCCTCAATCCTCAATTCTCAATCCTCGATCCTCAATTCTCAGACCTCAAACAGCAATACTCAACCCTCAGTCCTTGTCCTCAATCCACAACCCTCAATCCTCAATCCTCGATCCTCAATCTTCAATCATCAATATTCAATCTTCAATCCTCAATCCTCAATCCTCAATACTCAATCCTCAATCCTCAATGTTCTATCCTCAATACGCAATCCTCAATCCTCAATCCTCAATCCTCAATCCTCAATCCTCAATCCTCAATCCTCAATCGTCAATCTCAATCTTCAATCCTCAGTACTCAATCTCCAATCCTCAATCCTCAATCCTCAATCCTCAATCCTCAATCTTCAATCCTCAACACTCAATCTTGAATCCTCAATCCTCAATCCTCAATCCTCAATCCTCAATCCTCAATCCTCAATCTTAATCTTCAATCCTCAGTACTCAATGTTCAATCCTCAATCCTCAATCCTCAATCCTCAACCCTCAATCTTCAATCCTCAATCCTCAATCTTCAATCCCCAATACTCAATCTTCAATCCTCAATCCTCAATCCTCAATCTTCAATCCTCAATCGTCAATCCTCAATCCACAATCCTCAATCTTCAATCCTCAATACTCAATCTTCAGTCCTCAACCCTCAATCCTCAATCCTCAATCCTCAATCCTCAATCCTCAATCGTCAACCTTCAATCCTCAATACTCAATCTTCAATGCTCAATCCTCAATCCTCAATCCTCAATCCTCATTCTTCAATCCTCAATACCCAATCCTCAATCTTCAATCCTCAATCCTCAATCCTCAATCCTCAATCCTCAATCCTCAATCCTCAATCCTCAGACCTCAAACATCAATACTCAACCCTCAGTCCTCGTCCTCATTCCACAACCCTCAATCCTCGATCCTCAATCTTCAATCTTCAATCATCAATATTCAATCTTCAATCCTCAATCTTCAATCCTCAATCGTCAATCCTCAATCCACAATCCTCAATCTTCAATCCTCAATACTCAATCTTCAGTCCTCAACCCTCAATCCTCAATCCTCAATCCTCAATCCTCAATCCTCAATCGTCAACCTTCAATCCTCAATACTCAATCTTCAATGCTCAATCCTCAATCCTCAATTCTCAATCCTCAATCCTCAATACTCAATCCTCAATCTTAATCTTCAATCCTCAACACTCAATCCTCAATCCTCAATCCTCAATCCACAATCCTCAAACCCCAATCTTCAATCCTCAGTCCCAAATCCTCAATCTTCAATACTCACTCCTCAATCCTCAACCTTCAATCCTCAATACTCAGTCTTCAAACCTCAATCCTCAATCCTCAATCCTCAATCCTCATTCTTCAATCCTCTATCCTCAATCCTCAATCCTCAATCCTCAATCCTCGATCCTCAATCTTCAATCCTCAATACTCAATCTTCAATCCTCCATCCTCAATCCTAAATCCTCAATCCTCAATCCTCAATCGTCAGGCTTCAATGCTCAATACTCAATCTTCAATCCTCAATCCTCAATACTCAATCCTCAATCCTCATTCTTCAATCCTCAATACCCAATCCTCAATCTTCAATCCTCAATCCTCAATCCTCAATTCTCAATTCTCAATCCTCAGTCCTCAGTCCTCAAACCTCAATCCTCAACCCTCAGACCTCATCCTCAATCCTTAATCGACAATCCTCAATCCTCAATCTTCTATCCTCAATACTCAATCTTCAATCCTGAATCCTCAGACTTCAAACATCAATACTCAACCCTCAGTCCTCGTCCTCAATCCAAAACCCTCAATCCTCAATCCTCAATATTCAGTCATTAATATTCAACCTTCAATCCTCAATCCTCAATCCTCTATCCTCAACACTCAATCCTCAATGTTCAATCCTCAATACCCAATCCTCAGTCTTCAATCCTCAATCCTCAATCCTCAATCCTCAATCCTCAATCCTCAGTCCTCAAACCTCAATCCTGAATCCTCAACACTGAATCCTCAATCTTCAGCCCTAAGTCCGCAACAATCAGTTGTCAATCCTCAATCCTCAATAGAATATCCTCAATTCACAGTTTTCAATACTCAATACTCAATCTGCAATCTTCAGACCTCTATCCACAAGCATCAATTCTCATCACTCAACCCTCAATACTCAGTCCCCAATCCTCAATCTTCAATCCTCAATCATCAATCCTCAATCTTAATCTTCAATCCTCAGTACTCAATCTTCAATCCGCAATCCTCAAACCTCAATACTCAATCCTCAATCTTCAATCCTCAATACTCAATCTTCAATCCTCAATCCTCAACCCTCAATCCTCAATCGTCAATATTCAATCCTCAATACTCAATCTTCAATCCTCAATACTCAATACTCAGTACTCAATCCTCATTCTTCAATCCTCAATACCCAATCCTCAATCTTCAATCCTCAATCCTCAATTCTCAATACTCAACCCTCAATCCTCAGACCTCAAGCATCAATACTCAACCCTCAGTCCTCGTCCTCAATCCACAACCCCCAATACTCAATCCTCAATCTTCAATCCTCAATCCTCAATCCTCAATCCTCAATCCTCAATCCTCAATCCTCAATCCTCAATCGTCAATCTCAATCTTCAATCCTCAGTACTCAATCTCCAATCCTCAATCCTCAATCCTCAATCCTCAATCCTCAATCTTCAATCCTCAACACTCAATCTTGAATCCTCAATCCTCAATCCTCAATCCTCAATCCTCAATCCTCAATCTTAATCTTCAATCCTCAGTACTCAATCTTCAATCCTCAACCCTCAATCCTCAATCCTCAATCCTCAATCCTCAATCTTCAATCCTCAATCCTCAATCTTCAATCCCCAATACTCAATCTTCAATCCTCAATACCCAATCCTCAATCTTCAATCCTCAATCCTCAATCCTCAATTCTCAATTCTCAATCCTCAGTCCTCAGTCCTCAAACCTCAATCCTCAACCCTCAGACCTCATCCTCAATCCTTAATCGACAATCCTCAATCCTCAATCTTCTATCCTCAATACTCAATTTACAATCCTGAATCCTCAGACTTCAATCATCAATACTCAACCCTCAGTCCTCGTCCTCAATCCAAAATCCTCAATACTCAATCCTCAATATTCAGTCATTAATATTCAACCTTCAATCCTCAATCCTCAATCCTCTATCCTCAACACTCAATCCTCAATGTTCAATCCTCAATACCCAATCCTCAGTCTTCAATCCTCAATCCTCAATCCTCAATCCTCAATCCGCAATCCTCAATCCTCATTCGTCAATACTCAATACCCAATCCTCAATCTTCAATCCTCAATCCTCAATTCTCAATTCTCAATCCTCAATCCTCAGACCTCAGACATCAATATTCAACACTCAGTCCTCGTCCTCAATCCACAACCCTCAATCCTCAACCCTCAATGTTTAATCACCAATATTCGATCTTCAATCCTCAATCCTCAATCCTCAATCCTGAATCCTCAATCCTCAATCTTCAATCCTCAATCCTCAATCCTCAATCCTCAATCCTCAATCCTCGATCCTCAAACCCCAATCTTCAATCCTCAGTCCCAAATCCTCAATTTTCAGTACGCACTCCTCAATCCTCAATCTTCAATCCTCAATACTCAGTCTTGAATCCTCAATCCTCAATCCTCAATCCTCAATCCTCATTCTTCAATCCTCAATCCTCAATCCTCAATCCTCAATCCTCGATCCTCAATCTTCAAACCTCAATACTCAACCTTCAATCCTCCATCCTCAATCCTCAATCCTCAATCGTCAATCCTCAGTCGTCAGGCTTCAATGCTCAATACTCTATCTTCAATCCTCAATCCTCAATCCTCAATCCTCAATCCTCATTCTTCAATCCTCAATACCCATCCTCAATCTTCAATCCTCAATCCTCAATCCTCAACTCTCAATCCTCTATCCTCAGTCCTCAGTCCTCAAACCGCAATCCTCAACCCTCAGACCTCATCCTCAATCCTTAATCGACAATCCTCAATCCTCAATCTTCTATCCTCAATACTCAATCTTCAATCCTGAATACCCAGTCCTCAATGTTCAATCCTCAATCCTCAATTATCAATCTTCAATCCTCAATTCTCAATCTTCGATCCTCAATCTTGAATCCTCAGTCCCCAATTCTCAATATTCTATCCTCAATCCTCAATCCTCCCATCGTCAATCCTCAATACTCAGTCTGCAATCCTCAATCCTCAATCCTCCATCCTCAACCCTCAATCCTCAAGCGTCAATCCTCAATCCTCAATCCTCAATCCTCAATCTTCAATCCTCAATTCTCAATCTTCAATCCTCAATCCGCAACTCTCAAACATCAACACTCGATCCTCAAACCTCAATCCTCAACCGTCATTCCTCGTCCTCAATCCTCAAACCTCAATCCTCAACCCTCAATCCTCAGTCCTCAAACCTCAATCCTGTATCCTCAATCCTGAATCCTCAATCTTCAGCCCTCAGTCCTCAACAATCAGTGGTCAATCCTCAATCCTCAATAGAATATCATGAATTCACAGTTTTCAATACTCAATACTCTACCTGCAATCTTTAAATCTCTATCCACAAACATCAATTCTCATCACTCAACCCTCAACACTGAGTCCCCAATCCTCAATATTCAAGCCTCAATCCTCAATCCTCAATCCACAATCCTCAATCCTCAATCTTCAATCCTCAATCCTCAATCCTCAATCCTCAATCCTCAATCCTCAATCCTCAATCCTCAATCCTCATTCTTCAATCCTCAATACCCAATCCTCAATCTTAAATCCTCAATCCTCAATTCGCAATCCTCAATCCACAATCCTCAGGCCTCAAGTATCAATACTCAACCCTCAGTCCTCGTCCTCAATCCACGACCTTCAATCCTCAATCCTCAATCTTCATTCATCAATATTCAACCTTCAATTCTGAATCCTCAATCCTCAATCCTCAATCCTCAATCCTCAATGTTCAATCCTCAATACCCGATCCTCAGTCTTCAATCCTCGATCCTCAATCCTCAATCCTTAATCCTCAGTCCTCAAACCTCAATCCTGAATCCTCAATCCTGAATCCTCAATCTTCAGCCCTCAGTCCTCAACAATCAGTGGTCAATCCTCAATCCTCAATAGAATATCATGAATTCACAGTTTTCAATACTCAATACTCAACCAGCAATCTTCAAATCTCTATCCACAAACATCAATTCTCATCACGCAACCCTCAACACTCAGCCCCAATCCTCAATATTCAAGCCTCAATCCCCAAATCTCAATCCACAATCCTCAACATTCAATCCTCAATACTCAATCTTCAATCCCCAATCCTCAATCCACAATCCTCAATTCGCAATCCTCAATAGTCAATCTTCAATCCTCAATACTCAATATTCAATCCTCAATCCTCAATCCTCAATCCTCAATCCTCACTCTTCGATCCTCAATCCTCAATCCTCAATTCTCAATCCTCAATCCTCTGTCCTTAGTCCTCAAACCTCAATCCTCAACCCTCAGCCCTCATCCTCAATCCTCAATACTCAATCCTCAATCCTCAACCTTCAATCCTCAATACTCAACCTTCAATCCTCAATCCTCAGTCCTCAAACCTCAATTCTGAATCCTCAATCCTGAATCCTCAATCTTCAGCCCTCAGTCCTCAACATTCAGTTGTCAGTCCTCAATCCTCAATACACAATCTTCAATCCTCAATCCTCAATCCTCAATCCTCAATCCTCATTCTTCAATCCTCAATACCCAATCCTCAATCCTCAATCCTCAATCCTCAATCCTCAATCCTCAATCCTCAATCCTCAATCGTCAATCTTCAATCCTCAATCCTCAATCCTCAATCCTGAATCCTCAATCCTCAATCTTAATCTTCAATCCTCAGTACTCAATCTTCAAGCCTCAATCCTCAATCCTCAATCCTCAATCCTCAATCTTCAATCCTCAATACTCAATCTTCAATCCTCAATCCTCAATCCTCAATCCTCAATCCTCAATCCTCAATCCTCAATCCTCTGTCCTCAATCCTCAATCCTCATTCTTCAATCCTCAATACCCAATCCTCAATCGTAAATCCTCAATCCTCAATTCGCAATCCTCAATCCTCAATCCTCAGGCCTCAAGTATCAATACTCGACCCTCAGTCCTCGTCCTCAATCCACGACCTTCAATCCTCAATCCTCAATCTTCATTCATCAATATTCAACCTTCAATCCTCAATCCTCAATCCTCAATCCTCAATCCTCAATCCTCAATCCTCAATGTTCAATCCTCAATGTTCAATCCTCAATACCCGATCCTCAGTCTTCAATCCTCAATCCTCAATCCTCAATCCTCAATCCTCAGTCCTCAAACCTCAATCCTGAATCCTCAATCCTGAATCCTCAATCTTCAGCCCTCAGTCCTCAACAATCAGTGGTCAATCCTCAATCCTCAATAGAATATACTCAATTCACAGTTTTCAATACTCAATACTCAATCTGCAATCTTCAAATCTCTATCCACAAACATCAATTCTCATCACTCAACCCTCAACACTCAGTCCTCAATGTTCAACCCTCAATCCTCAATTCTCAATCTTCAATCCTCAATACTGAACCTTCAATCCTCAATCCTCAATCCTCAGTCCTCAATCCTCAATCCTCACTCTTAATCTTCAATCTTCACTCCTCAACCCTCAATCCTCAATCCTCAATCCTCAATCCTCAATCCTCAATCGTCAACCTTCAATCCTCAATACTCAATCTTCAATGCTCAATCCTCAATCCTCAATCCTCAATCCTCATTCTTCAATCCTCAATACCCAATCCTCAATCTTCAATCCTCAATCCTCAATCCTCAATCCTCAATCCTCAATCCTCAATCCTCAATCCTCAGACCTCAAACATCAATACTCAACCCTCAGTCCTCGTCCTCATTCCACAACCCTCAATCCTCGATCCTCAATCTTCAATCATCAATATTCAATTTTCAATCCTCAATCCTCAATCCTCAATACTCAATACTCAATCCTCAATGTTCTATCCTCAATACGCAATCCTCAATCTTCAATCCTCAATCCTCAATCCTCAATTCTCAATCCTCAATCCTCAATACTCAATCCTCAATCTTAATCTTCAATCCTCAACACTCAATCCTCAATCCTCAATCCTCAATCCACAATCCTCAAACCCCAATCTTCAATCCTCAGTCCCAAATCCTCAATCTTCAATACTCACTCCTCAATCCTCAACCTTCAATCCTCAATACTCAGTCTTCAAACCTCAATCCTCAATCCTCAATCCTCAATCCTCATTCTTCAATCCTCTATCCTCAATCCTCAATCCTCAATCCTCAATCCTCGATCCTCAATCTTCAATCCTCAATACTCAATCTTCAATCCTCCATCCTCAATCCTAAATCCTCAATCCTCAATCCTCAATCGTCAGGCTTCAATGCTCAATACTCAATCTTCAATCCTCAATCCTCAATACTCAATCCTCAATCCTCATTCTTCAATCCTCAATACCCAATCCTCAATTTTCAATCCTCAATCCTCAATCCTCAATTCTCAATTCTCAATCCTCAGTCCTCAGTCCTCAAACCTCAATCCTCAACCCTCAGACCTCATCCTCAATCCTTAATCGACAATCCTCAATCCTCAATCTTCTATCCTCAATACTCAATCTTCAATCCTGAATCCTCAGACTTCAAACATCAATACTCAACCCTCAGTCCTCGTCCTCAATCCAAAACCCTCAATCCTCAATCCTCAATATTCAGTCATTAATATTCAACCTTCAATCCTCAATCCTCAATCCTCTATCCTCAACACTCAATCCTCAATGTTCAATCCTCAATACCCAATCCTCAGTCTTCAATCCTCAATCCTCAATCCTCAATCCTCAATCCTCAATCCTCAGTCCTCAAACCTCAATCCTGAATCCTCAACACTGAATCCTCAATCTTCAGCCCTAAGTCCGCAACAATCAGTTGTCAATCCTCAATCCTCAATAGAATATCCTCAATTCACAGTTTTCAATACTCAATACTCAATCTGCAATCTTCAGACCTCTATCCACAAGCATCAATTCTCATCACTCAACCCTCAATACTCAGTCCCCAATCCTCAATCTTCAATCCTCAATCATCAATCCTCAATCTTAATCTTCAATCCTCAGTACTCAATCTTCAATCCGCAATCCTCAAACCTCAATACTCAATCCTCAATCTTCAATCCTCAATACTCAATCTTCAATCCTCAATCCTCAACCCTCAATCCTCAATCGTCAATATTCAATCCTCAATACTCAATCTTCAATCCTCAATACTCAATACTCAGTACTCAATCCTCATTCTTCAATCCTCAATACCCAATCCTCAATCTTCAATCCTCAATCCTCAATTCTCAATACTCAACCCTCAATCCTCAGACCTCAAGCATCAATACTCAACCCTCAGTCCTCGTCCTCAATCCACAACCCCCAATACTCAATCCTCAATCTTCAATCCTCAATCCTCAATCCTCAATCCTCAATCCTCAATCCTCAATCCTCAATCCTCAATCGTCAATCTCAATCTTCAATCCTCAGTACTCAATCTCCAATCCTCAATCCTCAATCCTCAATCCTCAATCCTCAATCTTCAATCCTCAACACTCAATCTTGAATCCTCAATCCTCAATCCTCAATCCTCAATCCTCAATCCTCAATCTTAATCTTCAATCCTCAGTACTCAATCTTCAATCCTCAATCCTCAATCCTCAATCCTCAATCCTCAATCCTCAATCTTCAATCCTCAATCCTCAATCTTCAATCCCCAATACTCAATCTTCAATCCTCAATACCCAATCCTCAATCTTCAATCCTCAATCCTCAATCCTCAATTCTCAATTCTCAATCCTCAGTCCTCAGTCCTCAAACCTCAATCCTCAACCCTCAGACCTCATCCTCAATCCTTAATCGACAATCCTCAATCCTCAATCTTCTATCCTCAATACTCAATTTACAATCCTGAATCCTCAGACTTCAATCATCAATACTCAACCCTCAGTCCTCGTCCTCAATCCAAAATCCTCAATACTCAATCCTCAATATTCAGTCATTAATATTCAACCTTCAATCCTCAATCCTCAATCCTCTATCCTCAACACTCAATCCTCAATGTTCAATCCTCAATACCCAATCCTCAGTCTTCAATCCTCAATCCTCAATCCTCAATCCTCAATCCGCAATCCTCAATCCTCATTCGTCAATACTCAATACCCAATCCTCAATCTTCAATCCTCAATCCTCAATTCTCAATTCTCAATCCTCAATCCTCAGACCTCAGACATCAATATTCAACACTCAGTCCTCGTCCTCAATCCACAACCCTCAATCCTCAACCCTCAATGTTTAATCACCAATATTCGATCTTCAATCCTCAATCCTCAATCCTCAATCCTGAATCCTCAATCCTCAATCTTCAATCCTCAATCCTCAATCCTCAATCCTCAATCCTCAATCCTCGATCCTCAAACCCCAATCTTCAATCCTCAGTCCCAAATCCTCAATTTTCAGTACGCACTCCTCAATCCTCAATCTTCAATCCTCAATACTCAGTCTTGAATCCTCAATCCTCAATCCTCAATCCTCAATCCTCATTCTTCAATCCTCAATCCTCAATCCTCAATCCTCAATCCTCGATCCTCAATCTTCAAACCTCAATACTCAACCTTCAATCCTCCATCCTCAATCCTCAATCCTCAATCGTCAATCCTCAGTCGTCAGGCTTCAATGCTCAATACTCTATCTTCAATCCTCAATCCTCAATCCTCAATCCTCAATCCTCATTCTTCAATCCTCAATACCCATCCTCAATCTTCAATCCTCAATCCTCAATCCTCAACTCTCAATCCTCTATCCTCAGTCCTCAGTCCTCAAACCGCAATCCTCAACCCTCAGACCTCATCCTCAATCCTTAATCGACAATCCTCAATCCTCAATCTTCTATCCTCAATACTCAATCTTCAATCCTGAATACCCAGTCCTCAATGTTCAATCCTCAATCCTCAATTATCAATCTTCAATCCTCAATTCTCAATCTTCGATCCTCAATCTTGAATCCTCAGTCCCCAATTCTCAATATTCTATCCTCAATCCTCAATCCTCCCATCGTCAATCCTCAATACTCAGTCTGCAATCCTCAATCCTCAATCCTCCATCCTCAACCCTCAATCCTCAAGCGTCAATCCTCAATCCTCAATCCTCAATCCTCAATCTTCAATCCTCAATTCTCAATCTTCAATCCTCAATCCGCAACTCTCAAACATCAACACTCGATCCTCAAACCTCAATCCTCAACCGTCATTCCTCGTCCTCAATCCTCAAACCTCAATCCTCAATCCTCAATATTCAATCATCAATACTCAATCTTCAATCCTCAATCCTCAATCCTCAATCCTCAATCCTCAATCCTCAATATTCAGCACACAACCCTCATACATGAATCCTCAATACTCAACCATCAATCCTCAATTCTCAATACTCAATAGAATATACTGAATCCTCATGGTTCAATACTCATTCCAAAATATTCAATAATCAAATCTCAATCTTCAAACATCAATCCTCAACACTCAATCCTCAACACTCAGTCCTCTCTCTTCAATCCTCCATCCTCAATCCTCAATCCTCAAGCGTCAATCCTCAATCCTAGATCCTCAACCACTCAATCCTCAGTCCTCAAACCTCAATCCTGAATCCTCAATCCTCAATCCTCAATGTTCAAACCTCAATACCAAATCCTCAGTCTTCAATCCTCAATCCTCAATCCTCAATCCCCAATCCTCAACCCTCAATCCTCAGTCCTCAAACCTCAATCCTGTATCCTCAATCCTGAATGCTCAATCTTCAGCCCTCAGTCCTCAACAATCAGTGGTCAATCCTCAATCCTCAATAGAATATCATGAATTCACAGTTTTCAATACTCAATACTCTACCTGCAATCTTTAAATCTCTATCCACAAACATCAATTCTCATCACTCAACCCTCAACACTGAGTCCCCAATCCTCAATATTCAAGCCTCAATCCTCAATCCTCAATCCACAATCCTCAATCCTCAATCTTCAATCCTCAATCCTCAATCCTCAATCCTCAATCCTCAATCCTCAATCCTCAATCCTCAATCCTCATTCTTCAATCCTCAATACCCAATCCTCAATCTTAAATCCTCAATCCTCAATTCGCAATCCTCAATCCACAATCCTCAGGCCTCAAGTATCAATACTCAACCCTCAGTCCTCGTCCTCAATCCACGACCTTCAATCCTCAATCCTCAATCTTCATTCATCAATATTCAACCTTCAATTCTGAATCCTCAATCCTCAATCCTCAATCCTCAATCCTCAATGTTCAATCCTCAATACCCGATCCTCAGTCTTCAATCCTCGATCCTCAATCCTCAATCCTTAATCCTCAGTCCTCAAACCTCAATCCTGAATCCTCAATCCTGAATCCTCAATCTTCAGCCCTCAGTCCTCAACAATCAGTGGTCAATCCTCAATCCTCAATAGAATATCATGAATTCACAGTTTTCAATACTCAATACTCAACCAGCAATCTTCAAATCTCTATCCACAAACATCAATTCTCATCACTCAACCCTCAACACTCAGCCCCAATCCTCAATATTCAAGCCTCAATCCCCAAATCTCAATCCACAATCCTCAACATTCAATCCTCAATACTCAATCTTCAATCCCCAATCCTCAATCCACAATCCTCAATTCGCAATCCTCAATAGTCAATCTTCAATCCTCAATACTCAATATTCAATCCTCAATCCTCAATCCTCAATCCTCAATCCTCACTCTTCGATCCTCAATACCCAATCCTCAATCTTCAATCCTCAATCCTCAATCCTCAATTCTCAATCCTCAATCCTCTGTCCTTAGTCCTCAAACCTCAATCCTCAACCCTCAGCCCTCATCCTCAATCCTCAATACTCAATCCTCAATCCTCAACCTTCAATCCTCAATACTCAACCTTCAATCCTCAATCCTCAGTCCTCAAACCTCAATTCTGAATCCTCAATCCTGAATCCTGAATCTTCAGCCCTCAGTCCTCAACATTCAGTTGTCAATCCTCAATCCTCAATACACAATCTTCAATCCTCAATCCTCAATCCTCAATCCTCAATCCTCATTCTTCAATCCTCAATACCCAATCCTCAATCCTCAATCCTCAATCCTCAATCCTCAATCCTCAATCCTCAATCCTCAATCGTCAATCTTCAATCCTCAATCCTCAATCCTCAATCCTGAATCCTCAATCCTCAATCTTAATCTTCAATCCTCAGTACTCAATCTTCAAGCCTCAATCCTCAATCCTCAATCCTCAATCCTCAATCTTCAATCCTCAATACTCAATCTTCAATCCTCAATCCTCAATCCTCAATCCTCAATCCTCAATCCTCAATCCTCAATCCTCTGTCCTCAATCCTCAATCCTCATTCTTCAATCCTCAATACCCAATCCTCAATCGTAAATCCTCAATCCTCAATTCGCAATCCTCAATCCTCAATCCTCAGGCCTCAAGTATCAATACTCGACCCTCAGTCCTCGTCCTCAATCCACGACCTTCAATCCTCAATCCTCAATCTTCATTCATCAATATTCAACCTTCAATCCTCAATCCTCAATCCTCAATCCTCAATCCTCAATCCTCAATCCTCAATGTTCAATCCTCAATGTTCAATCCTCAATACCCGATCCTCAGTCTTCAATCCTCAATCCTCAATCCTCAATCCTCAATCCTCAGTCCTCAAACCTCAATCCTGAATCCTCAATCCTGAATCCTCAATCTTCAGCCCTCAGTCCTCAACAATCAGTGGTCAATCCTCAATCCTCAATAGAATATACTCAATTCACAGTTTTCAATACTCAATACTCAATCTGCAATCTTCAAATCTCTATCCACAAACATCAATTCTCATCACTCAACCCTCAACACTCAGTCCTCAATGTTCAACCCTCAATCCTCAATTCTCAATCTTCAATCCTCAATACTGAACCTTCAATCCTCAATCCTCAATCCTCAGTCCTCAATCCTCAATCCTCACTCTTAATCTTCAATCTTCACTCCTCAAACCTCAATCCTCAATCCTCAATGTCCAAACCTCAATACCCAATCCTCAGTCTTCAATCCTCAATCCTCAGTCCCCAATCCTCAGTCCTCAATCTTCAATCCTCAATACTCAATCTTCAATCCTCAATCCTCAATCCTGAATCCTCAATCCTCAATCCTCAGTCCTCAATCCTCAATCCTCAATCCTCAATCCTCAATCCTCAATCCTCAGTCCTCAAGCCTCGATCGTGAATCCTCAATCCTGAATCCTCAACCTTCAGCCCTCAGTCCTCAACAATCAGTGGTCCATCCTCAATCCTCAATAGAATATCATGATTTCACAGTTTTCAATACTCAATACTCAACCTGCAATCTTCAAATCTCTATCCACAAACATCAACTCTCATCACTCAACCCTCAACACTCAGTCCCCAATCCTCAATCTTCAATCCTCAATCCTCAATCCTCAATCCTCAATCCTTAACCTTCAATCCTCAATACTCAATCTTCAATACTCAATCGTCAATCCTGAATCCTCAATCCTCAATCCTCAATCCTCAATCGTCAATCTTCAATCCTCAATACTCAATCTTCAATCCTCAATCCTCTGTCCTCAACCCTCAATCCTCATTCTTCAATCCTCAATACCCAATCCTCAATCTTCAACCCTCAATCCTCAATCCTCGATTCTCAATCCTCAATCCTCAGTCCTCAATCCTCAAACCTCAATCCTCAACCCTCAGCCCTCATCCTCAATCCTCAATCCTCAATCCTCAATCCTCAATTCTCAATCTTCAATCCTCAATACTCAATCTTCAATCCTCAATGCTCAGTCCTCAAATTTCAATTCTGAATCCTCAATCCGGAACCCTCAATCTTCAGTCCTCAGTCCTCAACAATCAGTTGTCAGTCCTCAATCCTCAATAGAATATACTCATTTCACAGTTTTCAATACTCAATGCTCAATCTGCAATCTTCAAATTTCTATCCACAAACATCAATTCTCATCACTCAACCCTCAACACTCAGTCCTCAATGTTCAATCCTCAATCCTGAATACTCAATCTTCAATCCTCAATACTGAACCTTCAATCCTCAATCCCCCATCCTCAGTCCTCAATCCTCAATCCTCAATCTTAATCTTCAATCCTCAGTACTCAATCTTCAATCCTCAATCCTCAATCCTCAATCCTCAATCCTCAATCTTCAATCCTCAATACTCAATCTTCAATCCTCAATCCTCAATCCTCAATCCTCAATCCTCAATCCTCAATCCTCAATCCTCAATCTTAATCTTCAATCCTCAATCATCAATCCTCAATCCTCAATCTTTAATCCTCAATACTCAATCTTCAACCCTCAATCCTCAATCCACTATCCTCAATCCTCAATCCTCAATCCTCAATCGTCAATCTTCAATCCTCAATACTCAATCTTCAATCCTCAATCCTCTGTCCTCAATCCTCAATCCTCATTCTTCAATCCTCAATACCCAATCCTCAATCTTAAATCCTCAATCCTCAATTCGCAATCCTCAATCCACAATCCTCAGGCCTCAAGTATCAATACTCACCCCTCAGTCCTCGTCCTCAATCCACGACATTCAATCCTCAATCCTCAATCATCATTCATCAATATTCAACCTTCAATCCTCAATCCTCAATCCTCAATCCTCAATCCTCAATCCACAATGTTCAATCCTCAATACCCGATCCTCAGTCTTCAATCCTCAATCCTCAATCCTCAATACTCAATCTTCAATCCTCAATCCACAGTCCTCAAACCTCAATTCTGAATCCTCAATCCTGAATCCTCAATCTTCAGCCCTCAGTCCTCAACATTCAGTTGTCAATCCTCAATCCTGAATAGAATATCCTCAATTCACAGTTTTCAATACTCAATACTCAATCTGCAATCTTCAAATCTCTATCCAGAAACATAAATTCTCATCACTCAACCCTCAACACTCAGTACTCAATGTTCAATCCTCATCCTCAATTCTCAATCTTCAATCCTCAATACTGAATCTTCAATTCGCAATCCTCAATCCCCAATCCTCAATCCTCAATCCTCAATCCTCAATCTTCAATCCTCAATACTCAATCTTCAATCCTCAATCCGAAATCCTCAATCCTCATTCGTCAATCCTCAATACCCAATCCTCAATCTTCAATCTTCAATCCTCAATTCTCAAGTCTCAATCCTCAATCCTCAGACCTCAGATATCAATATTCAACACTCAGTCCTCGTCCTCAATCCACAACCCTCAATCCTCAACCCTCAATCTTTAATCATCAATATTCAATCTTCAATCCTCAATCCTCGATCCTCAATCCTCAATCCTCAATCCTCAATCTTCACTCCTCAAACCTCAATCCTCAATCCTCAATGTTCAAACCTCAATACCCAATCCTCAGTCTTCAATCCTCAATCCTCAATCCTCAATCCTCAATCCTCAATGTTCAATCCTCAATACCCGATCCTCAGTCTTCAATCCACAATCCTCAATCCTCAATCCTTAATCCTCAGTCCTCAAACCTCAGTCCTGAATCCTCAATCCTGAATCCTCAATCTTCAGCCCTCAGTCCTCAACAATCAGTGGTCAATCCTCAATCCTCAATAGAATATCATGAATTCACAGTTTTCAATACTCAATACTCAACCAGCAATCTTCAAATCTCTATCCACAAACATCAATTCTCATCACTCAACCCTCAACACTCAGCCCCAATCCTCAATATTCAAGCCTCAATCCTCAATTCTCAATCTTCAATCCTCAATACTCAATCTTCAATCCTCAATGCTCAGTCCTCAAATTTCAATTCTGAATCCTCAATCCGGAACCCTCAATCTTCAGTCCTCAGTCCTCAACAATCAGTTGTCAGTCCTCAATCCTCAATAGAATATACTCATTTCATAGTTTTCAATACTCAATACTCAATCTGCAATCTTCAAATTTCTATCCACAATCATCAATTCTCATCACTCAACCCTCAACACTCAGTCCTCAATGTTCAATCCTCAATCCTGAATACTCAATCTTCAATCCTCAATACTGAACCTTCAATCCTCAATCCCCCATCCTCAGTCCTCAATCCTCAATCCTCAATCTTAATCTTCAATCCTCAGTACTCAATCTTCAATCCTCAATCCTCAATCCTCAATCCTCAATCCTCAATCTTCAATCCTCAATACTCAATCTTCAATCCTCAATCCTCAATCCTCAATCCTCAATCCTCAATCCTCAATCCTCAATCTTAATCTTCAATCCTCAATCATCAATCCTCAATCCTCAATCTTTAATCCTCAATACTCAATCTTCAACCCTCAGTCCTCAATCCACAATCCTCAATCCTCAATCCTCAATCCTCAATCGTCAATCTTCAATCCTCAATACTCAACCTTCAATCCTCAATCCTCTGTCCTCAATACTCAATCCTCATTCTTCAATCCTCAATACCCAATCCTCAATCTTAAATCCTCAATCCTCAATTCGCAATCCTCAATCCACAATCCTCAGGCCTCAAGTATCAATACTCACCCCTCAGTCCTCGTCCTCAATCCACGACATTCAATCCTCAATCCTCAATCATCATTCATCAATATTCAACCTTCAATCCTCAATCCTCAATCCTCAATCCTCAATCCTCAATCCACAATGTTCAATCCTCAATACCCGATCCTCAGTCTTCAATCCTCAATCCTCAATCCTCAATACTCAATCTTCAACCCTCAATCCACAGTCCTCAAACCTCAATTCTGAATCCTCAATCCTGAATCCTCAATCTTCAGCCCTCAGTCCTCAACATTCAGTTGTCAATCCTCAATCCTGAATAGAATATCCTCAATTCGCAGTTTTCAATACTCAATACTCAATCTGCAATCTTCAAATCTCTATCCAGAAACATAAATTCTCATCACTCAACCCTCAACACTCAGTACTCAATGTTCAATCCTCATCCTCAATTCTCAATCTTCAATCCTCAATACTGAATCTTCAATTCGCAATCCTCAATCCCCAATCCTCAATCCTCAATCCTCAATCCTCAATCTTCAATCCTCAATACTCAATCTTCAATCCTCAATCCGAAATCCTCAATCCTCATTCGTCAATCCTCAATACCCAATCCTCAATCTTCAATCCTCAATCCTCAATTCTCAAGTCTCAATCCTCAATCCTCAGACCTCAGATATCAATATTCAACACTCAGTCCTCGTCCTCAATCCACAACCCTCAATCCTCAACCCTCAATCTTTAATCATCAATATTCAATCTTCAATCCTCAATCCTCGATCCTCAATCCTCAATCCTCAATCCTCAATCTTCACTCCTCAAACCTCAATCCTCAATCCTCAATGTTCAAACCTCAATACCCAATCCTCAGTCTTCAATCCTCAATCCTCAATCCTCAATCCTCAATCCTCAATCCTCAATCCTCATTCCTCAATCCTCAATCCTCAATCTTCAATCCTCAATACTCAATCTTCAATCCTCAATCCTCAATCCTCAATCCTCAATCCTCAATCCTCAATCCTCAATCCTCAATCGTCAATCTTCAATCCTCAATCCTCTGCCCTCAATCCTCAATCCTCATTCTTCAATCCTCAATACCCAATCCTCAATCTTAAATCCTCAATCCTCAATTCGCAATCCTCAATCTACAATCCTCAGGCCTCAAGTATCGATACTCAACCCTCAGTCCTCGTCCTCAATCCACGACCTTCAATCCTCAATCCTCAATCTTCATTCATCAATATTCAACCTTCAATTCTGAATCCTCAATCCTCAATCCTCAATCCTCAATCCTCAATGTTCAATCCTCAATACCCGATCCTCAGTCTTCAATCCTCAATCCTCAATCCTCAATCCTTAATCCTCAGTCCTCAAACCTCAATCCTGAATCCTCAATCCTGAATCCTCAATCTTCAGCCCTCAGTCCTCAACAATCAGTGGTCAATCCTCAATCCTCAATAGAATATCATGAATTCACAGTTTTCAATACTCAATACTCAACCAGCAATCTTCAAATCTCTATCCACAAACATCAATTCTCATCACTCAACCCTCAACACTCAGCCCCAATCCTCAATATTCAAGCCTCAATCCCCAAATCTCAATCCACAATCCTCAACATTCAATCCTCAATACTCAATCTTCAATCCCCAATCCTCAATCCTCAATCCTCAATTCGCAATCCTCAATAGTCAATCTTCAATCCTCAATACTCAATATTCAATCCTCAATACTCAATCCTCAATCCTCAATCCTCACTCTTCGATCCTCAATACCCAATCCTCAATCTTCAATCCTCAATCCTCAATCCTCAATTCTCAATCCTCAATCCTCTGTCCTTAGTCCTCAAACCTCAATCCTCAATCCTCAGCCCTCATCCTCAATCCTCAATCCTCAATCCTCAATCCTCAACCTTCAATCCTCAATACTCAACCTTCAACCCTCAATCCTCAGTCCTCAAACCTCAATTCTGAATCCTCAATCCTGAATCCTCAATCTTCAGCCCTCAGTCCTCAACATTCAGTTGTCAATCCTCAATCCTCAATACACAATCTTCAATCCTCAATCCTCAATCCTCAATCCTCAATCCTCAATTCTCAAGTCTCAATCCTCAATCCTCAGACCTCAGATATCAATATTCAACACTCAGTCCTCGTCCTCAATCCACAACCCTCAATCCTCAACCCTCAATCTTTAATCATCAATATTCAATCTTCAATCCTCAATCCTCGATCCTCAATCCTCAATCCTCAATCCTCAATCTTCACTCCTCAAACCTCAATCCTCAATCCTCAATGTTCAAACCTCAATACCCAATCCTCAGTCTTCAATCCTCAATCCTCAATCCTCAATCCTCAATCCTCAATCCTCAATCCTCAATCCTCAATCCTCAATCTTCAATCCTCAATACTCAATCTTCAATCCTCAATCCTCAATCCTCAATCCTCAATCCTCAATCCTCAATCCTCAATCGTCAATCTTCAATCCTCAATCCTCTGCCCTCAATCCTCAATCCTCATTCTTCAATCCTCAATACCCAATCCTCAATCTTAAATACTCAATCCTCAATTCGCAATCCTCAATCCACAATCCTCAGGCCTCAAGTATCAATACTCAACCCTCAGTCCTCGTCCTCAATCCACGACCTTCAATCCTCAATCCTCAATCTTCATTCATCAATATTCAACCTTCAATCCTGAATCCTCAATCCTCAATCCTCAATCCTCAATCCTCAATGTTCAATCCTCAACACCCGATCCTCAGTCTTCAATCCTCAATCCTCAATCCTCAACCCTTAATCCTCAGTCCTCAAACCTCAATCCTGAATCCTCAATCCTGAATCCTCAATCTTCAGCCCTCAGTCCTCAACAATCAGTGGTCAATCCTCGATCCTCAATAGAATATCATGAATTCACAGTTTTCAATACTCAATACTCAACCAGCAATCTTCAAATCTCTATCCACAAACATCAATTCTCATCACTCAACCCTCAACACTCAGCCCCAATCCTCAATATTCAAGCCTCAATCCCCAAATCTCAATCCACAATCCTCAACATTCAATCCTCAATACTCAATCTTCAATCCCCAATCCTCAATCCACAATCCTCAATTCGCAATCCTCAATAGTCAATCTTCAATCCTCAATACTCAATATTCAATCCTCAATCCTCAATCCTCAATCCTCAATCCTCACTCTTCGATCCTCAATACCCAATCCTCAATCTTCAATCCTCAATCCTCAATCCTCAATTCTCAATCCTCAATCCTCTGTCCTTAGTCCTCAAACCTCAATCCTCAACCCTCAGCCCTCATCCTCAATCCTCAATCCTCAATCCTCAATCCTCAACCTTCAATCCTCAATACTCAACCTTCAATCCTCAATCCTCAGTCCTCAAACCTCAATTCTGAATCCTCAATCCTGAATCCTCAATCTTCAGCCCTCAGTCCTCAACATTCAGTTGTCAATGCTCAATCCTCAATACACAATCTTCAATCCTCAATCCTCAATCCTCAATCCTCAATCCTCATTCTTCAATCCTCAATACCCAATCCTCAATCCTCAATCATCAATCCTCAATCCTCAATCCTCAATGTTCAATCCTACTTACCCGATCCTCAGGCTTCAATCCTCAATCCTCAATCCTCAATCCTCAATAGAATATCATGATTTCACAGTTTACAATACTCAATACTCAACCTGCAATCTTCAAATCTCTATCCACAAACATCAATTCTCATCACTCAACCCTCAACACTCAGTCCCCAATCCTCAATATTCAAGCCTCAATCCTCAATCCTCAATCCACAATCCTCAACCTTCAATCCTCAATACTCAATCTTCAATCCTCAATCCCCAACCCTCAATCCTCAATTCGCAATCCTCAATAGTCTATCTTCAATCCTCAATACTCAATATTCAATCCTCAATCCTCAATCCTCAATCCTCAATCATCATTCTTCAATCCTCAATACCCTATCCTCAATCTTCAATCCTCAATCCTCAATCCTCAATACCCAATCCTCAATCTTCAATCCTCAATCCTCAATCCTCAACTCTCAATCCTCAATCCTCAATCCTCAGACCTCAAACATAAATGTTCAACCCTCAGTCCTCGTCCTCAATCCACAACCCTCAATCATCAATCCTCAATCCTCAATCCTCAATCCTCAATCTTCAATCCTCAACCCTCAATTCTCAATCCTCAATCCTCAATCCTCAATCTTCAATCCTCAATGCACAATCTTCAATCCTCAATCCTCAATCCTCAATCCTCAATCCTCAATATTCAATCCTCAATACTCAATGTTCAATCCTCAATCCTTAATACTCAATCCCCAATCCTCATTCTTCAATCCTCATTCTTCAATCCTCAATACCCAATCCTCAATCTTCAATCCTCAATCCTCAATCCTCAGTTCGCAATCCTCAATCCTCAATCCTCAGACCTCAGGCATCAACACTCAACCCTCAGTCCTCGTTCTCAATCCACAACCCTCAATCCTCAATCCTCAATCTTCATTCATCAATATTCAACCTTCAATCCTCAATCCTCAATACTCAATCCTCAATCCTCAATGTTCAATCCTCAACAGCCAATCCTCAATCTTCACTCCTCAATCCTCAATCCTCAATTCTCATTCCTCAATCCTCAATCCTCAGTCCTCTCTCCTCAAACCTCAATCCTGAATCCTCAATCCTGAATCCTCAAGCTTCAGCCCTCAGTCCTCAACAATCAGTTGTCAATCCTCAATCCTCAATAGAATATCATCAATTCACAGTTTTCAATACTCAATACTCAATCTGCAATCTTCAAATCTCTATCCACAAACATCAATTCTCATCATTCAACCCTCAACACTCAGTCCCCAATCCTCACTATTCAATCCTCAATCCTCAATCCTCAATCCACAATCCTCAACTTTCATTCCTCAGTACTCAATCTTCAATCCTCAATCCTCATTCTTCGATCCTCAATACCCAATCCTCGATCTTCAATCCTCAATCCTCAATCCTCAATTATCAATCCTCAATTCTCTGTCCTTAGTCCTCAAACCTCAATCCTCAAACCTCAGCCCTCATCCTCAATCCTCAATCCTCAATACTCAATCCTCAATCTTCAATCCTCAATACTCAATCTTCAATCCTCAATCCTAAGTCCTCAAACCTCAATTCTGAATCCTCAATACTGAATCCTCGACCTTCAGCCCTCAGTCCTCAACATTCGGTTGTCAATCCTCAATCCTCAATAGAATATCCTCAATTCACAGTTTTCAATACTCAATACTCAATCTGCAATCTTCAAATCTCTATGCAGAAACAGAAATTCTCATCACTCAACCCTCAACACTCAGTACTCAATGTTCAATCCTCATCCTCAATTCTGAATCTTCAATCCTCAATACTGAATCTTCAATTCGCAATCCTCAATCCCCAATCCTCAATCCTCAATCCGCAATCCTCAATCTTCAATCCTCAATACTCAATCTTCAATCCTCAATCCGCAATCCTCAATCCTCATTCGTCAATCCTCAATACCCAATCCTCAATCTTCAATCCTCAATCCTCAATTCTCAATTCTCAATCCTCAATCCTCAGACCTCAGAAATCAATATTCAACACTCAGTCCTCGTCCTCAATCCACAACCCTCGATCCTCAACTCTCAATCTTTAATCATCAATATTCAATCTTCAATCCTCAATCCTCGATCCTCAATCCGCAATCCTCAATCCTCAATCTTCACTCCTCAATCCTCAATCCTCAATCCTCATTATTCAAACCTCAATACCCAATCCTCAGTCTTCAATCCTCAATCCTCAATCCTCAATCATCAATCCTCAATCCTCAATCCTCAGTCCTCAAACCTCAATCCTGAATCCTCAATCCTGAATCCCCAATCTTCAGCCCTCAGTCCTCAACAATCAGTTTTCCATCCTCAATCCTCAATAGAATATCATGATTTCACAGCTTTCAATACTCAATACTCAACCTGCAATCTTCAAATCTCTATCCACAAACATCAATCCTCATCACTCAACCCTCAACACTCAGTCCCCAATCCTCAATATTCAAGCCTCAATCCTCAATCCTCAATCCACAATCCTCAACCTTCAATCCTCAATACTCAATATTCAATCCTCAATCCTCAATCCTCAATCCTCAATCATCATTCTTCAATCCTCAATACCCTATCCTCAATCTTCAATCCTCAATACTCAATCTCCAATCCTCAATCCTCTGTCCTCAATCCTCAGTGCTCAATCTTCAATCCTCAATACCCCATCCTCAATCTTAAATCCTCAATCCTCAATTCGCAATCCTCAATCCTCAATCCTCAGGCCTCAAGTATCAATACTCAACCCTCAGTCCTCGTCCTCAATCCACGACCTTCAATCCTCAATCCTCAATCGTCATTCATCAATATTCAACCTTCAATTCTCAATCCTCAATCCTCAATCCTCAATCCTCAATCCTCAATGTTCAATCATCAATACCCGATCCTCAGTCTTCAATCCTCAGTCTTCAATCCTCAATCCTCAATCCTCAACCCTTAATCCTCAGTCCTCAAACCTCAATCCTGAATCCTCAATCCTGAATCCTCAATCTTCAGCCCTCAGTCCTCAACAATCAGTGGTCAATCCTCGATCCTCAATAGAATATCATGAATTCACAGTTTTCAATACTCAATACTCAACCAGCAATCTTCAAATCTCTATCCACAAACATCAATTCTCATCACTCAACCCTCAACACTCAGCCCCAATCCTCAATATTCAAGCCTCAATCCCCAAATCTCAATCCACAATCCTCAACATTCAATCCTCAATACTCAATCTTCAATCCCCAATCCTCAATCCACAATCCTCAATTCGCAATCCTCAATAGTCAATCTTCAATCCTCAATACTCAATATTCAATCCTCAATCCTCAATCCTCAATCCTCAATCCTCACTCTTCGATCCTCAATACCCAATCCTCAATCTTCAATCCTCAATCCTCAATCCTCAATTCTCAATCCTCAATCCTCTGTCCTTAGTCCTCAAACCTCAATCCTCAACCCTCAGCCCTCATCCTCAATCCTCAATCCTCAATCCTCAATCCTCAACCTTCAATCCTCAATACTCAACCTTCAATCCTCAATCCTCAGTCCTCAAACCTCAATTCTGAATCCTCAATCCTGAATCCTCAATCTTCAGCCCTCAGTCCTCAACATTCAGTTGTCAATGCTCAATCCTCAATACACAATCTTCAATCCTCAATCCTCAATCCTCAATCCTCAATCCTCATTCTTCAATCCTCAATACCCAATCCTCAATCCTCAATCATCAATCCTCAATCCTCAATCCTCAATGTTCAATCCTACTTACCCGATCCTCAGGCTTCAATCCTCAATCCTCAATCCTCAATCCTCAATAGAATATCATGATTTCACAGTTTACAATACTCAATACTCAACCTGCAATCTTCAAATCTCTATCCACAAACATCAATTCTCATCACTCAACCCTCAACACTCAGTCCCCAATCCTCAATATTCAAGCCTCAATCCTCAATCCTCAATCCACAATCCTCAACCTTCAATCCTCAATACTCAATCTTCAATCCTCAATCCCCAACCCTCAATCCTCAATTCGCAATCCTCAATAGTCTATCTTCAATCCTCAATACTCAATATTCAATCCTCAATCCTCAATCCTCAATCCTCAATCATCATTCTTCAATCCTCAATACCCTATCCTCAATCTTCAATCCTCAATCCTCAATCCTCAATACCCAATCCTCAATCTTCAATCCTCAATCCTCAATCCTCAACTCTCAATCCTCAATCCTCAATCCTCAGACCTCAAACATAAATGTTCAACCCTCAGTCCTCGTCCTCAATCCACAACCCTCAATCATCAATCCTCAATCCTCAATCCTCAATCCTCAATCTTCAATCCTCAACCCTCAATTCTCAATCCTCAATCCTCAATCCTCAATCTTCAATCCTCAATGCACAATCTTCAATCCTCAATCCTCAATCCTCAATCCTCAATCCTCAATATTCAATCCTCAATACTCAATGTTCAATCCTCAATCCTTAATACTCAATCCCCAATCCTCATTCTTCAATCCTCATTCTTCAATCCTCAATACCCAATCCTCAATCTTCAATCCTCAATCCTCAATCCTCAGTTCGCAATCCTCAATCCTCAATCCTCAGACCTCAGGCATCAACACTCAACCCTCAGTCCTCGTTCTCAATCCACAACCCTCAATCCTCAATCCTCAATCTTCATTCATCAATATTCAACCTTCAATCCTCAATCCTCAATACTCAATCCTCAATCCTCAATGTTCAATCCTCAACAGCCAATCCTCAATCTTCACTCCTCAATCCTCAATCCTCAATTCTCATTCCTCAATCCTCAATCCTCAGTCCTCTCTCCTCAAACCTCAATCCTGAATCCTCAATCCTGAATCCTCAAGCTTCAGCCCTCAGTCCTCAACAATCAGTTGTCAATCCTCAATCCTCAATAGAATATCATCAATTCACAGTTTTCAATACTCAATACTCAATCTGCAATCTTCAAATCTCTATCCACAAACATCAATTCTCATCATTCAACCCTCAACACTCAGTCCCCAATCCTCACTATTCAATCCTCAATCCTCAATCCTCAATCCACAATCCTCAACTTTCATTCCTCAGTACTCAATCTTCAATCCTCAATCCTCATTCTTCGATCCTCAATACCCAATCCTCGATCTTCAATCCTCAATCCTCAATCCTCAATTATCAATCCTCAATTCTCTGTCCTTAGTCCTCAAACCTCAATCCTCAAACCTCAGCCCTCATCCTCAATCCTCAATCCTCAATACTCAATCCTCAATCTTCAATCCTCAATACTCAATCTTCAATCCTCAATCCTAAGTCCTCAAACCTCAATTCTGAATCCTCAATACTGAATCCTCGACCTTCAGCCCTCAGTCCTCAACATTCGGTTGTCAATCCTCAATCCTCAATAGAATATCCTCAATTCACAGTTTTCAATACTCAATACTCAATCTGCAATCTTCAAATCTCTATGCAGAAACAGAAATTCTCATCACTCAACCCTCAACACTCAGTACTCAATGTTCAATCCTCATCCTCAATTCTGAATCTTCAATCCTCAATACTGAATCTTCAATTCGCAATCCTCAATCCCCAATCCTCAATCCTCAATCCGCAATCCTCAATCTTCAATCCTCAATACTCAATCTTCAATCCTCAATCCGCAATCCTCAATCCTCATTCGTCAATCCTCAATACCCAATCCTCAATCTTCAATCCTCAATCCTCAATTCTCAATTCTCAATCCTCAATCCTCAGACCTCAGAAATCAATATTCAACACTCAGTCCTCGTCCTCAATCCACAACCCTCGATCCTCAACTCTCAATCTTTAATCATCAATATTCAATCTTCAATCCTCAATCCTCGATCCTCAATCCGCAATCCTCAATCCTCAATCTTCACTCCTCAATCCTCAATCCTCAATCCTCATTATTCAAACCTCAATACCCAATCCTCAGTCTTCAATCCTCAATCCTCAATCCTCAATCATCAATCCTCAATCCTCAATCCTCAGTCCTCAAACCTCAATCCTGAATCCTCAATCCTGAATCCCCAATCTTCAGCCCTCAGTCCTCAACAATCAGTTTTCCATCCTCAATCCTCAATAGAATATCATGATTTCACAGCTTTCAATACTCAATACTCAACCTGCAATCTTCAAATCTCTATCCACAAACATCAATCCTCATCACTCAACCCTCAACACTCAGTCCCCAATCCTCAATATTCAAGCCTCAATCCTCAATCCTCAATCCACAATCCTCAACCTTCAATCCTCAATACTCAATATTCAATCCTCAATCCTCAATCCTCAATCCTCAATCATCATTCTTCAATCCTCAATACCCTATCCTCAATCTTCAATCCTCAATACTCAATCTCCAATCCTCAATCCTCTGTCCTCAATCCTCAGTGCTCAATCTTCAATCCTCAATACCCCATCCTCAATCTTAAATCCTCAATCCTCAATTCGCAATCCTCAATCCTCAATCCTCAGGCCTCAAGTATCAATACTCAACCCTCAGTCCTCGTCCTCAATCCACGACCTTCAATCCTCAATCCTCAATCGTCATTCATCAATATTCAACCTTCAATTCTCAATCCTCAATCCTCAATCCTCAATCCTCAATCCTCAATGTTCAATCATCAATACCCGATCCTCAGTCTTCAATCCTCAATCCTCAATCCTCAATCCTCAATCCTCAATCCTCAATCCTCAGTCCTCAAACCTCAATCCTGAATCCTCAATCCTGAATCCTCAATCTTCAGCCCTCAGCCCTCAACAGTCAGTGGTCCATCCTCAATCCTCAATAGAATACCATGATTTCACAGCTTTCAATACTCAATACTCAACCTGCAATCTTCAAATCTCTATCCACAAACATCAATTCTCATCACTTAACCCTCAACAATCAGTCCCCAATCCACAATATTCAAGCCTCAATCCTCAATCCTCAATCCACAATCCTCAACCTTCAATCCTCAATACTCAATCTTCAATCCTCAATCCCCAACCCTCAATCCTCAATTCGCAATCCTCAATAGTCGATCTTCAATCCTCAATACTCAATATTCAATCCTCAATCCTCAATCCTCAATACCCAATCCTCAATCTTCAATCCTCAACACTCAATCCTCAATTCTCAATCCTCAATCCTCAATCCTCAGACCTCAAACATAAATATTCAACCCTCAGTCCTCGTCCTCAATCCTCAACCCTCAATCCTCAATCCTCAATCTTCAATCGTCAATCCTCAATACTCAATCCTCAATCCTCAATCCTCAATCCTCAATCTTCATTCCTCAATACTCAATCTTCAATCCTCAATCCTCAGTCCTCAATCCTCAATCCTCAATATTCAATCCTCAATACTCAATATTCAATCCTCAATCCTCAATACTCAATCCCCAATCTTCATTCTTCAATCCTCATTCTTCATTCCTTAATACCCAATCCTCAATCTTCAATCCTCAATCCTCAATCCTCAGTTCGCAATCCTCAATCCTCAATCCTCAGACCTCAGGCATCAACACTCAACCCTCAGTCCTCGTTCTCAATCCACAACCCTCAATCCTCAATCCTCAATCTTCATTCATCAATATTCAACCTTCAATCCTCAATCCTCAATCCTCAATCCTCAATCCTCCATGTTCAATCCTCAACAGCCAATCCTCAATCTTCAATCCTCAATCCTCAATCCTCAATTCTCAATCTTCAATCCTCAATACTCAATCTTCAATCCTCAATCCTCAATCCTCTATCCTCAATCCTCAATCCTCAATCGTCAATCCTCAATCCTCAATCCTCAATCTTCAATCTTCAGTACTCAATCTTCAATCCTCAATTCTGAATCCTCAATCCTCAATCCTCAGTCTTCAATCCTCAATACTCAATCTTCAATCCTCAATCCTCAATCCTCTATCCTCAATCCTCAATCCTCAATCCTCAATCGTCAATCTTCAATCCTCAATTCTCAATCTCCAATCCTCAATCCTCTGTCCTCAATCCTCAATGCTCAATCTTCAATCCTCAATACCCAATCCTCAATCTTAAATCTTCAATCCTCAATTCGCAATCCTCAATCCTCAATCCTCAGGCCTCAAGTATCAATACTCAACCCTCAGTCCTCGTCCTCAATCCACAACCTTCAATCCTCAATCCTCAATCGTCATTCATCAATATTCAACCTTCAATCCTCAATCCTCAATCCTCAATCCTCAATCCTCAATCCTCAATGTTCAATCATCAATACCCGATCCTCAGTCTTCAATCCTCAATCCTCAATCCTCAATCCTCAATCCTCAATCCTCAATCCTCAGTCCTCAAACCTCAATCCTGAATCCTCAATCCTGAATCCTCAATCTTCAGCACTCAGTCCTCAACAGTCAGTGGTCCATCCTCAATCCTCAATAGAATACCATGATTTCACAGTTTTCAATACTCAATACTCAACCTGCAATCTTCAAATCTCTATCCACAAACATCAATTCTCATCACTTAACCCTCAACACTCAGTCCCCAATCCACAATATTCAAGCCTCAATCCTCAATCCTCAATCCACTATCCTCAACCTTCAATCCTCAATACTCAATCTTCAATCCTCAATCCCCAACACTCAATCCTCAATTCGCAATCCTCAATAGTCGATCTTCAATCCTCAATACTCAATATTCAATCCTCAATCATCATTCTACAATCCTCAGTACCCTACCCTCAATCTTCAATACTCAATCCTCAATCCTCAATACCCAATCCTCAATCTTCAATCCTCAATCCTCAATCCTCAATTCTCAATCCTCAATCCTCAATCCTCAGACCTCAAACATAAATATTCAACCCTCAGTCCTCGTCCTCAATCCTCAACCCTCAATCCTCAACCCTCAATCCTCAATCCTCAATCTTCAATCGTCAGTCCTCAATCCTCGATCCTCAATCCTCAATCCTCAATCCTCAATCTTCACTCCTCAATCCTCAATCCTCAATCCTCAATGTTCAAACCTCAATACCCAGTCCTCAGTCTTCAATCCTCAATCCTCAATCCTCAATCATCAATCCTCAATCCTCAATCCTCAGTCCTCAAACCTCAATACTCAATCCTCAATTCTCAATCCTCGATCGTCAATCTTCAATCCTCAATCCTCAATCCTCAATCCTCAATCCTCATTCTTCAATCCTCAAAACCCAATCCTCAATCTTCAACCCTCGATCCTCAATCCTCAATTCTCAATCCTCAATCCTCAGTCCTCAGTCCTCAAACCTCAACCCTCAACCCTCAGCCCTCACCCTCAATCCTCAATCCTCAATCCTCAATTCTCAATCTTCAATCCTCAATACTGAACCTTCAATCCTCAATCCTCAATCCTCAGTCCTCAATCCTCAATCCTCACTCTTAATCTAGAATCCTCAGTACTCAATCTTCAATCCTCAATCCTCATTCTTCGATCCTCAATACCCAATCCTCGATCTTCAATCCTCAATCCTCAATCCTCAATTATCAATCCTCAATCCTCTGTCCTTAGTCCTCAAACCTCAATACTCATCCCTCAGCCCTCATCCTCAATCCTCAATCCTCAATACTCAATCCTCAATCTTCAATACCCAATCCTCAGTCTTCAACCCTCAATCCTCAATCCTCAATTCTCAATCCTCAATCCTCAATCCGGAACCCTCAATCTTCAGCCCTCAGCCCTCAACAATCAGTTGTCAATCCTCAATCCTCAATAGAATATACTCAATTCACAGTTTTCAATACTCAATACTAAATCTGCAATCTTCAAATCTCTATCCACAAACATCAATTCTCATCACTCAACCCTCAACACTCAGTCCTCAATGTTCAATCCTCAATCCTCAATTCTCAATCTTCAATCCTCAATACTGAACCTTCAATCCTCAATCCTCAATCCTCAGTCCTCAGTCCTCAATCCGCAATCTTAATCTTCAATCCTCAGTACTCAATCTTCAATCCTCAATCCTCAATCCTCAATCCTCAATCCTCAATCTTCAGTCCCCAATACTCAATCTTCAATCCTCATACCTCAATCCTCAATCCTCAATCCTCAATCCTCAATCCTCAATCTTCAATCTTCAGTACTCAATCTTCAATCCTCAATCCCGAATCCTCAATCCTCAATCCTCAATCTTCAATCCTCAATACTCAATCTTCAATCCTCAATCCTCAATCCTCTATCCTCAATCCTCAATCCTCAATCGTCAATCTTCAATCCTCAATCCTCTGTCCTCAATCCTCAATGCTCAATCTTCAATCCTCAATACCCAATCCTCAATCTTAAATCCTCAATCCTCAATTCGCAATCCTCAATCCTGAATCCTCAGGCCTCAAGTATCAATACTCAACCCTTAGTCCTCGTCCTCAATCCACGACCTTCAATCCTCAATCCTCAATCTTCATTCATCAATATTCAACCTTCAATCCTCAATCCTCAATCGTCAATCCTCAATCCTCAATGTTCAATCATCAATACCCGATCCTCAGTCTTCAATCCTCAATCCTCAATCCTCAGTCCTCAAACCTCAATCCTGAATCCTCAATCCTGAATCCCCAATCTTCAGCCCTCAGTCCTCAACAATCAGTATTCCATCCTCAATCCTAAATAGAATATCATGATTTCACAGCTTTCAATACTCAATACTCAACCTGCAATCTTCAAATCTCTATCCACAAACATCAATCCTCATCACTCAACCCTCAACACTCAGTCCCCAATCCTCAATATTCAAGCCTCAATCCTCAATCCTCAATCCACAATCCTCAACCTTCAATCCTCAATACTCAATCTTCAATCCTCAATCCCCAACCCTCAATCCTCAATTCGCAATCCTCAATAGTCGATCTTCAATCCTCAATACTCAATATTCAATCCTCAATCCTCAATCCTCAATCCTCAATCATCATTCTTCAATCCTCAATACCCTATCCTCAATCTTCAATCCTCAATACTCAATCCTCAATTCCCAATCCTCAATCTTCAATCCTCAATCCTCAATCCTCAATTCTCAATCCTCAATCCTCAATCCTCAGACCTCAATCATAAATATTCAACCCTCAGTCCTCGTCCTCAATCCACAACCCTCAATCCTCAATCCTCAATCCTCAATCCTCAATCTTCAATCCTCAATCCTCAATCCTCAATCCTCAATCCTCAATCCTCAATTCTCAATCTTCAATCCTCAATACTCAATCTTCAATCCTCAATCCTCAGTCCTCAATCCTCAATCCTCAATCCTCAATATTCAATCCTCAATACTCAATATTCAATCCCCAGTCCTCAATACTCAATCCCCAATCCTCATTCTTCAATCCTCATTCTTCAATCCTCAATACCCAATCCTCAATCTTCAATCTTCAATCCTCAATCCTCAGTTCGCAATCCTCAATCCTCAATCCTCAGACCTCAGGCATCAACACTCAACCCTCAGTCCTCGTTCTCAATCCACAACCCTCAATCCTCAATCCTCAATCTTCATTCATCAATATTCAACCTTCAATCCTCAATCCTCAATCCTCAATCCTCAATCCTCAATGTTCAATCCTCAACAGCCAATTCTCAATCTTCAATCCTCAATCCTCAATCCTCAATTCTCAATCCTCAATCCTCAATCCTCAGTCCTCTCACCTCAAACCTCAATCCTGAATCATCAATCCAGAATCCTCAAGCTTCAGCCCTCAGTCCTCAACAATCAGTTGTCAATCCTCAATCCTCAATAGAATATCATCAATTCACAGTTTTCAATACTCAATACTCAATCTGCAGTCTTCAAATCTCTATCCACAAACATCAATTCTCATCATTCAACCCTCAACATTCAGTCCCCAGTCCTCAATTTTCAATCCTCAATCCTCAATCCTCAACCCTCAATCCTCAATCCTCAATCTTCAATCGTCAGTCCTCAATCCTCGATCCTCAATCCTCAATCCTCAATCCTCAATCTTCACTCCTCAATCCTCAATCCTCAATCCTCAATATTCAATCGTCAATCCTCAATTCTCTATCTTCAATCCTCAATACTGAACCTTCAATCCTCAGTCCTCAATCCTCAGTCCTCAATCCTCAATCCTCAATCTTAATCTTCAATCCTCAGTACTCAATCTTCAATCCTCAATCCTCAATCCTCAATCTTCAATCCTCAATACTCAATCTTCAATCCTCAATCGTCAATCCTCAATCCTCAATCCTCAATCCTCAATCTTCAATCTTCAGTACTCAATCTTCAATCCTCAATCCTGAATCCTCAATCCTCAATCCTCAATCTTCAATCCTCAATACTCAATCTTCAATCCTCAATCCTCAATCCTCTATCCTCAATCCTCAATCCTCAATCCTCAATCGTCAATCTTCAATCCTCAATACTCAATCTCCAATCCTCAATCCTCTGTCCTCAATCCTCAATGCTCAATCTTCAATCCTCAATACCCCATCCTCAATCTTAAATCCTCAATCCTCAATTCGCAATCCTCAATCCTCAATCCTCAGGCCTCAAGTATCAATACTCAACCCTCAGTCCTCGTCCTCAATCCACGACCTTCAATCCTCAATCCTCAATCGTCATTCATCAATATTCAACCTTCAATTCTCAATCCTCAATCCTCAATCCTCAATCCTCAATCCTCAATGTTCAATCATCAATACCCGATCCTCAGTCTTCAATCCTCAATCCTCAATCCTCAATCCTCAATCCTCAATCCTCAATCCTCAGTCCTCAAACCTCAATCCTGAATCCTCAATCCTGAATCCTCAATCTTCAGCCCTCAGCCCTCAACAGTCAGTGGTCCATCCTCAATCCTCAATAGAATACCATGATTTCACAGATTTCAATACTCAATACTCAACCTGCAATCTTCAAATCTCTATCCACAAACATCAATTCTCATCACTTAACCCTCAACAATCAGTCCCCAATCCACAATATTCAAGCCTCAATCCTCAATCCTCAATCCACAATCCTCAACCTTCAATCCTCAATACTCAATCTTCAATCCTCAATCCCCAACACTCAATCCTCAATTCGCAATCCTCAATAGTCGATCTTGAATCCTCAATACTCAATATTCAATCCTCAATCCTCAATCCTCAATCCTCAATCATCATTCTACAATCCTCAGTACCCTACCCTCAATCTTCAATCCTCAATCCTCAATCCTCAATACCCAATCCTCAATCTTCAATCCTCAATCCTCAATCCTCAATTCTCAATCCTCAATCCTCAATCCTCAGACCTCAAACATAAATATTCAACCCTCAGTCCTCGTCCTCAATCCTCAACCCTCAATCCTCAACCCTCAATCCTCAATCCTCAATCTTCAATCGTCAGTCCTCAATCCTCGATCCTCAATCCTCAATCCTCAATCCTCAATCTTCACTCCTCAATCCTCAATCCTCAATCCTCAATGTTCAAACCTCAGTACCCAGTCCTCAGTCTTCAATCCTCAATCCTCAATCCTCAATCATCAATCCTCAATCCTCAATCCTCAGTCCTCAAACCTCAATACTCAATCCTCAATTCTCAATCCTCGATCGTCAATCTTCAATCCTCAATCCTCAATCCTCAATCCTCAATCCTCATTCTTCAATCCTCAAAACCCAATCCTCAATCTTCAACCCTCGAACCTCAATCCTCAATTCTCAATCCTCAATCCTCAGTCCTCAGTCCTCAAACCTCAACCCTCAACCCTCAGCCCTCACCCTCAATCCTCAATCCTCAATCCTCAATTCTCAATCTTCAATCCTCAATACTGAACCTTCAATCCTCAATCCTCAATCCTCACTCTTAATCTTCAATCCTCAGTACTCAATCTTCAATCCTCAATCCTCATTCTTCGATCCTCAATACCCAATCCTCGATCTTCAATCCTCAATCCTCAATCCTCAATTATCAATCCTCAATCCTCTGTCCTTAGTCCTCAAACCTCAATCCTCATCCCTCAGCCCTCATCCTCAATCCTCAATCCTCAATACTCAATCCTCAATCTTCAATACCCAATCCTCTGTCTTCAACCCTCAATCCTCAATCCTCAATTCTCAATCCTCAATCCTCAATCCGGAACCCTCAATCTTCAGCCCTCAGCCCTCAACAATCAGTTGTCAATCCTCAATCCTCAATAGAATATACTCAATTCACAGTTTTCAATACTCAATACTCAATCTGCAATCTTCAAATCTCTATCCACAAACATCAATTCTCATCACTGAACCCTCAACACTCAGTCCTCAATGTTCAATCCTCAATCCTCAATTCTCAATCTTCAATCCTCAATACTGAACCTTCAATCCTCAATCCTCAATCCTCAGTCCTCAATCCTCAATCCTCAATCTTAATCTTCAATCCTCAGTACTCAATCTTCAATCCTCAATCCTCAATCCTCAATCCTCAATCCTCAATCTTCAGTCCCCAATACTCAATCTTCAATCCTCATACCTCAATCCTCAATCCTCAATCCTCAATCCTCAATCCTCAATCTTCAATCTTCAGTACTCAATCTTCAATCCTCAATCCCGAATCCTCAATCCTCAATCCTCAATCTTCAATCCTCAATACTCAATCTTCAATCCTCAATCCTCAATCCTCTATCCTCAATCCTCAATCCTCAATCCTCAATCGTCAATCTTCAATCCTCAATACTCAATCTTCAATCCTCAATCCTCTGTCCTCAATCCTCAATGCTCAATCTTCAATCCTCAATACCCGATCCTCAGTCTTCAATCCTCAATCCTCAATCCTCAGTCCTCAAACCTCAATCCTGAATCCTCAATCCTGAATCCCCAATCTTCAGCCCTCAGTCCTCAACAATCAGTATTCCATCCTCAATCCTAAATAGAATATCATGATTTCACAGCTTTCAATACTCAATACTCAACCTGCAATCTTCAAATCTCTATCCACAAACATCAATCCTCATCACTCAACCCTCAACACTCAGTCCCCAATCCTCAATATTCAAGCCTCAATCCTCAATCCACAATCCTCAACCTTCAATCCTCAATACTCAATCTTCAATCCTCAATCCCCAACCCTCAATCCTCAATTCGCAATCCTCAATAGTCGATCTTCAATCCTCAATACTCAATATTCAATCCTCAATCCTCAATCCTCAATCCTCAATCATCATTCTTCAATCCTCAATACCCTATCCTCAATCTTCAATCCTCAATACTCAATCCTCAATTCCCAATCCTCAATCTTCAATCCTCAATCCTCAATCCTCAATTCTCAATCCTCAATCCTCAATCCTCAGACCTCAATCATAAATATTCAACCCTCAGTCCTCGTCCTCAATCCACAAACCTCAATCCTCAATCCTCAATCCTCAATCCTCAATCTTCAATCCTCAATCCTCAATCCTCAATCCTCAATCCTCAATCCTCAATTCTCAATCTTCAATCCTCACTACTCAATCTTCAATCCTCAATCCTCAGTCCTCAATCCTCAATCCTCAATCCTCAATATTCAATCCTCAATACTCAATATTCAATCCTCAGTCCTCAATACTCAATCCCCAATCCTCATTCTTCAATCCTCATTCTTCAATCCTCAATACCCAATCCTCAATCTTCAATCTTCAATCCTCAATCCTCAGTTCGCAATCCTCAACCCTCAATCCTCAGACCTCAGGCATCAACACTCAACCCTCAGTCCTCGTTCTCAATCCACAACCCTCAATCCTCAATCCTCAATCTTCATTCATCAATATTCAACCTTCAATCCTCAATCCTCAATCCTCAATCCTCAATCCTCAATGTTCAATCCTCAACAGCCAATCCTCAATCTTCAATCCTCAATCCTCAATCCTCAATTCTCAATCCTCAATCCTCAATCCTCAGTCCTCTCACCTCAAACCTCAATCCTGAATCATCAATCCAGAATCCTCAAGCTTCAGCCCTCAGTCCTCAACAATCAGTTGTCAATCCTCAATCCTCAATAGAATATCATCAACTCACAGTTTTCAATACTCAATACTCAATCTGCAGTCTTCAAATCTCTATCCACAAACATCAATTCTCATCATTCAACCCTCAACATTCAGTCCCCAGTCCTCAATTTTCAATCCTCAATCCTCAATCCTCAACCCTCAATCCTCAATTCTCAATCTTCAATCGTCAGTCCTCAATCCTCGATCCTCAATCCTCAATCCTCAATCCTCAATCTTCACTCCTCAATCCTCAATCCTCAATCCTCAATATTGAATCCTCAATCCTCAATTCTCTATCTTCAATCCTCAATACTGAACCTTCAATCCTCAGTCCTCAATCCTCAGTCCTCAATCCTCAATCCTCAATCTTAATCTTCAATCCTCAGTACTCAATCTTCAATCCTCAATCCTCAATCCTCAATCCTCAATCCTCAATCTTCAATCCTCAATACTCAATCTTCAATCCTCAATCGTCAATCCTCAATCCTCAATCCTCAATCCTCAATCTTCAATCTTCAGTACTCAATCTTCAATCCTCAATCCTGAATCCTCAATCCTCAATCCTCAATCTTCAATCCTCAATACTCAATCTTCAATCCTCAATCCTCAATCCTCTATCCTCAATCCTCAATCCTCAATCCTCAATCGTCAATCTTCAATCCTCAATACTCAATCTCCAATCCTCAATCCTCTGTCCTCAATCCTCAATGCTCAATCTTCAATCCTCAATACCCCATCCTCAATCTTAAATCCTCAATCCTCAATTCGCAATCCTCAATCCTCAATCCTCAGGCCTCAAGTATCAATACTCAACCCTCAGTCCTCGTCCTCAATCCACGACCTTCAATCCTCAATCCTCAATCGTCATTCATCAATATTCAACCTTCAATTCTCAATCCTCAATCCTCAATCCTCAATCCTCAATCCTCAATGTTCAATCATCAATACCCGATCCTCAGTCTTCAATCCTCAATCCTCAATCCTCAATCCTCAATCCTCAATCCTCAATCCTCAGTCCTCAAACCTCAATCCTGAATCCTCAATCCTGAATCCTCAATCTTCAGCCCTCAGCCCTCAACAGTCAGTGGTCCATCCTCAATCCTCAATAGAATACCATGATTTCACAGATTTCAATACTCAATACTCAACCTGCAATCTTCAAATCTCTATCCACAAACATCAATTCTCATCACTTAACCCTCAACAATCAGTCCCCAATCCACAATATTCAAGCCTCAATCCTCAATCCTCAATCCACAATCCTCAACCTTCAATCCTCAATACTCAATCTTCAATCCTCAATCCCCAACCCTCAATCCTCAATTCGCAATCCTCAATAGTCGATCTTCAATCCTCAATACTCAATATTCAATCCTCAATCCTCAATCCTCAATACCCAATCCTCAATCTTCAATCCTCAACACTCAATCCTCAATTCTCAATCCTCAATCCTCAATCCTGAGACCTCAAACATAAATATTCAACCCTCAGTCCTCGTCCTCAATCCTCAACCCTCAATCCTCAACCCTCAATACTCAATCCTCAATCTTCAATCGTCAATACTCAATACTCAATCCTCAATCCTCAATCCTCAATCCTCAATCTTCATTCCTCAATACTCAATCTTCAATCCTCAATCCTCAGTCCTCAATCCTCAATCCTCAATATTCAATCCTCAATACTCAATATTCAATCCTCAATCCTCAATACTCAATCCCCAATCTTCATTCTTCAATCCTCATTCTTCATTCCTCAATACCCAATCCTCAATCTTCAATCCTCAATCCTCAATCCTCAGTTCGCAATCCTCAATCCTCAATCCTCAGACCTCAGGCATCAACACTCAACCCTCAGTCCTCGTTCTCAATCCACAACCCTCAATCCTCAATCCTCAATCTTCATTCATCAATATTCAACCTTCAATCCTCAATCCTCAATCCTGAATCCTCAATCCTCCATGTTCAATCCTCAACAGCCAATCCTCAATCTTCAATCCTCAATCCTCAATCCTCAATTCTCAATCTTCAATCCTCAATACTCAATCTTCAATCCTCAATCCTCAATCCTCTATCCTCAATCCTCAATCCTCAATCCTCAATCCTCAATCCTCAATCCTCAATCTTCAATCTTCAGTACTCAATCTTCAATCCTCAATTCTGAATCCTCAATCCTCAATCCTCAGTCTTCAATCCTCAATACTCAATCTTCAATCCTCAATCCTCAATCCTCTATCCTCAATAATCAATCCTCAATCCTCAATCGTCAATCTTCAATCCTCAATTCTCAATCTCCAATCCTCAATCCTCTGTCCTCAATCCTCAATGCTCAATCTTCAATCCTCAATACCCAATCCTCAATCTTAAATCCTCAATCCTCAATTCGCAATCCTCAATCCTCAATCCTCAGGCCTCAAGTATCAATACTCAACCCTCAGTCCTCGTCCTCAATCCACAACCTTCAATCCTCAATCCTCAATCGTCATTCATCAATATTCAACCTTCAATCCTCAATCCTCAATCCTCAATCCTCAATCCTCAATCCTCAATGTTCAATCATCAATACCCGATCCTCAGTCTTCAATCCTCAATCCTCAATCCTCAATCCTCAATCCTCAATCCTCAATCCTCAATCCTCAGTCCTCAAACCTCAATCCTGAATCCTCAATCCTGAATCCTCAATCTTCAGCCCTCAGTCCTCAACAGTCAGTGGTCCATCCTCAATCCTCAATAGAATACCATGATTTCACAGTTTTCAATACTCAATACTCAACCTGCAATCTTCAAATCTCTATCCACAAACATCAATTCTCATCACTTAACCCTCAACACTCAGTCCCCAATCCACAATATTCAAGCCTCAATCCTCAATCCTCAATCCACTATCCTCAACCTTCAATCCTCAATACTCAATCTTCAATCCTCAATCCCCAACACTCAATCCTCAATTCGCAATCCTCAATAGTCGATCTTCAATCCTCAATACTCAATATTCAATCCTCAATCCTCAATCCTCAATCCTCAATCATCATTCTACAATCCTCAGTACCCTACCCTCAATCTTCAATCCTCAATCCTCAATCCTCAATACCCAATCCTCAATCTTCAATCCTCAATCCTCAATCCTCAATTCTCAATCCTCAATCCTCAATCCTCAGACCTCAAACATAAATATTCAACCCTCAGTCCTCGTCCTCAATCCTCAACCCTCAATCCTCAACCCTCAATCCTCAATCCTCAATCTTCAATCGTCAGTCCTCAATCCTCGATCCTCAATCCTCAATCCTCAATCCTCAATCTTCACTCCTCAATCCTCAATCCTCAACCCTCAATGTTCAAACCTCAATACCCAGTCCTCAGTCTTCAATCCTCAATCCTCAATCCTCAATCATCAATCCTCAATCCTCAATCCTCAGTCCTCAAACCTCAATACTCAATCCTCAATTCTCAATCCTCGATCGTCAATCTTCAATCCTCAATCCTCAATCCTCAATCCTCAATCCTCATTCTTCAATCCTCAAAACCCAATCCTCAATCTTCAACCCTCGATCCTCAATCCTCAATTCTCAATCCTCAATCCTCAGTCCTCAGTCCTCAAACCTCAACCCTCAACCCTCAGCCCTCACCCTCAATCCTCAATCCTCAATCCTCAATTCTCAATCTTCAATCCTCAATACTGAACCTTCAATCCTCAATCCTCAATCCTCAGTCCTCAATCCTCAATCCTCACTCTTAATCTTCAATCCTCAGTACTCAATCTTCAATCCTCAATCCTCATTCTTCGATCCTCAATACCCAATCCTCGATCTTCAATCCTCAATCCTCAATCCTCAATTATCAATCCTCAATCCTCTGTCCTTAGTCCTCAAACCTCAATCCTCATCCCTCAGCCCTCATCCTCAATCCTCAATCCTCAATACTCAATCCTCAATCTTCAATACCCAATCCTCAGTCTTCAACCCTCAATCCTCAATCCTCAATTCTCAATCCTCAATCCTCAATCCGGAACCCTCAATCTTCAGCCCTCAGCCCTCAACAATCAGTTGTCAATCCTCAATCCTCAATAGAATATACTCAATTCACAGTTTTCAATACTCAATACTCAATCTGCAATCTTCAAATCTCTATCCACAAACATCAATTCTCACCACTCAACCCTCAACACTCAGTCCTCAATGTTCAATCCTCAATCCTCAATACTCAATCTTCAATCCCCAATACTGAACCTTCAATCCCCAATCCTCCATCCTCAGTCCTCAATCCTCAATCCTCAATCTTAATCTTCAATCCTCAGTACTCAATCTTCAATCCTCAATCCTCAATCCTCAATCCTCAATCCTCAATCTTCAATCCTCAATACTCAATCTTCAATCCTCAATCCTCAATCCTCACTCCTCAATCCTCAATCCTCAATCTTAATCTTCAATCCTCAATCCTCAATCCTCAATCCTCAATCTTCAATCATCAATACTCAATCCTCAATCCCCAATCCTAAATCCTCAATCCTCAATCCTCAATCCGCAATCCTCAATCGTCAACCTTCAATCCTCAATACTCAATCTTCAATCCTCAATCCTCTGTCCTCAATCCTCAATCCTCATTCTTCAATCCTAATTACCCAATCCTCAATCTTAAATCCTCAAACCTCAATTCGCAACCCTCAATCCTCAATCCTCTGGCCTCAAGTATCAATAATCAACCCTCAGTCCTCGTCCTAAATCCACGACATTCAATCCTCAATCCTCAATCTTCATTCATCAATATTCAGTCCTCAATCCTCAATCCTCACACTTAAACTTCAATCCTCAGTACTCAATCTTCAATCCTCAATCCTCATTCTTCGATCCTCAATACCCAATCCTCGATCTTCAATCCTCAATCCTCAATCCTCAATTCTCTATCCTCAATCCTCCGTCCTTAGTCCTCAAACCTCAATCCTCAATCCTCAGCCCTCATCCTCAATCCTCAATCCTCAATCCTCAATCCTCAGTCTTCAATCCTCAATACTCAATCTACAATCCTCAATCCTCAGACCTCAAACCTCAATTCTGAATCCTCAATCATGAATCCTCAATATTCAGCCCTCAGTCCTCAACATTCAGTTGTCAATCCTCAATCCTCAATAGAATATCCTCAATTCACAGCTTTCAATACTCAATGCTCAACCTGCAATCTTCAAATCTCTATCCAGAAACATAAATTCTCATCACTCAACCCTCAACACTCAGTACTCAATGTTCAATCCTCATCCTCAATTCTGAATCTCCAATCCTCAGTACTGAATCTTCAATTCGCAATCCTCAATCCCCAATCCTCAATCCTCAATCCTCAATCCTCAATCTTCAATCCTCAATACTCAATCTTCAATCCTCAATCCGCAATCCTCAATCATAATTCGTCAATCCTCAATACCCAATCCTCAATCTTCAATCCTCAATCCTCAATCCTCAGACCTCAGACATCAATATTCAACACTCAGTCCTCGTCCTCAGTCCACAACCCTCAATCCTCAACCCTCAATCTTTAATCATCAATATTCGATCTTCAATACTCAATCCTCGATCCTCAATTCTCAATCCTCAATCCTCAATCTACACTCCTCAAACCTCAATCCTCAATCCTCAATGTTCAAACCTCATTACACAATCCTCAGTCTTCAATCCTCAATCCTCTGTCCTCAATCCTCAATCCTCATTCTTCAATCCTAATTACCCAATCCTCAATCTTAAATCCTCAAACCTCAATTCGCAACCCTCAATCCTCAATCCTCTGGCCTCAAGTATCAATAATCAACCCTCAGTCCTCGTCCTAAATCCACGACATTCAATCCTCAATCCTCAATCTTCATTCATCAATATTCAGTCCTCAATCCTCAATCCTCACACTTAAACTTCAATCCTCAGTACTCAATCTTCAATCCTCAATCCTCATTCTTCGATCCTCAATACCCAATCCTCGATCTTCAATCCTCAATCCTCAATCCTCAATTCTCTATCCTCAATCCTCCGTCCTTAGTCCTCAAACCTCAATCCTCAATCCTCAGCCCTCATCCTCAATCCTCAATCCTCAATCCTCAATCCTCAGTCTTCAATCCTCAATACTCAATCTACAATCCTCAATCCTCAGACCTCAAACCTCAATTCTGAATCCTCAATCATGAATCCTCAATATTCAGCCCTCAGTCCTCAACATTCAGTTGTCAATCCTCAATCCTCAATAGAATATCCTCAATTCACAGCTTTCAATACTCAATGCTCAACCTGCAATCTTCAAATCTCTATCCAGAAACATAAATTCTCATCACTCAACCCTCAACACTCAGTACTCAATGTTCAATCCTCATCCTCAATTCTGAATCTCCAATCCTCAGTACTGAATCTTCAATTCGCAATCCTCAATCCCCAATCCTCAATCCTCAATCCTCAATCCTCAATCTTCAATCCTCAATACTCAATCTTCAATCCTCAATCCGCAATCCTCAATCATAATTCGTCAATCCTCAATACCCAATCCTCAATCTTCAATCCTCAATCCTCAATCCTCAGACCTCAGACATCAATATTCAACACTCAGTCCTCGTCCTCAGTCCACAACCCTCAATCCTCAACCCTCAATCTTTAATCATCAATATTCGATCTTCAATACTCAATCCTCGATCCTCAATTCTCAATCCTCAATCCTCAATCTACACTCCTCAAACCTCAATCCTCAATCCTCAATGTTCAAACCTCATTACACAATCCTCAGTCTTCAATCCTCAATCCTCAATCATCAATCCTCAATCCTCAATCCTCAATGTTCAATCCTACTTACCCGATCCTCAGGCTTCAATCCTCAATCCTCAATCCTCAATCCTCAATAGAATATCATGATTTCACAGTTTACAATACTCAATACTCAACCTGCAATCTTCAAATCTCTATCCACAAACATCAATTCTCATCACTCAACCCTCAACACTCAGTCCCCAATCCTCAATATTCAAGCCTCAATCCTCAATCCTCAATCCACAATCCTCAACCTTCAATCCTCAATACTCAATCTTCAATCCTCAATCCCCAACCCTCAATCCTCAATTCGCAATCCTCAATAGTCTATCTTCAATCCTCAATACTCAATATTCAATCCTCAATCCTCAATCCTCAATCCTCAATCATCATTCTTCAATCCTCAATACCCTATCCTCAATCTTCAATCCTCAATCCTCAATCCTCAATACCCAATCCTCAATCTTCAATCCTCAATCCTCAATCCTCAATTCTCAATCCTCAATCCTCAATCCTCAGACCTCAAACATAAATGTTCAACCCTCAGTCCTCGTCCTCAATCCACAACCCTCAATCATCAATCCTCAATCCTCAATCCTCAATCTTCAATCCTCAACCCTCAATTCTCAATCCTCAATCCTCAATCCTCAATCTTCAATCCTCAATGCACAATCTTCAATCCTCAATCCTCAATCCTCAATCCTCAATCCTCAATATTCAATCCTCAATACTCAATGTTCAATCCTCAATCCTCAATACTCAATCCCCAATCCTCATTCTTCAATCCTCATTCTTCAATCCTCAATACCCAATCCTCAATCTTCAATCCTCAATCCTCAATCCTCAGTTCGCAATCCTCAATCCTCAATCCTCAGACCTCAGGCATCAACACTCAACCCTCAGTCCTCGTTCTCAATCCACAACCCTCAATCCTCAATCTTCATTCATCAATATTCAACCTTCAATCCTCAATCCTCAATACTCAATCCTCAATCCTCAATGTTCAATCCTCAACAGCCAATCCTCAATCTTCACTCCTCAATCCTCAATCCTCAATTCTCATTCCTCAATCCTCAATCCTCAGTCCTCTCTCCTCAAACCTCAATCCTGAATCCTCAATCCTGAATCCTCAAGCTTCAGCCCTCAGTCCTCAACAATCAGTTGTCAATCCTCAATCCTCAATAGAATATCATCAATTCACAGTTTTCAATACTCAATACTCAATCTGCAATCTTCAAATCTCTATCCACAAACATCAATTCTCATCATTCAACCCTCAACACTCAGTCCCCAATCCTCACTATTCAATCCTCAATCCTCAATCCTCAATCCACAATCCTCAACTTTCATTCCTCAGTACTCAATCTTCAATCCTCAATCCTCATTCTTCGATCCTCAATACCCAATCCTCGATCTTCAATCCTCAATCCTCAATCCTCAATCCTCAATTATCAATCCTCAATTCTCTGTCCTTAGTCCTCAAACCTCAATCCTCAAACCTCAGCCCTCATCCTCAATCCTCAATCCTCAATACTCAATCCTCAATCTTCAATCCTCAATACTCAATCTTCAATCCTCAATCCTAAGTCCTCAAACCTCAATTCTGAATCCTCAATACTGAATCCTCGACCTTCAGCCCTCAGTCCTCAACATTCGGTTGTCAATCCTCAATCCTCAATAGAATATCCTCAATTCACAGTTTTCAATACTCAATACTCAATCTGCAATCTTCAAATCTCTATGCAGAAACAGAAATTCTCATCACTCAACCCTCAACACTCAGTACTCAATGTTCAATCCTCATCCTCAATTCTGAATCTTCAATCCTCAATACTGAATCTTCAATTCGCAATCCTCAATCCCCAATCCTCAATCCTCAATCCTCAATCCTCAATCTTCAATCCTCAATACTCAATCTTCAATCCTCAATCCGCAATCCTCAATCCTCATTCGTCAATCCTCAATACCCAATCCTCAATCTTCAATCCTCAATCCTCAATTCTCAATTCTCAATCATCAATCCTCAGACCTCAGACATCAATATTCAACACTCAGTCCTCGTCCTCAATCCACAACCCTCGATCCTCAACTCTCAATCTTTAATCATCAATATTCAATCTTCAATCCTCAATCCTCGATCCTCAATCCTCAATCCTCAATCCTCAATCTTCACTCCTCAATCCTCAATCCTCAATCCTCATTATTCAAACCTCAATACCCAATCCTCAGTCTTCAATCCTCAATCCTCAATCCTCAATCATCAATCCTCAATCCTCAATCCTCAGTCCTCAAACCTCAATCCTGAATCCTCAATCCTGAATCCCCAATCTTCAGCCCTCAGTCCTCAACAATCAGTTTTCCATCCTCAATCCTCAATAGAATATCATGATTTCACAGCTTTCAATACTCAATACTCAACCTGCAATCTTCAAATCTCTATCCACAAACATCAATCCTCATCACTCAACCCTCAACACTCAGTCCCCAATCCTCAATATTCAAGCCTCAATCCTCAATCCTCAATCCACAATCCTCAACCTTCAATCCTCAATACTCAATATACAATCCTCAATCCTCAATCCTCAATCCTCAATCATCATTCTTCAATCGTCAATACCCTATCCTCAATCTTCAATCCTCAATCCTCAATCCTCAATTCCCAATCCTCAATCTTCAATCCTCAATCCTCAATCCTCAATTCTCAATCCTCAATCCTCAATCCTCAATCCACAATCCTCAACCTTCAATCCTCAATACTCAATCTTCAATCCTCAATCCCCAACCCTCAATCCTCAATTCGCAATCCTCAATAGTCGATCTTCAATCCTCAATACTCAATATTCAATCCTCAATCCTCAATCCTCAATCCTCAATCCTCAATCATCATTCTTCAATCCTCAATACCCTATCCTCAATCTTCAATCCTCAATCCTCAATCCTCAATTCCCAATCCTCAATCTTCAATCCTCAATCCTCAATCCTCAATTCTCAATCCTCAATCCTCAATCCTCAGACCTCAATCATAAATATTCAACCCTCAGTCCTCGTCCTCAATCCACAACCCTCAACCCTCAATCCTCAATCCTCAATCCTCAATCCTCAATCTTCAATCCTCAATCCTCAATCCTCAATCCTCAATCCTCAATCCTCAATCCTCAATCTTCAATCCTCAATACTCAATCTTCAATCCTCAATCCTCAATCCTCAATCCTCAATCCTCAATCCTCAACATTCAATCCTCAATACTCAATATTCAATACTCAATCCTCAATACTCAATCCCCAATCCTCATTCTTCAATCCTCATTCTTCAATCCTCAATACCCAATCCTCAATCTTCAATCCTCAATCCTCAATCCTCAGTTCGCAATCCTCAATCCTCAATCCTCAGACCTCAGGCATCAACACTCAACCCTCAGTCCTCGTTCTCAATCCACAACCCTCAATCCTCAATCCTCAATCTTCATTCATCAATATTCAACCTTCAATCCTCAATCCTCAATCCTCAATCCTCAATCCTCCATGTTCAATCCTCAACAGCCAATCCTCAATCTTCAATCCTCAATCCTCAATCCTCAATTCTCAATCCTCAATCCTCAATCTTCAATCTTCAGTACTCAATCTTCAATCCTCAATTCTGAATCCTCAATCCTCAATCCTCAGTCTTCAATCCTCAATACTCAATTTTCAATCCTCAATCCTCAATCCTCAATCGTCAATCTTCAATCCTCAATTCTCAATCTCCAATCCTCAATCCTCTGTCCTCAATCCTCAATGCTCAATCTTCAATCCTCAATACCCAATCCTCAATCTTAAATCCTCAATCCTCAATTCGCAATCCTCAATCCTCAATCCTCAGGCCTCAAGTATCAATACTCAACCCTCAGTCCCCGTCCTCAATCCACAACCTTCAATCCTCAATCCTCAATCGTCATTCATCAATATTCAACCTTCAATCCTCAATCCTCAATCCTCAATCCTCAATCCTCAATCCTCAATGTTCAATCATCAATACCCGATCCTCAGTCTTCAATCCTCAATCCTCAATCCTCAATCCTCAATCCTCAATCCTCAATCCTCAGTCCTCAAACCTCAATCCTGAATCCTCAATCTTCAGCCCTCAGTCCTCAACAGTCAGTGGTCCATCCTCAATCCTCAATAGAATACCATGATTTCACAGTTTTCAATACTCAATACTCAACCTGCAATCTTCAAATCTCTATCCACAAACATCAATTCTCATCACTTAACCCTCAACACTCAGTCCCCAATCCACAAAATTCAAGCCTCAATCCTCAATCCTCAATCCACTATCCTCAACCTTCAATCCTCAATACTCAATCTTCAATCCTCAATCCCCAACACTCAATCCTCAATTCGCAATCCTCAATAGTCGATCTTCAATCCTCAATACTCAATATTCAATCCTCAATCCTCAATCCTCAATCCTCAATCATCATTCTACAATCCTCAGTACCCTACCCTCAATCTTCAATCCTCAATCCTCAATCCTCAATACCCAATCCTCAATCTTCAATCCTCAATCCTCAATCCTCAATTCTCAATCCTCAATCCTCAATCCTCAGACCTCAAACATAAATATTCAACCCTCAGTCCTCGTCCTCAATCCTCAACCCTCAATCCTCAACCCTCAATCCTCAATCCTCAATCTTCAATCGTCAGACCTCAATCCTCGATCCTCAATCCTCAATCCTCAATCCTCAATCTTCACTCCTCAATCCTCAATCCTCAATCCTCAATGTTCAAACCTCAATACCCAGTCCTCAGTCTTCAATCCTCAATCCTCAATCCTCAATCATCAATCCTCAATCCTCAATCCTCAGTCCTCAAACCTCAATACTCAATCCTCAATTCTCAATCCTCGATCGTCAATCTTCAATCCTCAATCCTCAATCCTCAATCCTCAATCCTCATTCTTCAATCCTCAAAACCCAATCCTCAATCTTCAACCCTCGATCCTCAATCCTCAATTCTCAATCCTCAATCCTCAGTCCTCAGTCCTCAAACCTCAACCCTCAACCCTCAGACCTCACCCTCAATCCTCAATCCTCAATCCTCAATTCTCAATCTTCAATCCTCAATACTGAACCTTCAATCCTCAATCCTCAATCCTCAGTCCTCAATCCTCAATCCTCACTCTTAATCTTCAATCCTCAGTACTCAATCTTCAATCCTCAATCCTCATTCTTCGATCCTCAATACCCAATCCTCGATCTTCAATCCTCAATCCTCAATCCTCAATTATCAATCCTCAATCCTCTGTCCTTAGTCCTCAAACCTCAATCCTCATCCCTCAGCCCTCATCCTCAATCCTCAATCCTCAATACTCAATCCTCAATCTTCAATACCCAATCCTCAGTCTTCAACCCTCAATCCTCAATCCTCAATTCTCAATCCTCAATCCTCAATCCCGAACCCTCAATCTTCAGCCCTCAGCCCTCAACAATCAGTTGTCAATCCTCAATCCTCAATAGAATATACTCAATTCACAGTTTTCAATACTCAATACTCAATCTGCAATCTTCAAATCTCTATCCACAAACATCAATTCTCATCACTCAACCCTCAACACTCAGTCCTCAATGTTCAATCCTCAATCCTCAATTCTCAATCTTCAATCCTCAATACTGAACCTTCAATCCTCAATCCTCAATCCTCAGTCCTCAATCCTCAATCCTCAATCTTAATCTTCAATCCTCAGTACTCAATCTTCAATCCTCAATCCTCAATCCTCAATCCTCAATCCTCAATCTTCAGTCCCCAATACTCAATCTTCAATCCTCATACCTCAATCCTCAATCCTCAATCCTCAATCCTCAATCCTCAATCTTCAATCTTCAGTACTCAATCTTCAATCCTCAATCCCGAATACTCAATCCTCAATCCTCAATCTTCAATCCTCAATACTCAATCTTCAATCCTCAACCCTCAATCCTCTATCCTCAATCCTCAATCCTCAATCCTCAATCGTCAATCTTCAATCCTCAATACTCAATCTTCAATCCTCAATCCTCTGTCCTCAATCCTCAATGCTCAATCTGCAATCCTCAATACCCAATCCTCAATCTTAAATCCTCAATCCTCAATTCGCAATCCTCAATCCTGAATCCTCAGGCCTCAAGTATCAATACTCAACCCTTAGTCCTCGTCCTCAATCCACGACCTTCAATCCTCAATCCTCAATCTTCATTCATCAATATTCAACCTTCAATCCTCAATCCTCAATCCTCAATCCTCAATCCTCAATCCTCAATGTTCAATCATCAATACCCGATCCTCAGTCTTCAATCCTCAATCCTCAATCCTCAGTCCTCAAACCTCAATCCTGAATCCTCAATCCTGAATCCCCAATCTTCAGCCCTCAGACCTCAACAATCAGTATTCCATCCTCAATCCTAAATAGAATATCATGATTTCACAGCTTTCAATACTCAATACTCAACCTGCAATCTTCAAATCTCTATCCACAAACATCAATCCTCATCACTCAACCCTCAACACTCAGTCCCCAATCCTCAATATTCAAGCCTCAATCCTCAATCCTCAATCCACAATCCTCAACCTTCAATCCTCAATACTCAATCTTCAATCCTCAATCCCCAACCCTCAATCCTCAATTCGCAATCCTCAATAGTCGATCTTCAATCCTCAATACTCAATATTCAATCCTCAATCCTCAATCCTCAATCCTCAATCATCATTCTTCAATCCTCAATACCCTATCCTCAATCTTCAATCCTCAATACTCAATCCTCAATTCCCAATCCTCAATCTTCAATCCTCAATCCTCAATCCTCAATTCTCAATCCTCAATCCTCAATCCTCAGACCTCAATCATAAATATTCAACCCTCAGTCCTCGTCCTCAATCCACAACCCTCAATCCTCAATCCTCAATCCTCAATCCTCAATCTTCAATCCTCAATCCTCAATCCTCAATCCTCAATCCTCAATCCTCAATCCTCAATTCTCAATCTTCAATCCTCAATACTCAATCTTCAATCCTCAATCCTCAGTCCTCAATCCTCAATCCTCAATCCTCAATATTCAATCCTCAATACTCAATATTCAATCCTCAATCCTCAATTCTCAATCCCCAATCCTCATTCTTCAATCCTCATTCTTCAATCCTCAATACCCAATCCTCAATCTTCAATCTTCAATCCTCAATCCTCAGTTCGCAATCCTCAATCCTCAATCCTCAGACCTCAGGCATCAACACTCAACCCTCAGTCCTCGTTCTCAATCCACAACCCTCAATCCTCAATCCTCAATCTTCATTCATCAATATTCAACCTTCAATCCTCAATCCTCAATCCTCAATCCCGAATCCTCAATCCTCAATCCTCAATCTTCAATCCTCAATACTCAATCTTCAATCCTCAATCCTCAATCCTCTATCCTCAATCCTCAATCCTCAATCCTCAATCGTCAATCTTCAATCCTCAATACTCAATCTTCAATCCTCAATCCTCTGTCCTCAATCCTCAATGCTCAATCTTCAATCCTCAATACCCAATCCTCAATCTTAAATCCCCAATCCTCAATTCGCAATCCTCAATCCTGAATCCTCAGGCCTCAAGTATCAATACTCAACCCTTAGTCCTCGTCCTCAATCCACGACCTTCAATCCTCAATCCTCAATCCTCAATCCTCAATCAGCAATCCTCAATCCTCAGTCCTCAAACCTCAATCCTGAATCCTCAATCCTGAATCCTCAATCTTCAGCCCTCAGTCCTCAACAGTCAGTGGTCCATCCTCAATCCTCAATAGAATACCATGATTTCACAGTTTTCAATACCCAATACTCAACCTGCAATCTTCAAATCTCTATCCACAAACATCAATTCTCATCATTCAACCCTCAACATTCAGTCCCCAATCCTCAATTTTCAATCCTCAATCCTCAATGCTCAATCCACAATCCTCAACCTTCAATCCTCAATACTCAATCTTCAATCCTCAATCCTCAATACTCAATCCTCAGTTCTCAATACTCGATCGTCAATCTTCAATCCTCAATACTCAATCCTCAATCCTCAATCCTCATTCTTCAATCCTCAATACCCAATCCTCAGTCTTCAACCCTCAATCCTCAATCCTCAATTCTCAATCCTCAATCCTCAGTCCTCGGTCCTCAAACCTCAATCCTCAACCCTCAGCCCTCATCCTCAATCCTCAATCCTCAATCCTCAATTCTCAATCTTCAATCCTCAATACTCAATCTTCAATCCTCAATGCTCAGTCCTCAAATTTCAATTCTGCATCCTCAATCCGGAACCCTCAATCTTCAGCCCTCAGTCCTCAACAATCAGTTGTCAATCCTCAATCCTCAATAGAATATACTCAATTCACAGTTTTCAATACTCAATACTCAATCTGCAATCTTCAAATCTCTATCCACAAACATCAATTCTCATCACTCAACCCACAACACTCAGTCCTCAATGTTCAATCCTCAATCCTCAATTCTCAATCTTCAATCCTCAATACTGAACCTTCAATCCTCAATCCTCAATCCTCAGTCCTCAATCCTCAATCCTCAATCTTAATAGTCAATCCTCAGTACTCAGTCTTCAATCCTCAATCCTCAATCCTCAATCCTCAATCCTCAATCCTCAATCCTCAATCTTCAATCCCCAATACTCAATCTTCAATCCTCAATCCTCAATCCTCAATCCTCAATCCTCAATCCTCAATCCTCAATCTTCAATCTTCAGTACTCAATCTTCAATCCTCAATCCTGAATCCTCAATCCTCAATCCTCAATCTTCAATCCTCAATACTCAATCTTCAATCCTCAATCCTCAATCCTCTATCCTCAATCCTCAATCCTCAATCCTCAATCGTCAATCCTCAATCCTCAATACTCAATCTTCAATCCTCAATCCTCTGTCCTCAATCCTCAATGCTCAATCTTCAATCCTCAATACCCAATCTTCAATCTTAAATCCTCAATCCTCAATTCGCAATCCTCAATCCTCAATCCTCAGGCCTCAAGTATCAATACTCAACCCTCAGTCCTCGTCCTCAATCCACGACCTTCAACCCTCAATCCTCAATATTCATTCATCAATATTCAACCTTCAATCCTCAATCCTCTATCCTCAATCCTCAATCCTCAATCCTCAATGTTCAATCATCAATACCCGATCCTCAGTCTTCAATCCTCAATCCTCAATCCTCAATCCTCAATCCTCAATCCTCAATCCTCAGTCCTCAAACCTCAATCCTGAATCCTCAATCCTGAATCCTCAATCTTCAGCCCTCAGTCCTCAACAGTCAGTGGTCCATCCTCCATCCTCAATAGAATACCATGATTTCACAGTTTTCAATACTCAATACACAACCTGCAATCTTCAAATCTCTATCCACAAACATCAATTCTCATCATTCAACCCTCAACATTCAGTCCCCAACCCTCAATTTTCAATCCTCAATCCTCAATCCTCAATCCACAATCCTCAACCTTCAATCCTCAATACTCAATCTTCAATCCTCAATCCTCAATACTCAATCCTCAATTCTCAATCCTCGGTCGTCAGTCTTCAATCCTCAATACTCAATCTTCAATCCTCAATCCTCAATCCTCAATCCTCAATCCTCATTCTTCAATCCTCAATACCCAATCCTCAGTCTTCAACCCTCAATCCTCAATCCTCAATTCTCAATCCTCAATCCTCAGTCCTCGGTCCTCAAACCTCAATCCTCAACCCTCAGCCCTCATCCTCAATCCTCAATCCTCAATCCTCAATTCTCAATCTTCAATCCTCAATACTCAATCTTCAATCCTCAATGCTCAGTCCTCAAATTTCAATTCTGAATCCTCAATCCAAACCCTCAATCCTCAATCTTAATCTTCAATCCTCAGTACTCAATCTTCGATCCTCAATCCTCAATCCTCAGTCCTCAAACCTCAATCCTGAATCCTCAATCCTGAATCCTCAATCTTCAGCCCTCAGTCCTCAACTGTCAGTGGTCCATCCTCAATCCTCAATAGAATACCATGATTTCACAGTTTTCAATACTCAATACTCAACCTGCAATCTTCAAATCTCTATCCACAAACATCAATTCTCATCTTTCAACCCTCAACATTCAGTCCCCAATCCTCAATTTTCAATCCTCAATCCTCAATCCTCAATCCACAATCCTCAACCTTCAATCTTCAATACTCAATCTTCAATCCTCAATCCTCAATACTCAATCCTCAATTCTCAATACTCGATCGTCAATCTTCAATCCTCAATACTCAATCCTCAATCCTCAATCCTCATTCTTCAATCCTCAATACCCATTCCTCAGTCTTCAACCCTCAATCCTCAATCCTCAATCCTCAATCTTAATCTTCAATCCTCAGTACTCAATCTTCAATCCTCAATCCTCCATCCTCAATCCTCAATCCTCAATCCTCAATCCTCAATCTTCAATCTTCAGTACTCAATCTTCAATCCTCAATCCTGAATACTCAATCCTCAATCCTCAATCTTCAATCCTCAATACTCAATCTTCAATCCTCAATCCTCAATCCTCTATCCTCAATCCTCAATCCTCAATCCTCAATCGTCAATCTTCAATCCTCAGTACTCAATCTTCAATCCTCAATCCTCAATCCTCAATCCTCAATCCTCCATCTTCAATCCCCAATACTCAATCTTCAATCCTCAATGCTCAGTCCTCAAATTTCAATTCTGCATCCTCAATCCGGAACCCTCAATCTTCAGCCCTCAGTCCTCAACAATCAGTTGTCAATCCTCAATCCTCAATAGAATATACTCAATTCACAGTTTTCAATACTCAATACTCAATCTGCCATCTTCAAATCTCTATCCACAAACATCAATTCTCATCACTCAACCCACAACACTCAGTCCTCAATGTTCAATCCTCAATCCTCAATTCTCAATCTTCAATCCTCAATACTGAACCTTCAATCCTCAATCCTCAATCCTCAGTCCTCAATCCTCAATCCTCAATCTTAATAGTCAATCCTCAGTACTCAGTCTTCAATCCTCAATCCTCAATCCTCAATCCTCAATCCTCAATCCTCAATCCTCAATCTTCAATCCCCAATACTCAATCTTCAATCCTCAATCCTCAATCCTCAATCCTCAATCCTCAATCCTCAATCCTCAATCTTCAATCTTCAGTACTCAATCTTCAATCCTCAATCCTGAATCCTCAATCCTCAATCCTCAATCTTCAATCCTCAATACTCAATCTTCAATCCTCAATCCTCAATCCTCTATCCTCAATCCTCAATCCTCAATCCTCAATCGTCAATCCTCAATCCTCAATACTCAATCTTCAATCCTCAATCCTCTGTCCTCAATCCTCAATGCTCAATCTTCAATCCTCAATACCCAATCTTCAATCTTAAATCCTCAATCCTCAATTCGCAATCCTCAATCCTCAATCCTCAGGCCTCAAGTATCAATACTCAACCCTCAGTCCTCGTCCTCAATCCACGACCTTCAACCCTCAATCCTCAATATTCATTCATCAATATTCAACCTTCAATCCTCAATCCTCTATCCTCAATCCTCAATCCTCAATCCTCAATGTTCAATCATCAATACCCGATCCTCAGTCTTCAATCCTCAATCCTCAATCCTCAATCCTCAATCCTCAATCCTCAATCCTCAGTCCTCAAACCTCAATCCTGAATCCTCAATCCTGAATCCTCAATCTTCAGCCCTCAGTCCTCAACAGTCAGTGGTCCATCCTCAATCCTCAATAGAATACCATGATTTCACAGTTTTCAATACTCAATACACAACCTGCAATCTTCAAATCTCTATCCACAAACATCAATTCTCATCATTCAACCCTCAACATTCAGTCCCCAACCCTCAATTTTCAATCCTCAATCCTCAATCCTCAATCCACAATCCTCAACCTTCAATCCTCAATACTCAATCTTCAATCCTCAATCCTCAATACTCAATCCTCAATTCTCAATCCTCGGTCGTCAGTCTTCAATCCTCAATACTCAATCTTCAATCCTCAATCCTCAATCCTCAATCCTCAATCCTCATTCTTCAATCCTCAATACCCAATCCTCAGTCTTCAACCCTCAATCCTCAATCCTCAATTCTCAATCCTCAATCCTCAGTCCTCGGTCCTCAAACCTCAATCCTCAACCCTCAGCCCTCATCCTCAATCCTCAATCCTCAATCCTCAATTCTCAATCTTCAATCCTCAATACTCAATCTTCAATCCTCAATGCTCAGTCCTCAAATTTCAATTCTGAATCCTCAATCCAAACCCTCAATCCTCAATCTTAATCTTCAATCCTCAGTACTCAATCTTCGATCCTCAATCCTCAATCCTCAGTCCTCAAACCTCAATCCTGAATCCTCAATCCTGAATCCTCAATCTTCAGCCCTCAGTCCTCAACTGTCAGTGGTCCATCCTCAATCCTCAATAGAATACCATGATTTCACAGTTTTCAATACTCAATACTCAACCTGCAATCTTCAAATCTCTATCCACAAACATCAATTCTCATCATTCAACCCTCAACATTCAGTCCCCAATCCTCAATTTTCAATCCTCAATCCTCAATCCTCAATCCACAATCCTCAACCTTCAATCTTCAATACTCAATCTTCAATCCTCAATCCTCAATACTCAATCCTCAATTCTCAATACTCGATCGTCAATCTTCAATCCTCAATACTCAATCCTCAATCCTCAATCCTCATTCTTCAATCCTCAATACCCAATCCTCAGTCTTCAACCCTCAATCCTCAATCCTCAATTCTCAATCCTCAATCCTCAGCCCTCGATCCTCAAACCTCAATCCTCAACCCTCAGCCCTCATCCTCAATCCTCAATCCTCAATCCTCAATTCTCAATCTTCAATCCTCAATACTCAATCTTCAATCCTCAATGCTCAGTCCTCAAATTTCAATTCTGAATCCTCAATCCGGAACCCTCAATCTTCAGCCCTCAGTCCTCAACAATCAGTTGTCAATCCTCAATCCTCAATAGAATATACTCAACTCACAGTTTTCAATACTCAATACTCAATCTGCAATCTTCAAATCTCTATCCACAAACATCAATTCTCATCACTCAACCCTCAACGCTCAGTCCTCAATGTTCAATCCTCAATCCTCAATTCTCAATCTTCAATCCTCAATACTGAACCTTCAATCCTCAATCCTCAATCCTCAGTCCTCAATCCTCAATCCTCAATCTTAATCTTCAATCCTCAGTACTCAATCTTCAATCCTCAATCCTCCATCCTCAATCCTCAATCCTCAATCCTCAATCCTCAATCTTCAATCTTCAGTACTCAATCTTCAATCCTCAATCCTGAATACTCAATCCTCAATCCTCAATCTTCAATCCTCAATACTCAATCTTCAATCCTCAATCCTCAATCCTCTATCCTCAATCCTCAATCCTCAATCCTCAATCGTCAATCTTCAATCCTCAGTACTCAATCTTCAATCCTCAATCCTCAATCCTCAATCCTCAATCCTCAATCTTCAATCCCCAATACTCAATCTTCAATCCTCAATCCTCAATCCTCAATCCTCAATCCTCAATCCTCAATCCTCAATCTTCAATCTTCAGTACTCAATCTTCAATCCTCAATCCTGAATCCTCAATCCTCGATCCTCAATCTTCAATCCTCAATACTCAATCTTCAATCCTCAATCCTCAATCCTCTATCCTCAATCCTCAATCCTCAATCCTCAATCGTCAATCCTCAATCCTCAATACTCAATCTTCAATCCTCAATCCTCTGTCCTCAATCCTCAATGCTCAATCTTCAATCCTCAATACCCAATCCTCAATCGTCAATCTTCAATCCTCAATACTCAATCTTCAATCCTCAATCCTCTGTCCTCAATCCTCAATGCTCAATCTTCAATCCTCAATACCCAATCCTCAATCTTAAATCCTCAATCCTCAATTCGCAATCCTCAATCCTCAATCCTCTGGCCTCAAGTATCAATACTCAACCCTCAGTCCTCGTCCTCAATCCACGACCTTCAATCCTCAATCCTCAATCTTCATTCATCAATATTCAACCTTCAATCCTCAATCCTCAATCCTCAATCCTCAATCCTCAATCCTCAATGTTCAATCATCAATACCCGATCCTCAGTCTTCAATCCTCAATCCTCAATCCTCAATCCTCAATCCTCAATCCTCAATCCTCAGTCCTCGGTCCTCAAACCTCAATCCTCAACCCTCAGCCCTCATCCTCAATCCTCAATCCTCAATCCTCAATTCTCAATCCTCAATCCTCAATACTCAATCTTCAATCCTCAATGCTCAGTCCTCAAATTTCAATTCTGAATCCTCAATCCGGAACCCTCAATCTTCAGCCCTCAGTCCTCAACAATCAGTTGTCAATCCTCAATCCTCAATAGAATATACTCAATTCACAGTTTTCAATACTCAATACTCAATCTGCAATCTTCAAATCTCTATCCACAAACATCAATTCTCATCACTCAACCCTCAACACTCAGTCCTCAATGTTCAATCCTCAATCCTCAATTCTCAATCTTCAATCCTCAATACTGAACCTTCAATCCTCAATCCTCAATCCTCAATCCTCAATCCTCAATCCTCAATCTTAATCTTCAATCCTCAGTACTCAATCTTCAATCCTCAATCCTCAATCCTCAATCCTCAATCCTCAATCTTCAATCCCCAACACTTAATCTTCAATCCTCAATCCTCAATCCTCAATCCTCAATCCTCAATCCTCAATCCTCAATCTTCAATCTTCAGTACTCAATCTTCAATCCTCAATCCTGAATCCTCAATCCTCAATCCTCAATCTTCAATCCTCAATACTCAATCTTCAATCCTCAATCCTCAATCCTCTATCCTCAATCCTCAATCCTCAATCCTCAATCGTCAATCTTCAATCCTCAGTACTCAATCTTCAATCCTCAATCCTCAATCCTCAATCCTCAATCCTCAATCTTCAATCCCCAATACTCAATCTTCAATCCTCAATCCTCAATCCTCAATCCTCAATCCTCAATCCTCAATCCTCAATCTTCAATCTTCAGTACTCAATCTTCAATCCTCAATCTTGAATCCTCAATCCTCAATCCTCAATCTTCAATCCTCAATACTCAATCTTCAATCCTCAATCCTCAATCCTCTATCCTCAATCCTCAATCCTCAATCCTCAATCTTCAATCCTCAATCCTCAATCCTCTATCCTCAATCCTCAATCCTCAATCCTCAATCGTCAATCTTCAATCCTCAATACTCAATCTTCAATCCTCAATCCTCTGTCCTCAATCCTCAATGCTCAATCTTCAATCCTCAATACCCAATCCTCAATCTTAAATCCTCAATCCTCAATTCGCAATCCTCAATCCTGAATCCTCAGGCCTCAAGTATCAATACTCAACCCTTAGTCCTCGTCCTCAATCCACGACCTTCAATCCTCAATCCTCAATCTTCATTCATCAATATTCAACCTTCGATCCTCAATCCTCAATCCTCAATCCTCAATCCTCAATCCTCAATGTTCAATCATCAATACCCGATCCTCAGTCTTCAATCCTCAATCCTCAATCCTCAGTCCTCAAACCTCAATCCTGAATCCTCAATCCTGAATCCCCAATCTTCAGCCCTCAGACCTCAACAATCAGTATTCCATCCTCAATCCTAAATAGAATATCATGATTTCAGAGCTTTCAATACTCAATACTCAACCTGCAATCTTCAAATCTCTATCCACAAACATCAATCCTCATCACTCAACCCTCAACACTCAGTCCTCAATCCTCAATATTCAAGCCTCAATCCTCAATCCTCAATCCACAATCCTCAACCTTCAATCCTCAATACTCAATCTTCAATCCTCAATCCCCAACCCTCAATCCTCAATTCGCAATCCTCAATAGTCGATCTTCAATCCTCAATACTCAATATTCAATCCTCAATCCTCAATCCTCAATCCTCAATCATCATTCTTCAATCCTCAATACCCTATCCTCAATCTTCAATCCTCAATACTCAATCCTCAATTCCCAATCCTCAATCTTCAATCCTCAATCCTCAATCCTCAATTCTCAATCCTCAATCCTCAATCCTCAGACCTCAATCATAAATATTCAATCCTCAGTCCTCGTCCTCAATCCACAACCCTCAATCCTCAATCCTCAATCCTCAATATTCAATCCTCAATCCTCAATCCTCAATCCTCAATCCTCAATCCTCAATTCTCAATCTTCAATCCTCAATACTCAATCTTCAATCCTCAATCCTCAGTCCTCAATCCTCAATCCTCAATCCTCAATATTCAATCCTCAATACTCAATATTCAATCCTCAATCCTCAATACTCAATCCCCAATCCTCATTCTTCAATCCTCATTCTTCAATCCTCAATACCCAATCCTCATTCTTCAATCTTCAATCCTCAATCCTCAGTTCGCAATCCTCAATCCTCAATCCTCAGACCTCAGGCATCAACACTCAACCCTCAGTCCTCGTTCTCAATCCACAACCCTCAATCCTCAATCCTCAATCTTCATTCATCAATATTCAACCTTCAATCCTCAATCCTCAATCCTCAATCCCGAATCCTCAATCCTCAATCCTCAATCTTCAATCCTCAATACTCAATCTTCAATCCTCAATCCTCAATCCTCTATCCTCAATCCTCAATCCTCAATCCTCAATCGTCAATCTTCAATCCTCAATACTCAATCTTCAATCCTCAATCCTCTGTCCTCAATCCTCAATGCTCAATCTTCAATCCTCAATACCCAATCCTCAATCTTAAATCCTCAATCCTCAATTCGCAATCCTCAATCCTGAATCCTCAGGCCTCAAGTATCAATACTCAACCCTTAGTCCTCGTCCTCAATCCACGACCTTCAATCCTCAATCCTCAATCTTCATTCATCAATATTCAACCTTCAATCCTCAATCCTCAATCCTCAATCCTCAATCCTCAATCCCCAATGTTCAATCATCAATACCCGATCCTCAGTCTTCAATCCTCAATCCTCAATCCTCAATCCTCAATCCTCAATCCTCAATCCTCAGTCCTCAAACCTCAATCCTGAATCCTCAATCCTGAATCCTCAATCTTCAGCCCTCAGTCCTCAACAGTCAGTGGTCCATCCTCAATCCTCAATAGAATACCATGATTTCACAGTTTTCAATACTCAATACTCAACCTGCAATCTTCAAATCTCTATCCACAAACATCAATTCTCATCATTCAACCCTCAACATTCAGTCCCCAATCCTCAATTTTCAATCCTCAATCCTCAATGCTCAATCCACAATCCTCAACCTTCAATCCTCAATACTCAATCTTCAATCCTCAATCCTCAATACTCAATCCTCAATTCTCAATACTCGATCGTCAATCTTCAATCCTCAATACTCAATCCTCAATCCTCAATCCTCATTCTTCAATCCTCAATACCCAATTCTCAGTCTTCAACCCTCAATCCTCAATCCTCAATTCTCAATCCTCAATCCTCAGTCCTCGGTCCTCAAACCTCAATCCTCAACCCTCAGCCCTCATCCTCAATCCTCAATCCTCAATCCTCAATTCTCAATCTTCAATCCTCAATACTAAATCTTCAATCCTCAATGCTCAGTCCTCAAATTTCAATTCTGCATCCTCAATCCGGAACCCTCAATCTTCAGCCCTCAGTCCTCAACAATCAGTTGTCAATCCTCAATCCTCAATAGAATATACTCAATTCACAGTTTTCAATACTCAATACTCAATCTGCAATCTTCAAATCTCTATCCACAAACATCAATTCTCATCACTCAACCCTCAACACTCAGTCCTCAATGTTCAATCCTCAATCCTCAATTCTCAATCTTCAATCCTCAATACTGAACCTTCAATCCTCAATCCTCAATCCTCAGTCCTCAATCCTCAATCCTCAATCTTAATCTTCAATCCTCAGTACTCAATCTTCAATCCTCAATCCTCCATCCTCAATCCTCAATCCTCAATCCTCAATCCTCAATCTTCAATCTTCAGTACTCAATCTTCAATCCTCAATCCTGAATCCTCAATCCTCAATCCTCAATCTTCAATCCTCAATACTCAATCTTCAATCCTCAATCCTCAATCCTCTATCCTCAATCCTCAATCCTCAATCCTCAATCGTCAATCTTCAATCCTCAGTACTCAATCTTCAATCCTCAATCCTCAATCCTCAATCCTCAATCCTCAATCTTCAATCCTCAATCCTCAATCCTCTATCCTCAATCCTCAATCCTCAATCCTCAATCGTCAATCTTCAATCCTCAATACTCAATCTTCAATCCTCAATCCTCTGTCCTCAATCCTCAATGCTCAATCTTCAATCCTCAATACCCAATCCTCAATCGTCAATCTTCAATCCTCAATACTCAATCTTCAATCCTCAATCCTCTGTCCTCAATCCTCAATGCTCAATCTTCAATCCTCAATACCCAATCCTCAATCTTAAATCCTCAATCCTCAATTCGCAATCCTCAATCCTCAATCCTCAGGCCTCAAGTATCAATACTCAACCCTCAGTCCTCGTCCTCAATCCACGACCTTCAATCCTCAATCCTCAATCTTCATTCATCAATATTCAACCTTCAATCCTCAATCCTCAATCCTCAATCCTCAATCCTCAATCCTCAATGTTCAATCATCAATACCCGATCCTCAGTCTTCAATCCTCAATCCTCAATCCTCAATCCTCAATCCTCAATCCTCAATCCTCAGTCCTCAAACCTCAATCCTGAATCCTCAATCCTGAATCCTCAATCTTCAGCCCTCAGTCCTCAACAGTCAGTGGTCCATCCTCAATCCTCAATAGAATACCATGATTTCACAGTTTTCAATACTCAATACTCAACCTGCAATCTTCAAATCTCTATCCACAAACATCAATTCTCATCATTCAACCCTCAACATTCAGTCCCCAATCCTCAATTTTCAATCCTCAATCCTCAATCCTCAATCCACAATCCTCAACCTTCAATCCTCAATACTCAATCTTCAATCCTCAATCCTCAATACTCAATCCTCAATTCTCAATACTCGATCGTCAATCTTCAATCCTCAATACTCAATCCTCAATCCTCAATCCTCATTCTTCAATCCTCAATACCCAATCCTCAGTCTTCAACCCTCAATCCTCAATCCTCAATTCTCAATCCTCAATCCTCAGTCCTCGGTCCTCAAACCTCAATCCTTAACCCTCAGCCCTCATCCTCAATCCTCAATCCTCAATCCTCAATTCTCAATCTTCAATCCTCAATACTCAATCTTCAATCCTCAATGCTCAGTCCTCAAATTTCAATTCTGAATCCTCAATCCGGAACCCTCAATCTTCAGCCCTCAGTCCTCAACAATCAGTTGTCAATCCTCAATCCTCAATAGAGTATACTCAATTCACAGTTTTCAATACTCAATACTCAATCTGCAATCTTCAAATCTCTATCCACAAACATCAATTCTCATCACTCAACCTCCAACACTCAGTCCTCAATGTTCAATCCTCAATCCTCAATTCTCAATCTTCAATCCTCAATACTGAACCTTCAATCCTCAATCCTCAATCCTCAGTCCTCAATCCTCAATCCTCAATCTTAATCTTCAATCCTCAGTACTCAATCTTCAATCCTCAATCCTCAATCCTCAATGCTCAATCCTCAATCTTCAATCCCCAATACTCAATCTTCAATCCTCAATCCTCAATCCTCAATCCTCAATCCTCAATCCTCAATCCTCAATCTTCAATCTTCAGTACTCAATCTTCAATCCTCAATCCTCAATCCTCAATCCTCAATCCTCAATCTTCAATCCTCAATACTCAATCTTCAATCCTCAATCCTCAATCCTCTATCCTCAATCCTCAATCCTCAATCCTCAATCGTCAATCTTCAATCCTCAGTACTCAATCTTCAATCCTCAATCCTCAATCCTCAATCCTCAATCCTCAATCTTCAATCCCCAATACTCAATCTTCAATCCTCAATCCTCAATCCTCAATCCTCAATCCTCAATCCTCAATCCTCAATCTTCAATCTTCAGTACTCAATGTTCAATCCTCAATCCTGAATCCTCAATCCTCGATCCTCAATCTTCAATCCTCAATACTCAATCTTCAATCCTCAATCCTCAATCCTCTATCCTCAATCCTCAATCCTCAATCCTCAATCGTCAATCTTCAATCCTCAATACTCAATCTTCAATCCTCAATCCTCTGTCCTCAATCCTCAATGCTCAATCTTCAATCCTCAATACCCAATCCTCAATCGTCAATCTTCAATCCTCAATACTCAATCCTCAATCCTCAATCCTCAGTCCTCAAACCTCAATCCTGAATCCTCAATCCTGAATCCTCAATCTTCAGCCCTCAGTCCTCAACAGTCAGTGGTCCATCCTCAATCCTCAATAGAATACCATGATTTCACAGTTTTCAATACTCAATACTCAACCTGCAATCTTCAAATCTCTATCCACAAACATCAATTCTCATCATTCAACCCTCAACATTCAGTCCCCAATCCTCAATTTTCAATCCTCAATCCTCAATCCTCAATCCACAATCCTCAACCTTCAATCCTCAATACTCAATCTTCAATCCTCAATCCTCAATACTCAATCCTCAATTCTCAATACTCGATCGTCAATCTTCAATCCTCAATACTCAATCCTCAATCCTCAATCCTCATTCTTCAATCCTCAATACCCAATCCTCAGTCTTCAACCCTCAATCCTCAATCCTCAATTCTCAATCCTCAATCCTCAGTCCTCGGTCCTCAAACCTCAATCCTTAACCCTCAGCCCTCATCCTCAATCCTCAATCCTCAATCCTCAATTCTCAATCTTCAATCCTCAATACTCAATCTTCAATCCTCAATGCTCAGTCCTCAAATTTCAATTCTGAATCCTCAATCCGGAACCCTCAATCTTCAGCCCTCAGTCCTCAACAATCAGTTGTCAATCCTCAATCCTCAATAGAATATACTCAATTCACAGTTTTCAATACTCAATACTCAATCTGCAATCTTCAAATCTCTATCCACAAACATCAATTCTCATCACTCAACCTCCAACACTCAGTCCTCAATGTTCAATCCTCAATCCTCAATTCTCAATCTTCAATCCTCAATACTGAACCTTCAATCCTCAATCCTCAATCCTCAGTCCTCAATCCTCAATCCTCAATCGTCAATCTTCAATCCTCAGTACTCAATCTTCAATCCTCAATCCTCAATCCTCAATCCTCAATCCTCAATCTTCAATCCCCAATACTCAATCTTCAATCCTCAATCCTCAATCCTCAATCCTCAATCCTCAATCCTCAATCCTCAATCTTCAATCTTCAGTACTCAATCTTCAATCCTCAATCTTGAATCCTCAATCCTCAATCCTCAATCTTCAATCCTCAATACTCAATCTTCAATCCTCAATCCTCAATCCTCTATCCTCAATCCTCAATCCTCAATCCTCAATCGTCAATCTTCAATCCTCAATACTCAATCTTCAATCCTCAATCCTCTGTCGTCAATCCTCAATGCTCAACCTTCAATTCTCAATACCCAATCCTCAATCTTAAATCCTCAATCCTCAATTCGCAATCCTCAATCCTCAATCCTCAGGCCTCAAGTATCAATACCCAACCCTCAGTCCTCGTCCTCAATCCACGACCTTCAATCATCAATCCTCAATCTTCATTCATCAATATTCAATCTTCAATCCTCAATCCTCAATCCTCAATCCTCAATCCTCAATCCTCAATGTTCAATCATCAATACCCGATCCTCAGTCTTCAATCCTCAATCCTCAATCCTCAATCCTCAATCCTCAGTCCTCAATCCTCAGTCCTCAAACCTCAATCCTGAATCCTCAATCCTGAATCCTCAATCTTCAGCCCTCAGTCCTCAACAGTCAGTGGTCCATCCTCAATCCTCAATAGAATACCATGATTTCACAGTTTTCAATACTCAATACTCAACCTGCAATCTTCAAATCTCTATCCACAAACATCAATTCTCATCATTCAACCCTCAACATTCAGTCCCCAATCCTCAATTTTCAATCCTCAATCCTCAATCCTCAATCTACAATCCTCAACCTTCAATCCTCAATACTCAATCTTCAATCCTCAATCCTCAATACTCAATCCTCAATTCTCATTACTCGATCGTCAATCTTCAATCCTGAATACTCAATCCTCAATCCTCAATCCTCATTCTTCAATCCTCAATACCCAATCCTCAGTCTTCAACCCTCAATCCTCAATCCTCAATTCTCAATCCTCAATCCTCAGTCCTCGTTCCTCAAACCTCAATCCTCAACCCTCAGCCCTCATTCTCAATCCTCAATCCTCAATCCTCAATTCTCAATCTTCAATCCTCAATACTCAATCTTCAATCCTCAATGCTCAGTCCACAAATTTCAATTCTGAATCCTCAATCCGGAACCCTCAATCTTCAGCCCTCAGTCCTCAACAATCAGTTGTCAATCCTCAATCCTCAATAGAATATACTCAATTCACAGTTTTCAATACTCAATACTCAATCTGCAATCTACAAATCTCTATCCACAAACATCAATTCTCATCACTCAACCCCCAACACTCAGTCCTCAATGTTCAATCCTCAATCCTCAATTCTCAATCTTCAATCCTCAATACTGAACCTTCAATCCTCAATCCTCAATCCTCAGTCCTCAATCCTCAATCCTCAATCTTAATCTTCAATCCTCAGTACTCAATCTTCAATCCTCAATCCTCAATCCTCAATCCTCAATCCTCAATCTTCAATCCCCAATACTCAATCATCAATCCTCAATCCTCAATCCTCAATCCTCAATCCTCAATCCTCAATCCTCAATCTTCAATCTTCAGTACTCAATCTTCAATCCTCAATCCTCAATCCTCAATCCTCAATCCTCAATCTTCAATCCTCAATACTCAATCTTCAATCCTCAATCCTCAATCCTCTATCCTCAATCCTCAATCCTCAATCCTCAATCGTCAATCTTCAATCCTCAGTACTCAATCTTCAATCCTCAATCCTCAATCCTCAATCCTCAATCCTCAATCTTCAATCCCCAATACTCAATCTTCAATCCTCAATCCTCAATCCTCAATCCTCAATCCTCAATCCTCAATCCTTAATCTTCAATCTTCAGTACTCAATCTTCAATCCTCAATCCTGAATTCTCAATCCTCGATCCTCAATCTTCAATCCTCAATACTCAATCTTCAATCCTCAATCCTCAATCCTCTATCCTCAATCCTCAATCCTCAATCCTCAATCGTCAATCTTCAATCCTCAATACTCAATCTTCAATCCTCAATCCTCTGTCCTCAATCCTCAATGCTCAATCTTCAATCCTCAATACCCAATCCTCAATCGTCAATCTTCAATCCTCAATACTCAATCTTCAATCCTCAATCCTCTGTCCTCAATCCTCAATGCTCAATCTTCAATCCTCAATACCCAATCCTCAATCTTAAATCCTCAATCCTCAATTCGCAATCCTCAATCCTCAATCCTCTGGCCTCAAGTATCAATACTCAACCCTCAGTCCTCGTCCTCAATCCACGACCTTCAATCCTCAATCCTCAATCTTCATTCATCAATATTCAACCTTCAATCCTCAATCCTCAATCCTCAATCCTCAATCCTCAATCCTCAATCCTCAGTCCTCAAACCTCAATCCTGAATCCTCAATCCTGAATCCTCAATCTTCAGCCCTCAGTCCTCAACAGTCAGTTGTCCATCCTCAATCCTCAATAGAATACCATGATTTCACAGTTTTCAATACTCAATACTCAACCTGCAATCTTCAAATCTCTATCCACAAACATCAATTCTCATCATTCAACCCTCAACATTCAGTCCCCAATCCTCAATTTTCAATCCTCAATCCTCAATCCTCAATCCACAATCCTCAACCTTCAATCCTCAATACTCAATCTTCAATCCTCAATCCTCAATACTCAATCCTCAATTCTCAATACTCGATCGTCAATCTTCAATCCTCAATACTCAATCCTCTATCCTCAATCCTCATTCTTCAATCCTCAATACCCAATCCTCAGTCTTCAACCCTCAATCCTCAATCCTCAATTCTCAATCCTCAATCCTCAGCCCTCGGTCCTCAAACCTCAATCCTCAACCCTCAGCCCTCATCCTCAATCCTCAATCCTCAATCCTCAATTCTCAATCTTCAATCCTCAATACTCAATCTTCAATCCTCAATGCTCAGTCCTCAAATTTCAATTCTGAATCCTCAATCCGGAACCCTCAATCTTCAGCCCTCAGTCCTCAACAATCAGTTGTCAATCCTCAATCCTCAATAGAATATACTCAATTCACAGTTTTCAATACTCAATACTCAATCTGCAATCTTCAAATCTCTATCCACAAACATCAATTCTCATCACTCAACCCTCAACACTCAGTCCTCAATGTTCAATCCTCAATCCTCAATTCTCAATCTTCAATCCTCAATACTGAACCTTCAATCCTCAATCCTCAATCCTCAGTCCTCAATCCTCAATCCTCAATCTTAATCTTCAATCCTCAGTACTCAATCTTCAATCCTCAATCCTCAATCCTCAATCCTCAATCCTCAATCCTCAATCCTCAATCTTCTATCTTCAGTACTCAATCTTCAATCCTCAATCCTGAATCCTCAATCCTCAATCCTCAATCTTCAATCCTCAATACTCAATCTTCAATCCTCAATCCTCAATCCTCTATCCTCAATCCTCAATCCTCAATACTCAATCGTCAATCTTCAATCCTCAGTACTCAATCTTCAATCCTCAATCCTCAATCCTCAATCCTCAATCCTCAATCTTCAATCCCCAATACTCAATCTTCAATCCTCAATCCTCAATCCTCAATCCTCAATCCTCAATCCTCAATCCTCAGTCCTCAAACCTCAATCCTGAATCCTCAATCCTGAATCCTCAATCTTCAGCCCTCAGTCCTCAACAGTCAGTGGTCCATCCTCAATCCTCAATAGAATACCATGATTTCACAGTTTTCAATACTCAATACTCAACCTGCAATCTTCAAATCTCTATCCACAAACATCAATTCTCATCATTCAACCCTCAAAATTCAGTCCCCAATCCTCAATTTTCAATCCTCAATCCTCAATCCTCAATCCACAATCCTCAACCTTCAATCCTCAATACTCAATCTTCAATCCTCAATCCTCAATACTCAATCCTCAATTCTCATTACTCGATCGTCAATCTTCAATCCTCAATACTCAATCCTCAATACTCAATCCTCATTCTTCAATCCTCAATACCCAATCCTCAGTCTTCAACACTCAATCCTCAATCCTCAATCCTCAATCCTCAATCCTCAATCCTCAATCTTCAATCTTCAGTACTCAATCTTCAATCCTCAATCCTCAATCCTCAATCCTCAATCCTCAAACTTCAATCCTCAATACTCAATCTTCAATCCTCAATCCTCAATCCTCTATCCTCAATCCTCAATCCTCAATCCTCAATCGTCAATCTTCAATCCTCAGTACTCAATCTTCAATCCTCAATCCTCAATTCTCAATCCTCAATCCTCAATCTTCAATCCCCAATACTCAATCTTCAATCCTCAATCCTCAATCCTCAATCCTCAATCCTCAATCCTCAATCCTCAATCTTCAATCTTCAGTACTCAATCTTCAATCCTCAATCCTGAATCCTCAATCCTCGATCCTCAATCCTCAATACTCAATACTCAATCTTCAATCCTCAATCCTCAATCCTCTATCCTCAATCCTCAATCCTCTATCCTCAATCCTCAATCCTCAATCCTCAATCGTCAATCTTCAATCCTCAATACTCAATCTTCAATCCCCAATCCTCTGTCCTCAATCCTCAATGCTCAATCTTCAATCCTCAATACCCAATCCTCAATCGTCAATCTTCAATCCTCAATACTCAATCTTCAATCCTCAATCCTCTGTCCTCAATCCTCAATGCTCAATCTTCAATCCTCAATACCCAATCCTCAATCTTAAATCCTCAATCCTCAATTCGCAATCCTCAATCCTCAATCCTCAGGCCTCAAGTATCAATACTCAACCCTCAGTCCTCGTCCTCAATCCACGACCTTCAATCCTCAATCCTCAATCTTCATTCATCAATATTCAACCTTCCATCCTCAATCCTCAATCCTCAATCCTCAATCCTCAATCCTCAATGTTCAATCATCAATACCCGATCCTCAGTCTTCAATCCTCAATCCTCAATCCTCAATCCTCAATCCTCAATCCTCAATCCTCAATCTTCAGCCCTCAGTCCTCAACAGTCAGTGGTCCATCCTCAATCCTCAATAGAATACCATGATTTCACAGTTTTCAATACTCAATACTCAACCTGCAATCTTCAAATCTCTATCCACAAACATCAATTCTCATCATTCAACCCTCAACATTCAGTCCCCAATCCTCAATTTTCAATCCTCAATCCTCAATCCTCAATCCACAATCCTCAACCTTCAATCCTCAATACTCAATCTTCAATCCTCAATCCTCAATACTCAATCCTCAATTCTCAATACTCGATCGTCAATCTTCAATCCTCAATACTCAATCCTCAATCCTCAATCCTCATTCTTCAATCCTCAATACCCAATCCTCAGTCTTCAACCCTCAATCCTCAATCCTCAATTCTCAATCCTCAATCCTCAGTCCTCGGTCCTCAAACCTCAATCCTCAACCCTCAGCCCTCATTCTCAATCCTCAATCCTCAATCCTCAATTCTCAATCTTCAATCCTCAATACTCAATCTTCAATCCTCAATGCTCAGTCCTCAAATTTCAATTCTGAATCCTCAATCCGGAACCCTCAATCTTCAGCCCTCTGTCCTCAACAATCAGTTGTCAATCCTCAACCCTCAATAGAATATACTCAATTCACAGTTTTCAATACTCAATACTCAATCTGCAATCTTCAAATCTCTATCCACAAACATCAATTCTCATCACTCAACCCTCAACACTCAGTCCTCAATGTTCAATCCTCAATCCTCAATTCTCAATCTTCAATCCTCAATACTGAACCTTCAATCCTCAATCCTCAATCCTCAGTCCTCAATCCTCAATCCTCAATCTTAATCTTCAATCCTCAGTACTCAATCTTCAATCCTCAATCCTCAATCCTCAATCCTCAATCCTCAATCTTCAATCCCCAATGCTCAATCTTCAATCCTCAATCCTCAATCCTCAATCCTCAATCCTCAATCCTCAATCCTCAATCTTCAATCTTCAGTACTCAATCTTCAATCCTCAATCCTGAATCCTCAATCCTCAATCCTCAATCTTCAATCCTCAATACTCAATCTTCAATCTTCAATCCTCAATCCTCTATCCTCAATCCTCAATCCTCAATCCTCAATCGTCAATCTTCAATCCACAGTACTCAATCTTCAATCCTCAATCCTCAATCCTCAATCCTCAATCCTCAACCTTCAATCCCCAATACTCAATCTTCAATCCTCAATCCTCAATCCTCAATCCTCAATCCTCTTATCCTCAATCCTCAATCTTCAATCTTCAGTACTCAATCTTCAATCCTCAATCCTGAATCCTCAATCCTCAATCCTCAATCTTCAATCCTCAATACTCAATCTTCAATCCTCAATCCTCAATCCTCTATCCTCAATCCTCAATCCTCAATCCTCAATCGTCAATCTTCAATCCTCAATACTCAATCTTCAATCCTCAATCCTCTGTCCTCAATCCTCAATGCTCAATCTTCAATCCTCAATACCCAATCCTCAATCGTCAATCTTCAATCTTCAATCCTCAATCCTCAATCCTCTATTCTCAATCGTCAATCCTCAACGCTCAATCCTCAATATTCAATCCTCAATACTCAATATTCAACCCTCAATCCTCAATACTCAATCCCCAATCCTCATTCTTCAATCCTCAATCCTCAATAATCAGTTCGCAATCCTCAATCCTCAATCCTCGGACCTCAGGCATCAACACTCAACCCTCAGTCCTCGCTCTCAATCCACAACCCTCAATCCTCAATCCTCAATCTCCATTCATCAATATTCAATACTCAATCCTCAATCCTCAATCCTCAATCCTCATTCTTCAATCCTCAATACCCAATCCTCAATCTTCAACCCCCAATACTCAATCCTCAATTCTCAATCCTCAATCCTCAGTCCTCAGTCCTCAAACATCAATCCTCAACCCTCAGCCCTTATCCTCAATCCTCAATCCTCAAACGTCAATTCTCAATCTTCAATCCTCAATACTCAATCTTCAATCCTCAATGCTCAGTCCTCAAATTTCATTTCTGAATCGTCAATCCGGAACACTCAATCTTCAGCCCTAAGTCCTCAACAATCAGTTGTCAATCCTCAATCCTCAATAGAATATACTCAATTCACAGTTTTGAATACTCAATACTCAATCTGCAATCTTCAAATCTCTATCCACAAACATCAATTCTCATCACTCAACCCTCAACACTCAGTCCTCAATGTTCAATCCTCAATCCTCAATTCTCAATCTTCAATCCTCAATACTGAACCTTCAATCCTCAATCCTCAATCGTCAGTCCTCAATCCTCAATCCTCAATCTTAATCTTCAACCCTCAGTACTCAATCTTCAATCCTCAATCCTCAATGCTCAATCCTCAATCCTCAATCCTCAATCCTCAATACTCAATCTTCAATCCTCAATCCCCAATCCTCAATCCTCAATCCTCAATCCTCAATCCTCAATCCTCAAATTTCAATTCTGAATCCTCAATCCGGAACCCTCAATCTTCAGCCCTCAGTCCTCAACAATCAGTTGTCAATCCTCAATCCTCAATAGAATATACTCAATTCACAGTTTTCAATACTCAATACTCAATATGCAATCTTCAAATCTCTATCCACAAACATCAATTCTCACCACTCAACCCTCAACACTCAGTCCTCAATGTTCAATCCTCAATCCTCAATACTCAATCTTCAATCCCCAATACTGAACCTTCAATCCCCAATCCTCCATCCTCAGTCCTCAATCCTCAATCCTCAATCTTAATCTTCAATCCTCAGTACTCAATCTTCAATCCTCAATCCTCAATCCTCAATCCTCAATCCTCAATCTTCAATCCTCAATACTCAATCTTCAATCCTCAATCCTCAATCCTCACTCCTCAATCCTCAATCCTCAATCTTAATCTTCAATCCTCAATCCTCAATCCTCAATCCTCAATCTTCAATCCTCAATACTCAATCCTCAATCCTCAATCCTAAATCCTCAATCCTCAATCCTCAAGCCTCAATCCTCAATCTTAATCTTCAATCCTCAATCCTCAATCCTCAATCCTCAATCTTCAATCCTCAATACTCAATCCTCAATCTTCAATCCTCAATCCTCAATCCTCAATCCTCAATCCTCAATATTCAATCCTCAATACTCAATGTTCAATCCTCAATCCTCAATACTCAATCCCCAATCCTCATTCTTCAATCCTCATTCTTCAATCCTCAATACCCAATCCTCAATCTTCAATCCTCAATCCTCAATCCTCAGTTCGCAATCCTCAATCCTCAATCCTCAGACCTCAGGCATCAACACTCAACCCTCAGTCCTCGTTCTCAATCCACAACCCTCAATCCTCAATCCTCAATCTTCATTCATCAATATTCAACCTTCAATCCTCAATCCTCAATACTCAATCCTCAATCCTCAATGTTCAATCCTCAACAGCCAATCCTCAATCTTCACTCCTCAATCCTCAATCCTCAATTCTCATTCCTCAATCCTCAATCCTCAGTCCTCTCTCCTCAAACCTCAATCCTGAATCCTCAATCCTGAATCCTCGATCTTCAGCCCTCAGTCCTCAACAATCAGTTGTCAATCCTCAATCCTCAATAGAATATAATCAATTCACAGTTTTCAATACTCAATACCCAATCTGCAATCTTCAAATCTCTATCCACAAACATCAATTCTCATCATTCAACCCTCAACATTCAGTCCCCAGTCCTCAATTTTCAATCCTCAATCCTCAATCCTCAATCCACAATCCTCAACCTTCAATCCTCAATACTCAATCTTCAATCATCAATCCTCAACACTCAATCCTCAATTCTCAATCCTGGATCGTCAACCTTCAATCCTCAATTCTCAATCTTCAATCCTTAATCCTCAATCCTCAATCCTCAATCCTCAATCTTCAATCCTCAATACTCAATCTTCAATCCTCAATCGTCAATCCTCAATCCTCAATCCTCAATCCTCAATCTTCAATCTTCAGTACTCAATCTTCAATCCTCAATCCTGAATCCTCAATCCTCAATCCTCAATCTTCAATCCTCAATACTCAATCTTCAATCCTCAATCCTCAATCCTCTATCCTCAATCCTCAATCCTCAATCGTCAATCTTCAATCCTCAATACTCAATCTCCAATCCTCAATCCTCTGTCCTCAATACTCAATGCTCAATCTTCAATCCTCAATACCCCATCCTCAATCTTAAATCCTCAATCCTCAATTCGCAATCCTCAATCCTCAATCCTCAGGCCTCAAGTATCAATACTCAACCCTCAGTCCTCGTCCTCAATCCACGACCTTCAATCCTCAATCCTCAATCGTCATTCATCAATATTCAACCTTCAATTCTCAATCCTCAATCCTCAATCCTCAATCCTCAATCCTCAATGTTCAATCATCAATACCCGATCCTCAGTCTTCAATCCTCAATCCTCAATCCTCAATCCTCAATCCTCAATCCTCAATCCTCAGTCCTCAAACCTCAATCCTGAATCCTCAATCCTGAATCCTCAATCTTCAGCCCTCAGCCCTCAACAGTCAGTGGTCCATCCTCAATCCTCAATAGAATACCATGATTTCACAGCTTTCAATACTCAATACTCAACCTGCAATCTTCAAATCTCTATCCACAAACATCAATTCTCATCACTTAAACCTCAACAATCAGTCCCCAATCCACAATATTCAAGCCTCAATCCTCAATCCTCAATCCACAATCCTCAACCTTCAATCCTCAATACTCAATCTTCAATCCTCAATCCCCAACCCCCAATCCTCAATTCGCAATCCTCAATAGTCGATCTTCAATCCTCAATACTCAATATTCAATCCTCAATCCTCAATCCTCAATACCCAATCCTCAATCTTCAATCCTCAACACTCAATCCTCAATTCTCAATCCTCAATCCTCAATCCTCAGACCTCAAACATAAATATTCAACCCTCAGTCCTCGTCCTCAATCCTCAACCCTCAATCCTCAACCCTCAATCCTCAATCCTCAATCTTCAATCGTCAATCCTCAATACTCAATCCTCAATCCTCAATCCTCAATCCTCAATCTTCATTCCTCAATACTCAATCTTCAATCCTCAATCCTCAGTCCTCAATCCTCAATCCTCAATATTCAATCCTCAATCCTCAATACTCAATATTCAATCCTCAATCCTCAATACTCAATCCCCAATCTACATTCTTCAATCCTCATTCTTCATTCCTCAATACCCAATCCTCAATCTTCAATCCTCAATCCTCAATCCTCAGTTCGCAATCCTCAATCCTCAATCCTCAGACCTCAGGCATCAACACTCAACCCTCAGTCCTCGTTCTCAATCCACAACCCTCAATCCTCTATCCTCAATCTTCATTCATCAATATTCAACCTTCAATCCTCAATCCTCAATCCTCAATCCTCAATCCTCAATCCTCCATGTTCAATCCTCAACAGCCAATCCTCAATCTTCAATCCTCAATCCTCAATCCTCAATTCTCAATCTTCAATCCTCAATACTCAATCTTCAATCCTCAATCCTCAATCCTCTATCCTCAATCCTCAATCCTCAATTCTGAATCCTCAATCCTCAATCCTCAATCTTCAATCTTCAGTACTCAATATTCAATCCTCAATCCCGAATCCTCAATCCTCAATCCTCAATCTTCAATCCTCAATACTCAATCTTCAATCCTCAATCCTCAATCCTCTATCCTCAATCCTCAATCCTCAATCCTCAATCGTCAATCTTCAATCCTCAATACTCAATCTTCAATCCTCAATCTTCTGTCCTCAATCCTCAATGCTCAATCTTCAATCCTCAATACCCAATCCTCAATCTTAAATCCTCAATCCTCAATTCGCAATCCTCAATCCTGAATCCTCAGGCCTCAAGTATCAATACTCAACCCTTAGTCCTCGTCCTCAATCCACGACCTTCAATCCTCAATCCTCAATCTTCATTCATCAATATTCAACCTTCAATCCTCAATCCTCAATCCTCAATCCTCAATCCTCAATCCTCAAGGTTCAATCAGCAATACCCGATCCTCAGTCTTCAATCCTCAATCCTCAATCCTCAGTCCTCAAACCTCAATCCTGAATCCTCAATCCTGAATCCCCAACCTTCAGCCCTCAGTCCTCAACAATCAGTATTCCATCCTCAATCCTAAATAGAATATCATGATTTCACAGCTTTCAATACTCAATACTCAACCTGCAATCTTCAAATCTCTATCCACAAACATCAATCCTCATCACTCAACCCTCAACACTCAGTCCCCAATCCTCAATATTCAAGCCTCAATCCTCAATCCTCAATCCACAATCCTCAACCTTCAATCCTCAATACTCAATCTTCAATCCTCAATCCCCAACCCTCAATCCTCAATTCGCAATCCTCAATAGTCGATCTTCAATCCTCAATACTCAATATTCAATCCTCAATCCTCAATCCTCAATCCTCAATCATCATTCTTCAATCCTCAATACCCTATCCTCAATCTTCAATCCTCAATACTCAATCCTCAATTCCCAATCCTCAATCTTCAATCCTCAATCCTCAATCCTCAATTCTCAATCCTCAATCCTCAATCCTCAGACCTCAATCATAAATATTCAACCCTCAGTCCTCGTCCTCAATCCACAACCCTCAATCCTCAATCCTCAATCCTCAATCCTCAATCTTCAATCCTCAATCCTCAATCCTCAATCCTCAATCCTCAATCCTCAATTCTCAATCTTCAATCCTCAATACTCAATCTTCAATCCTCAATCCTCAGTCCTCAATCCTCAATCCTCAATCCTCAATATTCAATCCTCAATACTCAATATTCAATCCTCAATCCTCAATACTCAATCCCCAATCCTCATTCTTCAATCCTCATTCTTCAATCCTCAATACCCAATCCTCAATCTTCAATCTTCAATCCTCAATCCTCAGTTCCCAATCCTCAATCCTCAATCCTCAGACCTCAGGCATCAACACTCAACCCTCAGTCCTCGTTCTCAATCCACAACCCTCAATCCTCAATCCTCAATCTTCATTCATCAATATTCAACCTTCAATCCTCAATCCTCAATCCTCAATCCTCAATCCTCAATTTTCAATCCTCAACAGCCAATCCTCAATCTTCAATCCTCAATCCTCAATCCTCAATTCTCAATCCCCAATCCTCAATCCTCAGTCCTCTCTCCTCAAACCTCAATCCTGAATCATCAATCCAGAATCCTCAAGCTTCAGCCCTCAGTCCTCAACAATCAGTTGTCAATCCTCAATCCTCAATAGAATATCATCAATTCACAGTTTTCAATACTCAATACTCAATCTGCAGTCTTCAAATCTCTATCCACAAACATCAATTCTCATCATTCAACCCTCAACATTCAGTCCCCAGTCCTCAATCTTCAATCCTCAATCCTCAATCCTCAATCCACAATCCTCAACCTTCAATCCTCAATACTCAATCTTCAATCCTCAATCCTCAATACTCAATCCTCAATTCTCAATCCTCGATCGTCAATCTTCAATCCTCAATTCTCAATCTTCAATCCTCAATCCTCAATCCTCAATCCTCAATCCTCATTCTTCAATCCTCAATACCCAATCCTCAGAATTCAACCCTCAATCCTCAATCCTCAATTCTCAATCCTCAATCCTCAGTCCTCGGTCCTCAAACCTCAATCCTCAACCCTCAGCCCTCATCCTCAATCCTCAATCCTCAATCCTCAATTCTCAATCTTCAATCCTCAATACTCAATCTTCAATCCTCAATGCTCAGTCCTCAAATTTCAATTCTGAATCCTCAATCCGGAACCCACAATCTTCAGCCCTCAGTCCTCAACAATCAGTTGTCAATCCTCAATCCTCAATAGAATATACTCAATTCACAGTTTTCAATACTCAATACTCAATCTGCAATCTTCAAATCTCTATCCACAAACATCAATTCTCATCACTCAACCCTCAACACTCAGTCCTCAATGTTCAATTCTCAATCCTCAATTCTCAATCTTCAATCCTCAATACTGAACCTTCAATCCTCAATCCTCAATCCTCAATCTTAATTTTCAATCCTCAGTACTCAATCCTCAATCCTCAATCTTCAAACTTCAGTACTCAATCTTCAATCCTCAATCCTGAATCCTCAATCCTCAATCCTCAATCCGGAACCCTCAATCTTCAGCCCTCAGCCCTCAACAATCAGTTGTCAATCCTCAATCCTCAATAGAATATCATCAATTCACAGTTTTCAATACTCAATACTCAACCTGCAATCTTCAAATCTCTATCCACAAACATCAATTCTCATCATTCATCCCTCAACATTCAGTCCCCAATCCTCAATTTTCAATCCACAATCCTCAATCCTCAATCCACAATCCTCAACCTTCAATCGTCAATACTCATCTTCAATCCTCAATCCTCAATACTCAATCCTCAATTCTCAATACTCGATCGTCAATCTTCAATCCTCAATACTCAATCCTCAATCCTCAATCCTCAATCCTCAATCTTCAATCCCCAATACTCAATCTTCAATACCCAATCCTCAGTCTTCAACCCTCAATCCTCAATCCTCAATTCTCAATCCTCAATCCTCAATCCGGAACCCTCAATCTTCAGCCCTCAGCCCTCAACAATCAGTTGTCAATCCGCAATCCTCAATAGAATATACTCAATTCACAGTTTTCAATACTCAATACTCAATCTGCAATCTTCAAATCTCTATCCACAAACATCAATTCTCATCACTCAACCCTCAACACTCTGTCCTCAATGTTCAATCCTCAATCCTCAATTCTCAATCTTCAATCCTCAATACTGAACCTTCAATCCTCAATCCTCAATCCTCAGTCCTCAATCCTCAATCCTCAATCTTAATCTTCAATCCTCAGTACTCAATCTTCAATCCTCAATCCTCAATCCTCAATCCTCAATCCTCAATCTTCAATCCCCAATACTCAATCTTCAATCCTCAATCCCCAATCCTCAATCCTCAATCCTCAATCCTCAATCCTCAATCTTCAATCTTCAGTACTCAATCTTCAATCCTCAATCCCGAATCCTCAATCCTCAATCCTCAATCTTCAATTCTCAATCCTCAATCCTCAGTCCTCGGTCCTCAAACCTCAATCCTCAACCCTCAGCCCTCATCCTCAATCCTCAATCCTCAATCCTCAATTCTCAATCTTCAATCCTCAATACTCAATCTTCAATCCTCAATGCTCAGTCCTCAAATTTCAATTCTGAATCCTCAATACGGAACCCACAATCTTCAGCCCTCAGTCCTCAACAATCAGTTGTCAATCCTCAATCCTCAATAGAATATACTCAATTCACAGTTTTCAATACTCAATACTCAATCTGCAATCTTCAAATCTCTATCCACAAACATCAATTCTCATCACTCAACCCTCAACACTCAGTCCTCAATGTTCAATCCTCAATCCTCAATTCTCAATCTTCAATCCTCAATACTGAACCTTCAATCCTCAATCCTCAATCCTCAATCTTAATCTTCAATCCTCAGTACTCAATCCTCAATCCTCAATCTTCAAACTTCAGTACTCAATCTTCAATCCTCAATCCTGAATCCTCAATCCTCAATCCTCAATCCGGAACCCTCAATCTTCAGCCCTCAGCCCTCAACAATCAGTTGCCAATCCTCAATCCTCAATAGAATATCATCAATTCACAGTTTTCAATACTCAATACTCAACCTGCAATCTTCAAATCTCTATCCACAAACATCAATTCTCATCATTCATCCCTCAACATTCAGTCCCCAATCCTCAATTTTCAATCCACAATCCTCAATCCTCAATCCACAATCCTCAACCTTCAATCGTCAATACTCATCTTCAATCCTCAATCCTCAATACTCAATCCTCAATTCTCAATACTCGATCGTCAATCTTCAATCCTCAATACTCAATCCTCAATCCTCAATCCTCAATCCTCAATCTTCAATCCCCAATACTCAATCTTCAATACCCAATCCTCAGTCTTCAACCCTCAATCCTCAATCCTCAATTCTCAATCCTCAATCCTCAATCCGGAACCCTCAATCTTCAGCCCTCAGCCCTCAACAATCAGTTGTCAATCCGCAATCCTCAATAGAATATACTCAATTCACAGTTTTCAATACTCAATACTCAATCTGCAATCTTCAAATCTCTATCCACAAACATCAATTCTCATCACTCAACCCTCAACACTCTGTCCTCAATGTTCAATCCTCAATCCTCAATTCTCAATCTTCAATCCTCAATACTGAACCTTCAATCCTCAATCCTCAATCCTCAGTCCTCAATCCTCAATCCTCAATCTTAATCTTCAATCCTCAGTACTCAATCTTCAATCCTCAATCCTCAATCCTCAATCCTCAATCCTCAATCTTCAATCCCCAATACTCAATCTTCAATCCTCAATCCCCAATCCTCAATCCTCAATCCTCAATCCTCAATCCTCAATCTTCAATCTTCAGTACTCAATCTTCAATCCTCAATCCCGAATCCTCAATCCTCAATCCTCAATCTTCAATCCTCAATACTCAATCTTCAATCCTCAATCCTCAATCCTCTATCCTCAATCCTCAATCCTCAATCCTCAATCCTCAATCTTCAATCCCCAATACTCAATCTTCAATACCCAATCCTCAGTCTTCAACCCTCAATCCTCAATCCTCAATTCTCAATCCTCAATCCTCAATCCGGAACCCTCAATCTTCAGCCCTCAGCCCTCAACAATCAGTTGTCAATCCGCAATCCTCAATAGAATATACTCAATTCACAGTTTTCAATACTCAATACTCAATCTGCAATCTTCAAATCTCTATCCACAAACATCAATTCTCATCACTCAACCCTCAACACTCAGTCCTCAATGTTCAATCCTCAATCCTCAATTCTCAATCTTCAATCCTCAATACTGAACCTTCAATCCTCAATCCTCAATCCTCAGTCCTCAATCCTCAATCCTCAATCTTAATCTTCAATCCTCAATACTCAATCTTCAATCCTCAATCCTCAGTCCTCAATCCTCAATCCTCAATCCTCAATATTCAATCCTCAATACTCAATATTCAATCCTCAATCCTCAATACTCAATCCCCAATCCTCATTCTTCAATCCTCATTCTTCAATCCTCAATACCCAATCCTCAATCTTCAATCTTCAATCCTCAATCCTCAGTTCCCAATCCTCAATCCTCAATCCTCAGACCTCAGGCGTCAACACTCAACCCTCAGTCCTCGTTCTCAATCCACAACCCTCAATCCTCAATCCTCAATCTTCATTCATCAATATTCAACCTTCAATCCTCAATCCTCAATCCTCAATCCTCAATCCTCAATTTTCAATCCCCAACAGCCAATCCTCAATCTTCAATCCTCAATCCTCAATCCTCAATTCTCAATCCTCAATCCTCAATCCTCAGTCCTCTCTCCTCAAACCTCAATCCTGAATCATCAATCCAGAATCCTCAAGCTTCAGCCCTCAGTCCTCAACAATCAGTTGTCAATCCTCAATCCTCAATAGAATATCATCAATTCACAGTTTTCAATACTCAATACTCAACCTGCAATCTTCAAATCTCTATCCACAAACATCAATTCTCATCATTCATCCCTCAACATTCAGTCCCCAATCCTCAATTTTCAATCCACAATCCTCAATCCTCAATCCACAATCCTCAACCTTCAATCGTCAATACTCATCTTCAATCCTCAATCCTCAATACTCAATCCTCAATTCTCAATACTCGATCGTCAATCTTCAATCCTCAATACTCAATCCTCAATCCTCAATCCTCAATCCTCAATCTTCAATCCCCAATACTCAATCTTCAATACCCAATCCTCAGTCTTCAACCCTCAATCCTCAATCCTCAATTCTCAATCCTCAATCCTCAATCCGGAACCCTCAATCTTCAGCCCTCAGCCCTCAACAATCAGTTGTCAATCCGCAATCCTCAATAGAATATACTCAATTCACAGTTTTCAATACTCAATACTCAATCTGCAATCTTCAAATCTCTATCCACAAACATCAATTCTCATCACTCAACCCTCAACACTCTGTCCTCAATGTTCAATCCTCAATCCTCAATTCTCAATCTTCAATCCTCAATACTGAACCTTCAATCCTCAATCCTCAATCCTCAGTCCTCAATCCTCAATCCTCAATCTTAATCTTCAATCCTCAGTACTCAATCTTCAATCCTCAATCCTCAATCCTCAATCCTCAATCCTCAATCTTCAATCCCCAATACTCAATCTTCAATCCTCAATCCCCAATCCTCAATCCTCAATCCTCAATCCTCAATCCTCAATCTTCAATCTTCAGTACTCAATCTTCAATCCTCAATCCCGAATCCTCAATCCTCAATCCTCAATCTTCAATCCTCAATACTCAATCTTCAATCCTCAATCCTCAATCCTCTATCCTCAATCCTCAATCCTCAATCCTCAATCCTCAATCTTCAATCCCCAATACTCAATCTTCAATACCCAATCCTCAGTCTTCAACCCTCAATCCTCAATCCTCAATTCTCAATCCTCAATCCTCAATCCGGAACCCTCAATCTTCAGCCCTCAGCCCTCAACAATCAGTTGTCAATCCGCAATCCTCAATAGAATATACTCAATTCACAGTTTTCAATACTCAATACTCAATCTGCAATCTTCAAATCTCTATCCACAAACATCAATTCTCATCACTCAACCCTCAACACTCAGTCCTCAATGTTCAATCCTCAATCCTCAATTCTCAATCTTCAATCCCCAATACTCAATCTTCAATCCTCAATCCTCAATCCTCAATCCTCAATCCTCAATCCTCAATCCACAATCCTCAACCTTCAATCCTCAATACTCAATCTTCAATCCTCAATCCTCAATACTCAATCCTCAATTCTCAATCCTCGATCGTCAATCTTCAATCCTCAATTCTCAATCTTCAATCCTCAATCCTCAATCCTCAATCCTCAATCCTCATTCTTCAATCCTCAATACCCAATCCTCAGAATTCAACCCTCAATCCTCAATCCTCAATTCTCAATCCTCAATCCTCAGTCCTCGGTCCTCAAACCTCAATCCTCAACCCTCAGCCCTCATCCTCAATCCTCAATCCTCAATCCTCAATTCTCAATCTTCAATCCTCAATACTCAATCTTCAATCCTCAATGCTCAGTCCTCAAATTTCAATTCTGAATCCTCAATCCGGAAACCACAATCTTCAGCCCTCAGCCCTCAACAATCAGTTGTCAATCCTCAATCCTCAATAGAATATCATCAATTCACAGTTTTCAATACTCAATACTCAACCTGCAATCTTCAAATCTCTATCCACAAACATCAATTCTCATCATTCATCCCTCAACATTCAGTCCCCAATCCTCAATTTTCAATCCACAATCCTCAATCCTCAATCCACAATCCTCAACCTTCAATCGTCAATACTCAATCTTCAATCCTCAATCCTCAATACTCAATCCTCAATTCTCAATACTCGATCGTCAATATTCAATCCTCAATACTCAATCCTCAATCCTCAATCTTCAATCCCCAATACTCAATCTTCAATACCCAATCCTCAGTCTTCAACCCTCAATCCTCAATCCTCAATTCTCAATCCTCAATCCTCAATCCGGAACCCTCAATCTTCAGCCCTCAGCCCTCAACAATCAGTTGTCAATCCTCAATCCTCAATAGAATATACTCAATTCACAGTTTTCAATACTCAATACTCAATCTGCAATCTTCAAATCTCTATCCACAAACATCAATTCTCATCACTCAACCCTCAACACTCAGTCCTCAATGTTCAATCCTCAATCCTCAATTCTCAATCTTCAATCCTCAATACTGAACCTTCAATCCTCAATCCTCAATCCTCAGTCCTCAATCCTCAATCCTCAATCTCAATCTTCAATCCTCAGTACTCAATCTTCAATCCTCAATCCTCAATCCTCAATCCTCAATCCTCAATCTTCAATCCCCAATACTCAATCTTCAATCCTCAATCCTCAATCCTCAATCCTCAATCCTCAATCCTCAATCCTCAATCTTCAATCTTCAGAACTCAATCTTCAATCCTCAATCCCGAATCCTCAATCCTCAATCCTCAATCTTCAATCCTCAATACTCAATCTTCAATCCTCAATCCTCAATCCTCTATCCTCAATCCTCAATCCTCAATCCTCAATCCTCAATCTTCAATCCCCAATACTCAATCTTCAATACCCAATCCTCAGTCTTCAACCCTCAATCCTCAATCCTCAATTCTCAATCCTCAATCCTCAATCCGGAACCCTCAATCTTCAGCCCTCAGCCCTCAACAATCAGTTGTCAATCCTCAATCCTCAATAGAATATACTCAATTCACAGTTTTCAATACTCAATACTCAATCTGCAATCTTCAAATCTCTATCCACAAACATCAATTCTCATCACTCAACCCTCAACACTCAGTCCTCAATGTTCAATCCTCAATCCTCAATTCTCAATCTTCAATCCTCAATACTGAACCTTCAATCCTCAATCCTCAATCCTCAGTCCTCAATCCTCAATCCTCAATCTTAATCTTCAATCCTCAGTACTCAATCTTCAATCCTCAATCCTCAATCCTCAATCCTCAATCCTCAATCTTCAATCCCCAATACTCAATCTTCAATCCTCAATCCTCAATCCTCAATCCTCAATCCTCAATCCTCAATCCTCAATCTTCAATCTTCAGTACTCAATCTTCAATCCTCAATCCCGAATCCTCAATCCTCAATCCTCAATCTTCAATCCTCAATACTCAATCTTCAATCCTCAATCCTCAATCCTCTATCCTCAATCCTCAATCCTCAATCCTCAATCGTCAATCTTCAATCCTCAATACTCAATCTTCAATCCTCAATCCTCTGTCCTCAATCCTCAATCCTCAATCTTCAATCCTCAATACCCAATCCTCAATCTTAAATCCTCAATCCTCAATTCGCAATCCTCAATCCCGAATCCTCAGGCCTCAAGTATCAATACTCAACCCTTAGTCCTCGTCCTCAATCCACGACCTTCAATCCTCAATCCTCAATCTTCATTCATCAATATTCAACCTTCAATCCTCAGTCCTCAATCCTCAATCCTCAATCCTCAATCCTCAATGTTCAATCATCAATACCCGATCCTCAGTCTTCAATCCTCAATCCTCAATCCTCAATCCTCAATCCTCAATCCTCAATCCTCAGTCCTCAAACCTCAATCCTGAATCCTCAATCCTGAATCCTCAATCTTCAGCCCTCAGTCCTCAACAGTCAGTGGTCCATCCTCAATCCTCAATAGAATACCATGATTTCACAGTTTTCAATACTCAATACTCAACCTGCAATCTTCAAATCTCTATCCACAAACATCAATTCTCATCATTCAACCCTCAACATTCAGTCCCCAATCCTCAATTTTCAATCCTCAATCCTCAATCCTCAATCCACAATCCTCAACCTTCAATCCTCAATACTCAATCTTCAATCCTCAATCCTCAATACTCAATCCTCAATTCTCAATACTCGATCGTCAATCTTCAATCCTCAATACTCAATCCTCAATCCTCAATCCTCATTCTTCAATCCTCAATACCCAATCCTCAGTCTTCAACCCTCAATCCTCAATCCTCAATTCTCAATCCTCAATCCTCAGTCCTCGGTCCTCAAACCTCAATCCTCAACCCTCAGCCCTCATCCTCAATCCTCAATCCTCAATCCTCAATTCTCAATCTTCAATCCTCAATACTCAATCTTCAATCCTCAATGCTCAGTCCTCAAATTTCAATTCTGAATCCTCAATCCGGAACCCTCAATCTTCAGCCCTCAGTCCTCAACAATCAGTTGTCAATCCTCAATCCTCAATAGAATATACTCAATTCACAGTTTTCAATACTCAATACTCAATCTGCAATCTTCAAATCTCTATCCACAAACATCAATTCTCATCACTCAACCCTCAACACTCAGTCCTCAATGTTCAATCCTCTATCCTCAATTCTCAATCTTCAATCCTCAATACTGAACCTTCAATCCTCAATCCTCAATCCTCAGTCCTCAATCCTCAAACCTCAATCTTAATCTTCAATCCTCAGTACTCAATCTTCAATCCTCAACCCTCAATCCTCAATCCTCAATCCTCAATCTTCAATCCCCAATACTCAATCTTCAATCCCCAATCCTCAATCCTCAATCCTCAATCCTCAATCCTCAATCCTCAATCTTCAATCTTCAGTACTCAATCTTCAATCCTCAATCCTGAATCCTCAATCCTCAATCCTCAATCTTCAATCCTCAATACTCAATCTTCAATCCTCAATCCTCAATCCTCTATCCTCAATCCTCAATCCTCAATCCTCAATCGTCAATCTTCAATCCTCAATACTCAATCTTCAATCCTCAATCCTCTGTCCTCAATCCTCAATGCTCAATCTTCAATCCTCAATACCCAATCCTCAATCTTAAATCCTCAATCCTCAATTCGCAATCCTCAATCCTCAATCCTCAGGCCTCAAGTATCAATACTCAACCCTTAGTCCTCGTCCTCAATCCACGACCTTCAATCCTCAATCCTCAATCTTCATTCATCAATATTCAACCTTCAATCCTCAATCCTCAATCCTCAATCCTCAATCCTCAATCCTCAATGTTCAATCATCAATACCCGATCCTCAGTCCTCAAACCTCAATCCTGAATCCTCAATCCTCAATCCTCAATCTTCAATCCTCAATACTCAATCTTCAATAATCAACACTCAATTCTCAATCGACAATACTCAATCCTCAATCGTCAATCCTCAATCCTCAATCCTCAATCTTCAATCTTCAGAACTCAATCTTCAATCCTCAATCCCGAATCCTCAATCCTCAATCCTCAATCTTCAATCCTCAATACTCAATCTTCAATCCTCAATCCTTAATCCTCTATCCTCAATCCTCAATCCTCAATCCTCAATCCTCAATCTTCAATCCCCAATACTCAATCTTCAATACCCAATCCTCAGTCTTCAACCCTCAATCCTCAATCCTCAATTCTCAATCCTCAATCCTCAATCCGGAACCCTCAATCTTCAGCCCTCAGCCCTCAACAATCAGTTGTCAATCCTCAATCCTCAATAGAATATACTCAATTCACAGTTTTCAATACTCAATACTCAATCTGCAATCTTCAAATCTCTATCCACAGACATCAATTCTCATCACTCAACCCTCAACACTCAGTCCTCAATGTTCAATCCTCAATCCTCAATTCTCAATCTTCAATCCTCAATACTGAACCTTCAATCCTCAATCCTCAATCCTCAGTCCTCAATCCTCAATCCTCAATCTTAATCTTCAATCCTCAGTACTCAATCTTCAATTCTCAATCCTCAATCCTCAATCCTCAATCCTCAATCTTCAATCCCCAATACTCAATCTTCAATCCTCAATCCTCTATCCTCAATCCTCAATCCTCAATCCTCAATCCTCAATCTTCAATCTTCAGTACTCAATCTTCAATCCTCAATCCCGAATCCTCAATCCTCAATCCTCAATCTTCAATCCTCAATACTCAATCTTCAATCCTCAATCCTCAATCCTCTATTCTCAATCCTCAATCCTCAATCCTCAATCGTCAATCTTCAATCCTCAATACTCAATCTTCAATCCTCAATCCTCTGTCCTCAATCCTCAATGCTCAATCTTCAATCCTCAATACCCAATCCTCAATCTTAAATCCTCAATCCTCAATTCGCAATCCTCAATCCCGAATCCTCAGGCCTCAAGTATCAATACTCAACCCTTAGTCCTCGTCCTCAATCCACGACCTTCAATCCTCAATCCTCAGTCTTCATTCATCAATATTCAACCTTCAATCCTCAGTCCTCAATCCTCAATCCTCAATCCTCAATCCTCAATGTTCAATCATCAATACCCGATCCTCAGGCTTCAATCCTCAATCCTCAATCCTCAATCCTCAATCCTCAATCCTCAATCCTCAGTCCTCAAACCTCAATCCTGAATCCTCAATCCTGAATCCTCAATCTTCAGCCCTCAGTCCTCAACAGTCAGTGGTCCATCCTCAATCCTCAATAGAATACCATGATTTCACAGTTTTCAATACTCAATACTCAACCTGCAATCTTCAAATCTCTATCCACAAACATCAATTCTCATCATTCAACCCTCAACATTCAGTCCCCAATCCTCAATTTTCAATCCTCAATCCTCAATCCTCAATCCACAATCCTCAACCTTCAATCCTCAATACTCAATCTTCAATCCTCAATCCTCAATACTCAATCCTCAATTCTCAATACTCGATCGTCAATCTTCAATCCTCAATACTCAATCCTCAATCCTCAATCCTCATTCTTCAATCCTCAATACCCAATCCTCAGTCTTCAACCCTCAATCCTCAATCCTCAATTCTCAATCCTCAATCCTCAGTCCTCGGTCCTCAAACCTCAATCCTCAACCCTCAGCCCTCATCCTCAATCCTCAATCCTCAATCCTCAATTCTCAATCTTCAATCCTCAATACTCAATCTTCAATCCTCAATGCTCAGTCCTCAAATTTCAATTCTGAATCCTCAATCCGGAACCCTCAATCTTCAGCCCTCAGTCCTCAACAATCAGTTGTCAATCCTCAATCCTCAATAGAATATACTCAATTCACAGTTTTCAATACTCAATACTCAATCTGCAATCTTCAAATCTCTATCCACAAACATCAATTCTCATCACTCAACCCTCAACACTCAGTCCTCAATGTTCAATCCTCTATCCTCAATTCTCAATCTTCAATCCTCAATACTGAACCTTCAATCCTCAATCCTCAATCCTCAGTCCTCAATCCTCAAACCTCAATCTTAATCTTCAATCCTCAGTACTCAATCTTCAATCCTCAACCCTCAATCCTCAATCCTCAATCCTCAATCTTCAATCCCCAATACTCAATCTTCAATCCCCAATCCTCAATCCTCAATCCTCAATCCTCAATCCTCAATCCTCAATATTCAATCTTCAGTACTCAATCTTCAATCCTCAATCCTGAATCCTCAATCCTCAATCCTCAATCTTCAATCCTCAATACTCAATCTTCAATCCTCAATCCTCAATCCTCTATCCTCAATCCTCAATCCTCAATCCTCAATCGTCAATCTTCAATCCTCAATACTCAATCTTCAATCCTCAATCCTCTGTCCTCAATCCTCAATGCTCAATCTTCAATCCTCAATACCCAATCCTCAATCTTAAATCCTCAATCCTCAATTCGCAATCCTCAATCCTCAATCCTCAGGCCTCAAGTATCAATACTCAACCCTTAGTCCTCGTCCTCAATCCACGACCTTCAATCCTCAATCCTCAATCTTCATTCATCAATATTCAACCTTCAATCCTCAATCCTCAATCCTCAATCCTCAATCCTCAATCCTCAATGTTCAATCATCAATACCCGATCCTCAGTCCTCAAACCTCAATCCTGAATCCTCAATCCTCAATCCTCAATCTTCAATCCTCAATACTCAATCTTCAATAATCAACCCTCAATTCTCAATCGACAATACTCAATCCTCAATCGTCAATCCTCAATCCTCAATCCTCAATCTTCAATCTTCAGAACTCAATCTTCAATCCTCAATCCCGAATCCTCAATCCTCAATCCTCAATCTTCAATCCTCAATACTCAATCTTCAATCCTCAATCCTTAATCCTCTATCCTCAATCCTCAATCCTCAATCCTCAATCCTCAATCTTCAATCCCCAATACTCAATCTTCAATACCCAATCCTCAGTCTTCAACCCTCAATCCTCAATCCTCAATTCTCAATCCTCAATCCTCAATCCGGAACCCTCAATCTTCAGCCCTCAGCCCTCAACAATCAGTTGTCAATCCTCAATCCTCAATAGAATATACTCAATTCACAGTTTTCAATACTCAATACTCAATCTGCAATCTTCAAATCTCTATCCACAGACATCAATTCTCATCACTCAACCCTCAACACTCAGTCCTCAATGTTCAATCCTCAATCCTCAATTCTCAATCTTCAATCCTCAATACTGAACCTTAAATCCTCAATCCTCAATCCTCAGTCCTCAATCCTCAATCCTCAATCTTAATCTTCAATCCTCAGTACTCAATCTTCAATCCTCAATCCTCAATCCTCAATCCTCAATCCTCAATCTTCAATCCCCAATACTCAATCTTCAATCCTCAATCCTCAATCCTCAATCCTCAATCCTCAATCCTCAATCCTCAATCTTCAATCTTCAGTACTCAATCTTCAATCCTCAATCCCGAATCCTCAATCCTCAATCCTCAATCTTCAATCCTCAATACTCAATCTTCAATCCTCAATCCTCAATCCTCTATCCTCAATCCTCAATCCTCAATCCTCAATCGTCAATCTTCAATCCTCAATACTCAATCTTCAATCCTCAATCCTCTGTCCTCAATTCTCAATGCTCAATCTTCAATCCTCAATACCCAATCCTCAATCTTAAATCCTCAATCCTCAATTCGCAATCCTCAATCCTGAATCCTCAGGCCTCAAGTATCAATACTCAACCCTTAGTCCTCGTCCTCAATCCACGACCTTCAATCCTCAATCCTCAATCTTCATTCATCAATATTCAACCTTCAATCCTCAGTCCTCAATCCTCAATCCTCAATCCTCAATCCTCAATGTTCAATCATCAATACCCGATCCTCAGTCTTCAATCCTCAATCCTCAATCCTCAATCCTCAATCCTCAATCCTCAATCCTCAGTCCTCAAACCTCAATCCTGAATCCTCAATCCTGAATCCTCAATCTTCAGCCCTCAGTCCTCAACAGTCAGTGGTCCATCCTCAATCCTCAATAGAATACCATGATTTCACAGTTTTCAATACTCAATACTCAACCTGCAATCTTCAAATCTCTATCCACAAACATCAATTCTCATCATTCAACCCTCAACATTCAGTCCCCGATCCTCAATTTTCAATCCTCAATCCTCAATCCTCAATCCACAATCCTCAACCTTCAATCCTCAATACTCAATCTTCAATCCTCAATCCTCAATACTCAATCCTCAATTCTCAATACTCGATCGTCAATCTTCAATCCTCAATACTCAATCCTCAATCCTCAATCCTCATTCTTCAATCCTCAATACCCAATCCTCAGTCTTCAACCCTCAATCCTCAATCCTCAATTCTCAATCCTCAATCCTCAGTCCTCGGTCCTCAAACCTCAATCCTCAACCCTCAGCCCTCATCCTCAATCCTCAATCCTCAATCCTCAATTCTCAATCTTCAATCCTCAATACTCAATCTTCAATCCTCAATGCTCAGTCCTCAAATTTCAATTCTGCATCCTCAATCCGGAACCCTCAATCTTCAGCCCTCAGTCCTCAACAATCAGTTGTCAATCCTCAATCCTCAATAGAATATACTCAATTCACAGTTTTCAATACTCAATACTCAATCTGCAATCTTCAAATCTCTATCCACAAACATCAATTCTCATCACTCAACCCACAACACTCAGTCCTCAATGTTCAATCCTCAATCCTCAATTCTCAATCTTCAATCCTCAATACTGAACCTTCAATCCTCAATCCTCAATCCTAAGTCCTCAATCCTCAATCCTCAATCTTAATAGTCAATCCTCAGTACTCAGTCTTCAATCCTCAATCCTCAATCCTCAATCCTCAATCCTCAATCTTCAATCCACAATACTCAATCTTCAATCCTCAATCCTCAATCCTCAATCCTCAATCCTCAATCCTCAATCCTCAATCTTCAATCTTCAGTACTCAATCTTCATTCCTCAATCCTGAATCCTCAATCGTCAATCCTCAATCTTCAATCCTCAATACTCAATCTTCAATCCTCAATCCTCAATCCTCTATCCTCAATCCTCAATCCTCAATCCTCAATCGTCAATCCTCAATCCTCAATACTCAATCTTCAATCCTCAATCCTCTGTCCTCAATCCTCAATGCTCAATCTTCAATCCTCAATACCCAATCCTCAATCTTAAATCCTCAATCCTCAATTCGCAATCCTCAATCCTCAATCCTCAGGCCTCAAGTATCAATACTCAACCCTCAGTCCTCGTCCTCAATCCACGACCTTCAACCCTCAATCCTCAATCTTCATTCATCAATATTCAACCTTCAATCCTCAATCCTCTATCCTCAATCCTCAATCCTCAATCCTCAATGTTCAATCATCAATACCCGATCCTCAGTCTTCAATCCTCAATCCTCAATCCTCAATCCTCAATCCTCAATCCTCAATCCTCAGTCCTCAAACCTCAATCCTAAATCCTCAATCCTGAATCCTCAATCTTCAGCCCTCAGTCCTCAACAGTCAGTGGTCCATCCTCAATCCTCAATAGAATACCATGATTTCACAGTTTTCAATACTCAATACACAACCTGCAATCTTCAAATCTCTATCCACAAACATCAATTCTCATCATTCAACCCTCAACATTCAGTCCCCAACCCTCAATTTTCAATCCTCAATCCTCAATCCTCAATCCACAATCCTCAACCTTCAATCCTCAATACTCAATCTTCAATCCTCAATCCTCAATACTCAATCCTCAATTCTCAATCCTCGGTCGTCAGTCTTCAATCCTCAATACTCAATCTTCAATCCTCAATCCTCAATCCTCAATCCTCAATCCTCATTCTTCAATCCTCAATACCCAATCCTCAGTCTTCAACCCTCAATCCTCAATCCTCAATTCTCAATCCTCAATCCTCAGTCCTCAATGCTCAGTCCTCGGTCCTCAAACCTCAATCCTCAACCCTCAGCCCTCATCCTCAATCCTCAATCCTCAATCCTCAATTCTCAATCTTCAATCCTCAATACTCAATCTTCAATCCTCAATGCTCAGTCCTCAAATTTCAATTCTGAATCCTCAATCCGGAACCCTCAATCTTCAGCCCTCAGTCCTCAACAATCAGTTGTCAATCCTCAATCCTCTATAGAATATACTCAATTCACAGTTTTCAATACTCAATACTCAATCTGCAATCTTCAAATCTCTATCCACAAACATCAATTCTCATCACTCAACCCTCAACACTCAGTCCTCAATGTTCAATCCTCAATCCTCAATTCTCAATCTTCAATCCTCAATACTGAACCTTCAATCCTCAATCCTCAATCCTCAGTCCTCAATCCTCAATCCTCAATCTTAATCTTCAATCCTCAGTACTCAATCTTCAATCCTCAATCCTCAATCCTCAATCCTCAATCCTCAATCTTCAATCCCCAATACTCAATCTTCAATCCTCAATCCTCAATCCTCAATCCTCAATCCTCAATCCTCAATCCTCAATCTTCAATCTTCAGTACTCAATCTTCAATCCTCAATCCTGAATCCTCAATCCTCAATCCTCAATCTTCAATCCTCAATACTCAATCTTCAATCCTCAATCCTCAATCCTCTATCCTCAATCCTCAATCCTCAATCCTCAATCGTCAATCTTCAATCCTCAATACTCAATCTTCAATCCTCAATCCTCTGTCCTCAATCCTCAATGCTCAATCTTCAATCCTCAATACCCAATCCTCAATCTTAAATCCTCAATCCTCAATTCGCAATCCTCAATCCTCAATCCTCAGGCCTCAAGTATCAATACTCAACCCTTAGTCCTCGTCCTCAATCCACGACCTTCAATCCTCAATCCTCAATCTTCATTCATCAATATTCAACCTTCAATCCTCAATCCTCAATCCTCAATCCTCAATCCTCAATCCTCAATGTTCAATCATCAATACCCGATCCTCAGTCCTCAAACCTCAATCCTGAATCCTCAATCCTCAATCCTCAATCTTCAATCCTCAATACTCAATCTTCAATAATCAACCCTCAATTCTCAATCGACAATACTCAATCCTCAATCGTCAATCCTCAATCCCCAATCCTCAATCCTCAATCCTCAATCCTCAGTCCTCAAACGTCAAACCTGAATCCTCAATCCTGAATCCTCAATCTCAGACCTGAGTCCTCAACAATCAGTCGTCAATACTCAATCCTCAATAAAATATCATCAATTCACAGATTTCAATACTCAAAACTCAATCTGCAATCTTCAAATCTCTATCCACAAACATCAATCCTCATCATTCAACCCTCAGCACTCAGTCCCCAATCCTCAATCTTCAATCCTCAATCCTCAATCCTCAATCCTCGATCCTCAATCTTCAATCCTCAATACTCAATCTTCAATTCTCCATCCTCAATCCTCAATCGTCAATCCTCAATCCTCAATCCTCAATTCTGAATCCTCAATCCTGAGTCCTCAATCTTCAGCCCTCAATCCTCAACAATCAGTAGTCAATCCTCAATCCTCAGTAGAATATCCTCAATTCACACTTTTCAACATTCAATACTCGATCTGCAATCTTCAAACCTCTATCCACGAACATCAATTATCATCACTCAACCCTCAACACTCAGTCCGCAATGTTCAATCCTCAATCCTCAATACTCAATCTTCAATCCTCAATAATGAATCTTCAATCCTCAATCCTCAATCCTCAATCCTCAATCCTCAATCCTCAATCCTCAATCCTCAATCATCAATCCTCAATTATCAATCCTCAATTTTCAATACTCAATCCTCAACCCTCAATCCTCAATCCTCAATACTCAACCATCAACCCTCAATTCTCAATACTCAATAGAATATCCTGAATTCTCAGAATTCTATACTCAAACCTCAATCCTCAACCCTCAGCCCTCATTCTCAATCCTCAATCCACAATCCTCAAACCTCAATCCTCAACCGTCAGTCCTCGTCCTCAATCCTCAACCCTCAATCCTCAATCCTCCCATCTTCAATCATCAATACTCAATCTTCAATCGTCAATCCTCAATCCTCAGTCCTCAAACCTCAATCCTGAATCCTCAATTCTGAATCCTCAATCTTCAGCCCTCAGTCCTCAACAATCAGTTGTCAATCCTCAATCCTCAATATAATATCATCAATTCACAGTTTTCAATACTCAATACTCATTCTGGAATCTTCAAATCTCTATCCACAAACATCAGTTCTCATCACTCAACCCTCAACACTCAGTCTTCAATCCTCAATCCTCAACCCTCAATCCTCAATCCTCATTCTTCAATCCTCAATACCCAATCCTCAATCTTCAATCCTCAATACTCAATCCTCAATTCTCAATCCTCAACCCTCAATCCTCAGTCTTCAAACAGCAATACTGAACCCTCAGTCCTCGTCCTCAATCCACAACCATCAATCCTCAATCCTCAATCTTCAATCATCAATATTTAATCTTCAGTCCTCAATCCTCAATCCTAAATCCTCAATCCTAAATCCTCAATGTTCATTCCGCAATACCCAATCCTCAATCTTCAATCCTCAATCCTCAATCCTCAATCATCAATCCTCAATCTTCAATCTTCAATCCTCAATACTCAATCATCAACCCTCAGCCCTCAATCCTCAATCCTCAATCCTCATTCTTCAATCCTCAATACTCAATCTTCAATCCTCAATCCTCAACCCTCAATCCTCAATCCTCAATCCTCAATCCTCAATCGTCAATCTTCAATCCTCAATACTCCATCTTCAATCCTCAATCCTTAATCCTCAGTCCTCAATCCTCTTTCTTCATTCCTCAATACCCAATACTCAATCTTCAATCCTCAATCCTCAATCCTCAATTCTCAATCCTCAATCCTCAATCCTCTGACGTCAAACATCAATACCCAACCCTCAGTATTCATCCTCAATCCACAACCCTCAATCCTCAATCCTCAACCTTCAATCCTCAATCCTCAATCCTCAATCCTCAATTCTCAATCCTCAATCCTCACTCCTCAACCCTCAATCCTGAATCCTCAATCCTGAATCCTCAATCTTCAATCCTCAATACTCCATCTTCAATCCTCAATCCTTAATCCTCAGTCCTCAATCCTCTTTCTTCATTCCTCAATACCCAATACTCAATCTTCAATCCTCAATCCTCAATCCTCAATTCTCAATCCTCAATCCTCAATCCTCTGACGTCAAACATCAATACCCAACCCTCAGTATTCATCCTCAATCCACAACCCTCAATCCTCAATCCTCAACCTTCAATCCTCAATCCTCAATCCTCAATCCTCAATTCTCAATCCTCAATCCTCACTCCTCAACCCTCAATCCTGAATCCTCAATCCTGAATCCTCAATCTTCAGCCCTCAGTCCTCAACAATCAGTTGTCAATCCTCAATCCTCAATAGAATATCATCAATTCACAGTTTTCAATACTCAATACTCAATCTGCAATCTTCAAATCTCTATCCACAAACATCAATTCTCATCACTCAACCCTCAACACTCAGTCTTCAATCCTCAATCCTCAATCCTCAATCCTCAATCCTCATTCTTCAATCCTGAATACCCAATCCTCAATCTTCAATCCTCAATCCTCAATCCTCTATTCTCAATCGTCAATCCTCAATCCTCAATCGTCAGGCTTCAATCCTCAATACTCAGTCTTCAATCCTCAATCCTCAATCCTCAATCCTCAATCCTCAAACCACAACCTTCAATCCTCAAAACTCAATCCTCAACCCTCAACCCTCAATCCTCAATCCTCAATCTTAATCTTCAATCCACAATACTCAATCTTCAATCCTCAATCCTCAATCCTCAATCCTCAATCCTCATTCTTCAATCCTCAATACCCAATCCTCAATCTTCAATCCTCAATCCTCAATCCTCTATTCTCAATCGTCAATCCTCAATCCTCAATCGTCAGGCTTCAATCCTCAATACTCAATCTTCAATCCTCAATCCTCAATCCTCAATCCTCAATCCTCAATCTTCAATCATCAATATTCAATCTTCAGTCCTCGATCCTCAATCCTCAATCCTCAATCCTCAATCCTCAATGTTCAATCCGCAATACCCAATCCTCAATCTTCAATCCTCAATCCTTAAACCTCAATCCTCAATCCTCAATCCTCAATCTTCAATCCTCAAAACTCAATCTTCAACCCTCAACACTCAATCCTCAATCCTCAATCCTCATTCTTCAATCCTCAACACCCAATCCTCAATCTTCATTCCTCAATCCTCAATCCTCAATTCTCAATCCTCAATCCTCAATCCTCAGACCTCAAACATCAATACTCAACCCTCAGTCCTCGTCCACAATCCACAACCCTCAATCCTCGATCCTCAATCTTCACTACTCAATCCTCAATCCTCTATGTTCAATCCTCAATACCCAATCCTCAATCTTCAATCCTCAATCCTCAATCCTCAATCCCCAATCCTCAGTCCTCTCTCCTGAAACCTCAATCCTGAATCTTAATCTTCAATCCTCAGTACTCAATCTTCAAACCTCATCCTACAATCCTCAATACCCAATCCTCAATCTTCAATCCTCAATCCTCAATCCTCAATTCTCAATCGTCAATCCTCAGTCCTCAGTCCTCAAACCTCAACCCTCAACCCTCAGCCCTCATCCTCAATCCTCAATCCTCTATCCTCAATCCTCAATCTTCAATCCTCAATACTCAATCTTCAATAATCAACCCTCAATTCTCAATCCACAATACTCAATCCTCAATCGTTAATCCTCAATCCCCAATCCTCAATCCTCAATCCTCAATGTTCAATCCGCAATACCCAATCCTCAATCTTCAATCCTCAACCCTCAATCCTCAATCCCCAATCCTCAATCCTCAATCCTCAATCCTCAGTCCTCAAACATCAAACCTGAATCCTCAATCCTGAATCCTCAATCTTCAGACCTCAGTCCTCAACAATGAGTTGTCAATCCTCAATCCTCAATAGAATATAATCAATTCACAGTTTTCAATACTCAATACTCAATCTGCAATCTTCAAATCTCTATCCACAAACATCAATTCTCATCACTCAACCCTCAACACTCAGTCTTCAATCCTCAATCCTCAACCCTCAATCCTCAATCCTCATTCTTCAATCCTCAATACCCAATCCTCAATCTTCAATCCTCAATACTCCATCTTCAATCCTCAATCCTTAATCCTCAGTCCTCAATCCTCTTTCTTCATTCCTCAATACCCAATACTCAATCTTCAATCCTCAATCCTCAATCCTCAATTCTCAATCCTCAATCCTCAATCCTCTGACGTCAAACATCAATACCCAACCCTCAGTATTCATCCTCAATCCACAACCCTCAATCCTCAATCCTCAACCTTCAATCCTCAATCCTCAATCCTCAATCCTCAATTCTCAATCCTCAATCCTCACTCCTCAACCCTCAATCCTGAATCCTCAATCCTGAATCCTCAATCTTCAGCCCTCAGTCCTCAACAATCAGTTGTCAATCCTCAATCCTCAATAGAATATCATCAATTCACAGTTTTCAATACTCAATACTCAATCTGCAATCTTCAAATCTCTATCCACAAACATCAATTCTCATCACTCAACCCTCAACACTCAGTCTTCAATCCTCAATCCTCAATCCTCAATCCTCAATCCTCATTCTTCAATCCTCAATACCCAATCCTCAATCTTCAATCCTCAATCCTCAATCCTCTATTCTCAATCGTCAATCCTCAATCCTCAATCGTCAGGCTTCAATCCTCAATACTCAGTCTTCAATCCTCAATCCTCAATCCTCAATCCTCAAACCACAACCTTCAATCCTCAAAACTCAATCCTCAACCCTCAACCCTCAATCCTCAATCCTCAATCTTAATCTTCAATCCACAATACTCAATCTTCAATCCTCAATCCTCAATCCTCAATCCTCAATCCTCATTCTTCAATCCTCAATACCCAATCCTCAATCTTCAATCCTCAATCCTCAATCCTCTATTCTCAATCGTCAATCCTCAATCCTCAATCGTCAGGCTTCAATCCTCAATACTCAATCTTCAATCCTCAATCCTCAATCCTCAATCCTCAATCCTCAATCTTCAATCATCAATATTCAATCTTCAGTCCTCGATCCTCAATCCTCAATCCTCAATCCTCAATCCTCAATGTTCAATCCGCAATACCCAATCCTCAATCTTCAATCCTCAATCCTTAAACCTCAATCCTCAATCCTCAATCCTCAATCTTCAATCCTCAAAACTCAATCTTCAACCCTCAACACTCAATCCTCAATCCTCAATCCTCATTCTTCAATCCTCAACACCCAATCCTCAATCTTCATTCCTCAATCCTCAATCCTCAATCCCCAATCCTCAGTCCTCTCTCCTGAAACCTCAATCCTGAATCTTAATCTTCAATCCTCAGTACTCAATCTTCAAACCTCATCCTACAATCCTCAATACCCAATCCTCAATCTTCAATCCTCAATCCTCAATCCTCAATTCTCAATCGTCAATCCTCAGTCCTCAGACCTCAGGCATCAACACTCAACCCTCAGTCCTCGTTCTCAATCCACAACCCTCAATCCTCAATCCTCAATCTTCATTCATCAATATTCAACATTCAATCCTCAATCCTCAATCCTCAATCCTCAATCCTCAGTCCTCGATGTTCAATCCTCAACAGCCAATCCTCAATCTTCAATCCTCAATCCTCAATCCTCAATTCTCAATCCTCAATCCTCAATCCTCAGTCATCTCTACTCAAACCTCAATCCTGAATCCTCAATCCTGAATCCTCAAGCTTCAGCCCTCAGTCCTCAACAATCAGTTGTCAACCCTCAATCCTCAATAGAATATTATCAATTCACAGCTTTCAAAACTCAATACTCAATCTGCAATCTTCAAACCTCTATCCACAAACATCAATTCTCATCATTCAACCCTCAACACTCAGTCCCCAATTCTCAATATTCAATCCTCAATCCTCAATCCTCAATCCACAATCCTCGACCTTCAATCCTCAATACTCAATCTTCAATGCTCAATCCTCAATACTCAATCATCAATTCTCAATCCTCAATCCTCAATCCTCAGTCATCGATCCTCAATCTTCAATACTCAATCCACAATCCTCAATCCTCAATCCTCAATCCTCAATCCTCAATCATCAATCCTCAATCTTCAATCCTCAATACTCAATCTTTAATCATCAATCCTCAATCCTCAACCTTCAATCATCAATCCTCAATCCTCAATCCTCAATCCTCAATCCTCAATCCTCAATCCTCAATACTCAACCCTCAATCTTCAGTCCTCAATACTCAATCTTCAATCCTCAATCCTCAGTCCTAAATCCTCAGTCCTCATTCTTCAATCCTCAATACCCAATCCTCAATCTTCAATCCTCAATCATCAATCCTCAATTCTCAATCCTCAATCCTCAATCCTCAGACCTCAAACATCAATACTCATCCCTCAGTCCTCGTCCTCAATCCACAACACTCAATCCTCAATCCTCAATCTACAATCATCAATATTCAATCTTCAATCCTCAATCCTCAATCCTCGATCCTCAATCCTCAATCCTCAATGTTCAATCCTCAATACCCAATCCTCAATCTTCAATCCTCACTCCTCAATCCTCATTCCTCAAACCTCAACCCTCAACCCTCAGTCCTTATCCTCAATTCTCAATTCTCAATCCTCAATCCTCAATCCCCAATCTTCAACCCTCAATAATCAATTTTCAGTCCTAGATCCTCTATCCCCAATCCTCAATCCTTAATCCTCAATCTTCAATCCTCAATACTCTATCTTCAACCCTCAGTCCTCAGTCCTCAATCATCAATTCTGAATTCCCAATCCTGAATCCTCAATCTTCAGCCCTCAGTCCTCAACAATCAGTTGTCAATTCTCAATCCTCAATAGAATATCATCAATTCACAGTTTTCAATACACAATGTTCAATCTGCATTCTTCAAATATCTATCCACAAACATCAATTCTCATAACTCAACCCTCAACACTCAGTCCCCAATCCTCAATCTTCAATCCTCAATCCTCAATCCTCAATCCTCAATCCTCAATCCTCAATCCTCAAGCCTCAATCCTCAATCTTCAGTCCTCAATACTCAATCTTCAATCCTCAATCCTCAATCCTCAATCCCCAAGCCTCATCCTTCAATCCTCAATACCCAATCCTCAATCTTCAATACTCAATCCTCAATCCCCAATTCTCAATCCTCATTCCTCAGTCCTCAGCCCTCAAACCTCAATCCTCAACGCACAGCTCTCATCCTCAATCCTCAATCCTCAATCCTCAATCCTCAATCCTCAATCTTCAATCCTCAATAATCAATCTTCAGTCCTCAATCCTCAGTCCTCAAACCTCAATTCTGAATCCTCAATCCTGAATCCACAATCTTCAGCTCTCAGTACTCAACAATCAGTTGACAATCCTGAATCCTCAATAGAATATCCTAAATTCACAGCTTTCAATACTCAATACTCAATCTGCAATCCTCAAACCTCTATCCACAAGCATCAATTCTCATCACTCAACCCTTAACACTCAGTCCTCAATGTTCAATCCTCAATCTTCAATCCACAATCCTCAATCGTCAGTCTTCAATACTCAATACTCAATCTTCAATCCTCAATCCTCAATCCTCATTCTTCAATCCTCAATACCAAATCCTCAATCTTCAATCCTCAATCCTCAATCCTCTATTCTCAATCCTCAATCCTCAGTCCTCAGTCCTTAAACTTCAATCCTCAACCCTCAGCCCTCATCCTCAATCCTCAATCCTCAATCCTCAATCCTCAATCTTCAATCCTCAACACTCAATCTTCAATCCTCAATCCTCAATCCTCAGTCCTCAAACCTCAATTCTGAATCCCCAATCCTGAATCCTCAATCTTCAGCACTCAGTCCTCAACAATCAGGTGACAATCCTCAATCCTCAATAGAATATCCTCAATTCACAGTTTTCAATACACAATACTCAATCTGGAATCTTCAAATCTCTATCCACAAACATCAATTCTCATCACTCAACCCTCAACACTCAGTCCTCAATGTTCAATCCTCAATCCTCAATTCTCAATCTTCAATCCTCAGTACTCAATCTTTAATCCTCAATCCTCAATCCTCAATCTTCAATCCTCAGTCCTCAATACTCAATCCTCAATCCTCAATCCTCAATCCTCAATCATCAATTCTCAATCTTCAATACTCAATTCTCAACCCTCAATCCTCGTACCTCAAACCTCAATCCTCAACCCTCAGTCCTCAGTCCTCAAACCTCAATCCTCAACCCTCAGCCTTCATCGTCAATTCTCAATCCTCAATCCTCAATCCTCAATCTTCAATCCTCAATGCTCAATCTTCAATGCACAGTCCTCAATCTTCAATCCTCAATACTCAATCTTCAATCCTCAATACTCAAACTTCAATCCTCAATCCTCAATCCTAAATCCTCAGTCCTCATTCTTCAATCCTCAATACCCAATCCTCAATCTTCAATCCTCAATCCTCAATCCTCAATTCTCAATCCTCAATCCTCAATCCTCAGACCTCAAACATCAATACTCAACCCTCAGTCCTCGTCCTCAATCCACAACGCTCAATCCTCAATCCTCAATCTACAATCATCAATATTCAATCTTCAATCCTCAATCCTCAATCCTCGATCCTCAATCCTCAATACTCAATGTTCAATACTCAATACCCAATCCTCAATTTTCAATCCTCAATCCTCAATCTACAGTCCTCAATTCTCAATCCTCAATCCTCAGTCCTCAGCCCTCAAACCTCAATCCTCAACCCTCAGCCCTCATCGTCAATTCTCAACCCTCAATCCTCAATCCTCAATCTTCAACCCTCAATACTCAATCTTCAATGCGCAATCCTCAATCTTCAATCCTCAATACTCAATCTTCAATCCTCAATCCTCAATCCTCAGTAGTCAATCCTCAATCCTCAGTCCTCAATCCTCAATCCTCAATCCTCGTACCTCAAACCTCAATCCTCAACCCTCAGTCCTCATCCTGAATTCTCAATTCTCAATCCTCAAACCTCAACCCTCAATCTTCAATCCTCAATAATCAATCTCCAATCCTAGATCTCCAATCCCCAATCCTCAATCCTTAATCCTCAATCTTCAATCCTCAATCCCCAGTCCCCAATCTTCAATCCTCAATGCTCAATCCTCAATCCTCAATCCTCATTCCTCAATCCTCAATCATCAATCCTCAATCTTCAATCCTCAATACTCAATCTTTAATCATCAATCCTCAGTCCTCAATCTTCAATCCTCAATCCTCAACCCACAATCCTCAATCCTCAATCCTCAATCCTCAATCCTCAGCCCTCAGTCCTCAAACCTCAATCTTCAACCCTCAGCCTTCATCGTCAATTCTCAATCCTCAATGCTCAATCCTCAATCTTCAATCCTCAATACTCAATCTTCAACGCACAGTCCTCAATCTTCAATCCTCAATACTCAATCTTCAATCCTCAATACTCAATCTTCAATCCTCAATCCTCAATCCTAAATCCTCTGTCCTCGTTCTTCAATCCTCAATACCCAATCCTCAATCATCAATCCTCAATCCTCAATCCTTAATTCTCAATCCTCAATCCTCAATCCTCAGACCTCAAACGTCAATACTCAACCCTCAGTCCTCGTCCTCAATCCACAACGCTCAATCCTCAATCCTCAATCTACAATCATCAATATTCAATCTTCAATCCTCAATCCTCAATCCTCGATCCTCAATCCTCAATACTCAATGTTCAATACTCAATACCCAATCCTCAATCTTCAATCCTCAATCCTCAATCTACAGTCCTCAATTCTCAATCCTCAATCCTCAGTCCTCAGTCCTCAAACCTCAATCCTCAACCCTCAGCCCTCATCGTCAATTCTCAACCCTCAATCCTCAATCCTCAATCTTCAACCCTCAATACTCAATCTTCAATGCGCAATCCTCAATCTTCAATCCTCAATACTCAATCTTCAATCCTCAATCCTCAATCCTCAGTAGTCAATCCTCAATCCTCAGTCCTCAAACCTCAATCCTCAATCCTCGTACCTCAAACCTCAATCCTCAACCCCCAGTCCTCATCCTGAATTCTCAATTCTCAATCCTCAAACCTCAACCCTCAATCTTCAATACTCAATAATCAATCTCCAATCCTAGATCTCCAATCCCCAATCCTCAATCCTTAATCCTCAATCTTCAATCCTCAATCCCCAGTCCCCAATCTTCAATCCTCAATGCTCAATCCTCAATCCTCAATCCTCAGTCCTCAATCTTCAATCCCCAACCCTCAATCCTCAATCTTCAATCCTCAATACTCAATCTTCAATCCTCAATCCTCAATTCTCGATCATCAATACTCAGTCCTCAATCGTCAGTCCTCAATCCCCAATCCTCAATCTTCAATCCTCAATCCTCAATCCTCAATCCTCAACACTCAACCTTCAATTCTCGATACTCAATCTTCAATCCTCAATCCTCAATCCTCAATCCTCAATCCTCAATCCTCAATCCTCAATCCTCAATATTCAACACAAAACACTCAACCATCAATCCTCAATACTCAACAATCAATCCTCAATTCTCAATCCTCGATCGTCAACCTTCAATCTTCAATACTCAATCTTCAATCCTCAATCCTCAATCCTCAATCCTCAATCCTCATTCTTCAATCCTCAATACCCAATCCTCAATCTTCAACCCTCAATCCTCAATCCTCAATTCTCAATCCTCAATCGTCAGTCCTCAGTCCTCAAACCTCAATCCTAAACCCTCAGTTCTCATCCTCAATCCTCAATCCTCAATCCTCAATTCTCAATCTTCAATCCTCAATACTCAAACTTCAAACCTCAATGCTCAGTCCTCAAATTTCAATTCTGAATCCTCAATCCGGAACCATCAATCTTCAGCCCTAAGTCCTCAACAATCAGTTGTCAATCCCCAATCCTCAATAGAATATACTCAATTCACAGCTTTCAATACTCAATACTCAATCTGCAATCTTCAAATCTCAATCCACAAACATGAATTCTCATCACTCAACCCTCAACACTCAGTCCTCAATGTTCAATACTCAATCCGCAATTCTCAATCTTCAATCCTCAATACTGAACCTTCAATCCTCAATCCTCAATCCTCAACCCCCAATCCTCAATCCTCATTCTTCAATCCTCAATACCCAATCCTCAATCTTCAATCCTCAATCCTCAATCCTCAATTCTCAATCCTCAACCCTCAATCCTCAGACTTCAAACAGCAATACTGAACCCTCAGTCCTCGTCCTCAATCCACAACCATCAATCCTCAATCCTCAATCTTCAATCATCAATATTTAATCTTCAGTCCTCAATCCTCAATCCTAAAACCTCAACCCTCAATCCTCAATATTCATTCCGCAATACCCAATCCTCAATCTTCAATCCTCAATCCTCAATCCCCAATCATCAATCCTCAATCCTCAATATTCAATCCTCAATACTCAATATTCAATCCTCAATCCTCAGTACTCAATCCCCAATCCTCATTCTTCAATCCTCAATCATCAATCCTCAATCCTCAATCCTCAATCCTCAATCTTCAATCCTCAATACAAATCTTCAACCCTCAACCCTCAATCCTCAATCCTCAATCCTCATTCTTCAATCCTCAACACCCAATCCTCAATCTTCAATCCTCAATCCTCAAGCCTCAATTCTCAATCCTCAATCCTCAATCCTCAGACCTCAAACATCAATACTCAACCCTCAGTCCTCGTCCTCAATCCACAACCCTCAATCCTCGATCCTCAATCTTCAATACTCAATCCTCAATCCTCAATGTTCAATCCTCAATACCCAATCCTCAATCTTCAATCCTCAATCCTCAATCCTCAATCCCCAATCCTCAACCCTCAATCCTCAGTCCTCAAACCTCAATCCTGAACCCTCAATCCTGAATCCTCAATCTTCAGCCCTCAGTCCTCAACAATCAGTTGTCAATCCTCAATCCTCAATAGAATATCCTCAATTCACAGTTTTCAATACTCAATCCCCATTCTTCAATCTTCAAATCTCAATCCACAAACATCAATTCTCATCACTCAACACTCAACACTCAGTCTGTAATCCTCAATCCTCAATCCTCAACACTCAACACTCATTCTTCAATCCTCAATACCCAATACTCAATCTTCAATCCTCAATCCACAAGCCTCAATTCTCAATCCTCAATCCTCAATCCTCAGACCTCAAACATCAATACTCAACCCTCAGTCCTCGTCCTCAATCCACAACCCTCAATCCTCGATCCTCAATCTTCAATACTCAATCCTCAATCCTCAATGTTCAATCCTCAATACCCAATCCTCAATCTTCAATCCTCAATCCTAAATCCTCAATCCTCAAGCCTCAATTCTCAATCCTCAATCCTCAATCCTCAGACCTCAGACATCAATACTCAACCCTCAGTCCTCGTTCTCAATCCACAACACTCAATCTTCAATCCTCCATCCTCAATCCTCAATCCTCAATCCTCAATCCTCAATCCTCAATCTTCAATCCGCAATACTCAATCTTCAATCCTCAATCCTTAATCCTCAATCCTCAATCCTCAATATTCAATCCTCAATACTCAATATTCAATCCTCAATCCTCAGTACTCAATCCCCAATCCTCATTCTTCAATCCTCATTCTTCAATCCTCAATACCCAATCCTCAATCTTCAATCATCAACCCTCAATCCTCAGTTCGCAATCCTCAATCCTCAATCCTCAGACCTCAATCCTCAATCATCAATCCTCAACCTTCAATCCTCAATACTCAATCTTTAATCATCAATCCTCAATCCTCAACCTTCAATCATCAATCCTCAATCCTCAATCCTCAATCCACAACCCTCAATCCTCGATCCTCAATCTTCAATACTCAATCCTCAATCCTCAATGTTCAATCCTCAATACCCAATCCTCAATCTTCAATCCTCAATCCTAAATCCTCAATCCTCAAGCCTCAATTCTCAATCCTCAATCCTCAATCCTCAGACCTCAGACATCAATACTCAACCCTCAGTCCTCGTTCTCAATCCACAACACTCAATCTTCAATCCTCCATCCTCAATCCTCAATCCTCAATCCTCAATCCTCAATCCTCAATCTTCAATACGCAATACTCAATCTTCAATCCTCAATCCTTAATCCTCAATCCTCAATCCTCAACATTCAATCCTCAATACTCAATATTCAATCCTCAATCCTCAGTACTCAATCCCCAATCCTCATTCTTCAATCCTCATTCTTCAATCCTCAATACCCAATCCTCAATCTTCAATCATCAACCCTCAATCCTCAGTTCGCAATCCTCAATCCTCAATCCTCAGACCTCAGGCATCAACACTCAACCCTCAATCCTCGTTCTCAATCCACAATCCTCAATCCTCAATCCTCAATCTTCATTCATCAATATTCAACATTCAATCCTCAATCCTCAATCCTCAATCCTCAATCCTCAATCCTCGATGATCAATCCTCAACAGCCAATCCTCAATCTTCAATCCTCAATCCTCAATCCTCAATTCTCAATCCTCAATCCTCAATCCTCAGTCCTCTCTCCTCAAACCTCAATCCTGAATCCTCAATCCTGAATCCTCAAGCTTCAGCCCTCAGTCCTCAACAATCAGTTGTCAACCATCAATCCTCAATAGAATATTATCAATTCACAGTTTTCAATACTCAATACTCAATCTGCAATCTTCAAACCTCTATCCACAAACATCAATTCTCATCATTCAACCCTCAACACTCAGTCCCCAATCCTCAATATTCAATCCTCAATCCTCAATCCTCAATCCACAATCCTCAACCCTCAATCCTCAATACTCAATCTTCAATGCTCAATCCTCAATACTCAATCCTCAATTCTCAATCCTCGATCGTCAATCTTCAATCTTCAGTACTCAATCTTCAATCTTCAATCCTCAATCCTCCATCCTCAATCCTCATTCTTCAATCCTCAATACCCAATCCTCAATCTTCAACCCTCAATCCTCAATCCTCAATTCTCAATCCTCAATCGTCAGTCCTCAGTCCTCAAACCTCAATCCTCAACCCTCAGTTCTCATCCTCAATCCTCAATCCTCAATCCTCAATTCTCAATCTTCGATCCTCAATACTCAAACTTCAAACCTCAATGCTCATTCCTCAAATTTCAATTCTGAATCCTCAATCCGGAACCCTCAATCTTCAGCCCTAAGTCCTCAACAATCAGTTGTCAATCCCCAATCCTCAATAGAATATACTCAATTCACAGTTTTCAATACTCAATTCTCAATCTGCAATCTTCAAATCTCTATCCACAAACATCAATTCTCATCACTCAACCCTCAACACTCAGTCCTCAATGTTCAATTCTCAATCCTCAATTCTCAATCTTCAATCCTCAATACTGAGCCATCAATCCTCAATCCTCAATCCTCAATCCACAACCCTCAATCCTCGATCCTCAATCTTCAATACTCAATCCTCAATCCTCAATGTTCAATCCTCAATACCCAATCCTCAATCTTCAATCCTCAATCCTCAATCCTCAATCCCCAATCCTCAACCCTCAATCCTCAGTCCTCAAACCTCAATCCTGAACCCTCAATCCTAAATCCTCAATCTTCAGCCCTCAGTCCTCAACAATCAGTTGTCAATCCTCAATCCTCAATAGAATATCCTCAATTCACAGTTTTCAATACTCAATCCCCATTCTTCAATCTTCAAATCTCAATCCACAAACATCAATTCTCATCACTCAACACTCAACACTCAGTCTTCAATCCTCAATCCTCAATCCTCAACACTCAACACTCATTCTTCAATCCTCAATACCCAATACTCAATCTTCAATCCTCAATCCACAAGCCTCAATTCTCAATCCTCAATCCTCAATCCTCAGACCTCAAACATCAATACTCAACCCTCAGTCCTCGTCCTCAATCCACAACCCTCAATCCTCGATCCTCAATCTTCAATACTCAATCCTCAATCCTCAATGTTCAATCCTCAATACCCAATCCTCAATCTTCAATCCTCAATCCTAAATCCTCAATCCTCAAGCCTCAATTCTCAATCCTCAATCCTCAATCCTCAGACCTCAGACATCAATACTCAACCCTCAGTCCTCGTTCTCAATCCACAACACTCAATCTTCAATCCTCCATCCTCAATCCTCAATCCTCAATCCTCAATCCTCAATCCTCAATCTTCAATCCGCAATACTCAATCTTCAATCCTCAATCCTTAATCCTCAATCCTCAATCCTCAATATTCAATCCTCAATACTCAATATTCAATCCTCAATCCTCAGTACTCAATCCCCAATCCTCATTCTTCAATCCTCATTCTTCAATCCTCAATACCCAATCCTCAATCTTCAATCATCAACCCTCAATCCTCAGTTCGCAATCCTCAATCCTCAATCCTCAGACCTCAATCCTCAATCATCAATCCTCAACCTTCAATCCTCAATACTCAATCTTTAATCATCAATCCTCAATCCTCAACCTTCAATCATCAATCCTCAATCCTCAATCCTCAATCCACAACCCTCAATCCTCGATCCTCAATCTTCAATACTCAATCCTCAATCCTCAATGTTCAATCCTCAATACCCAATCCTCAATCTTCAATCCTCAATCCTAAATCCTCAATCCTCAAGCCTCAATTCCCAATCCTCAATCCTCAATCCTCAGACCTCAGACATCAATACTCAACCCTCAGTCCTCGTTCTCAATCCACAACACTCAATCTTCAATCCTCCATCCTCAATCCTCAATCCTCAATCCTCAATCCTCAATCCTCAATCTTCAATCCGCAATACTCAATCTTCAATCCTCAATCCTTAATCCTCAATCCTCAATCCTCAATATTCAATCCTCAATACTCAATATTCAATCCTCAATCCTCAGTACTCAATCCCCAATCCTCATTCTTCAATCCTCATTCTTCAATCCTCAATACCCAATCCTCAATCTTCAATCATCAACCCTCAATCCTCAGTTCGCAATCCTCAATCCTCAATCCTCAGACCTCAGGCATCAACACTCAACCCTCAATCCTCGTTCTCAATCCACAATCCTCAATCCTCAATCCTCAATCCTCAATCTTCATTCATCAATATTCAACATTCAATCCTCAATCCTCAATCCTCAATCCTCAATCCTCAATCCACGATGTTCAATCCTCAACAGCCAATCCTCAATCTTCAATCCTCAATCCTCAATCCTCAATTCTCAATCCTCAATCCTCAATCCTCAGTCCTCTCTCCTCAAACCTCAATCCTGAATCCTCAATCCTGAATCCTCAAGCTTCAGCCCTCAGTCCTCAACAATCAGTTGTCAACCATCAATCCTCAATAGAATATTATCAATTCACAGTTTTCAATACTCAATACTCAATCTGCAATCTTCAAACCTCTATCCACAAACATCAATTCTCATCATTCAACCCTCAACACTCAGTCCCCAATCCTCAATATTCAATCCTCAATCCTCAATCCTCAATCCACAATCCTCAACCCTCAATCCTCAATACTCAATCTTCAATGCTCAATCCTCAATACTCAATCCTCAATTCTCAATCCTCGATCGTCAATCTTCAATCTTCAATACTCAGTCTTCAATCTTCAATCCTCAATCCTCCATCCTCAATCCTCATTCTTCAATCCTCAATACCCAATCCTCAATCTTCAACCCTCAATCCTCAATCCTCAATTCTCAATCCTCAATCGTCAGTCCTCAGTCCTCAAACCTCAATCCTCAACCCTCAGTTCTCATCCTCAATCCTCAATCCTCAATCCTCAATTCTCAATCTTCGATCCTCAATACTCAAACTTCAAACCTCAATGCTCATTCCTCAAATTTCAATTCTGAATCCTCAATCCGGAACCCTCAATCTTCAGCCCTAAGTCCTCAACAATCAGTTGTCAATCCCCAATCCTCAATAGAGTATACTCAATTCACAGTTTTCAATACTCAATACTCAATCTGCAATCTTCAAATCTCTATCCACAAACATCAATTCTCATCACTCAACCCTCAACACTCAGTCCTCAATGTTCAATTCTCAATCCTCAATTCTCAATCTTCAATCCTCAATACTGAGCCTTCAATCCTCAATCCTCAATCCTCAGTCCTCAATCCTCAATCCTCAATGTTCAATCCTCAATACCCAATCCTCAATCCTCAATCCTCATTCTTCAATCCTCAATACCCAATCCTCAATCTTCAACCCTCAATCCTCAATCCTCAATTCTCAATCCTCAATCGTCAGTCCTCAGTCCTCAAACCTCAATCCTAAACCCTCAGTTCTCATCCTCAATCCTCAATCCTCAATACTCAATCTTTAATCCTCATTCCTCAATCCTCAATCTTCAATCCTCAGTCCTCAATACTCATTACTCAATCCTCAATCCTCAATCCTCAGTCATCAATCCTCAATCTTCAATACTCAACCCACAATCCTCAATCCTCAATCCTCAATCCTCAGTCCTCAATCCTCAATCATCAATCCTCAACCTTCAATCCTCAATACTCAATCTTTAATCATCAATCCTCAATCCTCAACCTTCAATCATCAATCCTCAATCCTCAATCCTCAATACTCAATCCTCAATCCTCAGTCCTCAATCCTCAATGTTCAATCCGCAATACCCAATACTCAATCTTCAATCCTCAATCCTCAATCCTCAATCCTCAATCCTCAATCCTCAATCCTCAATCCTCAATCTTCAACCATCAATACTCAATCATCAGTCCTCAATTCTCAATCCTCAATCCTCAATCCTCAATACTCAATCGTCAGCCTTCAATCCTCAATACTCAATATTCAATCCACAATCCTGAATCCTCAATCCTCAATCCTCATTCTTCAATCCTCAATACCCAATCCTCAATCTTCAATACTCAATCCTCAGTCCTCAATTCTCAATACTCAATCCTCAGACCTCAGTCCTCAAACATCAATCCTCAACCCTCAGCCCTCATCCTCAATCCTCAATCCTCAACCTCAATCCTCAACCTTCAATCCTCAATACTCAATCTTCAATCCTCAATCCTCAGTCCTCAAACCTCAATTCTGAATCCTCAATCCTGAATCCTCAACCTTCAGCCCTCAGTCCTCAACAATCAGTTGTCAATCCTCAATCCTCAGTATAATATTCTCAATTCACAGTTTTCAATACTCAATACTCAATCTGCAATCTTCAAATCTCTATCCACAGTCATCAATTCTCATCACTCAACCCTCAACACTCAGTCCTCAATGTTCAATCGTCAATCCTCAATTCTCAATCCTCGATCCTCAATAGTGAATCTTCAATCCTCAATCCTCAATCCTCAATCCTCAATCCTCAATCCTGAATCTTCAATCCTCAGTCCCCTATCCTCAATCCTCAATCCTCAATCCTCATTCTTCAATCCTCAATACCCAATCCCCAATCTTCAATCCTCAATCCTCAATCATCAATTCTGAATCCCCAATCCTCAGTCCTCAGACCTCAAACCTCAATCCTCAACCCTCATCCCTCATCGTCAATCCTCAAACCTCAATCCTCAATCGTCAATCCTCAATCCTTAATCTTCAATCCTCAATACTCAATCTTCAATCCTCAATCCCCAATCTTCAATCCTCAATATTCAATCCTCAATAATCAATTTTCAATACTCAATCCGCAATCATCAATCCTCAATCCTCAATCCTCAGTCGTCAATCCTCAATCCTCAATACTCAATCGTCAATCCTCATTCTTCAACCCTCAGTCCTCATCCTCAATTCTCAATTCTCAATCCTCAATCCTCAACCGTCAATCTTCAATCCTCAATCCTCATTCCTCAAACCTCAATCCTCAACCCTCAGTCCTTATCCTCAATTCTCAATTCTCAATCCTCAACCCTCAATCTTCAATCCTCAATAATCAATTTTCAATCCTAGATCCTCAATCCCAATTCCTCAATCCTTAATCCTCAATCTTCAATCCTCAATACTCAATCTTCAATCCTCAGTCCTCAGTCCTCAATCATCAATTCTGAACTCTCAATCCTGAATCCTCAATCTTCAGCCCTCAGTCCTCAACAATCAGTTGTCAATCCTCAATCCTCAATAGAATATCATCAATTCACAGTTTTCAATACTCAATGCTCAATCTGCAATCTTCAAATATCTATCCACAAACATCAATTATCATCACACAACCCTCAACACTCAGTCCCCAATCCTCAATCTTCAATCCTCAATCCTCAATCCTCAATCCTCAATCCTCAATCTTCAATCCTCAATACTCAAACTTCAATCCTCAATCCTCAATCCTCAATTCTCAATCCTCAATCCTCAGTCCTCAGTCCTCAAACCTCAATCCTCAACCCTCAGACCTCATCGTCAATTCTCAATCCTCAATCCTCAATCCTCAATCTTCAAACCTCAATACTCAATCTTCAATCCACAATCCTCAATCTTCAATCCTCAATGCTCAGTCTTTAATCCTCAATCCTCGATCCTCAATACTCAATCCTCAATCCTCAGTCCTCAATCCTCAATCTTCAATCCTCAATACTCAATCTTCAATCCTCAATACCCAATCCTCAATCTTCAATACTCAATCCTCAATCCTCAATCCTCAATTCTCAATACTCAATCCTCAGACGTCAGTCCTCAAACATCAATCCTCAACCCTCAGCCCTCATCCTCAATCCTCAATCCTCAAACTCAATCCTCAACCTTCAATCCTCAATACTCAATCTTCAATCCTCAATCCTCAGTCCTCAAACCTCAATTCTGAATCCTCAATCCTGAATCCTCAACCTTCAGCCCTCAGTCCTCAACAATCAGTTGTCAATCCTCAATCCTCAGTATAATATTCTCAATTCACAGTTTTCAATACTCAATACTCAATCTGCAATCTTCAAATCTCTATCCACAGTCATCAATTCTCATCACTCAACCCTCAACACTCAGTCCTCAATGTTCAGTCGTCAATCCTCAATTCTCAATCCTCGATCCTCAATAGTGAATCTTCAATCCTCAATCCTCAATCCTCAATCCTCAATCCTCAATCCTCAATCCTCAATCCTGAATCTTCAATCCTCAGTCCCCTATCCTCAATCCTCAATCCTCAATCCTCATTCTTCAATCCTCAATACTCAATATTCAATCCTCAATCCTCAGTACTCAATCCCCAATCCTCATTCTTCAATCCTTAATCATCAATCCTCAATCCTCAATCTTCAATCCTCAATACTCAATCTTCAACCCTCAACCCTCAATCCTCAATCCTCAATCCTCATTCTTCAATCCTCAACACCCAATCCTCAATCTTCAATCCTCAATCCTCAAGCCTCAATTCTCAATCCTCAATCCTCAATCCTCAGACCTCAAACATCAATACTCAACCCTCAGTCCTCGTCCTCAATCCACAACCCTCAATCCTCGATCCTCAATCTTCAATACTCAATCCTCAATCCTCAATGTTCAATCCTCAATACCCAATCCTCAATCTTCAATCCTCAATCCTCAATCCTCAATCCCCAATCCTCAACCCTCAATCCTCAGTCCTCAAACCTCAATCCTGAACCCTCAATCCTGAATCCTCAATCTTCAGCCCTCAGTCCTCAACAATCAGTTGTCAATCCTCAATCCTCAATAGAATATCCTCAATTCACAGTTTTCAATACTCAATCCCCATTCTACAATCTTCAAATCTCAATCCACAAACATCAATTCTCATCACTCAACACTCAACACTCAGTCTTCAATCCTCAATCCTCAATCCTCAACACTCAACACTCATTCTTCAATCCTCAATACCCAATACTCAATCTTCAATCCTCAATCCACAAGCCTCAATTCTCAATCCTCAATCCTCAATCCTCAGACCTCAAACATCAATACTCAACCCTCAGTCCTCGTCCTCAATCCACAACCCTCAATCCTCGATCCTCAATCTTCAATACTCAATCCTCAATCCTCAATGTTCAATCCTCAATACCCAATCCTCAATCTTCAATCCTCAATCCTAAATCCTCAATCCTCAAGCCTCAATTCTCAATCCTCAATCCTCAATCCTCAGACCTCAGACATCAATACTCAACCCTCAGTCCTCGTTCTCAATCCACAACACTCAATCTTCAATCCTCCATCCTCAATCCTCAATCCTCAATCCTCAATCCTCAATCCTCAATCTTCAATCCGCAATACTCAATCTTCAATCCTCAATCCTTAATCCTCAATCCTCAATCCTCAATATTCAATCCTCAATACTCAATATTCAATCCTCAATCCTCAGTACTCAATCCCCAATCCTCATTCTTCAATCCTCATTCTTCAATCCTCAATACTCAATCCTCAATCTTCAATCATCAACCCTCAATCCTCAGTTCGCAATCCTCAATCCTCAATCCTCAGACCTCAATCCTCAATCATCAATCCTCAACCTTCAATCCTCAATACTCAATCTTTAATCATCAGTCCTCAATCCTCAACCTTCAATCATCAATCCTCAATCCTCAATCCTCAATCCACAACCCTCAATCCTCGATCCTCAATCTTCAATACTCAATCCTCAATCCTCAATGTTCAATCCTCAATACCCAATCCTCAATCTTCAATCCTCAATCCTAAATCCTCAATCCTCAAGCCTCAATTCTCAATCCTCAATCCTCAATCCTCAGACCTCAGACATCAATACTCAACCCTCAGTCCTCGTTCTCAATCCACAACACTCAATCTTCAATCCTCCATCCTCAATCCTCAATCCTCAATCCTCAATCCTCAATCCTCAATCTTCAATCCGCAATACACAATCTTCAATGCTCAATCCTTAATCCTCAATCCCCAATCCTCAATATTCAATCCTCAATACTCAATATTCAATCCTCAATCCTCAGTACTCAATCCCCAATCCTCATTCTTCAATCCTCATTCTTCAATCCTCAATACCCAATCCTCAATCTTCAATCATCAACCCTCAATCCTCAGTTCGCAATCCTCAATCCTCAATCCTCAGACCTCAGGCATCAACACTCAACCCTCAATCCTCGTTCTCAATCCACAATCCTCAATCCTCAATCCTCAATCTTCATTCATCAATATTCAACATTCAATCCTCAATCCTCAATCCTCAATCCTCAATCCTCAATCCTCGATGTTCAATCCTCAACAGCCAATCCTCAATCTTCAATCCTCAATCCTCAATCCTCAATTCTCAATCCTCAATCCTCAATCCTCAGTCCTCTCTCCTCAAACCTCAATCCTGAATCCTCAATCCTGAATCCTCAAGCTTCAGCCCTCAGTCCTCAACAATCAGTTGTCAACCATCAATCCTCAATAGAATATTATCAATTCACAGTTTTCAATACTCAATACTCAATCTGCAATCTTCAAACCTCTATCCACAAACATCAATTCTCATCATTCAACCCTCAACACTCAGTCCCCAATCCTCAATATTCAATCCTCAATCCTCAATCCTCAATCCACAATCCTCAACCCTCAATCCTCAATACTCAATCTTCAATGCTCAACCCTCAATACTCAATCCTCAATTCTCAATCCTCGATCGTCAATCTTCAATCTTCAATACTCAATCTTCAATCTTCAATCCTCAATCCTCCATCCTCAATCCTCATTCTTCAATCCTCAATACCCAATCCTCAATCTTCAACCCTCAATCCTCAATCCTCAATTCTCAATCCTCAATCGTCAGTCCTCAGTCCTCAAACCTCAATCTTCAACCCTCAGTTCTCATCCTCAATCCTCAATCCTCAATCCTCAATTCTCAATCTTCGATCCTCAATACTCAAACTTCAAACCTCAATGCTCATTCCTCAAATTTCAATTCTGAATCCTCAATCCGGAACCCTCAATCTTCAGCCCTAAGTCCTCAACAATCAGTTGTCAATCCCCAATCCTCAATAGAATATACTCAATTCACAGTTTTCAATACTCAATTCTCAATCTGCAATCTTCAAATCTCTATCCACAAACATCAATTCTCATCACTCAACCCTCAACACTCAGTCCTCAATGTTCAATTCTCAATCCTCAATTCTCAATCTTCAATCCTCAATACTGAGCCTTCAATCCTCAATCCTCAATCCTCAGTCCTCAATCCTCAATCCTCAATGTTCAATCCTCAATACCCAATCCTCAATCCTCAATCCTCATTCTTCAATCCTCAATACCCAATCCTCAATCTTCAACCCTCAATCCTCGATCCTCAATTCTCAATCCTCAATCGTCAGTCCTCAGTCCTCAAACCTCAATCCTAAACCCTCAGTTCTCATCCTCAATCCTCAATCCTCAATACTCAATCTTTAATCCTCAATCCTCAATCCTCAATCTTCAATCCTCAGTCCCCAATACTCATTACTCAATCCTCAATCCTCAATCCTCAGTCATCAATCCTCAATCTTCAATACTCAACCCACAATCCTCAATCCTCAATCCTCAATCCTCAGTCCTCAATCCTCAATCATCAATCCTCAACCTTCAATCCTCAATACTCAATCTTTAATCATCAATCCTCAATCCTCAATCCTCAGTCGTCAATCCTCAATCCTCAATACTCAATCGTCAATCCTCATTCTTCAACCCTCAGTCCTCATCCTCAATTCTCAATTCTCAATCCTCAATCCTCAACCGTCAATCTTCAATCCTCAATCCTCATTCCTCAAACCTCAATCCTCAACCCTCAGTCCTTATCCTCAATTCTCAATTCTCAATCCTCAACCCTCAATCTTCAATCCTCAATAATCAATTTTCAATCCTAGATCCTCAATCCCAATTCCTCAATCCTTAATCCTCAATCTTCAATCCTCAATACTCAATCTTCAATCCTCAGTCCTCAGTCCTCAATCATCAATTCTGAACTCTCAATCCTGAATCCTCAATCTTCAGCCCTCAGTCCTCAACAATCAGTTGTCAATCCTCAATCCTCAATAGAATATCATCAATTCACAGTTTTCAATACTCAATGCTCAATCTGCAATCTTCAAATATCTATCCACAAACATCAATTATCATCACACAACCCTCAACACTCAGTCCCCAATCCTCAATCTTCAATCCTCAATCCTCAATCCTCAATCCTCAATCCTCAATCTTCAATCCTCAATACTCAAACTTCAATCCTCAATCCTCAATCCTCAATTCTCAATCCTCAATCCTCAGTCCTCAGTCCTCAAACCTCAATCCTCAACCCTCAGACCTCATCGTCAATTCTCAATCCTCAATCCTCAATCCTCAATCTTCAAACCTCAATACTCAATCTTCAATCCACAATCCTCAATCTTCAATCCTCAATGCTCAGTCTTTAATCCTCAATCCTCGATCCTCAATACTCAATCCTCAATCCTCAGTCCTCAATCCTCAATCTTCAATCCTCAATACTCAATCTTCAATCCTCAATACCCAATCCTCAATCATCAATACTCAATCCTCAATCCTCAATTCTCAATACTCAATCCTCAGACCTCAGTCCTCAAACATCAATCCTCAACCCTCAGCCCTCATCCTCAATCCTCAATCCTCAAACTCAATCCTCAACCTTCAATCCTCAATACTCAATCTTCAATCCTCAATCCTCAGTCCTCAAACCTCAATTCTGAATCCTCAATCCTGAATCCTCAACCTTCAGCCCTCAGTCCTCAACAATCAGTTGTCAATCCTCAATCCTCAGTATAATATTCTCAATTCACAGTTTTCAATACTCAATACTCAATCTGCAATCTTCAAATCTCTATCCACAGTCATCAATTCTCATCACTCAACCCTCAACACTCAGTCCTCAATGTTCAATCGTCAATCCTCAATTCTCAATCCTCGATCCTCAATAGTGAATCTTCAATCCTCAATCCTCAATCCTCAATCCTCAATCCTCAATCCTCAATCCTGAATCTTCAATCCTCAGTCCCCTATCCTCAATCCTCAATCCTCAATCCTCATTCTTCAATCCTCAATACTCAATATTCAATCCTCAATCCTCAGTACTCAATCCCCAATCCTCATTCTTCAATCCTTAATCATCAATCCTCAATCCTCAATCTTCAATCCTCAATACTCAATCTTCAACCCTCAACCCTCAATCCTCAATCCTCAATCCTCATTCTTCAATCCTCAACACCCAATCCTCAATCTTCAATCCTCAATCCTCAAGCCTCAATTCTCAATCCTCAATCCTCAATCCTCAGACCTCAAACATCAATACTCAACCCTCAGTCCTCGTCCTCAATCCACAACCCTCAATCCTCGATCCTCAATCTTCAATACTCAATCCTCAATCCTCAATGTTCAATCCTCAATACCCAATCCTCAATCTTCAATCCTCAATCCTCAATCCTCAATCCCCAATCCTCAACCCTCAATCCTCAGTCCTCAAACCTCAATCCTGAACCCTCAATCCTGAATCCTCAATCTTCAGCCCTCAGTCCTCAACAATCAGTTGTCAATCCTCAATCCTCAATAGAATATCCTCAATTCACAGTTTTCAATACTCAATCCCCATTCTACAATCTTCAAATCTCAATCCACAAACATCAATTCTCATCACTCAACACTCAACACTCAGTCTTCAATCCTCAATCCTCAATCCTCAACACTCAACACTCATTCTTCAATCCTCAATACCCAATACTCAATCTTCAATCCTCAATCCACAAGCCTCAATTCTCAATCCTCAATCCTCAATCCTCAGACCTCAAACATCAATACTCAACCCTCAGTCCTCGTCCTCAATCCACAACCCTCAATCCTCGATCCTCAATCTTCAATACTCAATCCTCAATCCTCAATGTTCAATCCTCAATACCCAATCCTCAATCTTCAATCCTCAATCCTAAATCCTCAATCCTCAAGCCTCAATTCTCAATCCTCAATCCTCAATCCTCAGACCTCAGACATCAATACTCAACCCTCAGTCCTCGTTCTCAATCCACAACACTCAATCTTCAATCCTCCATCCTCAATACTCAATCCTCAATCCTCAATCCTCAATCCTCAATCTTCAATCCGCAATACTCAATCTTCAATCCTCAATCCTTAATCCTCAATCCTCAATCCTCAATATTCAATCCTCAATACTCAATATTCAATCCTCAATCCTCAGTACTCAATCCCCAATCCTCATTCTTCAATCCTCATTCTTCAATCCTCAATACTCAATCCTCAATCTTCAATCATCAACCCTCAATCCTCAGTTCGCAATCCTCAATCCTCAATCCTCAGACCTCAATCCTCAATCATCAATCCTCAACCTTCAATCCTCAGTACTCAATCTTTAATCATCAATCCTCAATCCTCAACCTTCAATCATCAATCCTCAATCCTCAATCCTCAATCCACAACCCTCAATCCTCGATCCTCAATCTTCAATACTCAATCCTCAATCCTCAATGTTCAATCCTCAATACCCAATCCTCAATCTTCAATCCTCAATCCTAAATCCTCAATCCTCAAGCCTCAATTCTCAATCCTCAATCCTCAATCCTCAGACCTCAGACATCAATACTCAACCCTCAGTCCTCGTTCTCAATCCACAACACTCAATCTTCAATCCTCCATCCTCAATCCTCAATCCTCAATCCTCAATCCTCAATCCTCAATCTTCAATCCGCAATACACAATCTTCAATGCTCAATCCTTAATCCTCAATCCCCAATCCTCAATATTCAATCCTCAATACTCAATATTCAATCCTCAATCCTCAGTACTCAATCCCCAATCCTCATTCTTCAATCCTCATTCTTCAATCCTCAATACCCAATCCTCAATCTTCAATCATCAACCCTCAATCCTCAGTTCGCAATCCTCAATCCTCAATCCTCAGACCTCAGGCATCAACACTCAACCCTCAATCCTCGTTCTCAATCCACAATCCTCAATCCTCAATCCTCAATCTTCATTCATCAATATTCAACATTCAATCCTCAATCCTCAATCCTCAATCCTCAATCCTCAATCCTCGATGTTCAATCCTCAACAGCCAATCCTCAATCTTCAATCCTCAATCCTCAATCCTCAATTCTCAATCCTCAATCCTCAATCCTCAGTCCTCTCTCCTCAAACCTCAATCCTGAATCCTCAATCCTGAATCCTCAAGCTTCAGCCCTCAGTCCTCAACAATCAGTTGTCAACCATCAATCCTCAATAGAATATTATCAATTCACAGTTTTCAATACTCAATACTCAATCTGCAATCTTCAAACCTCTATCCACAAACATCAATTCTCATCATTCAACCCTCAACACTCAGTCCCCAATCCTCAATATTCAATCCTCAATCCTCAATCCTCAATCCACAATCCTCAACCCTCAATCCTCAATACTCAATCTTCAATGCACAATCCTCAATACTCAATCCTCAATTCTCAATCCTCGATCGTCAATCTTCAATCTTCAATACTCAATCTTCAATCTTCAATCCTCAATCCTCCATCCTCAATCCTCATTCTTCAATCCTCAATACCCAATCCTCAATCTTCAACCCTCAATCCTCAATCCTCAATTCTCAATCCTCAATCGTCAGTCCTCAGTCCTCAAACCTCAATCTTCAACCCTCAGTTCTCATCCTCAATCCTCAATCCTCAATCCTCAATTCTCAATCTTCGATCCTCAATACTCAAACTTCAAACCTCAATGCTCATTCCTCAAATTTCAATTCTGAATCCTCAATCCGGAACCCTCAATCTTCAGCCCTAAGTCCTCAACAATCAGTTGTCAATCCCCAATCCTCAATAGAATATACTCAATTCACAGTTTTCAATACTCAATTCTCAATCTGCAATCTTCAAATCTCTATCCACAAACATCAATTCTCATCACTCAACCCTCAACACTCAGTCCTCAATGTTCAATTCTCAATCCTCAATTCTCAATCTTCAATCCTCAATACTGAGCCTTCAATCCTCAATCCTCAATCCTCAGTCCTCAATCCTCAATCCTCAATGTTCAATCCTCAATACCCAATCCTCAATCCTCAATCCTCATTCTTCAATCCTCAATACCCAATCCTCAATCTTCAACCCTCAATCCTCGATCCTCAATTCTCAATCCTCAATCGTCAGTCCTCAGTCCTCAAACCTCAATCCTAAACCCTCAGTTCTCATCCTCAATCCTCAATCCTCAATACTCAATCTTTAATCCTCAATCCTCAATCCTCAATCTTCAATCCTCAGTCCCCAATACTCATTACTCAATCCTCAATCCTCAATCCTCAGTCATCAATCCTCAATCTTCAATACTCAACCCACAATCCTCAATCCTCAATCCTCAATCCTCAGTCCTCAATCCTCAATCATCAATCCTCAACCTTCAATCCTCAATACTCAATCTTTAATCATCAATCCTCAATCCTCAACCTTCAATCATCAATCCTCAATCCTCAATCCTCAATCCTCAATCCTCAATCCTCAGTCCTCAATCCTCAATGTTCAATTCGCAATACCCAATACTCAATCTTCAATCCTCAATCCTCAATCCTCAATCCTCAATCCTCAATCCTCAATCCTCAATCCTCAATCCTCAATCCTCAATCCTCAATCTTCAACCATCAATACTCAATCATCAGTCCTCAATTCTGAATCCTCAATCCTCAATCCTCAATACTCAATCGTCAGCCTTCAATCCTCAATACTCAATATTCAATCCACAATCCTGAATCCTCAATCCTCAATCCTCATTCTTCAATCCTCAATACCCAATCCTCAATCTTCAATACTCAATCCTCAATCCTCAATTCTCAATACTCAATCCTCAGACCTCAGTCCTCAAACATCAATCCTCAACCCTCAGCCCTCATCCTCAATCCTCAATCCTCAACCTCAATCCTCAACCTTCAATCCTCAATACTCAATCTTCAATCCTCAATCCTCAGTCCTCAAACCTCAATTCTGAATCCTCAATCCTGAATCCTCAACCTTCAGCCCTCAGTCCTCAACAATCAGTTGTCAATCCTCAATCCTCAGTATAATATTCTCAATTCACAGTTTTCAATACTCAATACTCCATCTGCAATCTTCAAATCTCTATCCACAGTCATCAATTCTCATCACTCAACCCTCAACACTCAGTCCTCAATGTTCAATCGTCAATCCTCAATTCTCAATCCTCGATCCTCAATAGTGAATCTTCAATCCTCAATCCTCAATCCTCAATCCTCAATCCTCAATCCTGAATCTTCAATCCTCAGTCCCCTATCCTCAATCCTCAATCCTCAATCCCCATTCTTCAATCCTCAATACCCAATCCTCAATCTTCAATCCTCAATCCTCAATCATCAATTCTCAATCCCCAATCCTCAGTCCTCAGACCTCAAACCTCAATCCTCAACCCTCATCCCTCATCGTCAATCCTCAAACCTCAATCCTCAATCGTCAATCCTCAATCCTTAATCTTCAATCCTCAATACTCAATCTTCAATCCTCAATCCCCAATCTTCAATCCTCAATATTCAATCCTCAATACTCAATTTTCAATACTCAATCCGCAATCATCAATCCTCAACCCTCAATCCTCAGTCGTCAATCCTCAATCCTCAATACTCAATCGTCAATCCTCATTCTTCAATCCTCAGACCTCATCCTCAATTCTCAATTCTCAATCCTCAATCCTCAACCGTCAATCTTCAATCCTCAATCCTCATTCCTCAAACCTCAATCCTCAACCCTCAGTCCTTATCCTCAATTCTCAATTCTCAATCCTCAACCCTCAATCTTCAATCCTCAATAATCAATTTTCAATCCTAGATCCTCAATCCCAATTCCTCAATCCTTAATCCTCAATCTTCAATCCTCAATACTCAATCTTCAATCCTCAGTCCTCAGTCCTCAATCATCAATTCTGAACTCTCAATCCTGAATCCTCAATCTTCAGCCCTCAGTCCTCAACAATCAGTTGTCAATCCTCAATCCTCAATAGAATATCATCAATTCACAGTTTTCAATACTCAATGCTCAATCTGCAATCTTCAAATATCTATCCACAAACACCAATTATCATCACACAACCCTCAACACTCAGTCCCCAATCCTCAATCTTCAATCCTCAATCCTCAATCCTCAATCCTCAATCCTCAATCTTCAATCCTCAATACTCAAACTTCAATCCTCAATCCTCAATCCTCAATTCTCAATCCTCAATCCTCAGTCCTCAGTCCTCAAACCTCAATCCTCAACCCTCAGACCTCATCGTCAATTCTCAATCCTCAATCCTCAATCCTCAATCTTCAAACCTCAATACTCAATCTTCAATCCACAATCCTCAATCTTCAATCCTCAATACTCAGTCTTTAATCCTCAATCCTCGATCCTCAATACTCAATCCTCAATCCTCAGTCCTCAATCCTCAATCTTCAATCCTCAATACTCAATCTTCAATCCTCAATACCCAATCCTCAATCTTCAATACTCAATCCTCAATCCTCAATTCTCAATACTCAATCCTCAGACCTCAGTCCTCAAACATCAATCCTCAACCCTCAGCCCTCATCCTCAATCCTCAATCCTCAACCTCAATCCTCAACCTTCAATCCTCAATACTCAATCTTCAATCCTCAATCCTCAGTCCTCAAACCTCAATTCTGAATCCTCAATCCTGAATCCTCAACCTTCAGCCCTCAGTCCTCAACAATCAGTTGTCAATCCTCAATCCTCAGTATAATATTCTCAATTCACAGTTTTCAATACTCAATACTCAATCTGCAATCTTCAAATCTCTATCCACAGTCATCAATTCTCATCACTCAACCCTCAACACTCAGTCCTCAATGTTCAATCGTCAATCCTCAATTCTCAATCCTCGATCCTCAATAGTGAATCTTCAATCCTCAATCCTCAATCCTCAATCCTCAATCCTCAATCCTGAATCTTCAATCCTCAGTCCCCTATCCTCAATCCTCAATCCTCAATCCTCATTCTTCAATCCTCAATACCCAATCCTCAATCTTCAATCCTCAATCCTCAATCATCAATTCTCAATCCCCAATCCTCAGTCCTCAGACCTCAAACCTCAATCCTCAACCCTCATCCCTCATCGTCAATCCTCAAACCTCAATCCTCAATCCTCAATCGTCAATCCTCAATCCTTAATCTTCAATCCTCAATACTCAATCTTCAATCCTCAATCCCCAATCTTCAATCCTCAATATTCAATCCTCAATACTCAATTTTCAATACTCAATCCGCAATCATCAATCCTCAATCCTCAATCCTCAGTCGTCAATCCTCAATCCTCAATACTCAATCGTCAATCCTCAATCTTCAATCCTCAATCCTGAATCCTCAATCCTCAATCCTCATTCTTCAACCCTCTGTCCTCATCCTCAATTCTCAATTCTCAATCCTCAATCCTGAACCCTCAATCTTCAATCCACAATCCTCATTCCTCAAACCTCAATCCTCAACGCTCAGTCCTTATCCTCAATTCTCAATTCTCAATCCTCAACCCTCAATCTTCAATCCTCAATAATCAATCTTCAATCCTAGATCCTCAATCCCAATTCCTCAATCCTTAATCCTCAATCTTCAATCCTCAATACTCAATCTTCAATCCTCAGTCCTCAGTCCTCAATCATCAATTCTGAACTCTCAATCCTGAATCCTCAATCTTCAGCCCTCAGTCCTCAACAATCAGTTGTCAATTCTCAATCCTCAATAGAATATCATCAATTCACAGTTTTCAATACTCAATGCTCAATCTGCAATCTTCAAATATCTATCCACAAACATCAATTCTCATCACACAACCCTCAACACTAAGTCCCCAATCCTCAATCTTCAATCCTCAATCCTCAATCCTCAATCCTCAATCCTCAATCTTCAATCCTCAATACTCAAACTTCAATCCTCAATCCTCAATCCTCAATACTCAATCTTTAATCCTCAATCCTCAATCCTCAATCCTCAATACTCAATCCTCAATCCTCAGTCCTCAATCCTCAATCTTCAATCCTCAATACTCAATCTTCAATCCTCAATCCTCAATCCTCAATCCTCAATACTCAATCCTCAATCCTCAGTCCTCAATCCTCAATCTTCAATCCTCAATACTCAATCTTCAATCCTCAATCCTCAATCCTCAATCCTCAATCCTCATACTTCAATCCTCAAAACCCAATCCTCAATCTTCAATCCTCAATTCACGATCCTCAATTCTCAATCCACAATCCTCAATCCTCAATAATCAATCTTCAATCCTCAATCCTCAGTCCTCAAACCTCAATTCTGAATCCTCAATCCTGTATCCTCAATCGTCAGCCCTCAATCCTCAACAATCAGTTGACAATCCTCAATCCTCAATAGAATATCCTCAATTCACAGCTTTCAATACTCAATGCTCAATCTGCTATATTGAAATATCGATCCACAATTATCAATTCTCATCACACAGCCCTCAACACTCAGTCCCCAATCCTCAATCTTCAATCCTCAATCCACAATCCTCAATCCTCAATCCTCAATCCTCAATCCTCAATCTTCAATCCTCAATACTCAAACTTCAATCCTCAATCCTCAATCCTCAATTCTCAATCCTCAATCCTCAGTCCTCAGTCCTCAAACCTCAATCCTCAACCCTCAGACCTCATCGTCAATTCTCAATCCTCAATCCTCAATCCTCAATCCTCAGTCCTCAATCCTCAATCTTCAATCCTCAATACTCAATCTTCAATCCTCAATACCCAATCCTCAATCTTCAATACTCAATCCTCAATCCTCAATTCTCAATACTCAATCCTCAGACCTCAGTCCTCAAACATCAATCCTCAACCCTCAGCCCTCATCCTCAATCCTCAATCCTCAACCTCAATCCTCAACCTTCAATCCTCAATACTCAATCTTCAATCCTCAATCCTCAGTCCTCAAACCTCAATTCTGAATCCTCAATCCTGAATCCTCAACCTTCAGCCCTCAGTCCTCAACAATCAGTTGTCAATCCTCAATCCTCAGTATAATATTCTCAATTCACAGTTTTCAATACTCAATACTCAATCTGCAATCTTCAAATCTCTATCCACAGTCATCAATTCTCATCACTCAACCCTCAACACTCAGTCCTCAATGTTCAATCGTCAATCCTCAATTCTCAATCCTCGATCCTCAATAGTGAATCTTCAATCCTCAATCCTCAATCCTCAATCCTCAATCCTCAATCCTGAATCTTCAATCCTCAGTCCCCTATCCTCAATCCTCAATCCTCAATCCTCATTCTTCAATCCTCAATACCCAATCCTCAATCTTCAATCCTCAATCCTCAATCATCAATTCTCAATCCCCAATCCTCAGTCCTCAGACCTCAAACCTCAATCCTCAACCCTCATCCCTCATCGTCAATCCTCAAACCTCAATCCTCAATCCTCAATCGTCAATCCTCAATCCTTAATCTTCAATCCTCAATACTCAATCTTCAATCCTCAATCCCCAATCTTCAATCCTCAATATTCAATCCTCAATACTCAATTTTCAATACTCAATCCGCAATCATCAATCCTCAATCCTCAATCCTCAGTCGTCAATCCTCAATCCTCAATACTCAATCGTCAATCCTCAATCTTCAATCCTCAATCCTGAATCCTCAATCCTCAATCCTCATTCTTCAACCCTCTGTCCTCATCCTCAATTCTCAATTCTCAATCCTCAATCCTCAACCCTCAATCTTCAATCCTCAATCCTCATTCCTCAAACCTCAATCCTCAACGCTCAGTCCTTATCCTCAATTCTCAATTCTCAATCCTCAACCCTCAATCTTCAATCCTCAATAATCAATCTTCAATCCTAGATCCTCAATCCCAATTCCTCAATCCTTAATCCTCAATCTTCAATCCTCAATACTCAATCTTCAATCCTCAGTCCTCAGTCCTCAATCATCAATTCTGAACTCTCAATCCTGAATCCTCAATCTTCAGCCCTCAGTCCTCAACAATCAGTTGTCAATTCTCAATCCTCAATAGAATATCATCAATTCACAGTTTTCAATACTCAATGCTCAATCTGCAATCTTCAAATATCTATCCACAAACATCAATTCTCATCACACAACCCTCAACACTAAGTCCCCAATCCTCAATCTTCAATCCTCAATCCTCAATCCTCAATCCTCAATCCTCAATCTTCAATCCTCAATACTCAAACTTCAATCCTCAATCCTCAATCCTCAATACTCAATCTTTAATCCTCAATCCTCAATCCTCAATCCTCAATACTCAATCCTCAATCCTCAGTCCTCAATCCTCAATCTTCAATCCTCAATACTCAATCTTCAATCCTCAATCCTCAATCCTCAATCCTCAATCCTCATACTTCAATCCTCAAAACCCAATCCTCAATCTTCAATCCTCAATTCACGATCCTCAATTCTCAATCCACAATCCTCAATCCTCAATAATCAATCTTCAATCCTCAATCCTCAGTCCTCAAACCTCAATTCTGAATCCTCAATCCTGTATCCTCAATCGTCAGCCCTCAATCCTCAACAATCAGTTGACAATCCTCAATCCTCAATAGAATATCCTCAATTCACAGCTTTCAATACTCAATGCTCAATCTGCTATATTGAAATATCGATCCACAATTATCAATTCTCATCACACAGCCCTCAACACTCAGTCCCCAATCCTCAATCTTCAATCCTCAATCCACAATCCTCAATCCTCAGTCCTCAATCCTCAATCCTGAATCCTCAATCCTCAATGCTCAATCCTCAATCCTCAATCCTCAATCTTCAATCCTCAATCCTCAATACTCAATCCCCAGTCCTCATTCCTCAATCTTCAATTCTCAATCCTCAATCGTCAATCCTCAGTCCTCAGTCCTCAATCCTCAATCCTCAATCCTCAATACTCAATCTTCAATCCTCAATACTCAATCTTCAATCCTCAATCCTCAATCCTCAATCCTCAGTCCTCAATCCTCATTCCTCAATCCTCAATACCCAATCCTCAATCTTCAATCCTCAATCCTCGATCCTCAATTCTCTATCCTCAATCCTCAGTTCTCAGTCCTCAAGCCTCAATCCTCAACCCTCAGCCCTCATCCTCAATCCTCAATCCTGAATCCTCAATTCTAAACCATCAATCCTCAATCCTCAATACTCAATAGAACATCCTGAATTCTCAGGATTCAATACTCAAACCTCAAACCTCAAACCTCAAACCTATGCCATCATCCTCAATCCTCAATCCTCAATCGTCAATCCTCAACCTTCAATCCTCAACACTCAACCTTCAACCCTCAATCCTCAATCCTCAATCGTCAATCCGCAATCCTCAATCCTCAGTCATCAATCCTCAACCTTCGATACGCAATCCTCAATCCTCAGTCCTCAATCCTCAATCCTCAATCCTCATTCCTCAAACCTCAATCCTCAAACCCCAGTCCTCATCCTCAATACTCAATCCTCAATCCTCAATCCTCAATCCTCAATCTTCAATCCCCAATACTCAATCTTCAATACCCAATCCTCAGTCTTCAACCCTCAATCCTCAATCTTCAATTCTCAATCCTCAATCCTCAATCCGGAACCCTCAATCTTCAGCCCTCAGCCCTCAACAATCAGTTGTCAATCCTCAATCCTCAATAGAATATACTCAATTCACAGTTTTCAATACTCAATACTCAATCTGCAATCTTCAAATCTCTATCCACAAACATCAATTCTCATCACTCAACCCTCAACACTCAGTCCTCAATGTTCAATCCTCAATACTGAACCTTCAATCCTCAATCCTCAATCCTCAGTCCTCAATCCTCAATCCTCAATCTTAATCTTCAATCCTCAGTACTCAATCTTCAATCCTCAATCCTCAATCCTCAATCCTCAATCCTCAATCTTCAATCCCCAATACTCAATCTTCAATCCTCAATCCTCAATCCTCAATCCTCAATCCTCAATCTTCAATCTTCAGTACTCAATCTTCAATCCTCAATCCCGAATCCTCAATCCTCAATCCTCAATCTTCAATCCTCAATACTCAATCTTCAATCCTCAATCCTCAATCCTCTATCCTCAATCCTCAATCCTCAATCCTCAATCCTCAATCTTCAATCCCCAATACTCAATCTTCAATACCCAATCCTCAGTCTTCAACCCTCAATCCTCAATCCTCAATTCTTAATCCTCAATCCTCAATCCGGAACCCTCAATCTTCAGCCCTCAGCCCTCAACAATCAGTTGTCAATCCTCAATCCTCAATAGAATATACTCAATTCACAGTTTTCAATACTCAATACTCAATCTGCAATCTTCAAATCTCTATCCACAAACATCAATTCTCATCACTCATCCCTCAACACTCAGTCCTCAATGTTCAATCCTCAATCCTCAATTCTCAATCTTCAATCCTCAATACTGAACCTTCAATCCTCAATCCTCAATCCTCAGTCCTCAATCCTCAATCCTCAATCTTAATCTTCAATCCTCAGTACTCAATCTTCAATCCTCAATCCTCAATCCTCAATCCTCAATCCTCAATCTTCAATCCCCAATACTCAATCTTCAATCCTCAATCCTCAATCCTCAATCCTCAATCCTCAATCCTCAATCCTCAATCTTCAATCTTCAGTACTCAATCTTCAATCCTCAATCCCGAATCCTCAATCCTCAATCCTCAATCTTCAATCCTCAATACTCAATCTTCAATCCTCAATCCTCAATCCTCTATCCTCAATCCTCAATCCTCAATCCTCAATCCTCAATCCTCATTCTTCAATCCTCAACACCCAATCCTCAATCTTCAATCCTCAATCCTCAAGCCTCAATTCTCAATCCTCAATCCTCAATCCTCAGACCTCAAACATCAATACTCAACCCTCAGTCCTCGTCCTCAATCCACAACCCTCAATCCTCGATCCTCAATCTTCAATACTCAATCCTCAATCCTCAATGTTCAATCCTCAATACCCAATCCTCAATCTTCAATCCTCAATCCTCAATCCTCAATCCCCAATCCTCAACCCTCAATCCTCAGTCCTCAAACCTCAATCCTGAACCCTCAATCCTGAATCCTCAATCTTCAGCCCTCAGTCCTCAACAATCAGTTGTCAATCCTCAATCCTCAATAGAATATCCTCAATTCACAGTTTTCAATACTCAATCCCCATTCTACAATCTTCAAATCTCAATCCACAAACATCAATTCTCATCACTCAACACTCAACACTCAGTCTTCAATCCTCAATCCTCAATCCTCAACACTCAACACTCATTCTTCAATCCTCAATACCCAATACTCAATCTTCAATCCTCAATCCACAAGCCTCAATTCTCAATCCTCAATCCTCAATCCTCAGACCTCAAACATCAATACTCAACCCTCAGTCCTCGTCCTCAATCCACAACCCTCAATCCTCGATCCTCAATCTTCAATACTCAATCCTCAATCCTCAATGTTCAATCCTCAATACCCAATCCTCAATCTTCAATCCTCAATCCTAAATCCTCAATCCTCAAGCCTCAATTCTCAATCCTCAATCCTCAATCCTCAGCCCTCAGACATCAATACTCAACCCTCAGTCCTCGTTCTCAATCCACAACACTCAATCTTCAATCCTCCATCCTCAATCCTCAATCCTCAATCCTCAATCCTCAATCCTCAATCTTCAATCCGCAATACTCAATCTTCAATCCTCAATCCTTAATCCTCAATCCTCAATCCTCAATATTCAATCCTCAATACTCAATATTCAATCCTCAATCCTCAGTACTCAATCCCCAATCCTCATTCTTCAATCCTCATTCTTCAATCCTCAATACTCAATCCTCAATCTTCAATCATCAACCCTCAATCCTCAGTTCGCAATCCTCAATCCTCAATCCTCAGACCTCAATCCTCAATCATCAATCCTCAACCTTCAATCCTCAATACTCAATCTTTAATCATCAATCCTCAATCCTCAACCTTCAATCATCAATCCTCAATCCTCAATCCTCAATCCACAACCCTCAATCCTCGATCCTCAATCTTCAATACTCAATCCTCAATCCTCAATGTTCAATCCTCAATACCCAATCCTCAATGTTCAATCCTCAATCCTAAATCCTCAATCCTCAAGCCTCAATTCTCAATCCTCAATCCTCAATCCTCAGACCTCAGACATCAATACTCAACCCTCAGTCCTCGTTCTCAATCCACAACACTCAATCTTCAATCCTCCATCCTCAATCCTCAATCCTCAATCCTCAATCCTCAATCCTCAATCTTCAATCCGCAATACACAATCTTCAATCCTCAATCCTCAGTCCTCTCTCCTCAAACCTCAATCCTGAATCCTCAATCCTGAATCCTCAAGCTTCAGCCCTCAGTCCTCAACAATCAGTTGTCAACCATCAATCCTCAATAGAATATTATCAATTCACAGTTTTCAATACTCAATACTCAATCTGCAATCTTCAAACCTCTATCCACAAACATCAATTCTCATCATTCAACCCTCAACACTCAGTCCCCAATCCTCAATATTCAATCCTCAATCCTCAATCCTCAATCCACAATCCTCAACCCTCAATCCTCAATACTCAATCTTCAATGCTCAATCCTCAATACTCAATCCTCAATCCTCAATCCTCGATCGTCAATCCTCAATCTTCAATACTCAATCTTCAATCTTCAATCCTCAATCCTCCATCCTCAATCCTCATTCTTCAATCCTCAATACCCAATCCTCAATCTTCAACCCTCAATCCTCAATCCTCAATTCTCAATCCTCAATCGTCAGTCCTCAGTCCTCAAACCTCAATCTTCAACCCTCAGTTCTCATCCTCAATCCTCAATCCTCAATCCTCAATTCTCAATCTTCGATCCTCAATACTCAAACTTCAAACCTCAATGCTCATTCCTCAAATTTCAATTCTGAATCCTCAATCCGGAACCCTCAATCTTCAGCCCTAAGTCCTCAACAATCAGTTGTCAATCCCCAATCCTCAATAGAATATACTCTATTCACAGTTTTCAATACTCAATTCTCAATCTGCAATCTTCAAATCTCTATCCACAAACATCAATTCTCATCACTCAACCCTCAACACTCAGTCCTCTATGTTCAATTCTCAATCCTCAATTCTCAATCTTCAATCCTCAATACTGAGCCTTCAATCCTCAATCCTCAATCCTCAGTCCTCAATCCTCAATCCTCAATGTTCAATCCTCAATACCCAATCCTCAATCCTCAATCCTCATTCTTCAATCCTCAATACCCAATCCTCAATCTTCAACCCTCAATCCTCGATCCTCAATTCTCAATCCTCAATCGTCAGTCCTCAGTCCTCAAACCTCAATCCTAAACCCTCAGTTCTCATCCTCAATCCTCAATCCTCAATACTCAATCTTTAATCCTCAATCCTCAATCCTCAATCTTCAATCCTCAGTCCTCAATACTCATTACTCAATCCTCAATCCTCAATCCTCAGTCATCAATCCTCAATCTTCAATACTCAACCCACAATCCTCAATCCTCAATCCTCAATCCTCAGTCCTCAATCCTCAATCATCAATCCTCAACCTTCAATCCTCAATACTCAATCTTTAATCATCAATCCTCAATCCTCAACCTTCAATCATCAATCCTCAATCCTCAATCCTCAATCCTCAATCCTCAATCCTCAGTCCTCAATCCTCAATGTTCAATTCGCAATACCCAATACTCAATCTTCAATCCTCAATCCTCAATCCTCAATCCTCAATCCTCAATCCTCAATCCTCAATCCTCAATCCTCAATCCTCAATCCTCAATCTTCAACCATCAATACTCAATCATCAGTCCTCAATTCTCAATCCTCAATCCTCAATCCTCAATACTCAATCGTCAGCCTTCAATCCTCAATACTCAATATTCAATCCACAATCCTGAATCCTCAATCCTCAATCCTCATTCTTCAATCCTCAATACCCAATCCTCAATCTTCAATACTCAATCCTCAATCCTCAATTCTCAATACTCAATCCTCAGACCTCAGTCCTCAAACATCAATCCTCAACCCTCAGCCCTCATCCTCAATCCTCAATCCTCAACCTCAATCCTCAACCTTCAATCCTCAATACTCAATCTTCAATCCTCAATCCTCAGTCCTCAAACCTCAATTCTGTATCCTCAATCCTGAATCCTCAACCTTCAGCCCTCAGTCCTCAACAATCAGTTGTCAATCCTCAATCCTCAGTATAATATTCTCAATTCACAGTTTTCAATACTCAATACTCAATCTGCAATCTTCAAATCTCTATCCACAGTCATCAATTCTCATCACTCAACCCTCAACACTCAGTCCTCAATGTTCAATCGTCAATCCTCAATTCTCAATCCTCGATCCTCAATAGTGAATCTTCAATCCTCAATCCTCAATCCTCAATCCTCAATCCTCAATCCTGAATCTTCAATCCTCAGTCCCCTATCCTCAATCCTCAATCCTCAATCCTCATTCTTCAATCCTCAATACCCAATCCTCAATCTTCAATCCTCAATCCTCAATCATCAATTCTCAATCCCCAATCCTCAGTCCTCAGACCTCAAACCTCAATCCTCAACCCTCATCCCTCATCGTCAATCCTCAAACCTCAATCCTCAATCGTCAATCCTCAATCCTTAATCTTCAATCCTCAATACTCAATCTTCAATCCTCAATCCCCAATCTTCAATCCTCAATATTCAATCCTCAATACTCAATTTTCAATACTCAATCCGCAATCATCAATCCTCAATCCTCAATCCTCAGTCGTCAATCCTCAATCCTCAATACTCAATCGTCAATCCTCATTCTTCAATCCTCAGTCCTCATCCTCAATTCTCAATTCTCAATCCTCAATCCTCAACCGTCAATCTTCAATCCTCAATCCTCATTCCTCAAACCTCAATCCTCAACCCTCAGTCCTTATCCTCAATTCTCAATTCTCAATCCTCAACCCTCAATCTTCAATCCTCAATAATCAATTTTCAATCCTAGATCCTCAATCCCAATTCCTCAATCCTTAATCCTCAATCTTCAATCCTCAATACTCAATCTTCAATCCTCAGTCCTCAGTCCTCAATCATCAATTCTGAACTCTCAATCCTGAATCCTCAATCTTCAGCCCTCAGTCCTCAACAATCAGTTGTCAATCCTCAATCCTCAATAGAATATCATCAATTCACAGTTTTCAATACTCAATGCTCAATCTGCAATCTTCAAATATCTATCCACAAACACCAATTATCATCACACAACCCTCAACACTCAGTCCCCAATCCTCAATCTTCAATCCTCAATCCTCAATCCTCAATCCTCAATCCTCAATCTTCAATCGTCAATACTCAAACTTCAATCCTCAATCCTCAGTCCTCAATTCTCAATCCTCAATCCTCAGTCCTCAGTCCTCAAACCTCAATCCTCAACCCTCAGACCTCATCGTCAATTCTCAATCCTCAATCCTCAATCCTCAATCTTCAAACCTCAATACTCAATCTTCAATCCACAATCCTCAATCTTCAATCCTCAATACTCAGTCTTTAATCCTCAATACTCAATCTTCAATCCTCAATACCCAATCCTCAATCTTCAATACTCAATCCTCAATCCTCAATTCTCAATACTCAATCCTCAGACCTCAGTCCTCAAACATCAATCCTCAACCCTCAGCCCTCATCCTCAATCCTCAATCCTCAACCTCAATCCTCAACCTTCAATCCTCAATACTCAATCTTCAATCCTCAATCCTCAGTCCTCAAACCTCAATTCTGAATCCTCAATCCTGAATCCTCAACCTTCAGCCCTCAGTCCTCAACAATCAGTTGTCAATCCTCAATCCTCAGTATAATATTCTCAATTCACAGTTTTCAATACTCAATACTCAATCTGCAATCTTCAAATCTCTATCCACAGTCATCAATTCTCATCACTCAACCCTCAACACTCAGTCCTCAATGTTCAATCGTCAATCCTCAATTCTCAATCCTCGATCCTCAATAGTGAATCTTCAATCCTCAATCCTCAATCCTCAATCCTCAATCCTCAATCCTGAATCTTCAATCCTCAGTCCCCTATCCTCAATCCTCAATCCTCAATCCTCATTCTTCAATCCTCAATACCCAATCCTCAATCTTCAATCCTCAACCCTCAATCATCAATTCTCAATCCCCAATCCTCAGTCCTCAGACCTCAAACCTCAATCCTCAACCCTCATCCCTCATCGTCAATCCTCAAAACTCAATCCTCAATCCTCAATCGTCAATCCTCAATCCTTAATCTTCAATCCTCAATACTCAATCTTCAATCCTCAATCCCCAATCTTCAATCCTCAATATTCAATCCTCAATACTCAATTTTCAATACTCAATCCGCAATCATCAATCCTCAATCCTCAATCCTCAGTCGTCAATCCTCAATCCTCAATACTCAATCGTCAATCCTCAATCTTCAATCCTCAATCCTGAATCCTCAATCCTCAATCCTCATTCTTCAACCCTCTGTCCTCATCCTCAATTCTCAATTCTCAATCCTCAATCCTCAACCCTCAATCTTCAATCCACAATCCTCATTCCTCAAACCTCAATCCTCAACGCTCAGTCCTTATCCTCAATTGTCAATTCTCAATCCTCAACCCTCAATCTTCAATCCTCAATAATCAATCTTCAATCCTAGATCCTCAATCCCAATTCCTCAATCCTTAATCCTCAATCTTCAATCCTCAATACTCAATCTTCAATCCTCAGTCCTCAGTCCTCAATCATCAATTCTGAACTCTCAATCCTGAATCCTCAATCTTCAGCCCTCAGTCCTCAACAATCAGTTGTCAATTCTCAATCCTCAATAGAATATCATCAATTCACAGTTTTCAATACTCAATGCTCAATCTGCAATCTTCAAATATCTATCCACAAACATCAATTCTCATCACACAACCCTCAACACTAAGTCCCCAATCCTCAATCTTCAATCCTCAATCCTCAATCCTCAATCCTCAATCCTCAATCTTCAATCCTCAATACTCAAACTTCAATCCTCAATCCTCAATCCTCAATACTCAATCTTTAATCCTCAATCCTCAATCCTCAATCCTCAATACTCAATCCTCAATCCTCAGTCCTCAATCCTCAATCTTCAATCCTCAATACTCAATCTTCAATCCTCAATCCTCAATCCTCAATCCTCAATCCTCATACTTCAATCCTCAAAACCCAATCCTCAATCTTCAATCCTCAATTCACGATCCTCAATTCTCAATCCACAATCCTCAATCCTCAATAATCAATCTTCAATCCTCAATCCTCAGTCCTCAAACCTCAGTTCTGAATCCTCAATCCTGTATCCTCAATCGTCAGCCCTCAATCCTCAACAATCAGTTGACAATCCTCAATCCTCAATAGAATATCCTCAATTCACAGCTTTCAATACTCAATGCTCAATCTGCTATATTGAAATATCGATCCACAATTATCAATTCTCATCACACAGCCCTCAACACTCAGTCCCCAATCCTCAATCTTCAATCCTCAATCCACAATCCTCAATCCTCAATCCTCAATCCTCAATCCTCAATCTTCAATCCTCAATACTCAAACTTCAATCCTCAATCCTCAATCCTCAATTCTCAATCCTCAATCCTCAGTCCTCAGTCCTCAAACCTCAATCCTCAACCCTCAGACCTCATCGTCAATTCTCAATCCTCAATCCTCAATCCTCAATCTTCAAACCTCAATACTCAATCTTCAATCCACAATCCTCAATCTTCAAACCTCAATACTCAGTCTTTAATCCTCAATCCTCGATCCTCAATACTCAATCCTCAATCCTCAGCCCTCAATCCTCAATCTTCAATCCTCAATACTCAATCTTCAATCCTCAATACCCAATCCTCAATCTTCAATACTCAATCCTCAATCCTCAATTCTCAATACTCAATCCTCAGACCTCAGTCCTCAAACATCAATCCTCAACCCTCAGCCCTCATCCTCAATCCTCAATCCTCAACCTCAATCCTCAACCTTCAATCCTCAATACTCAATCTTCAATCCTCAATCCTCAGTCCTCAAACCTCAATTCTGAATCCTCAATCCTGAATCCTCAACCTTCAGCCCTCAGTCCTCAACAATCAGTTGTCAATCCTCAATCCTCAGTATAATATTCTCAATTCACAGTTTTCAATACTCAATACTCAATCTGCAATCTTCAAATCTCTATCCACAGTCATCAATTCTCATCACTCAACCCTCAACACTCAGTCCTCAATGTTCAATCGTCAATCCTCAATTCTCAATCCTCGATCCTCAATAGTGAATCTTCAATCCTCAATCCTCAATCCTCAATCCTCAATCCTCAATCCTGAATCTTCAATCCTCAGTCCCCTATCCTCAATCCTCAATCCTCAATCCTCATTCTTCAATCCTCAATACCCAATCCTCAATCTTCAATCCTCAATCCTCAATCATCAATTCTCAATCCCCAATCCTCAGTCCTCAGACCTCAAACCTCAATCCTCAACCCTCATCCCTCATCGTCAATCCTCAAACCTCAATCCTCAATCCTCAATCGTCAATCCTCAATCCTTAATCTTCAATCCTCAATACTCAATCTTCAATCCTCAATCCCCAATCTTCAATCCTCAATATTCAATCCTCAATACTCAATTTTCAATACTCAATCCGCAATCATCAATCCTCAATCCTCAATCCTCAGTCGTCAATCCTCAATCCTCAATACTCAATCGTCAATCCTCAATCTTCAATCCTCAATCCTGAATCCTCAATCCTCAATCCTCATTCTTCAACCCTCTGTCCTCATCCTCAATTCTCAATTCTCAATCCTCAATCCTGAACCCTCAATCTTCAATCCACAATCCTCATTCCTCAAACCTCAATCCTCAACGCTCAGTCCTTATCCTCAATTCTCAATTCTCAATCCTCAACCCTCAATCTTCAATCCTCAATAATCAATCTTCAATCCTAGATCCTCAATCCCAATTCCTCAATCCTTAATCCTCAATCTTCAATCCTCAATACTCAATCTTCAATCCTCAGTCCTCAGTCCTCAATCATCAATTCTGAACTCTCAATCCTGAATCCTCAATCTTCAGCCCTCAGTCCTCAACAATCAGTTGTCAATTCTCAATCCTCAATAGAATATCATCAATTCACAGTTTTCAATACTCAATGCTCAATCTGCAATCTTCAAATATCTATCCACAAACATCAATTCTCATCACACAACCCTCAACACTAAGTCCCCAATCCTCAATCTTCAATCCTCAATCCTCAATCCTCAATCCTCAATCCTCAATCTTCAATCCTCAATACTCAAACTTCAATCCTCAATCCTCAATCCTCAATACTCAATCTTTAATCCTCAATCCTCAATCCTCAATCCTCAATACTCAATCCTCAATCCTCAGTCCTCAATCCTCAATCTTCAATCCTCAATACTCAATCTTCAATCCTCAATCCTCAATCCTCAATCCTCAATCCTCATACTTCAATCCTCAAAACCCAATCCTCAATCTTCAATCCTCAATTCACGATCCTCAATTCTCAATCCACAATCCTCAATCCTCAATAATCAATCTTCAATCCTCAATCCTCAGTCCTCAAACCTCAATTCTGAATCCTCAATCCTGTATCCTCAATCGTCAGCCCTCAATCCTCAACAATCAGTTGACAATCCTCAATCCTCAATAGAATATCCTCAATTCACAGCTTTCAATACTCAATACTCAATCTGCAATCTTCAAATCTCTATCCACAAACATCAATTCTCATCACTCAACCCTCAACACTCAGTCCTCAATGTTCAATCCTCAATACTGAACCTTCAATCCTCAATCCTCAATCCTCAGTCCTCAATCCTCAATCCTCAATCTTAATCTTCAATCCTCAGTACTCAATCTTCAATCCTCAATCCTCAATCCTCAATCCTCAATCCTCAATCTTCAATCCCCAATACTCAATCTTCAATCCTCAATCCTCAATCCTCAATCCTCAATCCTCAATCTTCAATCTTCAGTACTCAATCTTCAATCCTCAATCCCGAATCCTCAATCCTCAATCCTCAATCTTCAATCCTCAATACTCAATCTTCAATCCTCAATCCTCAATCCTCTATCCTCAATCCTCAATCCTCAATCCTCAATCCTCAATCTTCAATCCCCAATACTCAATCTTCAATACCCAATCCTCAGTCTTCAACCCTCAATCCTCAATCCTCAATTCTTAATCCTCAATCCTCAATCCGGAACCCTCAATCTTCAGCCCTCAGCCCTCAACAATCAGTTGTCAATCCTCAATCCTCAATAGAATATACTCAATTCACAGTTTTCAATACTCAATACTCAATCTGCAATCTTCAAATCTCTATCCACAAACATCAATTCTCATCACTCATCCCTCAACACTCAGTCCTCAATGTTCAATCCTCAATCCTCAATTCTCAATCTTCAATCCTCAATACTGAACCTTCAATCCTCAATCCTCAATCCTCAGTCCTCAATCCTCAATCCTCAATCTTAATCTTCAATCCTCAGTACTCAATCTTCAATCCTCAATCCTCAATCCTCAATCCTCAATCCTCAATCTTCAATCCCCAATACTCAATCTTCAATCCTCAATCCTCAATCCTCAATCCTCAATCCTCAATCCTCAATCCTCAATCTTCAATCTTCAGTACTCAATCTTCAATCCTCAATCCCGAATCCTCAATCCTCAATCCTCAATCTTCAATCCTCAATACTCAATCTTCAATCCTCAATCCTCAATCCTCTATCCTCAATCCTCAATCCTCAATCCTCAATCCTCAATCCTCATTCTTCAATCCTCAACACCCAATCCTCAATCTTCAATCCTCAATCCTCAAGCCTCAATTCTCAATCCTCAATCCTCAATCCTCAGACCTCAAACATCAATACTCAACCCTCAGTCCTCGTCCTCAATCCACAACCCTCAATCCTCGATCCTCAATCTTCAATACTCAATCCTCAATCCTCAATGTTCAATCCTCAATACCCAATCCTCAATCTTCAATCCTCAATCCTCAATCCTCAATCCCCAATCCTCAACCCTCAATCCTCAGTCCTCAAACCTCAATCCTGAACCCTCAATCCTGAATCCTCAATCTTCAGCCCTCAGTCCTCAACAATCAGTTGTCAATCCTCAATCCTCAATAGAATATCCTCAATTCACAGTTTTCAATACTCAATCCCCATTCTACAATCTTCAAATCTCAATCCACAAACATCAATTCTCATCACTCAACACTCAACACTCAGTCTTCAATCCTCAATCCTCAATCCTCAACACTCAACACTCATTCTTCAATCCTCAATACCCAATACTCAATCTTCAATCCTCAATCCACAAGCCTCAATTCTCAATCCTCAATCCTCAATCCTCAGACCTCAAACATCAATACTCAACCCTCAGTCCTCGTCCTCAATCCACAACCCTCAATCCTCGATCCTCAATCTTCAATACTCAATCCTCAATCCTCAATGTTCAATCCTCAATACCCAATCCTCAATCTTCAATCCTCAATCCTAAATCCTCAATCCTCAAGCCTCAATTCTCAATCCTCAATCCTCAATCCTCAGACCTCAGACATCAATACTCAACCCTCAGTCCTCGTTCTCAATCCACAACACTCAATCTTCAATCCTCCATCCTCAATCCTCAATCCTCAATCCTCAATCCTCAATCCTCAATCTTCAATCCGCAATACTCAATCTTCAATCCTCAATCCTTAATCCTCAATCCTCAATCCTCAATATTCAATCCTCAATACTCAATATTCAATCCTCAATCCTCAGTACTCAATCCCCAATCCTCATTCTTCAATCCTCATTCTTCAATCCTCAATACTCAATCCTCAATCTTCAATCATCAACCCTCAATCCTCAGTTCGCAATCCTCAATCCTCAATCCTCAGACCTCAATCCTCAATCATCAATCCTCAACCTTCAATCCTCAATACTCAATCTTTAATCATCAATCCTCAATCCTCAACCTTCAATCATCAATCCTCAATCCTCAATCCTCAATCCACAACCCTCAATCCTCGATCCTCAATCTTCAATACTCAATCCTCAATCCTCAATGTTCAATCCTCAATACCCAATCCTCAATGTTCAATCCTCAATCCTAAATCCTCAATCCTCAAGCCTCAATTCTCAATCCTCAATCCTCAATCCTCAGACCTCAGACATCAATACTCAACCCTCAGTCCTCGTTCTCAATCCACAACACTCAATCTTCAATCCTCCATCCTCAATCCTCAATCCTCAATCCTCAATCCTCAATCCTCAATCTTCAATCCGCAATACTCAATCTTCAATCCTCAATCTTTAATCCTCAATCCTCAATCCTCAATATTCAATCCTCAATACTCAATATTCAATCCTCAATCCTCAGTACTCAATCCCCAATCCTCATTCTTCAATCCTCATTCTTCAATCCTCAATACTCAATCCTCAATCTTCAATCATCAACCCTCAATCCTCAGTTCGCAATCCTCAATCCTCAATCCTCAGACCTCAATCCTCAATCATCAATCCTCAACCTTCAATCCTCAATACTCAATCTTTAATCATCAATCCTCAATCCTCAACCTTCAATCATCAATCCTCAATCCTCAATCCTCAATCCACAACCCTCAATCCTCGATCCTCAATCTTCAATACTCAACCCTCAATCCTCAATGTTCAATCCTCAATACCCAATCCTCAATGTTCAATCCTCAATCCTAAATCCTCAATCCTCAAGCCTCAATCCTCAATCCTCAATCTTCAATCCGCAATACACAATCTTCAATCCTCAATCCTCAGTCCTCTCTCCTCAAACCTCAATCCTGAATCCTCAATCCTGAATCCTCAAGCTTCAGCCCTCAGTCCTCAACAATCAGTTGTCAACCATCAATCCTCAATAGAATATTATCAATTCACAGTTTTCAATACTCAATACTCAATCTGCAATCTTCAAACCTCTATCCACAAACATCAATTCTCATCATTCAACCCTCAACACTCAGTCCCCAATCCTCAATATTCAATCCTCAATCCTCAATCCTCAATCCACAATCCTCAACCCTCAATCCTCAATACTCAATCTTCAATGCTCAATCCTCAATACTCAATCCTCAATTCTCAATCCTCGATCGTCAATCCTCAATCTTCAATACTCAATCTTCAATCTTCAATCCTCAATCCTCCATCCTCAATCCTCATTCTTCAATCCTCAATACCCAATCCTCAATCTTCAACCCTCAATCCTCAATCCTCAATTCTCAATCCTCAATCGTCAGTCCTCAGTCCTCAAACCTCAATCTTCAACCCTCAGTTCTCATCCTCAATCCTCAATCCTCAATCCTCAATTCTCAATCTTCGATCCTCAATACTCAAACTTCAAACCTCAATGCTCATTCCTCAAATTTCAATTCTGAATCCTCAATCCGGAACCCTCAATCTTCAGCCCTAAGTCCTCAACAATCAGTTGTCAATCCCCAATCCTCAATAGAATATACTCTATTCACAGTTTTCAATACTCAATTCTCAATCTGCAATCTTCAAATCTCTATCCACAAACATCAATTCTCATCACTCAACCCTCAACACTCAGTCCTCTATGTTCAATTCTCAATCCTCAATTCTCAATCTTCAATCCTCAATACTGAGCCTTCAATCCTCAATCCTCAATCCTCAGTCCTCAATCCTCAATCCTCAATGTTCAATCCTCAATACCCAATCCTCAATCCTCAATCCTCATTCTTCAATCCTCAATACCCAATCCTCAATCTTCAACCCTCAATCCTCGATCCTCAATTCTCAATCCTCAATCGTCAGTCCTCAGTCCTCAAACCTCAATCCTAAACCCTCAGTTCTCATCCTCAATCCTCAATCCTCAATACTCAATCTTTAATCCTCAATCCTCAATCCTCAATCTTCAATCCTCAGTCCTCAATACTCATTACTCAATCCTCAATCCTCAATCCTCAGTCATCAATCCTCAATCTTCAATACTCAACCCACAATCCTCAATCCTCAATCCTCAATCCTCAGTCCTCAATCCTCAATCATCAATCCTCAACCTTCAATCCTCAATACTCAATCTTTAATCATCAATCCTCAATCCTCAACCTTCAATCATCAATCCTCAATCCTCAATCCTCAATCCTCAATCCTCAATCCTCAGTCCTCAATCCTCAATGTTCAATTCGCAATACCCAATACTCAATCTTCAATCCTCAATCCTCAATCCTCAATCCTCAATCCTCAATCCTCAATTCTCAATCCTCAATCCTCAATCCTCAATCCTCAATCTTCAACCATCAATACTCAATCATCAGTCCTCAATTCTCAATCCTCAATCCTCAATCCTCAATACTCAATCGTCAGCCTTCAATCCTCAATACTCAATATTCAATCCACAATCCTGAATCCTCAATCCTCAATCCTCATTCTTCAATCCTCAATACCCAATCCTCAATCTTCAATACTCAATCCTCAATCCTCAATTCTCAATACTCAATCCTCAGACCTCAGTCCTCAAACATCAATCCTCAACCCTCAGCCCTCATCCTCAATCCTCAATCCTCAACCTCAATCCTCAACCTTCAATCCTCAATACTCAATCTTCAATCCTCAATCCTCAGTCCTCAAACCTCAATTCTGTATCCTCAATCCTGAATCCTCAACCTTCAGCCCTCAGTCCTCAACAATCAGTTGTCAATCCTCAATCCTCAGTATAATATTCTCAATTCACAGTTTTCAATACTCAATACTCAATCTGCAATCTTCAAATCTCTATCCACAGTCATCAATTCTCATCACTCAACCCTCAACACTCAGTCCTCAATGTTCAATCGTCAATCCTCAATTCTCAATCCTCGATCCTCAATAGTGAATCTTCAATCCTCAATCCTCAATCCTCAATCCTCAATCCTCAATCCTGAATCTTCAATCCTCAGTCCCCTATCCTCAATCCTCAATCCTCAATCCTCATTCTTCAATCCTCAATACCCAATCCTCAATCTTCAATCCTCAATCCTCAATCATCAATTCTCAATCCCCAATCCTCAGTCCTCAGACCTCAAACCTCAATCCTCAACCCTCATCCCTCATCGTCAATCCTCAAACCTCAATCCTCAATCGTCAATCCTCAATCCTTAATCTTCAATCCTCAATACTCAATCTTCAATCCTCAATCCCCAATCTTCAATCCTCAATATTCAATCCTCAATACTCAATTTTCAATACTCAATCCGCAATCATCAATCCTCAATCCTCAATCCTCAGTCGTCAATCCTCAATCCTCAATACTCAATCGTCAATCCTCATTCTTCAATCCTCAGTCCTCATCCTCAATTCTCAATTCTCAATCCTCAATCCTCAACCGTCAATGTTCAATCCTCAATCCTCATTCCTCAAACCTCAATCCTCAACCCTCAGTCCTTATCCTCAATTCTCAATTCTCAATCCTCAACCCTCAATCTTCAATCCTCAATAATCAATTTTCAATCCTAGATCCTCAATCCCAATTCCTCAATCCTTAATCCTCAATCTTCAATCCTCAATACTCAATCTTCAATCCTCAGTCCTCAGTCCTCAATCATCAATTCTGAACTCTCAATCCTGAATCCTCAATCTTCAGCCCTCAGTCCTCAACAATCAGTTGTCAATCCTCAATCCTCAATAGAATATCATCAATTCACAGTTTTCAATACTCAATGCTCAATCTGCAATCTTCAAATATCTATCCACAAACACCAATTATCATCACACAACCCTCAACACTCAGTCCCCAATCCTCAATCTTCAATCCTCAATCCTCAATCCTCAATCCTCAATCCTCAATCTTCAATCCTCAATACTCAAACTTCAATCCTCAATCCTCAGTCCTCAATTCTCAATCCTCAATCCTCAGTCCTCAGTCCTCAAACCTCAATCCTCAACCCTCAGACCTCATCGTCAATTCTCAATCCTCAATCCTCAATCCTCAATCTTCAAACCTCAATACTCAATCTTCAATCCACAATCCTCAATCTTCAATCCTCAATACTCAGTCTTTAATCCTCAATACTCAATCTTCAATCCTCAATACCCAATCCTCAATCTTCAATACTCAATCCTCAATCCTCAATTCTCAATACTCAATCCTCAGACCTCAGTCCTCAAACATCAATCCTCAACCCTCAGCCCTCATCCTCAATCCTCAATCCTCAACCTCAATCCTCAACCTTCAATCCTCAATACTCAATCTTCAATCCTCAATCCTCAGTCCTCAAACCTCAATTCTGAATCCTCAATCCTGAATCCTCAACCTTCAGCCCTCAGTCCTCAACAATCAGTTGTCAATCCTCAATCCTCAGTATAATATTCTCAATTCACAGTTTTCAATACTCAATACTCAATCTGCAATCTTCAAATCTCTATCCACAGTCATCAATTCTCATCACTCAACCCTCAACACTCAGTCCTCAATGTTCAATCGTCAATCCTCAATTCTCAATCCTCGATCCTCAATAGTGAATCTTCAATCCTCAATCCTCAATCCTCAATCCTCAATCCTCAATCCTGAATCTTCAATCCTCAGTCCCCTATCCTCAATCCTCAATCCTCAATCCTCATTCTTCAATCCTCAATACCCAATCCTCAATCTTCAATCCTCAATCCTCAATCATCAATTCTCAATCCCCAATCCTCAGTCCTCAGACCTCAAACCTCAATCCTCAACCCTCATCCCTCATCGTCAATCCTCAAACCTCAATCCTCAATCCTCAATCGTCAATCCTCAATCCTTAATCTTCAATCCTCAATACTCAATCTTCAATCCTCAATCCCCAATCTTCAATCCTCAATATTCAATCCTCAATACTCAATTTTCAATACTCAATCCGCAATCATCAATCCTCAATCCTCAATCCTCAGTCGTCAATCCTCAATCCTCAATACTCAATCGTCAATCCTCAATCTTCAATCCTCAATCCTGAATCCTCAATCCTCAATCCTCATTCTTCAACCCTCTGTCCTCATCCTCAATTCTCAATTCTCAATCCTCAATCCTCAACCCTCAATCTTCAATCCACAATCCTCATTCCTCAAACCTCAATCCTCAACGCTCAGTCCTTATCCTCAATTCTCAATTCTCAATCCTCAACCCTCAATCTTCAATCCTCAATAATCAATCTTCAATCCTAGATCCTCAATCCCAATTCCTCAATCCTTAATCCTCAATCTTCAATCCTCAATACTCAATCTTCAATCCTCAGTCCTCAGTCCTCAATCATCAATTCTGAACTCTCAATCCTGAATCCTCAATCTTCAGCCCTCAGTCCTCAACAATCAGTTGTCAATTCTCAATCCTCAATAGAATATCATCAATTCACAGTTTTCAATACTCAATGCTCAATCTGCAATCTTCAAATATCTATCCACAAACATCAATTCTCATCACACAACCCTCAACACTAAGTCCCCAATCCTCAATCTTCAATCCTCAATCCTCAATCCTCAATCCTCAATCCTCAATCTTCAATCCTCAATACTCAAACTTCAATCCTCAATCCTCAATCCTCAATACTCAATCTTTAATCCTCAATCCTCAATCCTCAATCCTCAATACTCAATCCTCAATCCTCAGTCCTCAATCCTCAATCTTCAATCCTCAATACTCAATCTTCAATCCTCAATCCTCAATCCTCAATCCTCAATCCTCATACTTCAATCCTCAAAACCCAATCCTCAATCTTCAATCCTCAATTCACGATCCTCAATTCTCAATCCACAATCCTCAATCCTCAATAATCAATCTTCAATCCTCAATCCTCAGTCCTCAAACCTCAGTTCTGAATCCTCAATCCTGTATCCTCAATCGTCAGCCCTCAATCCTCAACAATCAGTTGACAATCCTCAATCCTCAATAGAATATCCTCAATTCACAGCTTTCAATACTCAATGCTCAATCTGCTATATTGAAATATCGATCCACAATTATCAATTCTCATCACACAGCCCTCAACACTCAGTCCCCAATCCTCAATCTTCAATCCTCAATCCACAATCCTCAATCCTCAATCCTCAATCCTCAATCCTCAATCTTCAATCCTCAATACTCAAACTTCAATCCTCAATCCTCAATACTCAATTCTCAATCCTCAATCCTCAGTCCTCAGTCCTCAAACCTCAATCCTCAACCCTCAGACCTCATCGTCAATTCTCAATCCTCAATCCTCAATCCTCAATCTTCAAACCTCAATACTCAATCTTCAATCCACAATCCTCAATCTTCAAACCTCAATACTCAGTCTTTAATCCTCAATCCTCGATCCTCAATACTCAATCCTCAATCCTCAGCCCTCAATCCTCAATCTTCAATCCTCAATACTCAATCTTCAATCCTCAATACCCAATCCTCAATCTTCAATACTCAATCCTCAATCCTCAATTCTCAATACTCAATCCTCAGACCTCAGTCCTCAAACATCAATCCTCAACCCTCAGCCCTCATCCTCAATCCTCAATCCTCAACCTCAATCCTCAACCTTCAATCCTCAATACTCAATCTTCAATCCTCAATCCTCAGTCCTCAAACCTCAATTCTGAATCCTCAATCCTGAATCCTCAACCTTCAGCCCTCAGTCCTCAACAATCAGTTGTCAATCCTCAATCCTCAGTATAATATTCTCAATTCACAGTTTTCAATACTCAATACTCAATCTGCAATCTTCAAATCTCTATCCACAGTCATCAATTCTCATCACTCAACCCTCAACACTCAGTCCTCAATGTTCAATCGTCAATCCTCAATTCTCAATCCTCGATCCTCAATAGTGAATCTTCAATCCTCAATCCTCAATCCTCAATCCTCAATCCTCAATCCTGAATCTTCAATCCTCAGTCCCCTATCCTCAATCCTCAATCCTCAATCCTCATTCTTCAATCCTCAATACCCAATCCTCAATCTTCAATCCTCAATCCTCAATCATCAATTCTCAATCCCCAATCCTCAGTCCTCAGACCTCAAACCTCAATCCTCAACCCTCATCCCTCATCGTCAATCCTCAAACCTCAATCCTCAATCCTCAATCGTCAATCCTCAATCCTTAATCTTCAATCCTCAATACTCAATCTTCAATCCTCAATCCCCAATCTTCAATCCTCAATATTCAATCCTCAATACTCAATTTTCAATACTCAATCCGCAATCATCAATCCTCAATCCTCAATCCTCAGTCGTCAATCCTCAATCCTCAATACTCAATCGTCAATCCTCAATCTTCAATCCTCAATCCTGAATCCTCAATCCTCAATCCTCATTCTTCAACCCTCTGTCCTCATCCTCAATTCTCAATTCTCAATCCTCAATCCTCAACCCTCAATCTTCAATCCTCAATCCTCATTCCTCAAACCTCAATCCTCAACGCTCAGTCCTTATCCTCAATTCTCAATTCTCAATCCTCAACCCTCAATCTTCAATCCTCAATAATCAATCTTCAATCCTAGATCCTCAATCCCAATTCCTCAATCCTTAATCCTCAATCTTCAATCCTCAATACTCAATCTTCAATCCTCAGTCCTCAGTCCTCAATCATCAATTCTGAACTCTCAATCCTGAATCCTCAATCTTCAGCCCTCAGTCCTCAACAATCAGTTGTCAATTCTCAATCCTCAATAGAATATCATCAATTCACAGTTTTCAATACTCAATGCTCAATCTGCAATCTTCAAATATCTATCCACAAACATCAATTCTCATCACACAACCCTCAACACTAAGTCCCCAATCCTCAATCTTCAATCCTCAATCCTCAATCCTCAATCCTCAATCCTCAATCTTCAATCCTCAATACTCAAACTTCAATCCTCAATCCTCAATCCTCAATACTCAATCTTTAATCCTCAATCCTCAATCCTCAATCCTCAATACTCAATCCTCAATCCTCAGTCCTCAATCCTCAATCTTCAATCCTCAATACTCAATCTTCAATCCTCAATCCTCAATCCTCAATCCTCAATCCTCATACTTCAATCCTCAAAACCCAATCCTCAATCTTCAATCCTAAAATTCACGATCCTCAATTCTCAATCCACAATCCTCAATCCTCAATAATCAATCTTCAATCCTCAATCCTCAGTCCTCAAACCTCAATTCTGAATCCTCAATCCTGTATCCTCAATCGTCAGCCCTCAATCCTCAACAATCAGTTGACAATCCTCAATCCTCAATAGAATATCCTCAATTCACAGCTTTCAATACTCAATGCTCAATCTGCTATATTGAAATATCGATCCACAATTATCAATTCTCATCACACAGCCCTCAACACTCAGTCCCCAATCCTCAATCTTCAATCCTCAATCCACAATCCTCAATCCTCAGTCCTCAATCCTCAATCCTGAATCCTCAATCCTCAATGCTCAATCCTCAATCCTCAATCCTCAATCTTCAATCCTCAATCCTCAATACTCAATCCCCAGTCCTCATTCCTCAATCTTCAATTCTCAATCCTCAATCGTCAATCCTCAGTCCTCAGTCCTCAATCCTCAATCCTCAATCCTCAATACTCAATCTTCAATCCTCAATACTCAATCTTCAATCCTCAATCCTCAATCCTCAGTCCTCAATCCTCATTCCTCAATCCTCAATACCCAATCCTCAATCTTCAATCCTCAATCCTCTATCCTCAATTCTCTATCCTCAATCCTCAGTTCTCAGTCCTCAAGCCTCAATCCTCAACCCTCAGCCCTCATCCTCAATCCTCAATCTTTATTCCTCAGTCCTCAATCTTCAATCCTCAATACTCAATTTTCAATCCTCAATCCTCAATCCTCAATCCTCAATTCTAAATCCTCAACCATCAATCCTCAATCCTCAATTCTCAATCCTCAATCCTCAGTCCTCGGTCCTCAAACCTCAATCCTCAACCCTCAGCCCTCATCCTCAATCCTCAATCCTCAATCCTCAATTCTCAATCTTCAATCCTCAATACTCAATCTTCAATCCTCAATGCTCAGTCCTCAAATTTCAATTCTGAATCCTCAATCCGGAACCCTCAATCTTCAGCCCTCAGTCCTCAACAATCAGTTGTCAATCCTCAATCCTCTATAGAATATACTCAATTCACAGTTTTCAATACTCAATACTCAATCTGCAATCTTCAAATCTCTATCCACAAGCATCAATTCTCATCACTCAACCCTCAACACTCAGTCCTCAATGTTCAATCCTCAATCCTCAATTCTCAATCTTCAATCCTCAATACTGAACCTTCAATCCTCAATCCTCAATCCTCAGTCCTCAATCCTCAATCCTCAATCTTAATCTTCAATCCTCAGTACTCAATCTTCAATCCTCAATCCTCAATCCTCAATCCTCAATCCTCAATCTTCAATCCCCAATACTCAATCTTCAATCCTCAATCCTCAATCCTCAATCCTCAATCCTCAATCCTCAATCCTCAATCTTCAATCTTCAGTACTCAATCTTCAATCCTCAATCCTGAATCCTCAATCCTCAATCCTCAATATTCAATCTTCACTCCTCAATACTCAATCTTCAATCCTCAATCCTCAATCCTCTATCCTCAAACCTCAATCCTCAATCCTCAATCGTCAATCTTCAATCCTCAATACTCAATCTTCAGTCCTCAATCCTCTGTCCTCAATCCTCAATGCTCAATCTTCAATCCTCAATACCCAATCCTCAATCTTAAATCCTCAATCTTCAATCCTCAATACTCAATCCTCAATCCTCAATCCTCATTCTTCAATCCTCAATACCCAATCCTCAGTCTTCAACCCTCAATCCTCAATCCTCAATTCTCAATCCTCAATCCTCAGTCCTCGGTCCTCAAACCTCAATCCTCAACCCTCAGCCCTCATCCTCAATCCTCAATCCTCAATCCTCAATTCTCAATCTTCAATCCTCAATACTCAATCTTCAATCCTCAATGCTCAGTCCTCAAACTTCAATTCTGAATCCTCAATCCGGAACCCTCAATCTTCAGCCCTCAGTCCTCAACGATCAGTTGTCAATCCTCAATCCTCAATAGAATATACTCAATTCACAGTTTTCAATACTCAATACTCAATCTGCAATCTTCAAACCTCTATCAACAAACATCAATTCTCATCACTCAACCCTCAACACTCAGTCCTCAATGTTCAATCCTCAATCCTCAATTCTCAATCTTCAATCCTCAATACTGAACCTTCAATCCTCAATCCTCAATCCTCAGTCCTCAATCCTCAATCCTCAATCTTAATCTTCAATCCTCAGTACTCAATCTTCAATCCTCAATCCTCAATCCTCAGTCCTCAAACCTCAATCCTGAATCCTCAATCCTGAATCCTCAATCTTCAGCCCTCAGTCCTCAACTGTCAGTGGTCCATCCTCAATCCTCAATAGAATACCATGATTTCACAGTTTTCAATACTCAATACTCAACCTGCAATCTTCAAATCTCTATCCACAAACATCAATTCTCATCATTCAACCCTCAACATTCAGTCCCCAATCCTCAATTTTCAATCCTCAATCCTCAATCCTCAATCCACAATCCTCAACCTTCAATCCTCAATACTCAATCTTCAATCCTCAATCCTCAATACTCAATCCTCAATTCTCAATACTCGATCGTCAATATTCAATCCTCAATCCTCAATCCTCAACACTCAACACTCATTCTTCAATCCTCAATACCCAATCCTCAATCTTCAATCCTCAATCATCAATCCTCAATTCTCAATCCTCAGTCCTCAATGCTCAGACCTCAAACATCAATACTCAACCCTCAGTCCTCGTTCTCAATCCACAACACTCAATCTTCAATCCTCCATCCTCAATCCTCAATCCTCAATCCTCAATCCTCAATCCTCAATCTTCAATCCTCAATACTCAATCTTCAATCCTCAATCCTCAATCCTCAATCCTCAATCCTCAATATTCAATCCTCAATACTCAATATTCAATCCTCAATCCTCAGTACTCAATCCCCAATCCTCATTCTTCAATCCTCATTCTTCAATCCTCAATACCCAATCCTCAATCTTGAATCCCCAATCCTCAATCCTCAGTTCGCAATCCTCAATCCTCAGTCCTCAGACCTCAGGCATCAACACTCAACCCTCAGTCCTCGTTCTCAATCCACAACCCTCAATCCTCAATCCTCAATCTTCATTCATCAATATTCAACATTCAATCCTCAATCCTCAATCCTCAATCCTCAATCCTCAGTCCTCGATGTTCAATCCTCAACAGCCAATCCTCAATCTTCAATCCTCAATCCTCAATCCTCAATTCTCAATCCTCAATCCTCAATCCTCAGTCATCTCTCCTCAAACCTCAATCCTGAATCCTCAATCCTGAATCCTCAAGCTTCAGCCCTCAGTCCTCAACAATCAGTTGTCAACCCTCAATCCTCAATAGAATATTATCAATTCACAGCTTTCAAAACTCAATACTCAATCTGCAATCTTCAAACCTCTATCCACAAACATCAATTCTCATCATTCAACCCTCAACACTCAGTCCCCGATTCTCAATATTCAATCCTCAATCCTCAATCCTCAATCCACAATCCTCAACCTTCAATCCTCAATACTCAATCTTCAATGCTCAATCCTCAATACTCAATCATCAATTCTCAATCCTCAATCCTCAATCCTCAGTCATCAATCCTCAATCTTCAATACTCAATCCACAATCCTCAATCCTCAATCCTCAATCCTCAATCCTCAATCCTCAATCATCAATCCTCAATCTTCAATCCTCAATACTCAATCTTTAATCATCAATCCTCAATCCTCAACCTTCAATCATCAATCCTCAATCCTCAATCCTCAATCCTCAATCCTCAATCCTCAATCCTCAATACTCAATCCTCAATCTTCAGTCCTCAATACTCAATCTTCAATACTCAATCCTCAGTCCTAAATCCTCAGTCCTCATTCTTCAATCCTCAATACCCAATCCTCAATCTTCAATCCTCAATCATCAATCCTCAATTCTCAATCCTCAATCCTCAATCCTCAGACCTCAAACATCAATACTCATCCCTCAGTCCTCGTCCTCAATCCACAACACTCAATCCTCAATCCTCAATCTACAATCATCAATATTCAATCTTCAATCCTCAATCCTCAATCCTCGATCCTCAATCCTCAATCCTCAATGTTCAATCCTCAATACCCAATCCTCAATCTTCAATCCTCACTCCTCAATCCTCATTCCTCAAACATCAACCCTCAACCCTCAGTCCTTATCCTCAATTCTCAATTCTCAATCCTCAATCCTCAATCCCCAATCTTCAACCCTCAATAATCAATTTTCAGTCCTAGATCCTCAATCCCCAATCCTCAATCCTTAATCCTCAATCTTCAATCCTCAATACTCTATCTTCAACCCTCAGTCCTCAGTCCTCAATCATCAATTCTGAATTCCCAATCCTGAATCCTCAATCTTCAGCCCTCAGTCCTCAACAATCAGTTGTCAATTCTCAATCCTCAATAGAATATCATCAATTCACAGTTTTCAATACACAATGTTCAATCTGCAATCTTCAAATATCTATCCACAAACATCAATTCTCATAACTCAACCCTCAACACTCAGTCCCCAATCCTCAATCTTCAATCCTCAATCCTCAATCCTCAATCCTCAATCCTCAATCCTCAATCCTCAAGCCTCAATCCTCAATCTTCAGTCCTCAATACTCAATCTTCAATCCTCAATCCTCAATCCTCAATCCTCAAGCCTCATCCTTCAATCCTCAATACCCAATCCTCAATCTTCAATACTCAATCCTCAATCCCCAATTCTCAATCCTCATTCCTCAGTCCTCAGCCCTCAAACCTCAATCCTCAACGCACAGCTCTCATCCTCAATCCTCAATCCTCAATCCTCAATCCTCAATCCTCAATCTTCAATCCTCAATAATCAATCTTCAGTCCTCAATCCTCAGTCCTCAAACCTCAATTCTGAATCCTCAATCCTGAATCCTCAATCTTCAGCTCTCAGTACTCAACAATCAGTTGACAATCCTGAATCCTCAATAGAATATCCTAAATTCACAGCTTTCAATACTCAATACTCAATCTGCAATCCTCAAACCTCTATCCACAAGCATCAATTCTCATCACTCAACCCTTAACACTCAGTCCTCAATGTTCAATCCTCAATCTTCAATCCACAATCCTCAATCGTCAGTCTTCAATACTCAATACTCAATCTTCAATCCTCAATCCTCAATCCTCAATCCTCATTCTTCAATCCTCAATACCAAATCCTCAATCTTCAATCCTCAATCCTCAATCCTCTATTCTCAATCCTCAATCCTCAGTCCTCTGTCCTTAAACTTCAATCCTCAACCCTCAGCCCTCATCCTCAATCCTCAATCCTCAATCCTCAATCCTCAATCTTCAATCCTCAACACTCAATCTTCAATCCTCAATCCTCAATCCTCAGTCCTCAAACCTCAATTCTGAATCCCCAATCCTGAATCCTCAATCTTCAGCACTCAGTCCTCAACAATCAGGTGACAATCCTCAATCCTCAATAGAATATCCTCAATTCACAGTTTTCAATACACAATACTCAATCTGGAATCTTCAAATCTCTATCCACAAACATCAGTTCTCATCACTCAACCCTCAACACTCAGTCCTCAATGTTCAATCCTCAATCCTCAATTCTCAATCTTCAATCCTCAGTACTCAATCTTTAATCCTCAATCCTCAATCCTCAATCTTCAATCCTCAGTCCTCAATACTCAATCCTCAATCCTCAATCCTCAATCCTCAATCATCAATTCTCAATCTTCAATACTCAATTCTCAACCCTCAATCCTCGTACCTCAAACCTCAATCCTCAACCCTCAGTCCTCAGTCCTCAAACCTCAATCCTCAACCCTCAGCCTTCATCGTCAATTCTCAATCCTCAATCCTCAATCCTCAATCTTCAATCCTCAATGCTCAATCTTCAATGCACAGTCCTCAATCTTCAATCCTCAATACTCAATCTTCAATCCTCAATACTCAAACTTCAATCCTCAATCCTCAATCCTAAATCCTCAGTCCTCATTCTTCAATCCTCAATACCCAATCCTCAATCTTCAATCCTCAATCCTCAATCCTCAATTCTCAATCCTCAATCCTCAATCCTCAGACCTCAAACATCAATACTCAACCCTCAGTCCTCGTCCTCAATCCACAACGCTCAATCCTCAATCCTCAATCTACAATCATCAATATTCAGTCTTCAATCCTCAATCCTCAATCCTCGATCCTCAATCCTCAATACTCAATGTTCAATACTCAATACCCAATCCTCAATTTTCAATCCTCAATCCTCAATCTACAGTCCTCAATTTTCAATCCTCAATCCTCAGTCCTCAGTCCTCAAACCTCAATCCTCAACCCTCAGCCCTCATCGTCAATTCTCAACCCTCAATCCTCAATCCTCAATCTTCAACCCTCAATACTCAATCTTCAATGCGCAATCCTCAATCTTCAATCCTCAATACTCAATCTTCAATCCTCAATCCTCAATCCTCAGTAGTCAATCCTCAATCCTCAGTCCTCAATCCTCAATCCTCAATCCTCGTACGTCAAACCTCAATCCTCAACCCTCAGTCCTCATCCTGAATTCTCAATTCTCAATCCTCAAACCTCAACCCTCAATCTTCAATCCTCAATAATCAATCTCCAATCCTAGATCTCCAATCCCCAATCCTCAATCCTTAATCCTCAATCTTCAATCCTCAATCCCCAGTCCCCAATCTTCAATCCTCAATGCTCAATCCTCAATCCTCAATCCTCATTCCTCAACCCTCAATCATCAATCCTCAATCTTCAATTCTCAATACTCAATCTTTAATCATCAATCCTCAGTCCTCAATCTTCAATCCTCAATCCTCAACCCTCAATCCTCAATCCTCAATCCTCAATCCTCAATCCTCAGCCATCAGTCCTCAAACCTCAATCTTCAACCCTCAGCCTTCATCGTCAATTCTCAATCCTCAATGCTCAATCCTCAATCTTCAATCCTCAATACTCAATCTTCAACGCACAGTCCTCAATCTTCAATCCTCAATACTCAATCTTCAATCCTCAATACTCAATCTTCAATCCTCAATCCTCAATCCTAAATCCTCAGTCCTCATTCTTCAATCCTCAATACCCAATCCTCAATCTTCAATCCTCAATCCTCAATCCTTAATTCTCAATCCTCAATCCTCAATCCTCAGACCTCAAACATCAATACTCAACCCTCAGTCCTCGTCCTCAATCCACAACGCTCAATCCTCAATCCTCAATCTACAATCATCAATATTCAATCTTCAATCCTCAATCCTCAATCCTCAATATTCAACACAAAACACTCAACCATCAATCCTCAATACTCGACAATCAATCCTCAATTCTCAATCCTCGATCGTCAACCTTCAATCTTCAATACTCAATCTTCAATCCTCAATCCTCAATCCTCAATCCTCAATCCTCATTCTTCAATCCTCAATACCCAATCCTCAATCTTCAACCCTCAATCCTCAATCCTCAATTCTCAATCCTCAATCGTCAGTCCTCAGTCCTCAAACCTCAATCCTAAACCCTCAGTTCTCATCCTCAATCCTCAATCCTCAATCCTCAATTCTCAATCTTCAATCCTCAATACTCAAACTTCAAACCTCAATGCTCAGTCCTCAAATTTCAATTCTGAATCCTCAATCCGGAACCATCAATCTTCAGCCCTAAGTCCTCAACAATCAGTTGTCAATCCCCAATCCTCAATAGAATATACTCAATTCACAGCTTTCAATACTCAATACTCAATCTGCAATCTTCAAATCTCAATCCACAAACATGAATTCTCATCACTCAACCCTCAACACTCAGTCCTCAATGTTCAATACTCAATCCGCAATTCTCAATCTTCAATCCTCAATACTGAACCTTCAATCCTCAATCCTCAATCCTCAACCCCCAATCCTCAATCCTCATTCTTCAATCCTCAATACCCAATCCTCAATCTTCAATCCTCAATCCTCAATCCTCAATTCTCAATCCTCAACCCTCAATCCTCAGACTTCAAACAGCAATACTGAACCCTCAGTCCTCGTCCTCAATCCACAACCATCAATCCTCAATCCTCAATCTTCAATCATCAATATTTAATCTTCAGTCCTCAATCCTCAATCCTAAAACCTCAATCCTCAATCCTCAATATTCATTCCGCAATACCCAATCCTCAATCTTCAATCCTCAATACTCAATATTCAATCCTCAATCCTCAGTACTCAATCCCCAATCCTCATTCTTCAATCCTCAATCATCAATCCTCAATCCTCAATCTTCAATCCTCAATACAAATCTTCAACCCTCAACCCTCAATCCTCAATCCTCAATCCTCAATCTTCAATCCTCAATACAAATCTTCAACCCTCAACCCTCAATCCTCAATCCTCAATCCTCATTCTTCAATCCTCAACACCCAATCCTCAATCTTCAATCCTCAATCCTCAAGCCTCAATTCTCAATCCTCAATCCTCAATCCTCAGACCTCAAACATCAATACTCAACCCTCAGTCCTCGTCCTCAATCCACAACCCTCAATCCTCGATCCTCAATCTTCAATACTCAATCCTCAATCCTCAATGTTCAATCCTCAATACCCAATCCTCAATCTTCAATCCTCAATCCTCAATCCCCAATCCTCAACCCTCAATCCTCAGTCCTCAAACCTCAATCCTGAACCCTCAATCCTGAATCCTCAATCTTCAGCCCTCAGTCCTCAACAATCAGTTGTCAATCCCCAATCCTCAGTAGAATATCCTCAATTCACAGTTTTCAATACTCAATCCCCATTCTTCAATCTTCAAATCTCAATCCACAAACATCAATTCTCATCACTCAACACTCAACACTCAGTCTTCAATCCTCAATCCTCAATCCTCAACACTCAACACTCATTCTTCAATCCTCAATACCCAATACTCAATCTTCAATCCTCAATCCACAAGCCTCAATTCTCAATCCTCAATCCTCAATCCTCAGACCTCAAACATCAATACTCAACCCTCAGTCCTCGTCCTCAATCCACAACCCTCAATCCTCGATCCTCAATCTTCAATACTCAATCCTCAATCCTCAATGTTCAATCCTCAATACCCAATCCTCAATCTTCAATCCTCAATCCTAAATCCTCAATCCTCAAGCCTCAATTCTCAATCCTCAATCCTCAATCCTCAGACCTCAGACATCAATACTCAACCCTCAGTCCTCGTTCTCAATCCACAACACTCAATCTTCAATCCTCCATCCTCAATCCTCAATCCTCAATCCTCAATCCTCAATCCTCAATCTTCAATCCGCAATACTCAATCTTCAATCCTCAATCCTTAATCCTCAATCCTCAATCCTCAATATTCAATCCTCAATACTCAATATTCAATCCTCAATCCTCAGTACTCAATCCCCAATCCTCATTCTTCAATCCTCATTCTTCAATCCTCAATACCCAATCCTCAATCTTCAATCATCAACCCTCAATCCTCAGTTCGCAATCCTCAATCCGCAATCCTCAGACCTCAATCCTCAATCATCAATCCTCAACCTTCAATCCTCAATACTCAATCTTTAATCATCAATCCTCAATCCTCAACCTTCAATCATCAATCCTCAATCCTCAATCCTCAATCCACAACCCTCAATCCTCGATCCTCAATCTTCAATACTCAATCCTCAATCCTCAATGTTCAATCCTCAATACCCAATCCTCAATCTTCAATCCTCAATCCTAAATCCTCAATCCTCAAGCCTCAATTCTCAATCCTCAATCCTCAATCCTCAGACCTCAGACATCAATACTCAACCCTCAGTCCTCGTTCTCAATCCACAACACTCAATCTTCAATCCTCCATCCTCAATCCTCAATCCTCAATCCTCAATCCTCAATCCTCAATCTTCAATCCGCAATACTCAATCTTCAATCCTCAATCCTTAATCCTCAATCCTCAATCCTCAATCCTCAATCCTCAATCCTCAATCCTCAATCCTCAATTCTCAATCCTCAATCCTCAATCCTCAGTCCTCTCTCCTCAAACCTCAATCCTGAATCCTCAATCCTGAATCCTCAAGCTTCAGCCCTCAGTCCTCAACAATCAGTTGTCAACCATCAATCCTCAATAGAATATTATCAATTCACAGTTTTCAATACTCAATACTCAATCTGCAATCTTCAAACCTCTATCCACAAACATCAATTCTCATCATTCAACCCTCAACACTCAGTCCCCAATCCTCAATATTCAATCCTCAATCCTCAATCCTCAATCCTCAATCCTCAATTCTCAATCCTCAATCCTCAGTCCTCAGTCCTCAAACCTCAATCCTCAACCCTCAGACCTCATCGTCAATTCTCAATCCTCAATCCTCAATCCTCAATCTTCAAACCTCAATACTCAATCTTCAATCCACAATCCTCAATCTTCAATCCTCAATACTCAGTCTTTAATCCTCAATCCTCGATCCTCAATACTCAATCCTCAATCCTCAGTCCTCAATCCTCAATCTTCAATCCTCAATACTCAATCTTCAATCCTCAATACCCAATCCTCAATCTTCAATACTCAATCCTCAATCCTCAATTCTCAATACTCAATCCTCAGACCTCAGTCCTCAAACATCAATCCTCAACCCTCAGCCCTCATCCTCAATCCTCAATCCTCAACCTCAATCCTCAACCTTCAATCCTCAATACTCAATCTTCAATCCTCAATCCTCAGTCCTCAAACCTCAATTCTGAATCCTCAATCCTGAATCCTCAACCTTCAGCCCTCAGTCCTCAACAATCAGTTGTCAATCCTCAATCCTCAGTATAATATTCTCAATTCACAGTTTTCAATACTCAATACTCAATCTGCAATCTTCAAATCTCTATCCACAGTCATCAATTCTCATCACTCAACCCTCAACACTCAGTCCTCAATGTTCAATCGTCAATCCTCAATTCTCAATCCTCGATCCTCAATAGTGAATCTTCAATCCTTAATCCTCAATCCTCAATCCTCAATCCTCAATCCTGAATCTTCAATCCTCAGTCCCCTATCCTCAATCCTCAATCCTCAATCCTCATTCTTCAATCCTCAATACCCAATCCTCAATCTTCAATCCTCAATCCTCAATCATCAATTCTCAATCCTCAATCCTCAACCCTCAATCTTCAATCCTCAATCCTCATTCCTCAAACCTCAAACCTCAACGCTCAGTCCTTATCCTCAATTCTCAATTCTCAATCCTCAACCCTAAATCTTCAATCCTCAATAATCAATCTTCAATCCTAGATCCTCAATCCCAATTCCTCAATCCTTAATCCTCAATCTTCAATCCTCAATACTCAATCTTCAATCCTCAGTCCTCAGTCCTCAATCATCAATTCTGAACTCTCAATCCTGAATCCTCAATCTTCAGCCCTCAGTCCTCAACAATCAGTTGTCAATTCTCAATCCTCAATAGAATATCATCAATTCACAGTTTTCAATACTCAATGCTCAATCTGCAATCTTCAAATATCTATCCACAAACATCAATTCTCATCACACAACCCTCAACACTAAGTCCCCAATCCTCAATCTTCAATCCTCAATCCTCAATCCTCAATCCTCAATCCTCAATCTTCAATCCTCAATACTCAAACTTCAATCCTCAATCCTCAATCCTCAATACTCAATCTTTAATCCTCAATCCTCAATCCTCAATACTCAATCCTCAATCCTCAGTCCTCAATCCTCAATCTTCAATCCTCGATCCTCAATCTTCAATACTCAATCCTCAATCCTCAATGTTCAATCCTCAATACCCAATCCTCAATCTTCAATCCTCAATCCTAAATCCTCAATCCTCAAGCCTCAATTCTCAATCCTCAATCCTCAATCCTCAGACCTCAGACATCAATACTCAACCCTCAGTCCTCGTTCTCAATCCACAACACTCAATCTTCAATCCTCCATCCTCAATCCTCAATCCTCAATCCTCAATCCTCAATCCCCAATCTTCAATCCGCAATACTCAATCTTCAATCCTCAATCCTTAATCCTCAATCCTCAATCCTCAATATTCAATCCTCAATACTTAATATTCAATCCTCAATCCTCAGTACTCAATCCCCAATCCTCATTCTTCAATCCTCATTCTTCAATCCTCAATACCCAATCCTCAATCTTCAATCATCAACCCTCAATCCTCAGTTCGCAATCCTCAATCCTCAATCCTCAGACCTCAGGCATCAACACTCAACCCTCAACCCTCGTTCTCAATCCACAATCCTCAATCCTCAATCCTCAATCTTCATTCATCAATATTCAACATTCAATCCTCAATCCTCAATCCTCAATCCTCAATCCTCAATCCTCGATGTTCAATCCTCAACAGCCAATCCTCAATCTTCAATCCTCAATCCTCAATCCTCAATTCTCAATCCTCAATCCTCAATCCTCAGTCCTCTCTCCTCAAACCTCAATCCTGAATCCTCAATCCTGAATCCTCAAGCTTCAGCCCTCAGTCCTCAACAATCAGTTGTCAACCATCAATCCTCAATAGAATATTATCAATTCACAGTTTTCAATACTCAATACTCAATCTGCAATCTTCAAACCTCTATCCACAAACATCAATTCTCATCATTCAACCCTCAACACTCAGTCCCCAATCCTCAATATTCAATCCTCAATCCTCAATCCTCAATCCTCAATCCTCAATTCTCAATCCTCAATCCTCAGTCCTCAGTCCTCAAACCTCAATCCTCAACCCTCAGACCTCATCGTCAATTCTCAATCCTCAATCCTCAATCCTCAATCTTCAAACCTCAATACTCAATCTTCAATCCACAATCCTCAATCTTCAATCCTCAATACTCAGTCTTTAATCCTCAATCCTCGATCCTCAATACTCAATCCTCAATCCTCAGTCCTCAATCCTCAATCTTCAATCCTCAATACTCAATCTTCAATCCTCAATACCCAATCCTCAATCTTCAATACTCAATCCTCAATCCTCAATTCTCAATACTCAATCCTCAGACCTCAGTCCTCAAACATCAATCCTCAACCCTCAGCCCTCATCCTCAATCCTCAATCCTCAACCTCAATCCTCAACCTTCAATCCTCAATACTCAATCTTCAATCCTCAATCCTCAGTCCTCAAACCTCAATTCTGAATCCTCAATCCTGAATCCTCAACCTTCAGCCCTCAGTCCTCAACAATCAGTTGTCAATCCTCAATCCTCAGTATAATATTCTCAATTCACAGTTTTCAATACTCAATACTCAATCTGCAATCTTCAAATCTCTATCCACAGTCATCAATTCTCATCACTCAACCCTCAACACTCAGTCCTCAATGTTCAATCGTCAATCCTCAATTCTCAATCCTCGATCCTCAATAGTGAATCTTCAATCCTTAATCCTCAATCCTCAATCCTCAATCCTCAATCCTGAATCTTCAATCCTCAGTCCCCTATCCTCAACCCTCAATCCTCAATCCTCATTCTTCAATCCTCAATACCCAATCCTCAATCTTCAATCCTCAATCCTCAATCATCAATTCTCAATCCCCAATCCTCAGTCCTCAGACCTCAAACCTCAATCCTCAACCCTCATCCCTCATCGTCAATCCTCAAACCTCAATCCTCAATCCTCAATCGTCAATCCTCAATCCTTAATCTTCAATCCTCAATACTCAATCTTCAATCCTCAATCCCCAATCTTCAATCCTCAATATTCAATGCTCAATACTCAATTTTCAATACTCAATCCGCAATCACCAATCCTCAATCCTCAATCCTCAGTCGTCAATCCTCAATCCTCAATACTCAATCGTCAATCCTCAATCTTCAATCCTCAATCCTGAATCCTCAATCCTCAATCCTCATTCTTCAACCCTCTGTCCTCATCCTCAATTCTCAATTCTCAATCCTCAATCCTCAACCCTCAATCTTCAATCCTCAATCCTCATTCCTCAAACCTCAAACCTCAACGCTCAGTCCTTATCCTCAATTCTCAATTCTCAATCCTCAACCCTCAATCTTCAATCCTCAATAATCAATCTTCAATCCTAGATCCTCAATCCCAATTCCTCAATCCTTAATCCTCAATCTTCAATCCTCAATACTCAATCTTCAATCCTCAGTCCTCAGTCCTCAATCATCAATTCTGAACTCTCAATCCTGAATCCTCAATCTTCAGCCCTCAGTCCTCAACAATCAGTTGTCAATTCTCAATCCTCAATAGAATATCATCAATTCACAGTTTTCAATACTCAATGCTCAATCTGCAATCTTCAAATATCTATCCACAAACATCAATTCTCATCACACAACCCTCAACACTAAGTCCCCAATCCTCAATCTTCAATCCTCAATCCTCAATCCTCAATCCTCAATCCTCAATCTTCAATCCTCAATACTCAAACTTCAATCCTCAATCCTCAATCCTCAATACTCAATCTTTAATCCTCAATCCTCAATCCTCAATACTCAATCCTCAATCCTCAGTCCTCAATCCTCAATCTTCAATCCTCAATACTCAATCTTCAATCCTCAATCCTCAATCCTCAATCCTCAATCCTCATACTTCAATCCTCAAAACCCAATCCTCAATCTTCAATCCTCAATTCACGATCCTCAATTCTCAATCCACAATCCTCAATCCTCAATAATCAATCTTCAATCCTCAATCCTCAGTCCTCAAACCTCAATTCTGAATCCTCAATCCTGTGTCCTCAATCGTCAGCCCTCAATCCTCAACAATCAGTTGACAATCCTCAATCCTCAATAGAATATCCTCAATTCACAGCTTTCGATACTCAATGCTCAATCTGCTATATTGAAATATCTATCCACAAATATCAATTCTCATCACACAGCCCTCAACACTCAGTCCCCAATCCTCAATCTTCAATCCTCAATCCACAATCCTCAATCCTCAGTCCTCAATCCTCAATCCTGAATCCTCAATCCTCAATGCTCAATCCTCAATCCTCAATCCTCAATCTTCAACCCTCAATCCTCAATACTCAATCCCCAGTCCTCATTCCTCAATCTTCAATTCTCAATCCTCAATCGTCAATCCTCAGTCCTCAGTCCTCAATCCTCAATCCTCGATCCTCAATACTCAATCTTCAATCCTCAATACTCAATCTTCAATCCTCAATCCTCAATCCTCAGTCCTCAATCCTCATTCCTCAATCCTCAATACCCAATCCTCAATCTTCAATCCTCAATCCTCTATCCTCAATCTTTATTCCTCAGTCCTCAATCTTCAATCCTCAATACTCAATTTTCAATCCTCAATCCTCAATCCTCAATCCTCAATTCTAAATCCTCAACCATCAATCCTCAATCTTCAATACTCAATCCTCAATCCTCAATCCTGAATCCTCAATTCTAAACCATCAATCCTCAATCCTCAATACTCAATAGAACATCCTGAATTCTCAGGATTGAATACTCAAACCTCAAACCTCAAACCTCAAACCTATGCCACCATCCTCAATCCTCAATCCTCAATCGTCAATCCTCAACCTTCAATCCTCAACACTCAACCTTCAACCCTCAATCCTCAATCGTCAATCCGCAATCCTCAATCCTCAGTCATCAATCCTCAATCCTCAATCCCCAATCTTCAATCCGCAATACTCAATCTTCAATCCTCAATCCTTAATCCTCAATCCTCAATCCTCAATATTCAATCCTCAATACTTAATATTCAATCCTCAATCCTCAGTACTCAATCCCCAATCCTCATTCTTCAATCCTCATTCTTCAATCCTCAATACCCAATCCTCAATCTTCAATCATCAACCCTCAATCCTCAGTTCGCAATCCTCAATCCTCAATCCTCAGACCTCAGGCATCAACACTCAACCCTCAACCCTCGTTCTCAATCCACAATCCTCAATCCTCAATCCTCAATCTTCATTCATCAATATTCAACATTCAATCCTCAATCCTCAATCCTCAATCCTCAATCCTCAATCCTCGATGTTCAATCCTCAACAGCCAATCCTCAATCTTCAATCCTCAATCCTCAATCCTCAATTCTCAATCCTCAATCCTCAATCCTCAGTCCTCTCTCCTCAAACCTCAATCCTGAATCCTCAATCCTGAATCCTCAAGCTTCAGCCCTCAGTCCTCAACAATCAGTTGTCAACCATCAATCCTCAATAGAATATTATCAATTCACAGTTTTCAATACTCAATACTCAATCTGCAATCTTCAAACCTCTATCCACAAACATCAATTCTCATCATTCAACCCTCAACACTCAGTCCCCAATCCTCAATATTCAATCCTCAATCCTCAATCCTCAATCCTCAATCCTCAATTCTCAATCCTCAATCCTCAGTCCTCAGTCCTCAAACCTCAATCCTCAACCCTCAGACCTCATCGTCAATTCTCAATCCTCAATCCTCAATCCTCAATCTTCAAACCTCAATACTCAATCTTCAATCCACAATCCTCAATCTTCAATCCTCAATACTCAGTCTTTAATCCTCAATCCTCGATCCTCAATACTCAATCCTCAATCCTCAGTCCTCAATCCTCAATCTTCAATCCTCAATACTCAATCTTCAATCCTCAATACCCAATCCTCAATCTTCAATACTCAATCCTCAATCCTCAATTCTCAATACTCAATCCTCAGACCTCAGTCCTCAAACATCAATCCTCAACCCTCAGCCCTCATCCTCAATCCTCAATCCTCAACCTCAATCCTCAACCTTCAATCCTCAATACTCAATCTTCAATCCTCAATCCTCAGTCCTCAAACCTCAATTCTGAATCCTCAATCCTGAATCCTCAACCTTCAGCCCTCAGTCCTCAACAATCAGTTGTCAATCCTCAATCCTCAGTATAATATTCTCAATTCACAGTTTTCAATACTCAATACTCAATCTGCAATCTTCAAATCTCTATCCACAGTCATCAATTCTCATCACTCAACCCTCAACACTCAGTCCTCAATGTTCAATCGTCAATCCTCAATTCTCAATCCTCGATCCTCAATAGTGAATCTTCAATCCTTAATCCTCAATCCTCAATCCTCAATCCTCAATCCTGAATCTTCAATCCTCAGTCCCCTATCCTCAACCCTCAATCCTCAATCCTCATTCTTCAATCCTCAATACCCAATCCTCAATCTTCAATCCTCAATCCTCAATCATCAATTCTCAATCCCCAATCCTCAGTCCTCAGACCTCAAACCTCAATCCTCAACCCTCATCCCTCATCGTCAATCCTCAAACCTCAATCCTCAATCCTCAATCGTCAATCCTCAATCCTTAATCTTCAATCCTCAATACTCAATCTTCAATCCTCAATCCCCAATCTTCAATCCTCAATATTCAATGCTCAATACTCAATTTTCAATACTCAATCCGCAATCACCAATCCTCAATCCTCAATCCTCAGTCGTCAATCCTCAATCCTCAATACTCAATCGTCAATCCTCAATCTTCAATCCTCAATCCTGAATCCTCAATCCTCAATCCTCATTCTTCAACCCTCTGTCCTCATCCTCAATTCTCAATTCTCAATCCTCAATCCTCAACCCTCAATCTTCAATCCTCAATCCTCATTCCTCAAACCTCAAACCTCAACGCTCAGTCCTTATCCTCAATTCTCAATTCTCAATCCTCAACCCTCAATCTTCAATCCTCAATAATCAATCTTCAATCCTAGATCCTCAATCCCAATTCCTCAATCCTTAATCCTCAATCTTCAATCCTCAATACTCAATCTTCAATCCTCAGTCCTCAGTCCTCAATCATCAATTCTGAACTCTCAATCCTGAATCCTCAATCTTCAGCCCTCAGTCCTCAACAATCAGTTGTCAATTCTCAATCCTCAATAGAATATCATCAATTCACAGTTTTCAATACTCAATGCTCAATCTGCAATCTTCAAATATCTATCCACAAACATCAATTCTCATCACACAACCCTCAACACTAAGTCCCCAATCCTCAATCTTCAATCCTCAATCCTCAATCCTCAATCCTCAATCCTCAATCTTCAATCCTCAATACTCAAACTTCAATCCTCAATCCTCAATCCTCAATACTCAATCTTTAATCCTCAATCCTCAATCCTCAATACTCAATCCTCAATCCTCAGTCCTCAATCCTCAATCTTCAATCCTCAATACTCAATCTTCAATCCTCAATCCTCAATCCTCAATCCTCAATCCTCATACTTCAATCCTCAAAACCCAATCCTCAATCTTCAATCCTCAATTCACGATCCTCAATTCTCAATCCACAATCCTCAATCCTCAATAATCAATCTTCAATCCTCAATCCTCAGTCCTCAAACCTCAATTCTGAATCCTCAATCCTGTGTCCTCAATCGTCAGCCCTCAATCCTCAACAATCAGTTGACAATCCTCAATCCTCAATAGAATATCCTCAATTCACAGCTTTCGATACTCAATGCTCAATCTGCTATATTGAAATATCTATCCACAAATATCAATTCTCATCACACAGCCCTCAACACTCAGTCCCCAATCCTCAATCTTCAATCCTCAATCCACAATCCTCAATCCTCAGTCCTCAATCCTCAATCCTGAATCCTCAATCCTCAATGCTCAATCCTCAATCCTCAATCCTCAATCTTCAACCCTCAATCCTCAATACTCAATCCCCAGTCCTCATTCCTCAATCTTCAATTCTCAATCCTCAATCGTCAATCCTCAGTCCTCAGTCCTCAATCCTCAATCCTCGATCCTCAATACTCAATCTTCAATCCTCAATACTCAATCTTCAATCCTCAATCCTCAATCCTCAGTCCTCAATCCTCATTCCTCAATCCTCAATACCCAATCCTCAATCTTCAATCCTCAATCCTCTATCCTCAATCTTTATTCCTCAGTCCTCAATCTTCAATCCTCAATACTCAATTTTCAATCCTCAATCCTCAATCCTCAATCCTCAATTCTAAATCCTCAACCATCAATCCTCAATCTTCAATACTCAATCCTCAATCCTCAATCCTGAATCCTCAATTCTAAACCATCAATCCTCAATCCTCAATACTCAATAGAACATCCTGAATTCTCAGGATTGAATACTCAAACCTCAAACCTCAAACCTCAAACCTATGCCACCATCCTCAATCCTCAATCCTCAATCGTCAATCCTCAACCTTCAATCCTCAACACTCAACCTTCAACCCTCAATCCTCAATCGTCAATCCGCAATCCTCAATCCTCAGTCATCAATCCTCAACCTTCGATACGCAATCCTCAATCCTCAGTCCTCAATCCTCAATCCTCAATCCTCAGTCCTCAATCCTCAATCCTGAATCCTCAATCCTCAATCCTCAATCCTCAATCCTCAATCCTCAATCTTCAATCCTCAATCCTCAGTCCTCAAACCTCAATTCTGAATCCTCAATCCTGTATCCTCAATCGTCAGCCCTCAATCCTCAACAATCAGTTGACAATCCTCAATCCTCAATAGAATATCTTCAATTCACAGCTTTCAATACTCAATGCTCAATCTGCTATATTGAAATATCTATCCACAAATATCAATTCTCATCACACAGCCCTCAACACTCAGTCCCCAATCCTCAATCTTCAATCCTCAATCCACAATCCTCAATCCTCAGTCCTCAATCCTCAATCCTGAATCCTCAATCCTCAATCCTCAATCCTCAATCCTCAATCCTCAATCTTCAATCCTCAATCCTCAATACTCAATCCCCAGTCCTCATTCCTCAATCTTCAATTCTCAATCCTCAATCCTCAATCCTCAGTCCTCACTCCTCAATCCTCAATCCTCAATCCTCAATACTCAATCTTCAATCCTCAATACTCAATCTTCAATCCTCAATCCTCAATCCTCAGTCCTCAATCCTCATTCCTCAATCCTCAATACCCAATCCTCAATCTTCAATCCTCAATCCTCTATCCTCAATTCTCAATCCTCAATCCTCAGTTCTCAGTCCTCAAGCCTCAATCCTCAACCCTCAGCCCTCATCCTCAATCCTCAATCTTTATTCCTCAGTCCTCAATCTTCAATCCTCAATACTCAATTTTCAATCCTCAATCCTCAATCCTCAATCCTCAATTCTAAATCCTCAACCATCAATCCTCAATCTTCAATACTCAATCCTCAATCCTCAATCCTGAATCCTCAATTCTAAACCATCAATCCTCAATCCTCAATACTCAATAGAACATCCTGAATTCTCAGGATTCAATACTCAAACCTCAAACCTCAAATCTCAAACCTATGCCATCATCCTCAATCCTCAATCCTCAATCGTCAATCCTCAACCTTCAATCCTCAACACTCAACCTTCAACACTCAATCCTCAATCCTCAATCGTCAATCCGCAGTCCTCAATCCTCAGTCATCAATCCTCAACCTTCGATACTCAATCCTCAATCCTCAGTCCTCAATCCTCAATCCCCAGTCCTCAATCTTCAATCCTCAATGCTCCATCCGCAATCCTCTATCCTCAGTCCTCAGTCCTCAACCCTCAATCCTCAAACCTCAATCCTCAACCGTCAGTCCTCGTCCGCAACCCTCAACCCTCAACCCTCAATCCTCCATCTTCAATCATCAATACTCAATCTTCAATCCTCAATACTCAATCTTCAATCCCCAATCATCAATCCTCAATCCTGAATCCTCATTCTTCAATCCTCAATTACCAATCCCCAATCTTCAATCCTCAATCCTCTATCCTCAATTCTCAATCCTCAATCCTCAGTCCTCAGTCCTCAAGCCTCAATCCTCAACCCTCAGCCCTCATCCTCAATTCTCAGTTCTCAATCCTCAATCCTCAATTATCAATCTTTAATCCTCAATAATCAATATTCAGTCCTAGATCCTCAATCACCAATCCTCAATCCTTAATCCTCAATCTTCAGTCCTCAATCCCCAGTCCTGAATCTTCAATCCTCAATGCTCCATCCTCAATCCTCTATCCTCAGTCCTCAGTCCTCAACCCTCAATCCTCAAACCTCAATCCTCAACCGTCAGTCCTCGTCCGCAACCCTCAACCCTCAACCCTCAATCCTCAATCTTCAATCATCAATACTCAATCTTCAATCCTCAATACTCAATCTTCAATCACCAATCATCAATCCTCAATCCTGAATCCTCATTCTTCAATCCTCAATTACCAATCCCCAATCTTCAATCCCCAATCCTCAATCCTCAATTCTCAATCCTCAATCCTCAGTCCTCAGTCCTAAAACCTCAACCCTCAACCATCAGCCATCGTCCTCAATCCTCAAACCTCATTCCTCAATCCTCAACATTCAATCCTCAATTCTCAATCTTCAATACTCAATCCTCAATCCTCAATCCTCAACCATCAATCCTCAATCCTCAATCCTCAACCCTCAATCCTCAATCTTCAATTCTCAATCCTCAATCCTCAATCATCAGACCTCAAACATCAATACTCAACACTCAGTCCTCGTCCTCAATCCACAACCCTCAATCCTCAATCCTGAATCTTCAATCATCAATATTCAATCTTCAATCCTCAATCCGCAATCCTCGATCCTCAATCCTCAATCCTCAATGTTCAATCCTCAATACCCAATCCTCAATCTTCAATCCTCAATCCTCAATCCACAATCCTCAATTCTCAATCCTCAATCCTCAGTCCTCAGTCCTCAAACCTCAATCCTCAACCCTCAGACCTCATCGTCAATTCTCAATCCTCAATCCTCAATCCTCAATCTTCAATCCTCAATACTCAATCTTCAATCCACAATCCTCAATCTTCAATCCTCAATACTCAGTCTTTAATCCTCAATCCTCAATCCTCAGTACTCAATCCTCAATCCTCAGTTCTCAATCCTCAATCTTCAATCCTCAATTGTCAATCTTCAATCCTCAATCCTCAATCCTCAATCCCCAATCCTCAATCCTCAATAATCAATTTTCAATCCTCAATCCTCAGTCCTCAAACCTCAATTCTGAATCCTCAATCCTGAATCCTCAATCTTCAGCCCTCAGTCCTCAACAATCAGGTGACAATCCCCAATCCTCAATAGAATATCCTCAATTCACAGTTTACAATACACAATACTCAATCTGCAATCTTCAAATCCCTATCCACAAACATCAATTCTGATCACTCAACCCTCAACACTCAGTCCTCAATGTTCAATCCTCAATCCTCAATTCTCAATCTTCAATCTTCAATCCTCAATACTCAATCTTTAAACCTCAATCATCAATCCTCATCTTCAACCCTCAGTCCTCAATACTCAATCCTCAATCCTCAATCCTCAATCCTCAATCATCAATCCTCAGCCTTCAATACTCAATCCTCAATCCTCAATCCTCAGTCCTCAATCCCCAATCATCAATCCTCAATCTTCAATCCTCAACACTCAATCTTTAATCATCAATCCTCAATCCTCAATCTACAATCCTCAATCCTCAATCCTGAATACTCAATCCTCAATCCTCAATCCTCAGTCCTCAATCCCCAATCATCAATCCTCAATCTTCAATCCTCAACACTCAATCTTTAATCATCAATCCTCAATCCTCAATCTACAATCCTCAATCCTCAATCCTGAATACTCAATCCTCAATCCTCAATCCACAATCCTCAATCCTCAATCTTCAATCCCCAATACTCAATCTTCATTCCTCGATCCTCAATCCTAAATCCTCAGTCCTCATTCTTCAATCCTCAATACCCAATCCTCAATCTTCAATCCTCAATACTCAATCTTCAATCCACAATCCTCAATCTTCAATCCTCAATACTCAATCTTTAATCCTCAATCCTCAATCCTCAATACTCAATCCTCAATCCTCAGTTCTCAATCCTCAATCTTCAATCCTCAATAGTCAATCTTCAATCCTCAATCCTCAATCCTCAATCCCCAATCCTCAATCCTCAATAATCAATTTTCAATCCTCAATCCTCAGTCCTCAAACCTCAATTCTGAACCCTCAATCCTGAATCCTCAATCTTCAGCCCTCAGTCCTCAACAATCAGGTGACAATCCCCAATCCTCAATAGAATATCCTCAATTCACAGTTTACAATACACAATACTCAATCTGCAATCTTCAAATCCCTATCCACAAACATCAATTCTCATCACTCAACCCTCAACACTCAGTCCTCAATGTTCAATCCTCAATCCTCAATTCTCAATCTTCAATCTTCAATCCTCAATACTCAATCTTTAAACCTCAATCATCAATCCTCATCTTCAACCCTCAGTCCTCAATACTCAATCCTCAATCCTCAATCCTCAATCCTCAATCATCAATCCTCAGCCTTCAATACTCAATCCTCAATCCTCAATCCTCAGTCCTCAATCCCCAATCATCAATCCTCAATCTTCAATCCTCAACACTCAATCTTTAATCATCAATCCTCAATCCTCAATCTACAGTCCTCAATCCTCAATCCTGAATACTCAATCCTCAATCCTCAATCCTCAGTCCTCAATCCCCAATCATCAATCCTCAATCTTCAATCCTCAACACTCAATCTTTAATCATCAATCCTCAATCCTCAATCTACAATCCTCAATCCTCAATCCTGAATACTCAATCCTCAATCCTCAATCCACAATCCTCAATCCTCAATCTTCAATCCCCAATACTCATTCTTCATTCCTCGATCCTCAATCCTAAATCCTCAGTCCTCATTCTTCAATCCTCAATACCCAATCCTCAATCTTCAATCCTCAATCCTCAATCCTCAATTCTCAATCCTCAATCCTCAATCCTCAATACTCAACCATCAATCCTCAATTCTCAATCCTCAATCCTCAGTCCTCAATCCTCAAGCCTCAATCCTCAACCCTCAGCCCTCATCCTCAATCCTCAATCCTTATTCCTCAGTCCTCAATCTTCAATCCTCAATACTCAGTTTTCAATCCTCAATCCTCAATCCTCAATTCTAAATCCTCAACCATCAATCCTCAATCTTCAATACTCAACCCTTAAACCTCAATCCTCAACCCTAAGCACTCACCCTCAATCCTCAATTCTCAATCCTCAATCCTCAACCTTCAATCCTCAATACTCAATCTTCAATCCTCAATCCTCAATCCTCAGTCCTCAAACCTCAATTCTGAATCCTCAATCCTGAATCCTCAATCTTCAGCCCTCAGTTCTCAACAATCAGGTGACAATCCTCAATCCTCAATAGAATATCCTCAATTCACAGTTTTCAATACACAATACTCAATCTGCAATCTTCAAATCTCTATCCACAAACATCAATTCTCATCACTCAACCCTCAACACTCAGTCCTCAATGTTCAATCCTCAATCCTCAATTCTCAATCTTCAATCCTCAGTCCTCAATATTCAACACACAGCCCTCAAACACCAATCCTCAATACTCAACCATCAATCCTCAATTCCTAATACTCAATAGAGTATCCTGAATTCTCATGGTTCAATACTCAATCCACAATATTCAATAATCAAATCTCAATCCTCAAACATGAATTCTCAACACTCAATCCTCAACACTCAGTCCACTCTTTTCAATCCTCCATCCTCAACCTTCAATCCTCAAGCGTCAATCCTCAATCCTCTATCCTCAACCCTCAATCCTCTGTCCTTAAACCTCAATCCCGAATCCTCAATCCTGAATCCTCAATCTTTAGCCCTCAGTCCTCAACAATCAATTGTCAATACTCAACCCTCAATAGAATATCCTCAATTCACAGTTTTCAATACTCAATCCCCATTCTTCAATCTTCAAATCTCAATCCACAAACATCAATTCCCATCACTCAACCCTCAACACTAAGTCCTCAATCTTCAATCCTCAACCCTCAATCCTCAACCTTCAATCCTCAATACTCAATCTTCAATCCTCAATTCTCAATACCCAATCCTCAATCTTCAATCCTCAATGCTCAATCCTCAATTCTCGATCCTCAATCCTCAATAATCAATCTTCAATCCTCAATCCTCAGTCCTCAAACATCAATTCTGAATCCTCAATCCTTAATCCTCAATCTTCAGCCCTCAGTCCTCGACAATCAATTGTCAATCCTCAATCCTCAATAGAATATCCTCAATTCACAGTTTTCAATACTCGATACTCAATCTGCAATCTTCAAATCTCTATCCACAAACATTAATTCTCATCACTCAACACTCAACACTCAGTCCCCTATCCTCAATCTTCAATCCTCAATCCTCAATCCTCAATCCTCAATCCTCAATATTCAACACACAACCCTCAACCACCAATCCTCAATACTCAACCATCAATCCTCAATTCCTAATACTCAATAGAGTATCCTGAATTCTCATGGTTCAATACTCAATACACAATATTCAATAATCAAATCTCAATCCTCAAACATCAATTCTCAACACTCAATCCTCAACACTCAGTCCACTCTTTTCAATCCTCCATCCTCAACCTTCAATCCTCAAGCGTCAATCCTCAATCCTCAATCCTCAATCCTCAATCCTCTGTCCTTAAACCTCAATCCCGAATCCTCAATCCTGAATCCTCAACCTTTAGCCCTCAGTCCTCAACAATCAATTGTCAATACTCAACCCTCAATAGAATATCCTCAATTCACAGTTTTCAATACTCAATCCCCATTCTTCAATCTTCAAATCTCAATCCACAAACATCAATTCCCATCACTCAACCCTCAACACTAAGTCCTCAATCTTCAATCCTCAACCCTCAATCCTCACCCTTCAATCCTCAATACTCAATCTTCAATCCTCAATTCTCAATCCTCAATCCTCAATCCTCAGACCTCAAACATCAATACTCAACCCTCAGTCCTCGTCCTCAATCCACAACCCTCAATCCTCAATCCTCAATCTTCAATCATCAATATTCAATCTTCAATCCTCAATCCGCAATCCTCGATCCTCAATCCTCAATCCTCAATGTTCAATCCTCAATACCCAATCCTCAATCTTCAATCCTCAATCCTGAATCCTCAATCCTCAATTCTCAATCCTCAATCCTCAGTCCTCAGTCCTCAAACCTCAATCCTCAACGCTCAGGCCTCATCGTCAATTCTCAATCCTCAATCCTCAATCCTCAATCTTCAATCCTCAATACTCAATCTTCAATCCACAATCCTCAATCTTCAATCCTCAATACTCAATCTTTAATCCTCAATCCTCAATCCTCAATGCTCAATCCTCAATCCTCAGTCCTCAATCCTCAATCTTCAATCCTCAATACTCAATCTTCAATCCTCAATCCTCAATCCTCAATCCTCAATCCTCATACTACAATCCTCAAAACCCAATCCTCAATCTTCAATCCTCAATCCACAATCCTCAATTCTCAATCCTCAATCCTCAATAATCAATTTTCAGTCCTCAATCCTCAGTCCTCAAACCTCAATTCTGAATCCTCAATCCTGAATCCTCAATCTTCAGCCCTCAGTCCTCAACAATCAGGTGACAATCCCCAATCCTCAATAGAATATCCTCAATTCACAGTTTACAATACACAATACTCAATCTGCAATCTTCAAATCTCTATCCACAAGCATCAATTCTCATCACTCAACCCTCAACACTCAGTCCTCAATGTTCAATCCTCAATCCTCAATTCTCAATCTTCAATCTTCAATCCTCAATACTCAATCTTTAAACCTCAATCATCAATCCTCAATCTTCAACCCTCAGTCCTCAATACTCAATCCTCAATCCTCAATACTCAATCCTCAATCATCAATCCTCAGCCTTCAATACTCAATCCTCAATCCTCAATCCTCAATCCTCAATCCCCAATCATCAATCCTCAATCTTCAATCCTCAACACTCAATCTTTAATCACCAATCCTCAATCCTCAATCTACAATCCTCAATCCTCAATCCTGAATACTCAATCCTCAATCCTCAGTCCTCAGTCCTCAAACCTCAACCCTCAACCCTCAGCCCTCATCCTCAATCCTCAATCCTCAATCCTCAATCTTAATCTTCAATCCTCAGTACTCAATCTTCAATCCTGAATCCTCAATCCTCAATCCTCGATCGTCAACCTTCAATCCTCAATACTCAATCTTCAATCCTCAATCCTCAATCCTCAATCCTCAATCCTCAATCCTCATTCTTCAATCCTCAATACCCAATCCTCAATCTTCAACCCTCAATCCTCAATCCTCAATTCTCAATCCTCAATCCTCAGTCCTCAGTCCTCAAACCTCAACCCTCAACCCTCAGCCCTCATCCTCAATCCTCAATCCTCAATCCTCAATTCTCAATCTTCAATCCTCAATACTCAATCTTCAATCCTCAATGCTCAGTCCTCAAGTTTCAATTCTGAATCCTCAATCCGGAATCCTCAATCTTCAGCCCTCAGTCCTCAACAATCAGTTGTCAATCCTCAATCCTCAATAGAATATACTCAATTCACAGTTTTCAATACTCAATACTCAATCTGCAATCTTCAAATCTCTATCCACAAACATCAATTCTCATCACTCAACCCTCAACACTCAGTCCTCAACGCTCAATCCTCAACCTTCAATTCTCAATCTTCAATCCTCAATACTGAACCTTCAATCCTCAATCCTCAATCCTCAGTCCTCAATCCTCAATCCTCAATCTTAATCTTCAATCCTCAGTACTCAATCTTCACTCCTCAATCCTCAATCCTCAATCCTCAATCCTCAATCCTCAATCCTCAATCCCCAATCTTAATCTTCAATCCTCAGTACTCAATCATCTAGCCTCAATCCTCAATTCTCAATCCTCAATCCTCTACCTTCAATCCTCAATACTCAATCTTCAATCCTCAATCCTCAATCCTCAATCCTCAATCCTCAATCCTCAATCCTCAATCGTCAATCTTCAATCCTCAATACACAACCTTCAATCCTCAGTCCTCAATACTCAATACTCAATCCTCATTCTACAATCCTCAATACCCAATCCTCAATCTTCAATCCTCAATCTTCAATCATCAATATTCAATCTTCAATCCTCAATCCTCAATCCTCAATACTCAATCCTCAATCCTCAATGTTCTATCCTCAGTACGCAATCCTCAATCTTCAATCCTCAATCCTCAATCCTCAATCCTCAATCCTCAATCCTCAACCTCAATCTTCAATCCTCAACACTCAATATTCAATCCTCATTCTTCAATCCTCAATACCCAATCCTCAATCTTCAATCCTCGATCCTCAATCCTCAATACTCATTCTTCAATCCACAATACCCAATCCTCAATCTTCAATCCTCCATCCTCAATCCTCAATCATCAATCCTCAAACCTCTATCTTCAATCCTCAGTCCCAAATCCTCAATCTTCAATACTGACTCCTCAGTCCTCAATCTTCAATCCTCAATACTCAGTCTTCAATCCTCAATCCTCAATCCTCAATCCTCAATCCTCATTCTTCAATCCTCAATCCTCAATCCTCAATCCTCAATCCTCAGTCCTCGATCCTCAATCTTCAATCCTCAATACTCAATCTTCAATCCTCCATCCTCAATCCTCAATCCTCAATCCTCAATCTTCAATCGTCAGGCTTCAATGCTCAACACTCAATCTTCAGTCCTCAATCCTCAATCCTCAATCCTCAATCCTCATTCTTCAATCCTCAATACCCAATCCACAATCTTCAATCCTCAATCCTCAATCCTCAATTCTCAATCCTCAATCCTCAGTCCTCAGTCCTCAAACCTCAATCCTCAACCCTCAGCCCACATCCTCAATCCTCAATCCTCAATCCTCAACCCTCAATCTTCAATCCTCAATACTCAATCTTCAATCCTCAATCCTCAGTCCTCAAACCTCAATTCTGAATCCTCACTCCTGAATCCTCAATCTTCAGCCCTCAGTCCTCAACATTCAGTTGTCAATCCTCAATCCTCAATAGAATATCCTCAATTCACAGTTTTCAATACCCTATACTCAATCTGCAATCTTCAAATCTCTATCCAGAAACATAAATTCTCGTCACTCAACCATCAACACTCAGTACTCAATGTTCAATCCTCATCCTCAATTTTGAATCTTCAATGCCCAATACTGAATCTTCAATTCGCAGTCCTCAATCCCCAATCCTCTATCCTCAATCCTCAATCATCAGCCTTCAATCCTCAATACTCAATCTTCAATCCTCAATCCGCAATCCTCAATCCTCATTCGTCAATCCTCAATACCCAATCCTCAATCTTCAATCCTCAATCCTCAATTCTCAATTCTCAATCCTCAATCCTCAGACCTCAGACATCAATATTCAACACTCAGTCCTCGTCCTCAATCCACAACCCTCAATCCTCAACCCTCAATGTTTAATCATCAATATTCAATCTTCAATCCTCAATCCTCAATCCTCAATCCTCAATCCTCAATCCTCAATCTTCAATCCTCAATCCTCAATCCTCAATCCTCAATCCTCAATCCTCGATCCTCAAACCGCAATCTTCAATCCCCAGTCCCAAATCCTCAATTTTCAGTACTGACTCCTCAATCCTCAATCTTCAATCCTCAATACTCAGTCTTCAACACTCAATCCTCAATCCTCGACCCTCAATCCTCATTCTTCTATCCTCAATCCTCAATCCTCAATCCTCAATCCTCAATCCTCGATCCTCAATCTTCAACCCTCAATACTCAATCTTCAATCCTCCATCCTCATTCCTCAATCCTCAATCCTCAATCCTCAATCCTCAATCTTCAATCCTCAATACTCAATCTTCAATCCTCAATCCTCAATCTTAATCTTCAATCCTCAATCCTCAATCCTCAATCCTCAATCCTCAATCATCAATGTTCAATCCTCAATACCCGATCCTCAGGCTTCAATCCTCAATTATCGATCCTCAATCCTCAATCATCAATCCTCAGAACTCAGACATCAATATTCAACACTCAGTCCTCGTCCTCAATCCACAACCCTCAATCCTCAACCCTCAATGTTTAATCATCAATATTCAATCTTCAATCCTCAATCCTCAATCCCCAATCCTCAATCCTCAATATTCAATCATCAATACTCAATCTTCAATCCTCAATCCTCAATCCTCAATCCTCAATACTCAATACTCAATCCTCATTCTTCAATCCTCAATACCCAATCCTCAATCTTCAATCCTCAATCCCCAATCCTCAATCTTCAATCCTCAATCGTCAAACCTCAATCCACAATCCTCAATCTTCAATCCTCAATACTCAATCTTCAATCCTCAATCCTCAATCCTCAATCCTCAATCCTCAATCATCAATCCTCAATCGTCAACCTTCAATCCTCAATACTCAATCTTCAATCCTCAATCCTCAATCCTCAATCCTCAATCCTCATTCTTCAATCCTCAACACTCAATCTTCAATCCTCAATCCTCAATCCTCAATCCTCAATCCTCAATCTGTGAACCTTCAATCCTCAATACTCAATCTTCAATCCTCAATCCACAACCCTCAATCCTCAATCCTCATTCTTCAATCCTCAATACCCAATCCTCAATCTTCTATCCTCAATCCTGAATCCTCAATCATCAATCCACAATCCTCAATCCTCGATCCTCAGACCTCAACCGTCAATACTCAACCCTCAGGCCTCGTACTCAATCCACAACCCTCAATCCTCGATCCTCAACCTTCAATCATCAATATTCAATCTTCAATCCTCAATCCTCAATCCTCAATACTCAATACTCAATCCTCAATGTTCTATCCTCAATACGCAATCCTCAATCTTCAATCCTCAATCCTCAATCCTCAATCCTCAACCCTCAATCCTCAATCCTCAATCCTCAATCCTCAGACCTCAAACATCAATACCCAACACTCAGTCCTCGTCCTCAACCCACAACCCTCAATCCTCGATCCTCAATCTCAATCATCAATATTCAATCTTCAATCCTCAATCCTCAGTCCTCAATACTAAATCCTCAATCCTCAATGTTCTATCCTCAATACGCAATCCTCAATCTTCAATCCTCAATCCTCAATCCTCAATCCTCAATCCTCAATCTTAATCTTTAATCCTCAGTACTCAATCTTCAATCCTCAATCCTCATTCCTCAGTCCTCAAACCTCAATCCTGAATCCACAATCCTGAACCCCCAATATTCAGCCCTCAGACTTCAACAATCAGTTGTGAATCCTCAATCGTCAATAGAATATACTCAATTCACAGGTTTCAATACTCAATACTCAGCCTGCAATCTTCAAATCTCTATCCACAAACATCAATTCTCATCACTCAACCCGCAATATTCAACGCACAACCCTCAACCATCAATCCTCAGTCCTCAAAACTCAATCCCTAATCCTCAATCCTGAATCCTCAATCTTCAGCCCTCAGTCCTCAACAATCAATTGTCAATCCTCAGTCCTCCATAGAATATCCTCAGTTCACAGTTTTGTATACTCAATCCCTATTCTTCAACCTTCAAATCTCAATCCACAAACATCAATTCTCATCACTCAACCCTCAACACTCAGTCCTGAATCTTCAATCCTCAATCATCAATCCTCAATCGTCAATCCTCAATACTCAATCTTCAATCCTCAATCCTCAATCCTCAATCCTCAATCCTCATTCTTCAATCCTCAATACCCAATCCTCAATCTTCAATCCTGAATCATCAATCCTCAATCCTCAATCCTCAATCCTCAATCCTCAAACCCCAATCTTCAATCCCTAGTCCCAAATCCTCAATCTTCAATACTCACTCCTCAATCCTCAATCTTCTACCCTCAATACTCAGTCTTCAATTCTCAATCCTCAATCCTCATTCTTCAATCCTCAATCCTCAATCCTCAATCCTTAATACTCGATCCTCAATCTTCAATCCTCAGTACTCAATCTTCAATCCTCCATCCTCAATCCTCAATCCTCAATCCTCAATCCTCAATCCTCAATCCTCAGTCCTCAGTCCTCAAACCTCAATCCTCAACCCTCAGCCCTCATCCTCAATCCTTAATCGACAATCCTCAATCCTCAATCTTCTATACTCAATACTCAATCTTCAATCCTGAATCCTCAGTCCTCAATGTTCAATCCTCAGTCCTCAATTATCAATCTTCAATCCTCAATCCTCAATCTTCGATCCTCAATCTTGAATCCTCAGTCCCCAATTCTCAATCTTCTATCCTCAATCCTCAATCCTCCCATCGTCAATCCTCAATACTCAGTCTGCAATCCTCAATCCTCAATCCTCCATCCTCAACCCTCAATCCTCAAGCGTCAATCCTCAATCCTCAATCCTCAATCCTCAATCTTCAAACCTCAATTCTCAATCTTCAATCCTTAATCCTCAACTCTCAATACTCAACACTCGATCCTCAAACCTCAATCCTCAACCGTCAGTCCTCGTCCTCAATCCTCAAATCCTCAATCCTCAATCCTCAATATTCAATCATCAATACTCAATCTTCAATCCTCAATCCTCAATCCTCAATCCTCAATACTCAATACTCAATCCTCATTCTTCAATCCTCAATACCCAATCCTCAATCTTCAATCCTCAATCCTCAATCCTCAATCTTCAATCCTCAATCGTCAATCCTCAATCCACAATCCTCAATCTTCAATCCTCAATACTCAATCTTCAATCCTCAATCCTCAATCCTCAATCCTCAATCCTCAATCCTCAATCCTCAATCGTCAACCTTCAATCCTCAATACTCAATCTTCAATCCTCAATCCTCAATCCTCAATCCTCAATCCTCATTCTTCAATCCTCAATACCCAATCCTCAATCTTCAATCCTCAATCCTCAATCCTCAATCCTCAATCCTCAATGCTCAGTCCTCAAATTTCATTTCTGAATCCTCAATCCGGAACCCTCAATCTTCAGCCCTCAGTCCTCAACAATCAGTTGTCAATCCTCAGTCCTCAATAGAATATACTCAATTCACAGTTTTCAATACTCAATACTCAATCTGCAATCTTCAAATCTCTATCCACAAACATCAATTCTTATCATTCAACCCTCAACACTCAGTCCTCAATGTTCAATCCACAATCCTCAATTCTCAATCTTCACACCTCAATCCTCAATCCTCAATCCTCAATATTCAATCCTCAATACCCAATCCTCAGTCTTCAATCCTCAATCCTCAATCCTCAATCCTCAGTCCTCAATCCTCAATCCTCAGTCCTCAAACCTCAAACCTCAATCCTCAATCCCCAATCCTGAATCCTCAATCTTCAGCCCTCAGTCCACCACAGTCAGTGGTCCATCCTCAATCCTCAATACAATATCATGATTTCACAGCTTTCAGTACTCTATACTCAACCTGCAATCTTCAAATCTCTGTCCACAAACATCAATTCTCATCACTCAACCCTCAACACTCAGTCCCCAATCCTCAATATTCAAGCCTCAATCCTCAATCCTCAATCCACAATCCTCAACCTCCAATCCTCAATGCTCAATCTTCAATCCTCAATCCTCAATACTCAATACTCAATCCTCATTCTACAATCCTCAATACCCAATCCTCAATCTTCAATCCTCAATCTTCAATCATCAATATTCAATCTTCAATCCTCAATCCTCAATCCTCAATCCTCAATCCTCAATCTTCAATCCTCAATCCTCAATCCTCAATCCTCAATCCTCAATCTTCAATCCTCGATACTCAATCTTCAATCCTCAATCCTCAATCCTCAATCCTCATTCCTCAATCCTCAATCCTCAATCCTCAATCCTCAATCCTCAATCCTCAATCCTCAATCCTCAATCGTCAATATTCAATGCTCAATACTCAATCTTCAATCCTCAATCCTCAATACTCAGTACTCAATCCTCATTCTTCAATCCTCAATTCCCAATCCTCAATCTTCAATCCTCAATCCTCAATTCTCAATCCTCAACCCTCAATCCTCAGACCTCAAACATCAATACTCAACCCTCAGTCCTCGTCCTCAATCCACAACCCCCAATACTCTATCCTCAATCTTCAATTCTCAATCCTCAATCCTCAATCCACAATCCTGAATCCTCAATCCTGAATCCTCAACCCTCAGCCCTCAGTCCTCAACAATCAGTTGTCACTCCTCAATCCTCAAGAGAATATCATCAATTCACAGTCTTCAATACTCAATACTCAATCTGCAATCTTCAAATCTCTATCCACAAACATCAATTCTCATCACTCAACCCTCAGCACTCAGTCTTCAATCCTCAATCCTCAATCCTCAATCCTCAATCCTCAATCCTCATTCTTCAATCCTCAATACCCAATTCTCAATCTTCAATCCTCAATCCTCAATCCTCAATCCTCAATCCTCAATCCTCATTCTTCAATCCTCAATACCCAATTCTCAATCTTCAATCCTCAATCCTCAATCCTCAGTTCTCAATCCTCAATCCTCAATCCTCAGACCTCAAACAGCAGTAGTCAACCCTCAGTCCTCGTCCTCAATCCACAACCATCAATCCTCAATCCTCAATATTCAATCATCAATATTCAATCTTCAGTCCTCAACCCTCAATCCTCAATCCTCAATCCTCAATGTTCAATCCGCAATACCCAATCCTCAATCTTCTATCCGCAATCCTCAATACTCAATCTTCAATCCTCAATCCTCAATCCTCAATCCTCAATCCTCAATCCCCAATCTTAATCTTCAATCCTCAGTACTCAATCATCAAGCCTCAATCCTCAATTCTCAATCCTCAATCCTCTACCTTCAATCCTCAATACTCAATCTTCAATCCTCAATCCTCAATCCTCAATCCTCAATCCTCAGTCCTCAATCCTCAATCCTCAATCGTCAATCTTCAATCCTCAATACTCAATCTTCAATCCTCAATCCTCAATACTCAATACTCAATCCTCATTCTACAATCCTCAATACCCAATCCTCAATCTTCAATCCTCAATCTTCAATCATAAATATTCAATCTTCAATCCTCAATCCTCAATCCTCAATACTCAATCCTCAATCCTCAATGTTCTATCCTCAATACTCAATCTTGAATACTCTATCCTCAATCCTCAATCCTCAATCCTCAATCTTAATCTTCAATCCTCAGTACTCAATCTTCAATCCTCAATACTCAATCTTCAATCCTCAATCCTCAATCCTCAATCCTCAATCCTCAATCCTCAATCGTCAACATACAATCCTCAATACTCAATCTTCAATCCTCAATCCTCAACCCTCAATCCTCAATCCTCATTCTTCATTCCTCAATACCCAATCCTCAATATTCAATCCTCAATCCTGAATCCTCAATCCTCAACCCTCAATCCTCAATCCTCAATCCTCAATCCTCAGACCTCAAACATCAATACTCAACACTCAGTCCTCGTCCTCAACCCACAACCCTCAATCCTCGATCCTCAATCTCAATCATCAATATTCAATCTTCAATCCTCAATCCTCAGTCCTCAATACTAAATCCTCAATCCTCAATGTTCTATCCTCAATACGCAATCCTCAATCTTCAATCCTCAATCCTCAATCCTCAATCCTCAATCCTCAATCCTCAATCTTAACCTTCAATCCTCAGTACTCAATCTTCAATGCTCAATCCTCATTCCTCAGTCCTGAAACCTCAATCCTGAATCCACAATCCTGAACCCCCAATATTCAGCCCTCAGTCCTCAACAATCAATTGTCAATCCTCAGTCCTCCATAGAATATCCTCAATTCACAGTTTTCAATACTCAATCCCTATTCATCAATCTTCAAATCTCAATCCACAAACATCAATTCTCATCACTCAACCCTCAACACTCAGTCCTCAATCTTCAATCCTCAATCATCAATCCTCAATCGTCAATCCTCAATACTCAATCTTCAATCCTCAATCCTCAATCCTCAATCCTCAATCCTCATTCTTCAATCCTCAGTCCTCAGTCCTCAAACCTCAATCCTCAACACTCAGCCCTCATCCTCAATCCTCAATCTTCTATACTCAATACTCAATCTTCAATCGTGAATCCTCAGTCCTCAATGTTCAATCCTCAATCCTCAATTATCAATCTTCAATCCTCAATTCTCAATCTTCGATCCTCAATCTTGAATCCTCAGTCCCCAATTCTCAATCTTCTATCCTCAATGCTCAATCCTCCCATCGTCAATCCTCAATACTCAGTCTGCAATCCTCAATCCTCAATCCTCCATCCTCAACCCTCAATCCTCAAGCGTCAATCCTCAATCCTCAATCCTCAATCCTCAATCTTCAATCCTCAATTCTCAATCTTCAATCCTCAATCCTCAACTCTCAATCCTCAACAATCGATCCTCAAACCTCAATCCTCAACCGTCAGTCCTCGTCCTCAATCCTCAAACCTCAATCCTCAATCCTCAATATTCAATCATCAATACTCAATCTTCAATCCTCAATCCTCAATCCTCAATCCTCAATACTCAATACTCAATCCCCATTCTTCAATCCTCAATACCCAATCCTCAATCTTCAATCCTCAATCCTCAATCCTCAATCTTCAATCCTCAATCGTCAATCCTCAATCCACAATCCTCAATCTTCAATCCTCAATACTCAATCTTCAACCCTCAATCCTCAACCCGCAATCCTCAATTCGCAATCCTCAATAGTCGATCTTCAATCCTCAATACTCAATAATCACTCCTCAATCCTCAATCCTCAATCCTCGACCCTCATTCTTCAATCCTCAATACCCAATCCTCAATCTTCAACCCTCAATCCTCAATCCTCAATTCTCAATCCTCAACCCTCAGACCCCAGTCCTCAAACCTCAATCATCAACCCTCAGCCCTCATCCTCAATCCTCAATCCTCAATCCTCAATTCTCAATCTTCAATCCTCAATACTCAATCTTCAATCCTCAATGCTCAGTCCTCAAATTTCAATTCTGAATCCTCAATCCGGAACCCTCAATCTTCAGCCCTCAGACCTCAACAGTCAGTTGTCAATCCTCAATCCTCAATAGAATATACTCAATTCACAGTTTTCAATACTCAATACTCAATCTGCAATCTTCAAATCTGTATCCACAAACATCAATTCTCATCACTCAACCCTCAACACTCAGTCCTCAATGTTCAATACTCAATCCTCAATTCTCAATCTTCAATCCTCAATACTGAACCTTCAATCGTCAATCCTCAATCCTCAGTCCTCAATCCTCACTCCTCAATCTTAATCTTCAATCCTCAGTACTCAATCTTCAATCCTCAATCCTCAATCCTCAATCCTAGATCGTCAACCTTCAATCCTCAATACTCAATCTTCAATCCTCAATCCTCAATCCTCAATCCTCAATCCTCAATCCTCATTCTTCAATCCTCAATACCCAATCCTCAATCTTCAACCCTCAATCCTCAATCCTCAATTCTCAATCCTCAATCCTCAGTCCACAGTCCTCAAACCTCAATCCTCAACCCTCAGCCCTCATCCTCAATCCTCTATCCTCAATCCTCAATTCTCAATCTTCAATCCTCAATACTCAATCTTCAATCCTCAATGCTCAGTCCTCGAATTTCAATTCTGAATCCTCAATCCGGAATCCTTAATCTTCAGCCCTCAGTCCTCAACAATCAGTTGTCAATCCTCAATCCTCAATATAATATACTCAATTCACAGTTTTCAATACTCAATACTCAATCTGCAATCTTCAAATCTCTATCCACAAACACCAATTCTCATCACTCAACCCTCAACACTCAGTCCTCAACGCTCAATCCTCAATCCTCAATTCTCAATCTTCAATCCTCAATACTGAACCTTCAATCCTCAATCCTCAATCCTCAGTCCTCAATCCTCAATCCTCAATCTTAATCTTCAATCCTCAGTACTCAATCTTCAATCCTCAATCCTCAATCCTCAATCCTCAATCCTCAATCTTCAATCCTCAATACTCAATCTTCAATCCTCAATCCTCAATCCTCAATCCTCAATCCTCAATCCCCAATCTTAATCTTCAATCCTCAGTACTCAATCATCAAGCCTCAATCCTCAATTCTCAATCCTCAATCCTCTACCTTCAATCCTCAATACTCAATCTTCAATCCTCAATCCTCAATCCTCAATCCTCAATCCTCAATCCTCAATCCTCAATCGTCAATCTTCAATCCTCAATACTCAATCTTCAATCCTCAATCCTCAATATTCAATACTCAATCCTCATTCTACAATCCTCAATACCCAATCCTCAATCTTCAATCCTCAATCTTCAATCATCAATATTCAATCTTCAATCCTCAATCCTCAATCCTCAATACTCAATCCTCAATCCTCGATGTTCTATCCTCAGTACGCAATCCTCAATCTTCAATCCTCAATCCTCAATCCTCAATCCTCAATCCTCAATCCTCAATCTCAATCTTCAACCCTCAACACTCAATATTCAATCCTCATTCTTCAATCCTCAATACCCAATCCTCAATCTTCAATCCTCAATACTCAATCCTCAGTTCGCAATCCTCAATCCTCAATCCTCAGACCTCAGGCATCAACACTCAACCCTCAGTCCTCGTTCTCAATCCACAACCCTCAATCCTCGATCCTCAATCCTCAATCGTTAATCTTCAATCCTCAATACTCAATCTTCAATCCTCAATCCTCAATACTCAATACTCAATCCTTATTCATCAATCCTCAATACCTAATCCTCAATCTTCAATCCTCAATCCTCAATCCTCAATCCTCAATACTCAATACTCAATCCTCATTCTTCAATCCTCAGTACCCAATCCTCAATCTTCAATCCTCAATCCTCAATTCTCAATCCTCAACCCTCAATCCTCAGACCACAAACATCAACACTCAACCCTCAGTCCTCGTCCTCAATCCTCAACCCCCAATACTCAATCCTCAATCTTCAATTCTCAATCCTCAATCCTCAATCCACAATCCTGAATCCTCAATCCTGAATCCTCAACCTTCAGCCCTCAGTCCTCAACAATCAGTTGTCAATCCTCAATCCTCAAGAGAATATCATCAATTCACAGTTTTCAATACTCAATACTCAATCTGCAATCTTCAAATCTCTATCCACAAACATCAATTCTCTTCACTCAACCCTCAACACTCAGTCTTCAATCCTCAATACTCAATCCTCAATCCTCAATCCTCATTCTTCAATCCTGAATACCCAATTCTCAATCTTCAATCCTCAATCCTCAATCCTCAATTCTCAATCCTCAATTCTCAGACCTCAATCCTCAATCTTCAATCCTCAATACTCAATCTTGAATCCTCAATCCTCAATCCTCAATCCTCAATCCTCAATCCTCAATCTTAATCTTCAATCCTCAGTACTCAATCTTCAATCCTGATACCTCAATCCTCAATCCTCAATCCTCAATCCTCAATCTTCAATCCCCAATACTCAATCTTCAATCCTCAATCCACAATCCTCTATACTCAATCCTCAATCCTGAATCCTCAATCGTCAATCTTCAATCCTCAATACTCAATCTTCAATCCTCAATCCTCAATACGCAATACTCAATCCTCATTCTTCAATCCTCAATACCCAATCCTCAATCTTCAATCCTCAATCCTCAATCCTCAATCCTCAATCCTCAATCTTCAATCCTCAATCGTCAATCCTCAATCCACAATCCTCAATCTTCAATCCTCAATACTCAATCTTCAATCCTCAATCCTCAATCCTCAATCCTCAATCCTCAATCTTCAATCCTCAATCGTCAACCTTCAATCCTCAATACTCAATCTTCAATCCTCAATCCTCAACCCTCAATCCTCAATCCTCATTCTTCAATCCTCAATACCCAATCCTCAATCTTCAATCATCAATCCTGAATCCTCAATCCCCAACCCTCAATCCTCAATCCTCAATCCTCAATCCTCAGACCTCAAACATCAATACTCAACACTCAGTCCTCGTCCTCAACCCACAACCCTCAATCCTCGATCCTCAATCTCAATCATCAATATTCAATCTTCAATCCTCAATCCTCAGTCCTCAATACTAAATCCTCAATCCTCAATGTTCTATCCTCAATACGCAATCCTCAATCTTCAATCCTCAATCCTCAATCCTCAATCCTCAATCCTCAATCCTCAATCTTAATCTTCAATCCGCAGTACTCAATCTTCAATCCTCAATCCTCATTCCTCAGTCCTCAAACCTCAATCCTGAATCCACAATCCTGAATCCACAATCCTGAACCCCCAATATTCAGCCCTCAGACTTCAACAATCAGTTGTGAATCCTCAATCGTCAATAGAATATCCTCAATTCACAGGTTTCAATACTCAATACTCAGCCTGCAATCTTCAAATCTCTATCCACAAACATCAATTCTCATCACTCAACCCTCAATATTCAACGCACAACCCTCAACCATCAATCCTCAGTCCTCAAAACTCAATCCCTAATCCTCAATCCTGAATCCTCAATCTTCAGCCCTCAGTCCTCAACAATCAATTGTCAATCCTCAGTCCTCCATAGAATATCCTCAATTCACAGTTTTCAATACTCAATCCCTATTCTTCAATCTTCAAATCTCAATCCACAAACATCAATTCTCATCACTCAACCCTCAACACTCAGTCCTCAATCTTCAATCCTCAATCATCAATCCTCAATCGTCAATCCTCAATACTCAATCTTCAATCCTCAATCCTCAATCCTCAATCCTGAATCCTCATTCTTCAATCCTCAGTCCTCAGTCCTCAAACCTCAATCCTCAACACTCAGCCCTCATCCTCAAACCTTAATCGACAATCCTCAATCCTCAATCTTCTATACTCAATACTCAACCTTCAATCCTGAATCCTCAGTCCTCAATGTTCAATCCTCAATCCTCAATTATCAATCTTCGATCCTCAATTCTCAATCTTCGATCCTCAATCTTGAATCCTCAGTCCCCAATTCTCAATCTTCTATCCTCAATCCTCAATCCTCCCATCGTCAATCCTCAATACTCAGTCTGCAATCCTCAATCCTCAATCCTCCATCCTCAACCCTCAATCCTCAAGCGTCAATCCTCAATCCTCAATCCTCAATCCTCAATCTTCAATCCTCAATTCTCAATCTTCAATCCTCAATCCTCAACTCTCAATCCTCAACACTCGATCCTCAAACCTCAATCCTCAACCCTCAGTCCTCGTCCTCAATCCACAACCCTCAATCCTCGATCCTCAATCTTCAATCATCAATATTCAATCTTCAATCCTCAATCCTCAATCCTCAATACTCAATCCTCAATCCTCATTGTTCTATCCTCAATACGCAATCCTCAACCTTCAATCCTCAATCCTCAATCCTCAATCCTCACCCTCAAGCCTCAATCCTCAGCCCTCAAACCTCAATCCTGAATCCACAATCCTGAACACCCAATATTCAGCCCTCAGACCTCAACAATCAGTTGTGTGTCCTCAATCGTCAATAGAATATCCTCAATTCACAGGTTTCAATACTCAATCCTCAGCCTGCAATCTTCAAATCTCTTTCCACAAACATTAATTCTCATCACTCAACCCTCAATATTCAACGCACAACCCTCAACCATCAATCCTCAGTCCTCAAAACTCAATCCCTAATCCTCAATCCTGAATCCTCAATCTTCAGCCCTCAGTCCTCAACAATCAATTGTCTACCCTCAGTCCTCCATAGAATATCCTCAATTCACAGTTTTCAATACTCAATCCCTATTCTTCAATCTTCAAATCTCAATACACAAACATCAATTCTCATCACCCAACCCTCAACACTCAGTCCTCACTCTTCAATCCTCAATCATCAATCCTCAATCGTCAATCCTCAATACTCAATCTTCAATCCTCAATCCTCAATCCTCAATCCTCAATCTTCAATCCTCAATTCTCAATCTTCAATCCTCAATCCTCAACTCTCAATCCTCAACACTCGATCCTCAATCCTCAATCCTCAACAGTCAGTCCTCGTCCTCAATCCTCAAACCCCAATCCTCGTCCTCAATCCACAACCCTCAATCCTCGATCCTCAATCTTCAATCATCAATATTCAATCTTCAATCCTCAATCCTCAATCCTCAATACTCAATCCTCAATCCTCAATGTTCTATCCTCAATACGCAATCCTCAATCTTCAATCCTCAATCCTCAATCCTCAATCCTCAATCCTCAATCCTCAATCGTCAATCTTCATCTTCAATCCTCAGTACTCAATCTCCAATCCTCAATCCTCAATCCTCAATCCTCAATCCTCAATCTTCAATCCTCAATACTCAATCTTGAATCCTCAATCCTCAATCCTCAATCCTCAATGTTCTATCCTCAATACGCAATCCTCAATCTTCAATCCTCAATCCTCAATCCTCAATCCACAACCCTCAATCCTCGATCCTCAATCTTCAATCATCAATATTCAATCTTCAACCCTCAATCCTCAATCCTCAATACTCAATCCTCAATCCTCAATGTTCTATCCTCAATACGCAATCCTCAATCTTCAATCCTCAATCCTCAATCCTCAATCCTCAATCCTCAATCCTCAATCGTCAATCTTAATATTCAATCCTCAGTACTCAATCTCCAATCCTCAATCCTCAATCCTCAATCCTCAATCCTCAATCTTCAATCCTGAATACTCAATCTTGAATCCTCAATCCTCAATCCTCAATCCTCAATCCTCAATCCTCAATCTTAATCTTCAATCCTCAGTACGCAATCTTCAATCCTCAATCCTCAATCCTCAATCTTCAATCCCCAATTCTCAATCTTCAATCCTCAATCCTCAATCCTCAATCCTCTATCCTCAATCCTCAATCCTCAATCGTCAATCTTCAATCCTCAATACTCAATCTTCAATCCTCAATCCTCAATACTCAATACTCAGTCCTCATTCTTCAATTCTCAATTCCCAATCCTCAATCTTCAATCCTCAATCCTCAATCCTCAATCCTCAATCCTCAATCCTCAATCTTCAATCATCAATCGTCAATCCTCAATCCACAATCCTCAATCTTCAATCCTCAATACTCAATCTTCAATCCTCAATCCTCAATCCTCAATCCTCAATCCTCAATCCTCAATCCTCAATCGTCAACCTTCAATCCTCAATACTCAATCTTCAATCCTCAATCCTCAACCCTCAATCCTCAATCATCATTCTTCAATCCTCAATACCCAATCCTCAATCTTCAATCCTCAATCCTGAATCCTCAATCATCAATCCTCAATCCTCAATCCTCAATCCTCAGACCTCAACCATCAATACTCAACCCTCAGCCCTCGTACTCAATCCACAACCCTCAATCCTCGATCCTCAACGTTCAATCGTCAATATTCAATCTTCAATCCTCAATCCTCAATTCTCAATACTCAATACTCAATCCTCAATGTTCTATCCTCAATACGCAATCCTCAATCTTCAATCCTCAATCCTCAATCCTCAACCCTCAACCCTCAATCCTCAATCCTCAATCCTCAATCCTCAGACCTCAAACATCAATACTCAACACTCAGTCCTCGTCCTCAACCCACAACCCTCAATCCTCGATCCTCAATCTCAATCATCAATATTCAATCTTCAATCCTCAATCCTCAGTCCTCAATACTAAATCCTCAATCCTCAATGTTCTATCCTGAATACGCAATCCTCAATCTTCAATCCTCAATCCTCAATCCTCAATCCTCAATCCTCAATCCTCAATCTTAATCTTCAATCCTCAGTACTCAATCTTCAATCCTCAATCCTCATTCCTCAGTTCTCAAACCTCAATCCTGAATCCATAATCCTGAACCCCCAATATTCAGCCCTCAGGCTTCAACAATCAGTTGTGAATCCTCAATCGTCAATAGAATATCCTCAATTCACAGGCTTCAATACTCAATACTCAGCCTGCAATCTTCAAATCTCTATCCACAAACATCAATTCTCATCACTCAACCCTCAATATTCAACGCACAACACTCAACCATCAATCCTCAGTCCTCAAAACTCAATCCCTAATCCTCAATCCTGAATCCTCAATCTTCAGCCCTCAGTCCTCAACAATCAATTGTCAATCCTCAGTCCTCCATAGAATATCCTCAATTCACAGTTTTCAATACTCAATCCCTATTCTTCAATCTTCAAATCTCAATCCACAAACATCAATTCTCATCACTCAACCCTCAACACTCAGTCCTCAATCTTCAATCCTCAATCATCAATCCTCAATCGTCAATCCTCAATACTCAATCTTCAATCCTCAATCCTCAATCCTCAATCCTTAATCCTCAATCCTCAATCGTCAGGCTTCAATGCTCAATACTCAATCTTCAATCCTCAATCCTCAATCCTCAATCCTCAGACCTCAAACATCAATACTCAACACTCAGTCCTCGTCCTCAACCCACAACCCTCAATCCTCGATCCTCAATCTCAATCATCAATATTCAATCTTCAATCCTCAATCCTCAGTCCTCAATACTAAATCCCCAATCCTCAATGTTCTATCCTGAATACGCAATCCTCAATCTTCAATCCTCAATCCTCAATCCTCAATCCTCAATCCTCAATCCTCAATCTTAATCTTCAATCCTCAGTACTCAATCTTCAATCCTCAATCCTCATTCCTCAGTTCTCAAACCTCAATCCTGAATCCATAATCCTGAACCCCCAATATTCAGCCCTCAGGCTTCAACAATCAGTTGTGAATCCTCAATCGTCAATAGAATATCCTCAATTCACAGGTTTCAATACTCAATACTCAGCCTGCAATCTTCAAATCTCTATCCACAAACATCAATTCTCATCACTCAACCCTCAATATTCAACGCACAACACTCAACCATCAATCCTCAGTCCTCAAAACTCAATCCCTAATCCTCAATCCTGAATCCTCAATCTTCAGCCCTCAGTCCTCAACAATCAATTGTCAATCCTCAGTCCTCCATAGAATATCCTCAATTCACAGTTTTCAATACTCAATCCCTATTCTTCAATCTTCAAATCTCAATCCACAAACATCAATTCTCATCACTCAACCCTCAACACTCAGTCCTCAATCTTCAATCCTCAATCATCAATCCTCAATCGTCAATCCTCAATACTCAATCTTCAATCCTCAATCCTCAATCCTCAATCCTCAATCCTCAATCCTCAATCGTCAGGCTTCAATGCTCAATACTCAATCTTCAATCCTCAATCCTCAATCCTCAATCCTCAATCCTCATTCTTCAATCCTCAATACCCAATCCTCAATCTTCAATCCTCAATCCTCAATCCTCAACTCTCAATCCTCAATCCTCAGTCCTCAGTCCTCAAACCTCAATCCTCAACCCTCAGCCCTCATCCTCAATCCTTAATCGACAATCCTCAATCCTCAATCTTCTATCCTCAATACTCAATCTTCAATCCTGAATCCTGAATCCTCAATCCTCAATCCTCAACCCTCAATCCTCAATCATCAATCTTCAATCCTCAATGCTCAATCTTCAATCCTCAATCCTCAATCCTCAATCCTCAATCCTCATTCTTCAATCCTCAATACCCAATCCTCAATCTTCAATCCTGAATCCTCAATCCTCAATCCTCAATCCTCAATCCTCAATCCTCAAACCCCAATCTTCAATCCCTAGTCCCAAATCCTCAATCTTCAATACTCACACCTCAATCTTGAATCTTCTATCCTCAATACTCAGTCTTCTATACTCAATCCTCAATCCTCATTCTTCAATCCTCAATCCTCAATCCTCAATCCTCAATACTCGATCCTCAATCTTCAATCCTCAATACTCAATCTTCAATCCTCCATCCTCAATCCTCAATCCTCAATCCTCAATCCTCAATCGTCAGGCTTCAATGCTCAATACTCAATCTTCAATCCTCAATCCTCAATCCTCAATCCTCAATCCTCATTCTTCAATCCTCAATACCCAATCCTCAATCTTCAATCCTCAATCCTCAATCCTCAATTCTCAATCCTCAATCCTCAGTCCTCAGTCCACAAACCTCAATCCTTAACCCTCAGCCCTCATCCTCAATCCTTAATCGACAATCCTCAATCCTCAATCTTCTATCCTCAATACTCAATCTTCAATCCTGAATCCTCAGTCCTCAATGTTCATTCCTCAATCCTCAATTATCAATCTTCAATCCTCAATTCTCAATCTTCGATCCTCAATCTTGAATCCTCAGTCCCCAATTCTGAATCTTCTATCCTCAATCCTCAATCCTCCCATCGTCAATCCTCAATACTCAGTCTGCAATCCTCAATCCTCAATCCTCCATCCTCAACCCTCAATCCTCAAGCGTCAATCCTCAATACTCAATCCTCAATCCTCAATCTTCATTCCTCAATTCTCAATCTTCAATCCACAATCCTCAATCTTCAATCCTCAATACTCAATCTTCAATCCTCAATCCTCAATCCTCAATCCTCAATCCTCAATCCTCAATCCTCAATCGTCAACCTTCAATCCCCAATACTCAATCTTCAATCCTCAATCCTCAATCCTCAATCCTCAATCCTCATTCCACAACCCTCAATCCTCGATCCTCAATCTTCAATCATCAATATTCAATCTTCAAACCTCAATCTTCAATCCTCAATCCTCAATCCTCAATCCTCAACCCTCATTCTTCAATCCTCAACACACAATCCTCAATCTTCAATCCTCAAACCTCAATCCTCAATTCTCAATACTCATTCCTCAATCCTCAGACCTCAAACATCAATACTCAACCCTCAGTCCTCGTCCTCAATCCACAACCCTCAATCCTCGATCCTCAATATTCAATCATCAATATTCAATCTTTAATCCTCAATCCTCAATCCTCAATACTCAATCCTCAATCCTCATTGTTCTATCCTCAATACGCAATCCTCAACCTTCAATCCTCAATCCTCAATCCTCAATCCTCACCCTCAAGCCTCAATCCTCAGTCCTCAAACCTCAATCCTGAATCCACAATCCTGAACCCCCAATATTCAGCCCTCAGACCTCAACAATCAGTTGTGTGTCCTCAATCGTCAATAGAATATCCTCAATTCACAGGTTTCAATACTCAATACTCAGCCTGCAATCTTCAAATCTCTATCCACAAACATCAATTCTCATCACTCAACCCTCAATATTCAACGCACAACCCTCAACCATCAATCCTCAGTCCTCAAAACTCAATCCCTAATCCTCAATTCTGAATCCTCAATCTTCAGCACTTAGTCCTCAACAATCAATTGTCAATCCTCAGTCCACCATAGAATATCCTCAATTCACAGTTTTCAATACTCAATCCCTATTCTTCAATCTTCAAAACTCAATCCACAAACATCAATTCTCATCACTCAACCCTCAACACTCAGTCCTCAATCTTCAATCCTCAATCATCAATCCTCAATCTTCAATCCTCAATACTCAATCTTCAATCCTCCATCCTCAATCCTCAATCCTCAATCGTCAATCTTCAATCCTCAATACTCAATCTTCAATCCTCAATCCTCAATCCTCAATCCTCAATCCTCATTCTTCAACCCTCAATACCCAATCCTCCATCTTCAATCCTCAATCCTCATTCCTCAATCCTCAATCCTCAATCCTCAATCCTCATTCTTTAATCCTCAATACCCAATCCTCAATCTTCAATCCGCAATCCTCAATCCTCAATCCTCAATCCTCAATCCTCAATCCTCAATCCTCAGACATCAAACATCAATACTCAGCCGTCAGTCCTCGTCCTCAACCCACAACCCTCAATCCTCGATCCTCAATCTTCAATCATCAATATTCAATCTTCAACCCTCAATCCTCAATCCTCAATACTCAATACTCAATCCTCAATGTTCTATCCTCAATACGCAATCCTCAATCTTCGATCCTCAATCCTCAATCCTCAATCCTCAATCCTCAATCCTCAATCTTAACCTTCAATCCTCAATCCTCAATCCTCAATACTCAATCCTCAATCCTCAATCCTCATCCTTCAATCCTAAATACCCAATTCTCAGTCTTCAATCCTCAATCCTCAATCCTCAATTCTCAATCCTCAATCCTCAGACCTCAAACAGCAATACTCAACCCTCAGTCCTCGTCCTCAACCCACAACCCTCAATCCTCGATCCTCAATATTCAATCATCAATATTCAATCTTCAATCCTCAATCCTCAATCCTCAATACTCAAACCTCAATCCTCAATGTTCTATCCTCAATACGCAATCCTCAATCTTCAATCCTCAATACTCAATCCTCAATCCTCAATCCTCAATCCTCAATCTTAATCTTCAATCCTCAGTACTCAATCTTCAATCCTCAATCCTCAATCCTCAATCCTCAATCCTCAATCCTCAATCTCTAATCCTCAATACTCAATCTTCAATCCTCAATCCTCAATACTCAATCTTCAATCCTCAATCCTCAATACTCAATACTCAATCCTCATTCTTCAATCCTTAATCCTCAATCCTCAATCCTCAATCCTCAATCCTCAATCTTAATCTTCAATCCTCAACCCTCAATCCTCAATCCTCAATCCTCAATCCTCAAACCCCAATCTTCAATGCTCAGTCCCAAATCCTCAATCTTCAATACTCACTCCTCTATCCTCAATCTTCAATCCTCAATACTCAGTCTTCAACACTCAATCCTCAATCCTCAATCCTCAATCCTCATTCTTCAATCCTCTATCCTCAATCCTCAATCCTCAATCCTCGATCCTCAATCTTCAATCCTCAATACTCAATCTTCAATCCTCCATCCTCAATCCTCAATCCTCAATCCTCAATCCTCAATCGTCAGGCTTCTATGCACAATACACAATATTCAATCCTCAATCCTCAATCCTCAATCCTCAATCCTCATTCTTCAATCCTCAATACCCAATCCTCAATCTTCAATCCTCAATCCCCAATCCTCAATTCTCAATTCTCAATCCTCAGTCCTCAGTCCTCAAACCCCAATCCTCAACCCTCAGACCTCATCCTCAATCCTTAATCGACAATCCTCAATCCTCAGTCTTCTATCCTCAATACTCAATCTTCAATCCTGAATCCTCAGACTTCAAACATCAATACTCAACCCTCAGTCCTCGTCCTCAATCCACAACCCTCAATCCTCAATCCTCAATATTCAGTCATTAATATTCAACCTTCAATCCTCAATCCTCAATCCTCTATCCTCAACACTCAATCCTCAATGTTCAATCTTCAATACCCAATCATCAGGCTTCAATTCTCTATCCTCAATCCTCAATCCTCACCCTCAATGCTCAATCCTCAGTCCTCAAACCTCAATCCTGAAGCCACAATCCTGAACCCCCAATATTCAGCCCTCAGACCTCAACAATCAGTTGTGAATCCTCAATCCTCAATAGAATATCCTCAATTCACAGGTTTCAATACTCAATACTCAGCCTGCAATCTTCAAATCTCTATCCATAAACATCAATTCTCATCACTCAACCCTCAACACTCAGTCCTCAATGCTCAATCCTCAATCGTCAATCCTCAATCCCCAATCCTCAATCTTCAATTCTCAATCCTCAATCCTCAATCCTCAGTCCTCAATCCTCGATCCTCAATACTCAATCTTCAATCCTCAATCCTCAATCCTCAATCCTCAATTCTCAATCCTCAATCCTCAATCCTCAATCTTCAATCCTCAATACTCAATCTGCAATCCGCAATCCTCGGTCCTCACTCCTCAACCCTCATTCTTCAATCCTCAATACCGAATCCTCAATCTTCAATCCTCAATCCTCAATCCTCAGTTCTCAATCCTCAATCCTGAATCCTTAGACTTCAAACATCAATACTCAACCCTCAGTCCTCGTCCTCAATCCACAACACTCAGTCCTCAATCCTCAATATTCAGTCATTAATATTCAACCTTCAATCCTCAATCCTCAATCCTCTATCCTCAACACTCAATCCTCAATGTTCAATCTTCAACACCCAATCATCAGTCTTCAATCCTCTATCCTCAATCCTCAATCCTCAATCCTCAATCCTCTGTCCTCAAACCTCAATCCTGAATCCTCAACACGGAATCCTCAATCTTCAGCCCTAAGTCCTCAACAATCAGTTGTGAATACTCAATCCTCAATAGAATATCCTCAATTCACAGTTTTCAATACTCAATACTCAATCTGAAATCTTCAGACCTCTATCCACAAACATCAATTCTCATCACTCAACCCTCAATACTCAGTCCCCAATCCCCAATCTTCAATCCTCAATCCTCAATCCTCAATCCTCAACCTTAATCTTCAATCCTCAGTACTCAATCTTCAATCCTCAAACCTAAATCCTCAATACTCAATCCTCACTCTTCAATCCTCAACACCCAATCCTCAATCTTCAATCCTCAATCCTCAATCCTCAATTCTCAATGCTCAGTCCTCAATCCTCAGACCTCAAACAGCAATACTCAACCCTCAGTCCTCGTCCTCAATCCACAACCATCAATCCTCAATCCTCAATCTTCAATCATCAGTATTCAATCTTCAGTCCTCAATCCTCAATCCTCAATCCTCAATCCTTAATCCTCAATGTTCAATCCGCAATACCCAATCCTCAATCTTCTATCCGCAATCCTCAATCCTCAATCCTCAATCCTCAATCCTCAATCCTCAATCTTCAATCCTCAATACTCCATCTTCAATCCTCAATCCTCAATCATCAATCCTCAATCCTCATCCTTCAATCCTCAACACCCAATCCTCAATCTTCAGTCCTCAATCCTCAATCCTCAATTCTCAATCCTCAATCCTCAATCCTCAGACCTCAAACATCAATACTCAACCCTCAGTCCTCGTCCTCAATACACAACCCTCAATCCTCGATCCTCAATCTTCAATCATCAATATTCAATCTTCAATCCTCAATCCTCAATCCTCAATACGCAATCCTCAGTCCTCAATACTCAATCCTCAATCCTCAATGTTCTATTCTCAATACGCAATCCCCAATCTTCAATCCTCAGTCCCAAATCCTCAATCTTCAATACTCACTCCTCAATCCTCAATCTTCAATCCTCAATACTGAGTCCTCAATCCTCAATCCTCAATCCCCAATCCTCAATCCTCATTCTTCAATCCTCAACACCCAATCCTCAATCTTCAATCCTCAATCCTCAATCCTCAATTCTCAATCCTCAATCCTCAATCCTCAATCCTCAATCCTCAATCCTCAATGGTCAACCCGCAATACCCAATCCTCAACCTTCTATCCGCAATACTCAATCCTCAATACTCAATCCTCAATCCTCAATCCTCAATCCTCAATCTTCAATCCTCAATACTCAATCTTCAATCCTCTATCCTCAATCCTCAATACCCAATCCTCATTCTTCAATCCTCAACACCCAATCCTCAATCTTCAATCCTCAATCCTCAATCCTCAATTCCCAATCCTCATTCCTCAATCCTCAGACCTCAAACATCAATACTCAACCCTCAGTCCTCGTCCTCAATCCACAACCCTCAATCCTCGATCCTCAATCTTCAATCATCAATATTCAATCTTCAATCCTCAATCCTCAATCCTCAATACTCAATCCTCAATCCTCAATGTTCTATCCTCAATACGCAATCCTCAACCTTCAATCCTCAATCCTCAATCCTCAATCCTCAATCCTCAATCCTCAATCCTCAGTCCTCAATCCTCATTCCTGAATCCACAATCCTGAACCCTCAATATTCAGCCCTCAGTCCTCAACAATCAGTTGTGAATACTCAATCCTCAATAGAATATCCTCAGTTCACAGGTTTCAATACTCAATACTCAGCCTGCAATCTTCAAATCTCTATCCACAAACATCAATTCTCATCACTCAACCCTCAATATTCAACGCACAACCCTCAACCATCAATCCTCAATACTCAACCATCAATCCTCGATTCTCAGACTCAATAGAATATCCTGAATTCTCATGGTTCAGTACTCAATCCACAATATCCAATAATCAAATCTCAATCCTCAAACATCAATTCTCAACACTCAATCCTCAACACTCAGTCCTCTCTCTTCAATCCTCCATCCTCAATCCTCAATCCTCAAGCGTGAATCCTCAATCCTCAATCCTCAACCCTCAATCCTCAGTCCTCAAACCTGAATCCTGAATCCTCAAACCGGAATCCTCAATCTTCAGCCCTAAGTCCTCAACCATCGGTTGTGAATCCTCAATCCTCAATAGAATATCCTCAATTCACAGTTTTCAATACTCAATACTCAATCTGCAATCTTCAGACCTCTATCCACAAACATCAATTCTCATCACTCAACCCTCAATACTCAGACCCCAATCCCCAATCTTCAATCCTCAATCCTGAATCCTCAATCCTCAGCCTTAATCTTCAATCCTCAGTACTCAATCTTCAATCCTCAATCCTAAATCCTCAATTCCCAATCCTCATTCTTCAATCCTCAACACACAATCCTCAATCTTCAATCCTCAAACCTCAATCCTCAAACCTCAATCCTCAGTCCTCAAACCTCAATCCTGAATCCACAATCCTGAACCCCCAATATTCAGCCCTCAGACCTCAACAATCAGTTGTGTGTCCTCAATCGTCAATAGAATATCCTCAATTCACAGGTTTCAATACTCAATACTCAGCCTGCAATCTTCAAATCTCTATCCACAAACATCAATTCTCATCACTCAACCCTCAATATTCAACGCACAACCCTCAACCATCAATCCTCAGTCCTCAAAACTCAATCCCTAATCCTCAATCCTGAATCCTCAATCTTCAGCCCTTAGTCCTCAACAATCAATTGTCAATCCTCAGTCCACCATAGAATATCCTCAATTCACAGTTTTCAATACTCAATCCCTATTCTTCAATCTTCAAAACTCAATCGACAAACATCAATTCTCATCACTCAACCCTCAACACTGAGTCCTCAATCTTCAATCCTCAATCATCAATCCTCAATCTTCAATCCTCAATACTCAATCTTCAATCCTCCATCCTCAATCCTCAATCCTCAATCCTCAATCCTCAATCGTCAGGCTTCAATGCTCAATACTCAATCTTCAATCCTCAATCCTCAATCCTCAATCCTCAATCATCATTCTTCAATTCTCAATACCCAATCCTCAATCTTCAATCCTCAATCCTCAATTCTCAATCCTCAATCCTCAGTCATCAGTCCTCAAACCTCAAACCTCAACCCCCAGCCCTCATCCTCAATCCTTAATCGACAATCCTCAATCCTCAATCTTCTATCCTCAATACTCAATCTTGAATCCTGAATCCTCAGTCCTCAATGTTCAATCCTCAATCCTCAATTATCAATCTTCAATCCTCAATTCTCAATCTTCGGTCCTCAATCTTGAATCCTCAGTCCCCAATTCTCAATCTTCTATCCTCAATCCTCAATCCTCCCATCGTCAATCCTCAATACTCAGTCTGCAATCCTCAATCGTCAATACTCAATCCTCAATCCTCAATCGTCAATCCTCAATACTCAATCTTCAATCCTCAATCCTCAATCCTCAATCCTCAATCCTCAATCCTCAATCCTCAATCGTCAATCTTCAATCCTCAATACTCAATCTTCAATCCTCAATCCTGAATCCTCAATCCTAAATCCTCAATCCTCAATCGTCAATCCTCAAACCCCAATCTTCAATCCCTAGTCCCAAATCCTCAATCTTCAATACTCACTTCTCAATCCTCAATCTTCTATCCTCAATACTCAGTCTTCAATCCTCAATCCTCAATCCTCATTCTTCAATCCTCAATCCTCAATCCTCAATCCTCAATACTCGATCCTCAACCTTCAATCCTCATTACTCAATCTTCAATCCTCCATCCTCAATCCTCAATCCTCAATCCTCAATCCTGAATCGTCAGGCTTCAATGCTCAATACTCAATCTTCAATCCTTAATCCTCAATCCTCAATCCTCAATCCTCAATCCTCATTCTTCAATCCTCAATACCCAATCCTCAATCTTCAATCCTCAATCCTCAATCCTCAATTCTCAATCCTCAATCCTCAGTCCTCAGTCCTCAAACCTCAATCCTCAACCCTCAGCCCTCATCCTCAATCCTTAATCGACAATCCTCAATCCTCAATCTTCTATCCTCAATACTCAATCTTCAATCCTGAATCCTCAGTCCTCAATGTTCAATCCTCAATCCTCAATTATCAATCTTCAATCCTCAATTCTCAATCTTCGATCCTCAATCTTGAATCCTCAGTCCCCAATTCTCAATCTTCTATCCTCAATCCTCAATCCTCAATCTTCAATCCTCAATACTCAATCTTCAATCCTCAATCCTCAATCCTCAATCCTCAATCCTCAATCCTCAATCCTCAGTCGCCAATCTTCAATCCTCAATACTCAATCTTCAATCCTCAATCCTCAATACTCAATACTCAATCCTCATTCTTCAATCCTCAATACCCAATCCTCAATCTTCAATCCTCAATCCTCAATCCTCAATCCTCAATACTCAATACTCAATCCTCATTCTTCAATCCTCAGTACCCAATCCTCAATCTTCAATCCTCAATCCTCAATTCTCAATCCTCAACCCTCAATCCTCAGACGTCAAACAGCAATACTCAACCCTCAGTCCTTGTCCTCAATCCACAACCCTCAATCCTCAATCCTCGATCCTCAATCCTCAATCCTCAATCCTCAATCCTCAATCGTCAATCTCAATCTTCAATCCTCAGTACTCAATCTCCAATCCTCAATCCTCAATCCTCAATCCTCAATCCTCAATCTTCAATCCTCAACACTCAATCTTGAATCCTCAATCCTCAATCCTCAATCCTCAATCCTCAATCCTCAATCCTCAATCTTAATCTTCAATCCTCAGTACTCAATGTTCAATCCTCAATCCTCAATCCTCAATCCTCAACCCTCAATCTTCAATCCTCAATCCTCAATCTTCAATCCCCAATACTCAATCTTCAATCCTCAATCCTCAATCCTCAGTCTTCAATCCTCAATCGTCAATCCTCAATCCACAATCCTCAATCTTCAATCCTCAATACTCAATCTTCAGTCCTCAACCCTCAATCCTCAATCCTCAATCCTCAATCCTCAATCCTCAATCGTCAACCTTCAATCCTCAATACTCAATCTTCAATGCTCAATCCTCAATCCTCAATCCTCAATCCTCATTCTTCAATCCTCAATACCCAATCCTCAATCTTCAATCCTCAATCCTCAATCCTCAATCCTCAATCCTCAATCCTCAATCCTCAATCCTCAGACCTCAAACATCAATACTCAACCCTCAGTCCTCGTCCTCATTCCACAACCCTCAATCCTCGATCCTCAATCTTCAATCATCAATATTCAATTTTCAATCCTCAATCCTCAATCCTCAATACTCAATACTCAATCCTCAATGTTCTATCCTCAATACGCAATCCTCAATCTTCAATCCTCAATCCTCAATCCTCAATTCTCAATCCTCAATCCTCAATACTCAATCCTCAATCTTAATCTTCAATCCTCAACCCTCAATCCTCAATCCTCAATCCTCAATCCACAATCCTCAAACCCCAATCTTCAATCCTCAGTCCCAAATCCTCAATCTTCAATACTCACTCCTCAATCCTCAACCTTCAATCCTCAATACTCAGTCTTCAAACCTCAATCCTCAATCCTCAATCCTCAATCCTCATTCTTCAATCCTCTATCCTCAATCCTCAATCCTCAATCCTCAATCCTCGATCCTCAATCTTCAATCCTCAATACTCAATCTTCAATCCTCCATCCTCAATCCTAAATCCTCAATCCTCAATCCTCAATCGTCAGGCTTCAATGCTCAATACTCAATCTTCAATCCTCAATCCTCAATACTCAATCCTCAATCCTCATTCTTCAATCCTCAATACCCAATCCTCAATCTTCAATCCTCAATCCTCAATCCTCAATTCTCAATTCTCAATCCTCAGTCCTCAGTCCTCAAACCTCAATCCTCAACCCTCAGACCTCATCCTCAATCCTTAATCGACAATCCTCAATCTTCTATCCTCAATACTCAATCTTCAATCCTGAATCCTCAGACTTCAAACATCAATACTCAACCCTCAGTCCTCGTCCTCAATCCAAAACCCTCAATCCTCAATCCTCAATATTCAGTCATTAATATTCAACCTTCAATCCTCAATCCTCAATCCTCTATCCTCAACACTCAATCCTCAATGTTCAATCCTCAATACCCAATCCTCAGTCTTCAATCCTCAATCCTCAATCCTCAATCCTCAATCCTCAATCCTCAGTCCTCAAACCTCAATCCTGAATCCTCAACACTGAATCCTCAATCTTCAGCCCTAAGTCCGCAACAATCAGTTGTCAATCCTCAATCCTCAATAGAATATCCTCAATTCACAGTTTTCAATACTCAATACTCAATCTGCAATCTTCAGACCTCTATCCACAAGCATCAATTCTCATCACTCAACCCTCAATACTCAGTCCCCAATCCTCAATCTTCAATCCTCAATCATCAATCCTCAATCTTAATCTTCAATCCTCAGTACTCAATCTTCAATCCGCAATCCTCAAACCTCAATACTCAATCCTCAATCTTCAATCCTCAATACTCAATCTTCAATCCTCAATCCTCAATCCTCAATCCTCAATCGTCAATATTCAATCCTCAATACTCAATCTTCAATCCTCAATACTCAATACTCAGTACTCAATCCTCATTCTTCAATCCTCAATACCCAATCCTCAATCTTCAATCCTCAATCCTCAATTCTCAATACTCAACCCTCAATCCTCAGACCTCAAGCATCAATACTCAACCCTCAGTCCTCGTCCTCAATCCACAACCCCCAATACTCAATCCTCAATCTTCAATCCTCAATCCTCAATCCTCAATCCTCAATCCTCAATCCTCAATCCTCAATCCTCAATCGTCAATCTCAATCTTCAATCCTCAGTACTCAATCTCCAATCCTCAATCCTCAATCCTCAATCCTCAATCCTCAATCTTCAATCCTCAACACTCAATCTTGAATCCTCAATCCTCAATCCTCAATCCTCAATCCTCAATCCTCAATCTTAATCTTCAATCCTCAGTACTCAATCTTCAATCCTCAATCCTCAATCCTCAATCCTCAATCCTCAATCTTCAATCCTCAATCCTCAATCTTCAATCCCCAATACTCAATCTTCAATCCTCAATACCCAATCCTCAATCTTCAATCCTCAATCCTCAATCCTCAATTCTCAATTCTCAATCCTCAGTCCTCAGTCCTCAAACCTCAATCCTCAACCCTCAGACCTCATCCTCAATCCTTAATCGACAATCCTCAATCCTCAATCTTCTATCCTCAATACTCAATTTACAATCCTGAATCCTCAGACTTCAATCATCAATACTCAACCCTCAGTCCTCGTCCTCAATCCAAAATCCTCAATCCTCAATCCTCAATATTCAGTCATTAATATTCAACCTTCAATCCTCAATCCTCAATCCTCTATCCTCAACACTCAATCCTCAATGTTCAATCCTCAATACCCAATCCTCAGTCTTCAATCCTCAATCCTCAATCCTCAATCCTCAATCCTCAATCCTCAGTCCTCAAACCTCAATCCTGAATCCTCAACACTGAATCCTCAATCTTCAGCCCTAAGCCCGCAACAATCAGTTGTCAATCCTCAATCCTCGATAGAATATCCTCAATTCACAGTTTTCAATACTCAATACTCAATCTGCAATCTTCAGACCTCTATTCACAAGCATCAATTCTCATCACTCAACCCTCAATACTCAGTCCCCAATCCTCAATCTTCAATCCTCAACCATCAATCCTCAATCTAATCTTCAATCCTCAGTACTCAATCTTCAATCCTCAATCCTCAAACCTCAATTCTCAATCCTCAATCTTCAATCCTCAATACTCAATCTTCAATTCTCAATCCTCAATCCTCAATCCTCAATCCTCAATCCTCAATCCTCAATCGTCAATATTCAATCCTCAATACTCAATCTTCAATCCTCAAACATCAATACTCAGTACTCAATCCTCATTCTTCAATCCTCAGTACCCAATCCTCAATCTTCAATTCTCAATCCTCAATTCTCAATCCTCAACCCTCAATCCTCAGTCGTCAGGCTTCAATGCTCAATACTCAATCTTCAATCCTCAATCCTCAATCCTCAATCCTCAATCCTAATTCTTCAATCCTCAATACCCAATCCTCAATCTTCAATCCTCAATCCTCAATCCTCAACTCTCAATCCTCTATCCTCAGTCCTCAGTCCTCAAACCGCAATCCTCAACCCTCAGACCTCATCCTCAATCCTTAATCGACAATCCTCAATCCTCAATCTTCTATCCTCAATACTCAATCTTCAATCCTGAATCCCCAGTCCTCAATGTTCAATCCTCAATCCTCAATTATCAATCTTCAATCCTCAATTCTCAATCTTCGATCCTCAATCTTGAATCCTCAGTCCCCAATTCTCAATATTCTATCCTCAATCCTCAATCCTCCCATCGTCAATCCTCAATACTCTGTCTGCAATCCTCAATCCTCAATCCTCCATCATCAACCCTCAATCCTCAATGTTCAATCCGCAGTACCCAATCCTCAATCTTCTATCCGCAATCCTGAATCCTCAATCCTCAATCCTCAATCCTCAATCCTCAGACCTCAATCGTCAATCTTCAATCCTCAATACTCAATCTTCAATCCTCAATCCTCAATACTCAATACTCAATCCTGATTCTTCAATCCTCAATACCTAATCCTCAATCTTCAATCCTCAATCCTCAATCCTCAATACTCAATACTCAATCCTCATTCTTCAATCCTCAGTACCCAATCCTCAACCTTCAATCCTCAATCCTCAATTGTCAATCCTCAACCCTCAATCCTCAGACCTCAAACATCAATACTCAACCCTCAGTCCTCGTGCTCAATCCACAACCCCCAATACTCAATCCTCAATCTTCAATTCTCAATCCTCAATCCTCAATCCACAATCCTGAATCCTCAATCCTGAATCCTCAACCTTCAGCCCTCAGTCCTCAACAATCAGTTGTCAATCCTGAATCCTCAATAGAATATCATGAATTCACAGTTTTCAATACTCAATACTCTACCTGCAATCTTTAAATCTCTATCCACAAACATCAATTCTCATCACTCAACCCTCAACACTGAGTCCCCAATCCTCAATATTCAAGCCTCAATCCTCAATCCTCAATCCACAATCCTCAATCCTCAATCTTCAATCCTCAATCCTCAATCCTCAATCCTCAATCCTCAATCCTCAATCCTCAATCCTCATTCTTCAATCCTCAATACCCAATCCTCAATCTTAAATCCTCAATCCTCAATTCGCAATCCTCAATCCACAATCCTCAGGCCTCAAGTATCAATACTCAACCCTCAGTCCTCGTCCTCAATCCACGACCTTCAATCCTCAATCCTCAATATTCATTCATCAATATTCAACCTTCAATTCTGAATCCTCAATCCTCAATCCTCAATCCTCAATCCTCAATGTTCAATCCTCAATACCCGATCCTCTGTCTTCAATCCTCAATCCTCAATCCTCAATCCTTAATCCTCAGTCCTCAAACCTCAATCCTGAATCCTCAACCTTCAGCCCTCAGTCCTCAACAATCAGTTGTCAATCCTCAATCCTCAAGAGAATATCATCAATTCACAGTTTTCAATACTCAATACTCAATCTGCAATCTTCAAATCTCTATCCACAAACATCAATTCTCTTCACTCAACCCTCAACACTCAGTCTTCAATCCTCAATACTCAATCCTCAATCCTCAATCCTCATTCTTCAATCCTGAATACCCAATTCTCAATCTTCAATCCTCAATCCTCAATCCTCAATTCTCAATCCTCAATTCTCAGACCTCAATCCTCAATCTTCAATCCTCAATACTCAATCTTGAATCCTCAATCCTCAATCCTCAATCCTCAATCCTCAATCCTCAATCTTAATCTTCAATCCTCAGTACTCAATCTTCAATCCTGATACCTCAATCCTCAATCCTCAATCCTCAATCCTCAATCTTCAATCCCCAATACTCAATCTTCAATCCTCAATCCACAATCCTCTATACTCAATCCTCAATCCTGAATCCTCAATCGTCAATCTTCAATCCTCAATACTCAATCTTCAATCCTCAATCCTCAATACGCAATACTCAATCCTCATTCTTCAATCCTCAATACCCAATCCTCAATCTTCAATACTCAATCCTCAATCCTCAATCCTCAATCCTCAATCTTCAATCCTCAATCGTCAATCCTCAATCCACAATCCTCAATCTTCAATCCTCAATACTCAATCTTCAATCCTCAATCCTCAATCCTCAATCCTCAATCCTCAATCTTCAATCCTCAATCGTCAACCTTCAATCCTCAATACTCAATCTTCAATCCTCAATCCTCAACCCTCAATCCTCAATCCTCATTCTTCAATCCTCAATACCCAATCCTCAATCTTCAATCATCAATCCTGAATCCTCAATCCCCAACCCTCAATCCTCAATCCTCAATCCTCAATCCTCAGACCTCAAACATCAATACTCAACACTCAGTCCTCGTCCTCAACCCACAACCCTCAATCCTCGATCCTCAATCTCAATCATCAATATTCAATCTTCAATCCTCAATCCTCAGTCCTCAATACTAAATCCTCAATCCTCAATGTTCTATCCTCAATACGCAATCCTCAATCTTCAATCCTCAATCCTCAATCCTCAATCCTCAATCCTCAATCCTCAATCTTAATCTTCAATCCGCAGTACTCAATCTTCAATCCTCAATCCTCATTCCTCAGTCCTCAAACCTCAATCCTGAATCCACAATCCTGAATCCACAATCCTGAACCCCCAATATTCAGCCCTCAGACTTCAACAATCAGTTGTGAATCCTCAATCGTCAATAGAATATCCTCAATTCACAGGTTTCAATACTCAATACTCAGCCTGCAATCTTCAAATCTCTATCCACAAACATCAATTCTCATCACTCAAACCTCAATATTCAACGCACAACCCTCAACCATCAATCCTCAGTCCTCAAAACTCAATCCCTAATCCTCAATCCTGAATCCTCAATCTTCAGCCCTCAGTCCTCAACAATCAATTGTCAATCCTCAGTCCTCCATAGAATATCCTCAATTCACAGTTTTCAATACTCAATCCCTATTCTTCAATCTTCAAATCTCAATCCACAAACATCAATTCTCATCACTCAACCCTCAACACTCAGTCCTCAATCTTCAATCCTCAATCATCAATCCTCAATCGTCAATCCTCAATACTCAATCTTCAATCCTCAATCCTCAATCCTCAATCCTGAATCCTCATTCTTCAATCCTCAGTCCTCAGTCCTCAAACCTCAATCCTCAACACTCAGCCCTCATCCTCAAACCTTAATCGACAATCCTCAATCCTCAATCTTCTATACTCAATACTCAACCTTCAATCCTGAATCCTCAGTCCTCAATGTTCAATCCTCAATCCTCAATTATCAATCTTCGATCCTCAATTCTCAATCTTCGATCCTCAATCTTGAATCCTCAGTCCCCAATCCTCAATCTTCTATCCTCAATCCTCAATCCTCCCATCGTCAATCCTCAATACTCAGTCTGCAATCCTCAATCCTCAATCCTCCATCCTCAACCCTCAATCCTCAAGCGTCAATCCTCAATCCTCAGTCCTCAATCCTCAATCTTCAATCCTCAATTCTCAATCTTCAATCCTCAATCCTCAACTCTCAATCCTCAACACTCGATCCTCAAACCTCAATCCTCAACCCTCAGTCCTCGTCCTCAATCCACAACCCTCAATCCTCGATCCTCAATCTTCAATCATCAATATTCAATCTTCAATCCTCAATCCTCAATCCTCAATACTCAATCCTCAATCCTCATTGTTCTATCCTCAATACGCAATCCTCAACCTTCAATCCTCAATCCTCAATCCTCAATCCTCACCCTCAAGCCTCAATCCTCAGCCCTCAAACCTCAATCCTGAATCCACAATCCTGAACACCCAATATTCAGCCCTCAGACCTCAACAATCAGTTGTGTGTCCTCAATCGTCAATAGAATATCCTCAATTCACAGGTTTCAATACTCAATCCTCAGCCTGCAATCTTCAAATCTCTTTCCACAAACATTAATTCTCATCACTCAACCCTCAATATTCAACGCACAACCCTCAACCATCAATCCTCAGTCCTCAAAACTCAATCCCTAATCCTCAATCCTGAATCCTCAATCTTCAGCCCTCAGTCCTCAACAATCAATTGTCTACCCTCAGTCCTCCATAGAATATCCTCAATTCACAGTTTTCAATACTCAATCCCTATTCTTCAATCTTCAAATCTCAATCCACAAACATCAATTCTCATCACCCAACCCTCAACACTCAGTCCTCACTCTTCAATCCTCAATCATCAATCCTCAATCGTCAATCCTCAATACTCAATCTTCAATCCTCAATCCTCAATCCTCAATCCTCAATCTTCAATCCTCAATTCTCAATCTTCAATCCTCAATCCTCAACTCTCAATCCTCAACACTCGATCCTCAATCCTCAATCCTCAACAGTCAGTCCTCGTCCTCAATCCTCAAACCCCAATCCTCGTCCTCAATCCACAACCCTCAATCCTCGATCCTCAATCTTCAATCATCAATATTCAATCTTCAATCCTCAATCCTCAATCCTCAATACTCAATCCTCAATCCTCAATGTTCTATCCTCAATACGCAATCCTCAATCTTCAATCCTCAATCCTCAATCCTCAATCCTCAATCCTCAATCCTCAATCGTCAATCTTCATCTTCAATCCTCAGTACTCAATCTCCAATCCTCAATCCTCAATCCTCAATCCTCAATCCTCAATCTTCAATCCTCAATACTCAATCTTGAATCCTCAATCCTCAATCCTCAATCCTCAATGTTCTATCCTCAATACGCAATCCTCAATCTTCAATCCTCAATCCTCAATCCTCAATCCACAACCCTCAATCCTCGATCCTCAATCTTCAATCATCAATATTCAATCTTCAACCCTCAATCCTCAATCCTCAATACTCAATCCTCAATCCTCAATGTTCTATCCTCAATACGCAATCCTCAATCTTCAATCCTCAATCCTCAATCCTCAATCCTCAATCCTCAATCGTCAATCTTAATATTCAATCCTCAGTACTCAATCTCCAATCCTCAATCCTCAATCCTCAATCCTCAATCCTCAATCTTCAATCCTGAATACTCAATCTTGAATCCTCAATCCTCAATCCTCAATCCTCAATCCTCAATCCTCAATCTTAATCTTCAATCCTCAGTACGCAATCTTCAATCCTCAATCCTCAATCCTCAATCTTCAATCCCCAATTCTCAATCTTCAATCCTCAATCCTCAATCCTCAATCCTCTATCCTCAATCCTCAATCCTCAATCGTCAATCTTCAATCCTCAATACTCAATCTTCAATCCTCAATCCTCAATACTCAATACTCAGTCCTCATTCTTCAATTCTCAATTCCCAATCCTCAATCTTCAATCCTCAATCCTCAATCCTCAATCCTCAATCCTCAATCCTCAATCTTCAATCATCAATCGTCAATCCTCAATCCACAATCCTCAATCTTCAATCCTCAATACTCAATCTTCAATCCTCAATCCTCAATCCTCAATCCTCAATCCTCAATCCTCAATCCTCAATCGTCAACCTTCAATCCTCAATACTCAATCTTCAATCCTCAATCCTCAACCCTCAATCCTCAATCATCATTCTTCAATCCTCAATACCCAATCCTCAATCTTCAATCCTCAATCCTGAATCCTCAATCATCAATCCTCAATCCTCAATCCTCAATCCTCAGACCTCAACCATCAATACTCAACCCTCAGCCCTCGTACTCAATCCACAACCCTCAATCCTCGATCCTCAACGTTCAATCGTCAATATTCAATCTTCAATCCTCAATCCTCAATTCTCAATACTCAATACTCAATCCTCAATGTTCTATCCTCAATACGCAATCCTCAATCTTCAATCCTCAATCCTCAATCCTCAACCCTCAACCCTCAATCCTCAATCCTCAATCCTCAATCCTCAGACCTCAAACATCAATACTCAACACTCAGTCCTCGTCCTCAACCCACAACCCTCAATCCTCGATCCTCAATCTCAATCATCAATATTCAATCTTCAATCCTCAATCCTCAGTCCTCAATACTAAATCCTCAATCCTCAATGTTCTATCCTGAATACGCAATCCTCAATCTTCAATCCTCAATCCTCAATCCTCAATCCTCAATCCTCAATCCTCAATCTTAATCTTCAATCCTCAGTACTCAATCTTCAATCCTCAATCCTCATTCCTCAGTTCTCAAACCTCAATCCTGAATCCATAATCCTGAACCCCCAATATTCAGCCCTCAGGCTTCAACAATCAGTTGTGAATCCTCAATCGTCAATAGAATATCCTCAATTCACAGGCTTCAATACTCAATACTCAGCCTGCAATCTTCAAATCTCTATCCACAAACATCAATTCTCATCACTCAACCCTCAATATTCAACGCACAACACTCAACCATCAATCCTCAGTCCTCAAAACTCAATCCCTAATCCTCAATCCTGAATCCTCAATCTTCAGCCCTCAGTCCTCAACAATCAATTGTCAATCCTCAGTCCTCCATAGAATATCCTCAATTCACAGTTTTCAATACTCAATCCCTATTCTTCAATCTTCAAATCTCAATCCACAAACATCAATTCTCATCACTCAACCCTCAACACTCAGTCCTCAATCTTCAATCCTCAATCATCAATCCTCAATCGTCAATCCTCAATACTCAATCTTCAATCCTCAATCCTCAATCCTCAATCCTCAATCCTCAATCCTCAATCGTCAGGCTTCAATGCTCAATACTCAATCTTCAATCCTCAATCCTCAATCCTCAATCCTCAGACCTCAAACATCAATACTCAACACTCAGTCCTCGTCCTCAACCCACAACCCTCAATCCTCGATCCTCAATCTCAATCATCAATATTCAATCTTCAATCCTCAATCCTCAGTCCTCAATACTAAATCCTCAATCCTCAATGTTCTATCCTGAATACGCAATCCTCAATCTTCAATCCTCAATCCTCAATCCTCAATCCTCAATCCTCAATCCTCAATCTTAATCTTCAATCCTCAGTACTCAATCTTCAATCCTCAATCCTCATTCCTCAGTTCTCAAACCTCAATCCTGAATCCATAATCCTGAACCCCCAATATTCAGCCCTCAGGCTTCAACAATCAGTTGTGAATCCTCAATCGTCAATAGAATATCCTCAATTCACAGGTTTCAATACTCAATACTCAGCCTGCAATCTTCAAATCTCTATCCACAAACATCAATTCTCATCACTCAACCCTCAATATTCAACGCACAACACTCAACCATCAATCCTCAGTCCTCAAAACTCAATCCCTAATCCTCAATCCTGAATCCTCAATCTTCAGCCCTCAGTCCTCAACAATCAATTGTCAATCCTCAGTCCTCCATAGAATATCCTCAATTCACAGTTTTCAATACTCAATCCCTATTCTTCAATCTTCAAATCTCAATCCACAAACATCAATTCTCATCACTCAACCCTCAACACTCAGTCCTCAATCTTCAATCCTCAATCATCAATCCTCAATCGTCAATCCTCAATACTCAATCTTCAATCCTCAATCCTCAATCCTCAATCCTCAATCCTCAATCCTCAATCGTCAGGCTTCAATGCTCAATACTCAATCTTCAATCCTCAATCCTCAATCCTCAATCCTCAATCCTCATTCTTCAATCCTCAATACCCAATCCTCAATCTTCAATCCTCAATCCTCAATCCTCAACTCTCAATCCTCAATCCTCAGTCCTCAGTCCTCAAACCTCAATCCTCAACCCTCAGCCCTCATCCTCAATCCTTAATCGACAATCCTCAATCCTCAATCTTCTATCCTCAATACTCAATCTTCAATCCTGAATCCTGAATCCTCAATCCTCAATCCTCAACCCTCAATCCTCAATCATCAATCTTCAATCCTCAATGCTCAATCTTCAATCCTCAATCCTCAATCCTCAATCCTCAATCCTCATTCTTCAATCCTCAATACCCAATCCTCAATCTTCAATCCTGAATCCTCAATCCTCAATCCTCAATCCTCAATCCTCAATCCTCAAACCCCAATCTTCAATCCCTAGTCCCAAATCCTCAATCTTCAATACTCACACCTCAATCTTGAATCTTCTATCCTCAATACTCAGTCTTCTATACTCAATCCTCAATCCTCATTCTTCAATCCTCAATCCTCAATCCTCAATCCTCAATACTCGATCCTCAATCTTCAATCCTGAATACTCAATCTTCAATCCTCCATCCTCAATCCTCAATCCTCAATCCTCAATCCTCAATCGTCAGGCTTCAATGCTCAATACTCAATCTTCAATCCTCAATCCTCAATCCTCAATCCTCAATCCTCATTCTTCAATCCTCAATACCCAATCCTCAATCTTCAATCCTCAATCCTCAATCCTCAATTCTCAATCCTCAATCCTCAGTCCTCAGTCCACAAACCTCAATCCTTAACCCTCAGCCCTCATCCTCAATCCTTAATCGACAATCCTCAATCCTCAATCTTCTATCCTCAATACTCAATCTTCAATCCTGAATCCTCAGTCCTCAATGTTCATTCCTCAATCCTCAATTATCAATCTTCAATCCTCAATTCTCAATCTTCGATCCTCAATCTTGAATCCTCAGTCCCCAATTCTCAATCTTCTATCCTCAATCCTCAATCCTCCCATCGTCAATCCTCAATACTCAGTCTGCAATCCTCAATCCTCAATCCTCCATCCTCAACCCTCAATCCTCAAGCGTCAATCCTCAATACTCAATCCTCAATCCTCAATCTTCATTCCTCAATTCTCAATCTTCAATCCACAATCCTCAATCTTCAATCCTCAATACTCAATCTTCAATCCTCAATCCTCAATCCTCAATCCTCAATCCTCAATCCTCAATCGTCAACCTTCAATCCCCAATACTCAATCTTCAATCCTCAATCCTCAATCCTCAATCCTCAATCCTCATTCCACAACCCTCAATCCTCGATCCTCAATCTTCAATCATCAATATTCAATCTTCAAACCTCAATCTTCAATCCTCAATCCTCAATCCTCAATCCTCAACCCTCATTCTTCAATCCTCAACACACAATCCTCAATCTTCAATCCTCAAACCTCAATCCTCAATTCTCAATACTCATTCCTCAATCCTCAGACCTCAAACATCAATACTCAACCCTCAGTCCTCGTCCTCAATCCACAACCCTCAATCCTCGATCCTCAATATTCAATCATCAATATTCAATCTTTAATCCTCAATCCTCAATCCTCAATACTCAATCCTCAATCCTCATTGTTCTATCCTCAATACGCAATCCTCAACCTTCAATCCTCAATCCTCAATCCTCAATCCTCACCCTCAAGCCTCAATCCTCAGTCCTCAAACCTCAATCCTGAATCCACAATCCTGAACCCCCAATATTCAGCCCTCAGACCTCAACAATCAGTTGTGTGTCCTCAATCGTCAATAGAATATCCTCAATTCACAGGTTTCAATACTCAATACTCAGCCTGCAATCTTCAAATCTCTATCCACAAACATCAATTCTCATCACTCAACCCTCAATATTCAACGCACAACCCTCAACCATCAATCCTCAGTCCTCAAAACTCAATCCCTAATCCTCAATTCTGAATCCTCAATCTTCAGCACTTAGTCCTCAACAATCAATTGTCAATCCTCAGTCCACCATAGAATATCCTCAATTCACAGTTTTCAATACTCAATCCCTATTCTTTAATCTTCAAAACTCAATCCACAAACATCAATTCTCATCACTCAACCCTCAACACTCAGTCCTCAATCTTCAATCCTCAATCATCAATCCTCAATCTTCAATCCTCAATACTCAATCTTCAATCCTCCATCCTCAATCCTCAATCCTCAATCGTCAATCTTCAATCCTCAATACTCAATCTTCAATCCTCAATCCTCAATCCTCAATCCTCAATCCTCATTCTTCAATCCTCAATACCCAATCCTCCATCTTCAATCCTCAATCCTCATTCCTCAATCCTCAATCCTCAATCCTCAATCCTCATTCTTCAATCCTCAATACCCAATCCTCAATCTTCAATCCGCAATCCTCAATCCTCAATCCTCAATCCTCAATCCTCAATCCTCAATCCTCAGACATCAAACATCAATACTCAGCCGTCAGTCCTCGTCCTCAACCCACAACCCTCAATCCTCGATCCTCAATCTTCAATCATCAATATTCAATCTTCAACCCTCAATCCTCAATCCTCAATACTCAATACTCAATCCTCAATGTTCTATCCTCAATACGCAATCCTCAATCTTCGATCCTCAATCCTCAATCCTCAATCCTCAATCCTCAATCCTCAATCTTAACCTTCAATCCTCAATCCTCAATCCTCAATACTCAATCCTCAATCCTCAATCCTCATCCTTCAATCCTAAATACCCAATTCTCAGTCTTCAATCCTCAATCCTCAATCCTCAATTCTCAATCCTCAATCCTCAGACCTCAAACAGCAATACTCAACCCTCAGTCCTCGTCCTCAACCCACAACCCTCAATCCTCGATCCTCAATATTCAATCATCAATATTCAATCTTCAATCCTCAATCCTCAATCCTCAATACTCAAACCTCAATCCTCAATGTTCTATCCTCAATACGCAATCCTCAATCTTCAATCCTCAATACTCAATCCTCAATCCTCAGTCCTCACTCTTCAATCCTCAATCATCAATCCTCAATCGTCAATCCTCAATACTCAATCTTCAATCCTCAATCCTCAATCCTCAATCCTCAATCTTCAATCCTCAATTCTCAATCTTCAATCCTCAATCCTCAACTCTCAATCCTCAACACTCGATCCTCAATCCTCAATCCTCAACAGTCAGTCCTCGTCCTCAATCCTCAAACCCCAATCCTCGTCCTCAATCCACAACCCTCAATCCTCGATCCTCAATCTTCAATCATCAATATTCAATCTTCAATCCTCAATCCTCAATCCTCAATACTCAATCCTCAATCCTCAATGTTCTATCCTCAATACGCAATCCTCAATCTTCAATCCTCAATCCTCAATCCTCAATCCTCAATCCTCAATCCTCAATCGTCAATCTTCATCTTCAATCCTCAGTACTCAATCTCCAATCCTCAATCCTCAATCCTCAATCCTCAATCCTCAATCTTCAATCCTCAATACTCAATCTTGAATCCTCAATCCTCAATCCTCAATCCTCAATGTTCTATCCTCAATACGCAATCCTCAATCTTCAATCCTCAATCCTCAATCCTCAATCCACAACCCTCAATCCTCGATCCTCAATCTTCAATCATCAATATTCAATCTTCAACCCTCAATCCTCAATCCTCAATACTCAATCCTCAATCCTCAATGTTCTATCCTCAATACGCAATCCTCAATCTTCAATCCTCAATCCTCAATCCTCAATCCTCAATCCTCAATCCTCAATCGTCAATCTTAATATTCAATCCTCAGTACTCAATCTCCAATCCTCAATCCTCAATCCTCAATCCTCAATCCTCAATCTTCAATCCTGAATACTCAATCTTGAATCCTCAATCCTCAATCCTCAATCCTCAATCCTCAATCCTCAATCTTAATCTTCAATCCTCAGTACGCAATCTTCAATCCTCAACCCTCAATCCTCAATCTTCAATCCCCAATTCTCAATCTTCAATCCTCAATCCTCAATCCTCAATCCTCTATCCTCAATCCTCAATCCTCAATCGTCAATCTTCAATCCTCAATACTCAATCTTCAATCCTCAATCCTCAATACTCAATACTCAGTCCTCATTCTTCAATTCTCAATTCCCAATCCTCAATCTTCAATCCTCAATCCTCAATCCTCAATCCTCAATCCTCAATCCTCAATCTTCAATCATCAATCGTCAATCCTCAATCCACAATCCTCAATCTTCAATCCTCAATACTCAATCTTCAATCCTCAATCCTCAATCCTCAATCCTCAATCCTCAATCCTCAATCCTCAATCGTCAACCTTCAATCCTCAATACTCAATCTTCAATCCTCAATCCTCAACCCTCAATCCTCAATCATCATTCTTCAATCCTCAATACCCAATCCTCAATCTTCAATCCTCAATCCTGAATCCTCAATCATCAATCCTCAATCCTCAATCCTCAATCCTCAGACCTCAACCATCAATACTCAACCCTCAGCCCTCGTACTCAATCCACAACCCTCAATCCTCGATCCTCAACGTTCAATCGTCAATATTCAATCTTCAATCCTCAATCCTCAATTCTCAATACTCAATACTCAATCCTCAATGTTCTATCCTCAATACGCAATCCTCAATCTTCAATCCTCAATCCTCAATCCTCAATCGTCAATCCTCAGTCGTCAGGCTTCAATGCTCAATACTCTATCTTCAATCCTCAATCCTCAATCCTCAATCCTCAATCCTCATTCTTCAATCCTCAATACCCATCCTCAATCTTCAATCCTCAATCCTCAATCCTCAACTCTCAATCCTCTATCCTCAGTCCTCAGTCCTCAAACCGCAATCCTCAACCCTCAGACCTCATCCTCAATCCTTAATCGACAATCCTCAATCCTCAATCTTCTATCCTCAATACTCAATCTTCAATCCTGAATACCCAGTCCTCAATGTTCAATCCTCAATCCTCAATTATCAATCTTCAATCCTCAATTCTCAATCTTCGATCCTCAATCTTGAATCCTCAGTCCCCAATTCTCAATATTCTATCCTCAATCCTCAATCCTCCCATCGTCAATCCTCAATACTCAGTCTGCAATCCTCAATCCTCAATCCTCCATCCTCAACCCTCAATCCTCAAGCGTCAATCCTCAATCCTCAATCCTCAATCCTCAATCTTCAATCCTCAATTCTCAATCTTCAATCCTCAATCCGCAACTCTCAAACCTCAACACTCGATCCTCAAACCTCAATCCTCAACCGTCATTCCTCGTCCTCAATCCTCAAACCTCAATCCTCAATCCTCAATATTCAATCATGAATACTCAATCTTCAATCCTCAATCCTCAATCCTCAATCCTCAATCCTCAATCCTCAATATTCAGCACACAACCCTCATACATGAATCCTCAATACTCAACCATCAATCCTCAATTCTCAATACTCAATAGAATATACTGAATCCTCATGGTTCAATACTCATTCCAAAATATTCAATAATCAAATCTCAATCTTCAAACATCAATCCTCAACACTCAATCCTCAACACTCAGTCCTCTCTCTTCAATCCTCCATCCTCAATCCTCAATCCTCAAGCGTCAATCCTCAATCCTCGATCCTCAACCACTCAATCCTCAGTCCTCAAACCTCAATCCTGAATCCTCAATCCTCAATCCTCAATGTTCAAACCTCAATACCAAATCCTCAGTCTTCAATCCTCAATCCTCAATCCTCAATCCCCAATCCTCAACCCTCAATCCTCAGTCCTCAAACCTCAATCCTGAATCCTCAATCCTGAATCCTCAATCTTCAGCCCTCAGTCCTCAACAATCAGTGGTCAATCCTGAATCCTCAATAGAATATCATGAATTCACAGTTTTCAATACTCAATACTCTACCTGCAATCTTTAAATCTCTATCCACAAACATCAATTCTCATCACTCAACCCTCAACACTGAGTCCCCAATCCTCAATATTCAAGCCTCAATCCTCAATCCTCAATCCACAATCCTCAATCCTCAATCTTCAATCCTCAATCCTCAATCCTCAATCCTCAATCCTCAATCCTCAATCCTCAATCCTCATTCTTCAATCCTCAATACCCAATCCTCAATCTTAAATCCTCAATCCTCAATTCGCAATCCTCAATCCACAATCCTCAGGCCTCAAGTATCAATACTCAACCCTCAGTCCTCGTCCTCAATCCACGACCTTCAATCCTCAATCCTCAATATTCATTCATCAATATTCAACCTTCAATTCTGAATCCTCAATCCTCAATCCTCAATCCTCAATCCTCAATGTTCAATCCTCAATACCCGATCCTCAGTCTTCAATCCTCAATCCTCAATCCTCAATCCTTAATCCTCAGTCCTCAAACCTCAATCCTGAATCCTCAACCTTCAGCCCTCAGTCCTCAACAATCAGTTGTCAATCCTCAATCCTCAAGAGAATATCATCAATTCACAGTTTTCAATACTCAATACTCAATCTGCAATCTTCAAATCTCTATCCACAAACATCAATTCTCTTCACTCAACCCTCAACACTCAGTCTTCAATCCTCAATACTCAATCCTCAATCCTCAATCCTCATTCTTCAATCCTGAATACCCAATTCTCAATCTTCAATCCTCAATCCTCAATCCTCAATTCTCAATCCTCAATTCTCAGACCTCAATCCTCAATCTTCAATCCTCAATACTCAATCTTGAATCCTCAATCCTCAATCCTCAATCCTCAATCCTCAATCCTCAATCTTAATCTTCAATCCTCAGTACTCAATCTTCAATCCTGATACCTCAATCCTCAATCCTCAATCCTCAATCCTCAATCTTCAATCCCCAATACTCAATCTTCAATCCTCAATCCACAATCCTCTATACTCAATCCTCAATCCTGAATCCTCAATCGTCAATCTTCAATCCTCAATACTCAATCTTCAATCCTCAATCCTCAATACGCAATACTCAATCCTCATTCTTCAATCCTCAATACCCAATCCTCAATCTTCAATCCTCAATCCTCAATCCTCAATCCTCAATCCTCAATCTTCAATCCTCAATCGTCAATCCTCAATCCACAATCCTCAATCTTCAATCCTCAATACTCAATCTTCAATCCTCAATCCTCAATCCTCAATCCTCAATCCTCAATCTTCAATCCTCAATCGTCAACCTTCAATCCTCAATACTCAATCTTCAATCCTCAATCCTCAACCCTCAATCCTCAATCCTCATTCTTCAATCCTCAATACCCAATCCTCAATCTTCAATCATCAATCCTGAATCCTCAATCCCCAACCCTCAATCCTCAATCCTCAATCCTCAATCCTCAGACCTCAAACATCAATACTCAACACTCAGTCCTCGTCCTCAACCCACAACCCTCAATCCTCGATCCTCAATCTCAATCATCAATATTCAATCTTCAATCCTCAATCCTCAGTCCTCAATACTAAATCCTCAATCCTCAATGTTCTATCCTCAATACGCAATCCTCAATCTTCAATCCTCAATCCTCAATCCTCAATCCTCAATCCTCAATCCTCAATCTTAATCTTCAATCCGCAGTACTCAATCTTCAATCCTCAATCCTCATTCCTCAGTCCTCAAACCTCAATCCTGAATCCACAATCCTGAATCCACAATCCTGAACCCCCAATATTCAGCCCTCAGACTTCAACAATCAGTTGTGAATCCTCAATCGTCAATAGAATATCCTCAATTCACAGGTTTCAATACTCAATACTCAGCCTGCAATCTTCAAATCTCTATCCACAAACATCAATTCTCATCACTCAACCCTCAATATTCAACGCACAACCCTCAACCATCAATCCTCAGTCCTCAAAACTCAATCCCTAATCCTCAATCCTGAATCCTCAATCTTCAGCCCTCAGTCCTCAACAATCAATTGTCAATCCTCAGTCCTCCATAGTATATCCTCAATTCACAGTTTTCAATACTCAATCCCTATTCTTCAATCTTCAAATCTCAATCCACAAACATCAATTCTCATCACTCAACCCTCAACACTCAGTCCTCAATCTTCAATCCTCAATCATCAATCCTCAATCGTCAATCCTCAATACTCAATCTTCAATCCTCAATCCTCAATCCTCAATCCTGAATCCTCATTCTTCAATCCTCAGTCCTCAGTCCTCAAACCTCAATCCTCAACACTCAGCCCTCATCCTCAAACCTTAATCGACAATCCTCAATCCTCAATCTTCTATACTCAATACTCAACCTTCAATCCTGAATCCTCAGTCCTCAATGTTCAATCCTCAATCCTCAATTATCAATCTTCGATCCTCAATTCTCAATCTTCGATCCTCAATCTTGAATCCTCAGTCCCCAATTCTCAATCTTCTATCCTCAATCCTCAATCCTCCCATCGTCAATCCTCAATACTCAGTCTGCAATCCTCAATCCTCAATCCTCCATCCTCAACCCTCAATCCTCAAGCGTCAATCCTCAATCCTCAATCCTCAATCCTCAATCTTCAATCCTCAATTCTCAATCTTCAATCCTCAATCCTCAACTCTCAATCCTCAACACTCGATCCTCAAACCTCAATCCTCAACCCTCAGTCCTCGTCCTCAATCCACAACCCTCAATCCTCGATCCTCAATCTTCAATCATCAATATTCAATCTTCAATCCTCAATCCTCAATCCTCAATACTCAATCCTCAATCCTCATTGTTCTATCCTCAATACGCAATCCTCAACCTTCAATCCTCAATCCTCAATCCTCAATCCTCACCCTCAAGCCTCAATCCTCAGCCCTCAAACCTCAATCCTGAATCCACAATCCTGAACACCCAATATTCAGCCCTCAGACCTCAACAATCAGTTGTGTGTCCTCAATCGTCAATAGAATATCCTCAATTCACAGGTTTCAATACTCAATCCTCAGCCTGCAAACTTCAAATCTCTTTCCACAAACATTAATTCTCATCACTCAACCCTCAATATTCAACGCACAACCCTCAACCATCAATCCTCAGTCCTCAAAACTCAATCCCTAATCCTCAATCCTGAATCCTCAATCTTCAGCCCTCAGTCCTCAACAATCAATTGTCTACCCTCAGTCCTCCATAGAATATCCTCAATTCACAGTTTTCAATACTCAATCCCTATTCTTCAATCTTCAAATCTCAATCCACAAACATCAATTCTCATCACCCAACCCTCAACACTCAGTCCTCACTCTTCAATCCTCAATCATCAATCCTCAATCGTCAATCCTCAATACTCAATCTTCAATCCTCAATCCTCAATCCTCAATCCTCAATCTTCAATCCTCAATTCTCAATCTTCAATCCTCAATCCTCAACTCTCAATCCTCAACACTCGATCCTCAATCCTCAATCCTCAACAGTCAGTCCTCGTCCTCAATCCTCAAACCCCAATCCTCGTCCTCAATCCACAACCCTCAATCCTCGATCCTCAATCTTCAATCATCAATATTCAATCTTCAATCCTCAATCCTCAATCCTCAATACTCAATCCTCAATCCTCAATGTTCTATCCTCAATACGCAATCCTCAATCTTCAATCCTCAATCCTCAATCCTCAATCCTCAATCCTCAATCCTCAATCGTCAATCTTCATCTTCAATCCTCAGTACTCAATCTCCAATCCTCAATCCTCAATCCTCAATCCTCAATCCTCAATCTTCAATCCTCAATACTCAATCTTGAATCCTCAATCCTCAATCCTCAATCCTCAATGTTCTATCCTCAATACGCAATCCTCAATCTTCAATCCTCAATCCTCAATCCTCAATCCTCAATCCACAACCCTCAATCCTCGATCCTCAATCTTCAATCATCAATATTCAATCTTCAACCCTCAATCCTCAATCCTCAATACTCAATCCTCAATCCTCAATGTTCTATCCTCAATACGCAATCCTCAATCTTCAATCCTCAATCCTCAATCCTCAATCCTCAATCCTCAATCCTCAATCGTCAATCTTAATATTCAATCCTCAGTACTCAATCTCCAATCCTCAATCCTCAATCCTCAATCCTCAATCCTCAATCTTCAATCCTGAATACTCAATCTTGAATCCTCAATCCTCAATCCTCAATCCTCAATCCTCAATCCTCAATCTTAATCTTCAATCCTCAGTACGCAATATTCAATCCTCAATCCTCAATCCTCAATCTTCAATCCCCAATTCTCAATCTTCAATCCTCAATCCTCAATCCTCAATCCTCTATCCTCAATCCTCAATCCTCAATCGTCAATCTTCAATCCTCAATACTCAATCTTCAATCCTCAATCCTCAATACTCAATACTCAGTCCTCATTCTTCAATTCTCAATTCCCAATCCTCAATCTTCAATCCTCAATCCTCAATCCTCAATCCTCAATCCTCAATCCTCAATCTTCAATCATCAATCGTCAATCCTCAATCCACAATCCTCAATCTTCAATCCTCAATACTCAATCTTCAATCCTCAATCCTCAATCCTCAATCCTCAATCCTCAATCCTCAATCCTCAATCGTCAACCTTCAATCCTCAATACTCAATCTTCAATCCTCAATCCTCAACCCTCAATCCTCAATCATCATTCTTCAATCCTCAATACCCAATCCTCAATCTTCAATCCTCAATCCTGAATCCTCAATCATCAATCCTCAATCCTCAATCCTCAATCCTCAGACCTCAACCATCAATACTCAACCCTCAGCCCTCGTACTCAATCCACAACCCTCAATCCTCGATCCTCAACGTTCAATCGTCAATATTCAATCTTCAATCCTCAATCCTCAATTCTCAATACTCAATACTCAATCCTCAATGTTCTATCCTCAATACGCAACCCTCAATCTTCAATCCTCAATCCTCAATCCTCAACCCTCAACCCTCAATCCTCAATCCTCAATCCTCAATCCTCAGACCTCAAACATCAATACTCAACACTCAGTCCTCGTCCTCAACCCACAACCCTCAATCCTCGATCCTCAATCTCAATCATCAATATTCAATCTTCAATCCTCAATCCTCAGTCCTCAATACTAAATCCTCAATCCTCAATGTTCTATCCTGAATACGCAATCCTCAATCTTCAATCCTCAATCCTCAATCCTCAATCCTCAATCCTCAATCCTCAATCTTAATCTTCAATCCTCAGTACTCAATCTTCAATCCTCAATCCTCATTCCTCAGTTCTCAAACCTCAATCCTGAATCCATAATCCTGAACCCCCAATATTCAGCCCTCAGGCTTCAACAATCAGTTGTGAATCCTCAATCGTCAATAGAATATCCTCAATTCACAGGCTTCAATACTCAATACTCAGCCTGCAATCTTCAAATCTCTATCCACAAACATCAATTCTCATCACTCAACCCTCAATATTCAACGCACAACACTCAACCATCAATCCTCAGTCCTCAAAACTCAATCCCTAATCCTCAATCCTGAATCCTCAATCTTCAGCCCTCAGTCCTCAACAATCAATTGTCAATCCTCAGTCCTCCATAGAATATCCTCAATTCACAGTTTTCAATACTCAATCCCTATTCTTCAATCTTCAAATCTCAATCCACAAACATCAATTCTCATCACTCAACCCTCAACACTCAGTCCTCAATCTTCAATCCTCAATCATCAATCCTCAATCGTCAATCCTCAATACTCAATCTTCAATCCTCAATCCTCAATCCTCAATCCTCAATCCTCAATCCTCAATCGTCAGGCTTCAATGCTCAATACTCAATCTTCAATCCTCAATCCTCAATCCTCAATCCTCAGACCTCAAACATCAATACTCAACACTCAGTCCTCGTCCTCAACCCACAACCCTCAATCCTCAATCCTCAGTCCTCAATACTAAATCCTCAATCCTCAATGTTCTATCCTGAATACGCAATCCTCAATCTTCAATCCTCAATCCTCAATCCTCAATCCTCAATCCTCAATCCTCAATCTTAATCTTCAATCCTCAGTACTCAATCTTCAATCCTCAATCCTCATTCCTCAGTTCTCAAACCTCAATCCTGAATCCATAATCCTGAACCCCCAATATTCAGCCCTCAGGCTTCAACAATCAGTTGTGAATCCTCAATCGTCAATAGAATATCCTCAATTCACAGGTTTCAATACTCAATACTCAGCCTGCAATCTTCAAATCTCTATCCGCAAACATCAATTCTCATCACTCAACCCTCAATATTCAACGCACAACACTCAACCATCAATCCTCAGTCCTCAAAACTCAATCCCTAATCCTCAATCCTGAATCCTCAATCTTCAGCCCTCAGTCCTCAACAATCAATTGTCAATCCTCAGTCCTCCATAGAATATCCTCAATTCACAGTTTTCAATACTCAATCCCTATTCTTCAATCTTCAAATCTCAATCCACAAACATCAATTCTCATCACTCAACCCTCAACACTCAGTCCTCAATCTTCAATCCTCAATCATCAATCCTCAATCGTCAATCCTCAATACTCAATCTTCAATCCTCAATCCTCAATCCTCAATCCTCAATCCTCAATCCTCAATCGTCAGGCTTCAATGCTCAATACTCAATCTTCAATCCTCAATCCTCAATCCTCAATCCTCAATCCTCATTCTTCAATCCTCAATACCCAATCCTCAATCTTCAATCCTCAATCCTCAATCCTCAACTCTCAATCCTCAATCCTCAGTCCTCAGTCCTCAAACCTCAATCCTCAACCCTCAGCCCTCATCCTCAATCCTTAATCGACAATCCTCAATCCTCAATCTTCTATCCTCAATACTCAATCTTCAATCCTGAATCCTGAATCCTCAATCCTCAATCCTCAACCCTCAATCCTCAATCATCAATCTTCAATCCTCAATGCTCAATCTTCAATCCTCAATCCTCAATCCTCAATCCTCAATCCTCATTCTTCAATCCTCAATACCCAATCCTCAATCTTCAATCCTGAATCCTCAATCCTCAATCCTCAATCCTCAATCCTCAATCCTCAAACCCCAATCTTCAATCCCTAGTCCCAAATCCTCAATCTTCAATACTCACACCTCAATCTTGAATCTTCTATCCTCAATACTCAGTCTTCTATACTCAATCCTCAATCCTCATTCTTCAATCCTCAATCCTCAATCCTCAATCCTCAATACTCGATCCTCAATCTTCAATCCTCAATACTCAATCTTCAATCCTCCATCCTCAATCCTCAATCCTCAATCCTCAATCCTCAATCGTCAGGCTTCAATGCTCAATACTCAATCTTCAATCCTCAATCCTCAATCCTCAATCCTCAATCCTCATTCTTCAATCCTCAATACCCAATCCTCAATCTTCAATCCTCAATCCTCAATCCTCAATTCTCAATCCTCAATCCTCAGTCCTCAGTCCACAAACCTCAATCCTTAACCCTCAGCCCTCATCCTCAATCCTTAATCGACAATCCTCAATCCTCAATCTTCTATCCTCAATACTCAATCTTCAATCCTGAATCCTCAGTCCTCAATGTTCATTCCTCAATCCTCAATTATCAATCTTCAATCCTCAATTCTCAATCTTCGATCCTCAATCTTGAATCCTCAGTCCCCAATTCTCAATCTTCTATCCTCAATCATCAATCCTCCCATCGTCAATCCTCAATACTCAGTCTGCAATCCTCAATCCTCAATCCTCCATCCTCAACCCTCAATCCTCAAGCGTCAATCCTCAATACTCAATCCTCAATCCTCAATCTTCATTCCTCAATTCTCAATCTTCAATCCACAATCCTCAATCTTCAATCCTCAATACTCAATCTTCAATCCTCAATCCTCAATCCTCAATCCTCAATCCTCAATCCTCAATCCTCAATCGTCAACCTTCAATCCCCAATACTCAATCTTCAATCCTCAATCCTCAATCCTCAATCCTCAATCCTCATTCCACAACCCTCAATCCTCGATCCTCAATCTTCAATCATCAATATTCAATCTTCAAACCTCAATCTTCAATCCTCAATCCTCAATCCTCAATCCTCAACCCTCATTCTTCAATCCTCAACACACAATCCTCAATCTTCAATCCTCAAACCTCAATCCTCAATTCTCAATACTCATTCCTCAATCCTCAGACCTCAAACATCAATACTCAACCCTCAGTCCTCGTCCTCAATCCACAACCCTCAATCCTCGATCCTCAATATTCAATCATCAATATTCAATCTTTAATCCTCAATCCTCAATCCTCAATACTCAATCCTCAATCCTCATTGTTCTATCCTCAATACGCAATCCTCAACCTTCAATCCTCAATCCTCAATCCTCAATCCTCACCCTCAAGCCTCAATCCTCAGTCCTCAAACCTCAATCCTGAATCCACAATCCTGAACCCCCAATATTCAGCCCTCAGACCTCAACAATCAGTTGTGTGTCCTCAATCGTCAATAGAATATCCTCAATTCACAGGTTTCAATACTCAATACTCAGCCTGCAATCTTCAAATCTCTATCCACAAACATCAATTCTCATCACTCAACCCTCAATATTCAACGCACAACCCTCAACCATCAATCCTCAGTCCTCAAAACTCAATCCCTAATCCTCAATTCTGAATCCTCAATCTTCAGCACTTAGTCCTCAACAATCAATTGTCAATCCTCAGTCCACCATAGAATATCCTCAATTCACAGTTTTCAATACTCAATCCCTATTCTTCAATCTTCAAAACTCAATCCACAAACATCAATTCTCATCACTCAACCCTCAACACTCAGTCCTCAATCTTCAATCCTCAATCATCAATCCTCAATCTTCAATCCTCAATACTCAATCTTCAATCCTCCATCCTCAATCCTCAATCCTCAATCGTCAATCTTCAATCCTCAATACTCAATCTTCAATCCTCAATCCTCAATCCTCAATCCTCAATCCTCATTCTTCAATCCTCAATACCCAATCCTCCATCTTCAATCCTCAATCCTCATTCCTCAATCCTCAATCCTCAATCCTCAATCCTCATTCTTCAATCCTCAATACCCAATCCTCAATCTTCAATCCGCAATCCTCAATCCTCAATCCTCAATCCTCAATCCTCAATCCTCAATCCTCAGACATCAAACATCAATACTCAGCCGTCAGTCCTCGTCCTCAACCCACAACCCTCAATCCTCGATCCTCAATCTTCAATCATCAATATTCAATCTTCAACCCTCAATCCTCAATCCTCAATACTCAATACTCAATCCTCAATGTTCTATCCTCAATACGCAATCCTCAATCTTCGATCCTCAATCCTCAATCCTCAATCCTCAATCCTCAATCCTCAATCTTAACCTTCAATCCTCAATCCTCAATCCTCAATACTCAATCCTCAATCCTCAATCCTCATCCTTCAATCCTAAATACCCAATTCTCAGTCTTCAATCCTCAATCCTCAATCCTCAATTCTCAATCCTCAATCCTCAGACCTCAAACAGCAATACTCAACCCTCAGTCCTCGTCCTCAACCCACAACCCTCAATCCTCGAACCTCAATATTCAATCATCAATATTCAATCTTCAATCCTCAATCCTCAATCCTCAATACTCAAACCTCAATCCTCAATGTTCTATCCTCAATACGCAATCCTCAATCTTCAATCCTCAATACTCAATCCTCAATCCTCAATCCTCAATCCTCAATCTTAATCTTCAATCCTCAGTACTCAATCTTCAATCCTCAATCCTCAATCCTCAATCCTCAATCCTCAATCCTCAATCTCTAATCCTCAATACTCAATCTTCAATCCTCAATCCTCAATACTCAATCTTCAATCCTCAATCCTCAATACTCAATACTCAATCCTCATTCTTCAATCCTCAATCCTCAATCCTCAATCCTCTATCCTCAACACTCAATCCTCAATGTTCAATCTTCAATACCCAATCATCAGGCTTCAATTCTCTATCCTCAATCCTCAATCCTCACCCTCAATGCTCAATCCTCAGTCCTCAAACCTCAATCCTGAAGCCACAATCCTGAACCCCCAATATTCAGCCCTCAGACCTCAACAATCAGTTGTGAATCCTCAATCCTCAATAGAATATCCTCAATTCACAGGTTTCAATACTCAATACTCAGCCTGCAATCTTCAAATCTCTATCCATAAACATCAATTCTCATCACTCAACCCTCAACACTCAGTCCTCAATGCTCAATCCTCAATCGTCAATCCTCAATCCCCAATCCTCAATCTTCAATTCTCAATCCTCAATCCTCAATCCTCAGTCCTCAATCCTCGATCCTCAATACTCAATCTTCAATCCTCAATCCTCAATCCTCAATCCTCAATTCTCAATCCTCAATCCTCAATCCTCAATCTTCAATCCTCAATACTCAATCTGCAATCCGCAATCCTCGGTCCTCACTCCTCAACCCTCATTCTTCAATCCTCAATACCGAATCCTCAATCTTCAATCCTCAATCCTCAATCCTCAGTTCTCAATCCTCAATCCTGAATCCTTAGACTTCAAACATCAATACTCAACCCTCAGTCCTCGTCCTCAATCCACAACACTCAGTCCTCAATCCTCAATATTCAGTCATTAATATTCAACCTTCAATCCTCAATCCTCAATCCTCTATCCTCAACACTCAATCCTCAATGTTCAATCTTCAACACCCAATCATCAGTCTTCAATCCTCTATCCTCAATCCTCAATCCTCAATCCTCAATCCTCTGTCCTCAAACCTCAATCCTGAATCCTCAACCCGGAATCCTCAATCTTCAGCCCTAAGTCCTCAACAATCAGTTGTGAATACTCAATCCTCAATAGAATATCCTCAATTCACAGTTTTCAATACTCAATACTCAATCTGAAATCTTCAGACCTCTATCCACAAACATCAATTCTCATCACTCAACCCTCAATACTCAGTCCCCAATCCCCAATCTTCAATCCTCAATCCTCAATCCTCAATCCTCAACCTTAATCTTCAATCCTCAGTACTCAATCTTCAATCCTCAAACCTAAATCCTCAATACTCAATCCTCACTCTTCAATCCTCAACACCCAATCCTCAATCTTCAATCCTCAATCCTCAATCCTCAATTCTCAATGCTCAGTCCTCAATCCTCAGACCTCAAACAGCAATACTCAACCCTCAGTCCTCGTCCTCAATCCACAACCATCAATCCTCAATCCTCAATATTCAATCATCAGTATTCAATCTTCAGTCCTCAATCCTCAATCCTCAATCCTCAATCCTTAATCCTCAATGTTCAATCCGCAATACCCAATCCTCAATCTTCTATCCGCAATCCTCAATCCTCAATCCTCAATCCTCAATCCTCAATCCTCAATCTTCAATCCTCAATACTCCATCTTCAATCCTCAATCCTCAATCATCAATCCTCAATCCTCATCCTTCAATCCTCAACACCCAATCCTCAATCTTCAATCCTCAATCCTCAATCCTCAATTCTCAATCCTCAATCCTCAATCCTCAGACCTCAAACATCAATACTCAACCCTCAGTCCTCGTCCTCAATACACAACCCTCAATCCTCGATCCTCAATCTTCAATCATCAATATTCAATCTTCAATCCTCAATCCTCAATCCTCAATACGCAATCCTCAGTCCTCAATACTCAATCCTCAATCCTCAATGTTCTATTCTCAATACGCAATCCCCAATCTTCAATCCTCAGTTCCAAATCCTCAATCTTCAATACTCACTCCTCAATCCTCAATCTTCAATCCTCAATACTGAGTCCTCAATCCTCAATCCTCAATCCCCAATCCTCAATCCTCATTCTTCAATCCTCAACACCCAATCCTCAATCTTCAATCCTCAATCCTCAATCCTCAATTCTCAATCCTCAATCCTCAATCCTCAATCCTCAATCCTCAATCCTCAATGGTCAACCCGCAATACCCAATCCTCAACCTTCTATCCGCAATACTCAATCCTCAATACTCAATCCTCAATCCTCAATCCTCAATCCTCAATCTTCAATCCTCAATACTCAATCTTCAATCCTCTATCCTCAATCCTCAATACCCAATCCTCATTCTTCAATCCTCAACACCCAATCCTCAATCTTCAATCCTCAATCCTCAATCCTCAATTCCCAATCCTCATTCCTCAATCCTCAGACCTCAAACATCAATACTCAACCCTCAGTCCTCGTCCTCAATCCACAACCCTCAATCCTCGATCCTCAATCTTCAATCATCAATATTCAATCTTCAATCCTCAATCCTCAATCCTCAATACTCAATCCTCAATCCTCAATGTTCTATCCTCAATACGCAATCCTCAACCTTCAATCCTCAATCCTCAATCCTCAATCCTCAATCCTCAATCCTCAATCCTCAGTCCTCAATCCTCATTCCTGAATCCACAATCCTGAACCCTCAATATTCAGCCCTCAGTCCTCAACAATCAGTTGTGAATACTCAATCCTCAATAGAATATCCTCAGTTCACAGGTTTCAATACTCAATACTCAGCCTGCAATCTTCAAATCTCTATCCACAAACATCAATTCTCATCACTCAACCCTCAATATTCAACGCACAACCCTCAACCATCAATCCTCAATACTCAACCATCAATCCTCAATTCTCAGACTCAATAGAATATCCTGAATTCTCATGGTTCAGTACTCAATCCACAATATCCAATAATCAAATCTCAATCCTCAAACATCAATTCTCAACACTCAATCCTCAACACTCAGTCCTCTCTCTTCAATCCTCCATCCTCAATCCTCAATCCTCAAGCGTCAATCCTCAATCCTCAATCCTCAACCCTCAATCCTCAGTCCTCAAACCTGAATCCTGAATCCTCAAACCGGAATCCTCAATCTTCAGCCCTAAGTCCTCAACCATCGGTTGTGAATCCTCAATCCTCAATAGAATATCCTCAATTCACAGTTTTCAATACTCAATACTCAATCTGCAATCTTCAGACCTCTATCCACAAACATCAATTCTCATCACTCAACCCTCAATACTCAGACCCCAATCCCCAATCTTCAATCCTCAATCCTGAATCCTCAATCCTCAGCCTTAATCTTCAATCCTCAGTACTCAATCTTCAATCCTCAATCCTAAATCCTCAATTCCCAATCCTCATTCTTCAATCCTCAACACACAATCCTCAATCTTCAATCCTCAAACCTCAATCCTCAAACCTCAATCCTCAGTCCTCAAACCTCAATCCTGAATCCACAATCCTGAACCCCCAATATTCAGCCCTCAGACCTCAACAATCAGTTGTGTGTCCTCAATCGTCAATAGAATATCCTCAATTCACAGGTTTCAATACTCAATACTCAGCCTGCAATCTTCAAATCTCTATCCACAAACATCAATTCTCATCACTCAACCCTCAATATTCAACGCACAACCCTCAACCATCAATCCTCAGTCCTCAAAACTCAATCCCTAATCCTCAATCCTGAATCCTCAATCTTCAGCCCTTAGTCCTCAACAATCAATTGTCAATCCTCAGTCCACCATAGAATATCCTCAATTCACAGTTTTCAATACTCAATCCCTATTCTTCAATCTTCAAAACTCAATCCACAAACATCAATTCTCATCACTCAACCCTCAACACTGAGTCCTCAATCTTCAATCCTCAATCATCAATCCTCAATCTTCAATCCTCAATACTCAATCTTCAATCCTCCATCCTCAATCCTCAATCCTCAATCCTCAATCCTCAATCGTCAGGCTTCAATGCTCAATACTCAATCTTCAATCCTCAATCCTCAATCCTCAATCCTCAATCATCATTCTTCAATTCTCAATACCCAATCCTCAATCTTCAATCCTCAATCCTCAATTCTCAATCCTCAATCCTCAGTCATCAGTCCTCAAACCTCAAACCTCAACCCCCAGCCCTCATCCTCAATCCTTAATCGACAATCCTCAATCCTCAATCTTCTATCCTCAATACTCAATCTTGAATCCTGAATCCTCAGTCCTCAATGTTCAATCCTCAATCCTCAATTATCAATCTTCAATCCTCAATTCTCAATCTTCGGTCCTCAATCTTGAATCCTCAGTCCCCAATTCTCAATCTTCTATCCTCAATCCTCAATCCTCCCATCGTCAATCCTCAATACTCAGTCTGCAATCCTCAATCGTCAATACTCAATCCTCAATCCTCAATCGTCAATCCTCAATACTCAATCTTCAATCCTCAATCCTCAATCCTCAATCCTCAATCCTCAATCCTCAATCCTCAATCGTCAATCTTCAATCCTCAATACTCAATCTTCAATCCTCAATCCTGAATCCTCAATCCTAAATCCTCAATCCTCAATCGTCAATCCTCAAACCCCAATCTTCAATCCCTAGTCCCAAATCCTCAATCTTCAATACTCACTTCTCAATCCTCAATCTTCTATCCTCAATACTCAGTCTTCAATCCTCAATCCTCAATCCTCATTCTTCAATCCTCAATCCTCAATCCTCAATCCTCAATACTCGATCCTCAACCTTCAATCCTCATTACTCAATCTTCAATCCTCCATCCTCAATCCTCAATCCTCAATCCTCAATCCTGAATCGTCAGGCTTCAATGCTCAATACTCAATCTTCAATCCTTAATCCTCAATCCTCAATCCTCAATCCTCAATCCTCATTCTTCAATCCTCAATACCCAATCCTCAATCTTCAATCCTCAATCCTCAATCCTCAATTCTCAATCCTCAATCCTCAGTCCTCAGTCCTCAAACCTCAATCCTCAACCCTCAGCCCTCATCCTCAATCCTTAATCGACAATCCTCAATCCTCAATCTTCTATCCTCAATACTCAATCTTCAATCCTGAATCCTCAGTCCTCAATGTTCAATCCTCAATCCTCAATTATCAATCTTCAATCCTCAATTCTCAATCTTCGATCCTCAATCTTGAATCCTCAGTCCCCAATTCTCAATCTTCTATCCTCAATCCTCAATCCTCAATCTTCAATCCTCAATACTCAATCTTCAATCCTCAATCCTCAATCCTCAATCCTCAATCCTCAATCCTCAATCCTCAGTCGCCAATCTTCAATCCTCAATACTCAATCTTCAATCCTCAATCCTCAATACTCAATACTCAATCCTCATTCTTCAATCCTCAATACCCAATCCTCAATCTTCAATCCTCAATCCTCAATCCTCAATCCTCAATACTCAATACTCAATCCTCATTCTTCAATCCTCAGTACCCAATCCTCAATCTTCAATCCTCAATCCTCAATTCTCAATCCTCAACCCTCAATCCTCAGACGTCAAACAGCAATACTCAACCCTCAGTCCTTGTCCTCAATCCACAACCCTCAATCCTCAATCCTCGATCCTCAATCCTCAATCCTCAATCCTCAATCCTCAATCGTCAATCTCAATCTTCAATCCTCAGTACTCAATCTCCAATCCTCAATCCTCAATCCTCAATCCTCAATCCTCAATCTTCAATCCTCAACACTCAATCTTGAATCCTCAATCCTAAATCCTCAATCCTCAATCCTCAATCCTCAATCCTCAATCTTAATCTTCAATCCTCAGTACTCAATGTTCAATCCTCAATCCTCAATCCTCAATCCTCAACCCTCAATCTTCAATCCTCAATCCTCAATCTTCAATCCCCAATACTCAATCTTCAATCCTCAATCCTCAATCCTCAGTCTTCAATCCTCAATCGTCAATCCTCAATCCACAATCCTCAATCTTCAATCCTCAATACTCAATCTTCAGTCCTCAACCCTCAATCCTCAATCCTCAATCCTCAATCCTCAATCCTCAATCGTCAACCTTCAATCCTCAATACTCAATCTTCAATGCTCAATCCTCAATCCTCAATCCTCAATCCTCATTCTTCAATCCTCAATACCCAATCCTCAATCTTCAATCCTCAATCCTCAATCCTCAATCCTCAATCCTCAATCCTCAATCCTCAATCCTCAGCCCTCAAACATCAATACTCAACCCTCAGTCCTCGTCCTCATTCCACAACCCTCAATCCTCGATCCTCAATCTTCAATCATCAATATTCAATTTTCAATCCTCAATCCTCAATCCTCAATACTCAATACTCAATCCTCAATGTTCTATCCTCAATACGCAATCCTCAATCTTCAATCCTCAATCCTCAATCCTCAATTCTCAATCCTCAATCCTCAATACTCAATCCTCAATCTTAATCTTCAATCCTCAACCCTCAATCCTCAATCCTCAATCCTCAATCCACAATCCTCAAACCCCAATCTTCAATCCTCAGTCCCAAATCCTCAATCTTCAATACTCACTCCTCAATCCTCAACCTTCAATCCTCAATACTCAGTCTTCAAACCTCAATCCTCAATCCTCAATCCTCAATCCTCATTCTTCAATCCTCTATCCTCAATCCTCAATCCTCAATCCTCAACCCTCGATCCTCAATCTTCAATCCTCAATACTCAATCTTCAATCCTCCATCCTCAATCCTAAATCCTCAATCCTCAATCCTCAATCGTCAGGCTTCAATGCTCAATACTCAATCTTCAATCCTCAATCCTCAATACTCAATCCTCAATCCTCATTCTTCAATCCTCAATACCCAATCCTCAATCTTCAATCCTCAATCCTCAATCCTCAATTCTCAATTCTCAGTCCTCAGTCCTCAGTCCTCAAACCTCAATCCTCAACCCTCAGACCTCATCCTCAATCCTTAATCGACAATCCTCAATCTTCTATCCTCAATACTCAATCTTCAATCCTGAATCCTCAGACTTCAAACATCAATACTCAACCCTCAGTCCTCGTCCTCAATCCAAAACCCTCAATCCTCAATCCTCAATATTCAGTCATTAATATTCAACCTTCAATCCTCAATCCTCAATCCTCTATCCTCAACACTCAATCCTCAATGTTCAATCCTCAATACCCAATCCTCAGTCTTCAATCCTCAATCCTCAATCCTCAATCCTCAATCCTCAATCCTCAGTCCTCAAACCTCAATCCTGAATCCTCAACACTGAATCCTCAATCTTCAGCCCTAAGTCCGCAGCAATCAGTTGTCAATCCTCAATCCTCAATAGAATATCCTCAATTCACAGTTTTCAATACTCAATACTCAATCTGCAATCTTCAGACCTCTATCCACAAGCATCAATTCTCATCACTCAACCCTCAATACTCAGTCCCCAATCCTCAATCTTCAATCCTCAATCATCAATCCTCAATCTTAATCTTCAATCCTCAGTACTCAATCTTCAATCCGCAATCCTCAAACCTCAATACTCAATCCTCAATCTTCAATCCTCAATACTCAATCTTCAATCCTCAATCCTCAATCCTCAATCCTCAATCGTCAATATTCAATCCTCAATACTCAATCTTCAATCCTCAATACTCAATACTCAGTACTCAATCCTCATTCTTCAATCCTCAATACCCAATCCTCAATCTTCAATCCTCAATCCTCAATTCTCAATACTCAACCCTCAATCCTCAGACCTCAAGCATCAATACTCAACCCTCAGTCCTCGTCCTCAATCCACAACCCCCAATACTCAATCCTCAATCTTCAATCCTCAATCCTCAATCCTCAATCCTCAATCCTCAATCCTCAATCCTCAATCCTCAATCGTCAATCTCAATCTTCAATCCTCAGTACTCAATCTCCAATCCTCAATCCTCAATCCTCAATCCTCAATCCTCAATCTTCAATCCTCAACACTCAATCTTGAATCCTCAATCCTCAATCCTCAATCCTCAATCCTCAATCCTCAATCTTAATCTTCAATCCTCAGTACTCAATCTTCAATCCTCAATCCTCAATCCTCAATCCTCAATCCTCAATCTTCAATCCTCAATCCTCAATCTTCAATCCCCAATACTCAATCTTCAATCCTCAATACCCAATCCTCAATCTTCAATCCTCAATCCTCAATCCTCAATTCTCAATTCTCAATCCTCAGTCCTCAGTCCTCAAACCTCAATCCTCAACCCTCAGACCTCATCCTCAATCCTTAATCGACAATCCTCAATCCTCAATCTTCTATCCTCAATACTCAATTTACAATCCTGAATCCTCAGACTTCAATCATCAATACTCAACCCTCAGTCCTCGTCCTCAATCCAAAATCCTCAATCCTCAATCCTCAATATTCAGTCATTAATATTCAACCTTCAATCCTCAATCCTCAATCCTCTATCCTCAACACTCAATCCTCAATGTTCAATCCTCAATACCCAATCCTCAGTCTTCAATCCTCAATCCTCAATCCTCAATCCTCAATCCTCAATCCTCAGTCCTCAAACCCCAATCCTGAATCCTCAACACTGAATCCTCAATCTTCAGCCCTAAGCCCGCAACAATCAGTTGTCAATCCTCAATCCTCGATAGAATATCCTCAATTCACAGTTTTCAATACTCAATACTCAATCTGCAATCTTCAGACCTCTATTCACAAGCATCAATTCTCATCACTCAACCCTCAATACTCAGTCCCCAATCCTCAATCTTCAATCCTCAACCATCAATCCTCAATCTAATCTTCAATCCTCAGTACTCAATCTTCAATCCTCAATCCTCAAACCTCAATTCTCAATCCTCAATCTTCAATCCTCAATACTCAATCTTCAATTCTCAATCCTCAATCCTCAATCCTCAATCCTCAATCCTCAATCCTCAATCCTCAATCGTCAATATTCAATCCTCAATACTCAATCTTCAATCTTCAAACATCAATACTCAGTACTCAATCCTCATTCTTCAATCCTCAGTACCCAATCCTCAATCTTCAATCCTCAATCCTCAATTCTCAATCCTCAACCCTCAATCCTCAGTCGTCAGGCTTCAATGCTCAATACTCAATCTTCAATCCTCAATCCTCAATCCTCAATCCTCAATCCTCATTCTTCAATCCTCAATACCCAATCCTCAATCTTCAATCCTCAATCCTCAATCCTCAACTCTCAATCCTCTATCCTCAGTCCTCAGTCCTCAAACCGCAATCCTCAACCCTCAGACCTCATCCTCAATCCTTAATCGACAATCCTCAATCCTCAATCTTCTATCCTCAATACTCAATCTTCAATCCTGAATCCCCAGTCCTCAATGTTCAATCCTCAATCCTCAATTATCAATCTTCAATCCTCAATTCTCAATCTTCGATCCTCAATCTTGAATCCTCAGTCCCCAATTCTCAATATTCTATCCTCAATCCTCAATCCTCCCATCGTCAATCCTCAATACTCTGTCTGCAATCCTCAATCCTCAATCCTCCATCATCAACCCTCAATCCTCAATGTTCAATCCGCAGTACCCAATCCTCAATCTTCTATCCGCAATCCTGAATCCTCAATCCTCAATCCTCAATCCTCAATCCTCAGACCTCAATCGTCAATCTTCAATCCTCAATACCCAATCTTCAATCCTCAATCCTCAATACTCAATACTCAATCCTCATTCTTCAATCCTCAATACCTAATCCTCAATCTTCAATCCTCAATCCTCAATCCTCAATACTCAATACTCAATCCTCATTCTTCAATCCTCAGTACCCAATCCACAACCTTCAATCCTCAATCCTCAATTCTCAATCCTCAACCCTCAATCCTCAGACCTCAAACATCAATACTCAACCCTCAGTCCTCGTGCTCAATCCACAACCCCCAATACTCAATCCTCAATCTTCAATTCTCAATCCTCAATCCTCAATCCACAATCCTGAATCCTCAATCCTGAATCCTCAACCTTCAGCCCTCAGTCCTCAACAATCAGTTGTCAATCCTCAATCCTCAAGAGAATATCATCAATTCACAGTTTTCACTACTCAATACTCAATCTGCAATCTTCAAATCTCTATCCACAAACATCAATTCTCATCACTCAACCCTCAACACTCAGTCTTCAATCCTCAATACTCAATCGTCAATCCTCAATCCTCATTGTTCAATCCTGAATACCCAATTCTCAATCTTCAATCCTCAATCCTCAATCCTCAATTCTCAATCCTCAATGCTCAATCCTCAGACCTCAAACAGCAATACTCAACCCTCAGTCCTCGTCCACAATCCACAACCATCAATCCTCAATACTCAATATTCAATGATCAATACTCAATCTTCAGTCCTCAATCCTCAATCCTCAATCCTCAATCCTCAATGTTCAATCCGCAATACCCAATCCTCAATCTTCTATCCGCAATCCTCAATCCTCAATGCTCAATCCTCAATCCTCAATCCTCAATATTCAATCCTCAATCCTCCATCCTCAATCCTCAATCGTCAATCTTCAATCCTCAATACACAATCTTCAATCCTTAATCCTCAATCCTCAATCCTCAATACTCATTCTTCAATCCACAATACCCAAATCTCAATCTTCAATCCTCCATCCTCAATCCTCAATCCTCAATCCTCAAACCCCAATCTTCAATCCTCAGTCCCAAATCCACAATCTTCAATACTCACTCCTCAATCCTCAATCTTCAATCCTCAATACTCAGTCTTCAATCCTCAATCCTCAATCCTCAATCCTCAATCCTCATTCATCAATCCTCAATCCTCAATCCTCAATCCTCAGTCCTCGATCCTCAATCTTCAATCCTCAATCCTCAATCTTCAATCCTCAATACTCAATCTTGAATCCTCAATCCTCAATCCTCAATCCTCAATTCGCAATCCTCAATAGTCAATCTTCAATCCTCAATACTCAACATTCAATCCTCAATCCTCAATCCTCAATCCTCAATCCTCATTCTTCGATCCTCAATACCCAATCCTCAATCTTCAATCCTCAATCCTCAATCCTCAACTCTCAATCCTCAATCCTCTGTCCTTAGTCCTCAACATTCAGTTGTCAATCCACAATCCTCAATAGAATATCCTCAATTCACAGTTTTCAATACCCAATACTCAATCTGCAATCTTCAAATCTCTATCCAGAAACATAAATTATCATCGCTCAACCCCCAACACTCAGTACTCAATGTTCAATCCTCATCCTCAATTTTGAATCTTCAATGCTCAATACTGAATCTTCAATTCGCAGTCCTCAATCCCCAATCCTCAATCCTCAATCCTCAATCCTCAGTCTTCAATCCTCAATACTCAATCTTCAATCCTCAATCCGCAATCCTCAATCCTCATTCGTCAATACTCAATACCCAATCCTGAATCTTCAATCCTCAATCCTCAATTCTCAATTCTCAATCCTCAATCCTCAGACCTCAGACATCAATATTCAACACTCAGTCCTCGTCCTCATTCCACAACCCTCAATCCTCAACCCTCAATGTTTAATCACCAATATTCGATCTTCAATCCTCAATCCTCAATCCTCAATCCTCAATCCTCAATCCTCAATCTTCAATCCTCAATCCTCAATCCTCAATCCTCAATCCTCAATCCTCGATCCTCAAACCCCAATCTTCAATCCTCAGTCCCAAATCCTCAATTTTCAGTACGCACTCCTCAATCCTCAATCTTCAATCCTCAATACTCAGTCTTCAATCCTCAATCCTCAATCCTCAATCCTCAATCCTCATTCTTCAATCCTCAATCCTCAATCCTCAATCCTCAATCCTCGATCCTCAATCTTCAAACCTCAATACTCAATCTTCAATCCTCCATCCTCAATCCTCAATCCTCAATCGTCAATCCTCAGTCGTCAGGCTTCAATGCTCAATACTCTATCTTCAATCCTCAATCCTCAATCCTCAATCCTCAATCCTCATTCTTCAATCCTCAATACCCATCCTCAATCTTCAATCCTCAATCCTCAATCCTCAACTCTCAATCCTCTATCCTCAGTCCTCAGTCCTCAAACCGCAATCCTCAACCCTCAGACCTCATCCTCAATCCTTAATCGACAATCCTCAATCCTCAATCTTCTATCCTCAATACTCAATCTTCAATCCTGAATACCCAGTCCTCAATGTTCAATCCTCAATCCTCAATTATCAATCTTCAATCCTCAATTCTCAATCTTCGATCCTCAATCTTGAATCCTCAGTCCCCAATTCTCAATATTCTATCCTCAATCCTCAATCCTCCCATCGTCAATCCTCAATACTCAGTCTGCAATCCTCAATCCTCAATCCTCCATCCTCAACCCTCAATCCTCAAGCGTCAATCCTCAATCCTCAATCCTCAATCCTCAATCTTCAATCCTCAATTCTCAATCTTCAATCCTCAATCCGCAACTCTCAAACCTCAACACTCGATCCTCAAACCTCAATCCTCAACCGTCATTCCTCGTCCTCAATCCTCAAACCTCAATCCTCAATCCTCAATATCCAATCATGAATACTCAATCTTCAATCCTCAATCCTCAATCCTCAATCCTCAATCCTCAATCCTCAATATTCAGCACACAACCCTCATACATGAATCCTCAATACTCAACCATCAATCCTCAATTCTCAATACTCAATAGAATATACTGAATCCTCATGGTTCAATACTCATTCCAAAATATTCAATAATCAAATCTCAATCTTCAAACATCAATCCTCAACACTCAATCCTCAACACTCAGTCCTCTCTCTTCAATCCTCCATCCTCAATCCTCAATCCTCAAGCGTCAATCCTCAATCCTCGATCCTCAACCACTCAATCCTCAGTCCTCAAACCTCAATCCTGAATCCTCAATCCTCAATCCTCAATGTTCAAACCTCAATACCAAATCCTCAGTCTTCAATCCTCAATCCTCAATCCTCAATCCCCAATCCTCAACCCTCAATCCTCAGTCCTCAAACCTCAATCCTGAATCCTCAATCCTGAATCCTCAATCTTCAGCCCTCAGTCCTCAACAATCAGTGGTCAATCCTGAATCCTCAATAGAATATCATGAATTCACAGTTTTCAATACTCAATACTCTACCTGCAATCTCTAAATCTCTATCCACAAACATCAATTCTCATCACTCAACCCTCAACACTGAGTCCCCAATCCTCAATATTCAAGCCTCAATCCTCAATCCTCAATCCACAATCCTCAATCCTCAATCTTCAATACTCAATCCTCAATCCTCAATCCTCAATCCTCAATCCTCAATCCTCAATCCTCATTCTTCAATCCTCAATACCCAATCCTCAATCTTAAATCCTCAATCCTCAATTCGCAATCCTCAATCCACAATCCTCAGGCCTCAAGTATCAATACTCAACCCTCAGTCCTCGTCCTCAATCCACGACCTTCAATCCTCAATCCTCAATATTCATTCATCAATATTCAACCTTCAATTCTGAATCCTCAATCCTCAATCCTCAATCCTCAATCCTCAATGTTCAATCCTCAATACCCGATCCTCAGTCTTCAATCCTCAATCCTCAATCCTCAATCCTTAATCCTCAGTCCTCAAACCTCAATCCTGAATCCTCAATCCTGAATCCTCAATCTTCAGCCCTCAGTCCTCAACAATCAGTGGTCAATCCTCAATCCTCAATAGAATATCATGAATTCACAGTTTTCAATACTCAATACTCAACCAGCAATCTTCAAATCTCTATCCACAAACATCAATTCTCATCACTCAACCCTCAACACTCAGCCCCAATCCTCAATATTCAAGCCTCAATCCCCAAATCTCAATCCACAATCCTCAACATTCAATCCTCAATACTCAATCTTCAATCCCCAATCCTCAATCCACAATCCTCAATTCGCAATCCTCAATAGTCAATCTTCAATCCTCAATACTCAATATTCAATCCTCAATCCTCAATCCTCAATCCTCAATCCTCACTCTTCGATCCTCAATACCCAATCCTCAATCTTCAATCCTCAATCCTCAATCCTCAATTCTCAATCCTCAATCCTCTGTCCTTAGTCCTCAAACCTCAATCCTCAACCCTCAGCCCTCATCCTCAATCCTCAATACTCAATCCTCAATCCTCAACCTTCAATCCTCAATACTCAACCTTCAATCCTCAATCCTCAGTCCTCAAACCTCAATTCTGAATCCTCAATCCTGAATCCTCAATCTTCAGTCCTCAGTCCTCAACATTCAGTTGTCAATCCTCAATCCTCAATACACAATCTTCAATCCTCAATCCTCAATCTTCAATCCTCAATACTCAATCTTCAATCCTCAATCCTCAATCCTCAATCCTCAATCCTCAATCCTCAATCCTCAATCCTCTGTCCTCAATCCTCAATCCTCATTCTTCAATCCTCAATACCCAATCCTCAATCGTAAATCCTCAATCCTCAATTCGCAATCCTCAATCCTCAATCCTCAGGCCTCAAGTATCAATACTCGACCCTCAGTCCTCGTCCTCAATCCACGACCTTCAATCCTCAATCCTCAATCTTCATTCATCAATATTCAACCTTCAATCCTCAATCCTCAATCCTCAATCCTCAATCCTCAATCTTCAATCCTCAATACTCAATCTTCAATCCTCAATCCTCAATCCTCAATCCTCAATCCTCAATCCTCAATCCTCAATCTTAATCTTCAATCCTCAATCATCAATCCTCAATCCTCAATCTTTAATCCTCAATACTCAATCTTCAACCCTCAATCCTCAATCCACAATCCTCAATCCTCAATCCTCAATCCTCAATCGTCAATCTTCAATCCTCAATACTCAACCTTCAATCCTCAATCCTCTGTCCTCAATACTCAATCCTCATTCTTCAATCCTCAATACCCAATCCTCAATCTTAAATCCTCAATCCTCAATTCGCAATCCTCAATCCACAATCCTCAGGCCTCAAGTATCAATACTCACCCCTCAGTCCTCGTCCTCAATCCACGACATTCAATCCTCAATCCTCAATCATCATTCATCAATATTCAACCTTCAATCCTCAATCCTCAATCCTCAATCCTCAATCCTCAATCCACAATGTTCAATCCTCAATACCCGATCCTCAGTCTTCAATCCTCAATCCTCAATCCTCAATACTCAATCTTCAATCCTCAATCCACAGTCCTCAAACCTCAGTTCTGAATCCTCAATCCTGAATCCTCAACCTTCAGCCCTCAGTCCTCAACATTCAGTTGTCAATCCTCAATCCTGAATAGAATATCCTCAATTCACAGCTTTCAATACTCAATACTCAATCTGCAATCCTCAAATCTCTGTCCAGAAACATAAATTCTCATCACTCAACCCTCAACACTCAGTACTCAATGTTCAATCCTCATCCTCAATTCTCAATCTTCAATACTCAATACTGAATCTTCAATTCGCAATCCTCAATCCCCAATCCTCAATCCTCAATCCTCAATCCTCAATCTTCAATCCTCAATACTCAATCTTCAATCCTCAATCCGAAATCCTCAATCCTCATTCGTCAATCCTCAATACCCAATCCTCAATCTTCAATCCTCAATCGTCAATTCTCAAGTCTCAATCCTCAATCCTCAGACCTCAGACATCAATATTCAACACTCAGTCCTCGTCCTCAATCCACAACCCTCAATCCTCAACCCTCAATCTTTAATCATCAATATTCAATCTTCAATCCTCAATCCTCGATCCTCAATCCTCAATCCTCAATCCTCAATCTTCACTCCTCAAACCTCAATCCTCAATCCTCAATGTTCAAACCTCAATACCCAATCCTCAATCCTCAATCCTTAATCCTCAGTCCTCAAACCTCAATCCTGAATCCTCAATCCTGAATCCTCAACCTTCAGCCCTCAGTCCTCAACAATCAGTGGTCAATCCTCAATCCTCAATAGAATATCATGAATTCACAGTTTTCAATACTCAATACTCAACCAGCAATCTTCAAATCTCTATCCACAAACATCAATCCTCATCACTCAACCCTCAACACTCAGTCCCCAATCCTCAATATTCAAGCCTCAACCCTCTATACTCAATCCTCAATCCTCAATCTTCAATCCTCAATACTCCATCTTCAATCCTCAATCCTCAATCCTCAATCCTCAATCCTCAATCCTCAATATTCAATCATCAATACTCAATCTTCAATCCTCAATCCTCAATCCTCAATCCTCAATCCTCAATCCTCAATATTCAGCACACAACCCTCATACATGAATCCTCAATACTCAACCATCAATCCTCAATTCTCAATACTCAATAGAATATACTGAATCCTCATGGTTCAATACTCATTCCAAAATATTCAATAATCAAATCTCAATCTTCAAACATCAATCCTCAACACTCAATCCTCAACACTCAGTCCTCTCTCTTCAATCCTCCATCCTCAATCCTCAATCCTCAAGCGTCAATCCTCAATCCTCGATCCTCAACCACTCAATCCTCAGTCCTCAAACCTCAATCCTGAATCCTCAATCCTCAATCCTCAATGTTCAAACCTCAATACCAAATCCTCAGTCTTCAATCCTCAATCCTCAATCCTCAATCCCCAATCCTCAACCCTCAATCCTCAGTCCTCAAACCTCAATCCTGAATCCTCAATCCTGAATCCTCAATCTTCAGCCCTCAGTCCTCAACAATCAGTGGTCAATCCTCAATCCTCAATAGAATATCATGAATTCACAGTTTTCAATACTCAATACTCTACCTGCAATCTTTAAATCTCTATCCACAAACATCAATTCTCATCACTCAACCCTCAACACTGAGTCCCCAATCCTCAATATTCAAGCCTCAATCCTCAATCCTCAATCCACAATCCTCAATCCTCAATCTTCAATCCTCAATCCTCAATCCTCAATCCTCAATCCTCAATCCTCAATCCTCAATCCTCATTCTTCAATCCTCAATCCTCAATACTCAATCTTCAATCCCCAATCCTCAATCCTCAATCCTCAATTCGCAATCCTCAATAGTCAATCTTCAATCCTCAATACTCAATATTCAATCCTCAATACTCAATCCTCAATCCTCAATCCTCACTCTTCGATCCTCAATACCCAATCCTCAATCTTCAATCCTCAATCCTCAATCCTCAATTCTCAATCCTCAATCCTCTGTCCTTAGTCCTCAAACCTCAATCCTCAATCCTCAGCCCTCATCCTCAATCCTCAATCCTCAATCCTCAATCCTCAACCTTCAATCCTCAATACTCAACCTTCAATCCTCAATCCTCAGTCCTCAAACCTCAATTCTGAATCCTCAATCCTGAATCCTCAATCTTCAGCCCTCAGTCCTCAACATTCAGTTGTCAATCCTCAATCCTCAATACACAATCTTCAATCCTCAATCCTCAATCCTCAATCCTCAATCCTCATTCTTCAATCCTCAATACCCAATCCTCAATCCTCAATCCTCAATCCTCAATCCTCAATCCTCAATCCTCAATCTTAACCTTCAATCCTCAGTACTCAATCTTCAATCCTCAATCCTCAATCCTCAATACTCAATCTTCAATCCTCAATGCTCAGTACTCAAATTTCAATTCTGAATCCTCAATCCGGAACCCTCAATCTTCAGCCCTCAGTCCTCAACAATCGGTTGTCAATCCTCAATCCTCAATAGAATATACTCAATTCACAGTTTTCAATACACAATACTCAATCTGCAATCTTCAAATCTCTATACACAAACATCAATTCTCATCACTCAACCCTCAACACTCAGTCCTCAATGTTCAACCCTCAATCCTCAATTCTCAATCTTCAATCCTCAATACTGAACCTTCAATCCTCAATCCTCAATCCTCAGTCCTCAACCCTCAATCCTCACTCTTAATCTTCAATCCTCAGTACTCAATCTTCAATCCTCAATCCTCAATCCTCAATCCTCAATCCTCAGTCTTCAATCCTCAATACTCAATCTTCAATCCTCAATCCTCAATCCTCAATCCTCAATCCTCAATCCTCAATCTTAATCTTCAATCCTCAGTACTCAATCTTCAATCCTCAATCCTCAATCCTCAATCCTCAATCCTCAATACTCAATCTTCAATCCTCAATCCTCAATCCACAATCCTCAATCCTCAATCCTCAATCCTCAATCGTCAATATTCAATCCTCAATGCTCAATCTTCAATCCTCAATCCTCTGTCCTCAATCCTCAATCCTCATTCTTCAATCCTCAATACCCAATCCTCAATCTTAAATCCTCAATCCTCAATTCGCAATCCTCAATCCACAATCCTCAGGCCTCAAGTATCAATACTCAACCCTCAGTCCTCGTCCTCAATCCACGACATTCAATCCTCAATCCTCTATCATCATTCATCAATATTCAACCTTCAATCCTCAATCCTCAATCCTCAATCCTCAATCCTCAATCCACAATGTTCAATCCTCAATACCCGATCCTCAGTCTTCAATCCTCAATCCTCAATCCTCAATACTCAATCTTCAATCCTCAATCCACAGTCCTCAAACCTCAGTTCTGAATCCTCAATCCTGAATCCTCAACCTTCAGCCCTCAGTCCTCAACATTCAGTTGTCAATCCTCAATCCTGAATAGAATATCCTCAATTCACAGCTTTCAATACTCAATACTCAATCTGCAATCCTCAAATCTCTGTCCAGAAACATAAATTCTCATCACTCAACCCTCAACACTCAGTACTCAATGTTCAATCCTCATCCTCAATTCTCAATCTTCAATACTCAATACTGAATCTTCAATTCGCAATCCTCAATCCCCAATCCTCAATCCTCAATCCTCAATCCTCAATCTTCAATCCTCAATACTCAATCTTCAATCCTCAATCCGAAATCCTCAATCCTCATTCGTCAATCCTCAATACCCAATCCTCAATCTTCAATCCTCAATCGTCAATTCTCAAGTCTCAATCCTCAATCCTCAGACCTCAGACATCAATATTCAACACTCAGTCCTCGTCCTCAATCCACAACCCTCAATCCTCAACCCTCAATCTTTAATCATCAATATTCAATCTTCAATCCTCAATCCTCGATCCTCAATCCTCAATGTTCAAACCTCAATACCCAATCCTCAATCCTCAATCCTTAATCCTCAGTCCTCAAACCTCAATCCTGAATCCTCAATCCTGAATCCTCAACCTTCAGCCCTCAGTCCTCAACAATCAGTGGTCAATCCTCAATCCTCAATAGAATATCATGAATTCACAGTTTTCAATACTCAATACTCAACCAGCAATCTTCAAATCTCTATCCACAAACATCAATCCACATCACTCAACCCTCAACACTCAGTCCCCAATCCTCAATATTCAAGCCTCAACCCTCTATACTCAATCCTCAATCCTCAATCTTCAATCCTCAATACTCCATCTTCAATCCTCAATCCTCAATCCTCAATCCTCAATCCTCAATCCTCAATATTCAATCATCAATACTCAATCTTCAATCCTCAATCCTCAATCCTCAATCCTCAATCCTCAATCCTCAATATTCAGCACACAACCCTCATACATGAATCCTCAATACTCAACCATCAATCCTCAATTCTCAATACTCAATAGAATATACTGAATCCTCATGGTTCAATACTCATTCCAAAATATTCAATAATCAAATCTCAATCTTCAAACATCAATCCTCAACACTCAATCCTCAACACTCAGTCCTCTCTCTTCAATCCTCCATCCTCAATCCTCAATCCTCAAGCGTCAATCCTCAATCCTCGATCCTCAACCACTCAATCCTCAGTCCTCAAACCTCAATCCTGAATCCTCAATCCTCAATCCTCAATGTTCAAACCTCAATACCAAATCCTCAGTCTTCAATCCTCAATCCTCAATCCTCAATCCCCAATCCTCAACCCTCAATCCTCAGTCCTCAAACCTCAATCCTGAATCCTCAATCCTGAATCCTCAATCTTCAGCCCTCAGTCCTCAACAATCAGTGGTCAATCCTCAATCCTCAATAGAATATCATGAATTCACAGTTTTCAATACTCAATACTCTACCTGCAATCTTTAAATCTCTATCCACAAACATCAATTCTCATCACTCAACCCTCAACACTGAGTCCCCAATCCTCAATATTCAAGCCTCAATCCTCAATCCTCAATCCACAATCCTCAATCCTCAATCTTCAATCCTCAATCCTCAATCCTCAATCCTCAATCCTCAATCCTCAATCCTCAATCCTCATTCTTCAATCCTCAATACCCAATCCTCAATCTTAAATCCTCAATCCTCAATTCGCAATCCTCAATCCACAATCCTCAGGCCTCAAGTATCAATACTCAACCCTCAGTCCTCGTCCTCAATCCACGACCTTCAATCCTCAATCCTCAATCTTCATTCATCAATATTCAACCTTCAATTCTGAATCCTCAATCCTCAATCCTCAATCCTCAATCCTTAATCCTCAGTCCTCAAACCTCAATCCTGAATCCTCAATCCTGAATCCTCAATCTTCAGCCCTCAGTCCTCAACAATCAGTGGTCAATCCTCAATCCTCAATAGAATATCATGAATTCACAGTTTTCAATACTCAATACTCAACCAGCAATCTTCAAATCTCTATCCACAAACATCAATTCTCATCACTCAACCCTCAACACTCAGCCCCAATCCTCAATATTCAAGCCTCAATCCCCAAATCTCAATCCACAATCCTCAACATTCAATCCTCAATACTCAATCTTCAATCCCCAATCCTCAATCCACAATCCTCAATTCGCAATCCTCAATAGTCAATCTTCAATCCTCAATACTCAATATTCAATCCTCAATCCTCAATCCTCAATCCTCAATCCTCACTCTTCGATCCTCAATACCCAATCCTCAATCTTCAATCCTCAATCCTCAATCCTCAATTCTCAATCCTCAATCCTCTGTCCTTAGTCCTCAAACCTCAATCCTCAACCCTCAGCCCTCATCCTCAATCCTCAATACTCAATCCTCAATCCTCAACCTTCAATCCTCAATACTCAACCTTCAATCCTCAATCCTCAGTCCTCAAACCTCAATTCTGAATCCTCAATCCTGAATCCTCAATCTTCAGCCCTCAGTCCTCAACATTCAGTTGTCAATCCTCAATCCTCAATACACAATCTTCAATCCTCAATCCTCAATCCTCAATCCTCAATCCTCAATCCTCAATCTTAATCTTCAATCCTCAGTACTCAATCTTCAATCCTCAATCCTCAATCCTCAATCCTCAATCCTCAATACTCAATCTTCAATCCTCAATCCTCAATCCACAATCCTCAATCCTCAATCCTCAATCCTCAATCGTCAATCTTCAATCCTCAATGCTCAATCTTCAATCCTCAATCCTCTGTCCTCAATCCTCAATCCTCATTCTTCAATCCTCAATACCCAATCCTCAATCTTAAATCCTCAATCCTCAATTCGCAATCCTCAATCCACAATCCTCAGGCCTCAAGTATCAATACTCAACCCTCAGTCCTCGTCCTCAATCCACGACATTCAATCCTCAATCCTCTATCATCATTCATCAATATTCAACCTTCAATCCTCAATCCTCAATCCTCAATCCTCAATCCTCAATCCACAATGTTCAATCCTCAATACCCGATCCTCAGTCTTCAATCCTCAATCCTCAATCCTCAATACTCAATCTTCAATCCTCAATCCACAGTCCTCAAACCTCAGTTCTGAATCCTCAATCCTGAATCCTCAACCTTCAGCCCTCAGTCCTCAACATTCAGTTGTCAATCCTCAATCCTGAATAGAATATCCTCAATTCACAGCTTTCAATACTCAATACTCAATCTGCAATCCTCAAATCTCTGTCCAGAAACATAAATTCTCATCACTCAACCCTCAACACTCAGTACTCAATGTTCAATCCTCATCCTCAATTCTCAATCTTCAATACTCAATACTGAATCTTCAATTCGCAATCCTCAATCCCCAATCCTCAATCCTCAATCCTCAATCCTCAATCTTCAATCCTCAATACTCAATCTTCAATCCTCAATCCGAAATCCTCAATCCTCATTCGTCAATCCTCAATACCCAATCCTCAATCTTCAATCCTCAATCGTCAATTCTCAAGTCTCAATCCTCAATCCTCAGACCTCAGACATCAATATTCAACACTCAGTCCTCGTCCTCAATCCACAACCCTCAATCCTCAACCCTCAATCTTTAATCATCAATATTCAATCTTCAATCCTCAATCCTCGATCCTCAATCCTCAATCCTCAATCCTCAATCTTCACTCCTCAAACCTCAATCCTCAATCCTCAATGTTCAAACCTCAATACCCAATCCTCAATCCTCAATCCTTAATCCTCAGTCCTCAAACCTCAATCCTGAATCCTCAATCCTGAATCCTCAACCTTCAGCCCTCAGTCCTCAACAATCAGTGGTCAATCCTCAATCCTCAATAGAATATCATGAATTCACAGTTTTCAATACTCAATACTCAACCAGCAATCTTCAAATCTCTATCCACAAACATCAATCCTCATCACTCAACCCTCAACACTCAGTCCCCAATCCTCAATATTCAAGCCTCAACCCTCTATACTCAATCCTCAATCCTCAATCTTCAATCCTCAATACTCCATCTTCAATCCTCAATCCTCAATCCTCAATCCTCAATCCTCAATCCTCAATATTCAATCATCAATACTCAATCTTCAATCCTCAATCCTCAATCCTCAATCCTCAATCCTCAATCCTCAATATTCAGCACACAACCCTCATACATGAATCCTCAATACTCAACCATCAATCCTCAATTCTCAATACTCAATAGAATATACTGAATCCTCATGGTTCAATACTCATTCCAAAATATTCAATAATCAAATCTCAATCTTCAAACATCAATCCTCAACACTCAATCCTCAACACTCAGTCCTCTCTCTTCAATCCTCCATCCTCAATCCTCAATCCTCAAGCGTCAATCCTCAATCCTCGATCCTCAACCACTCAATCCTCAGTCCTCAAACCTCAATCCTGAATCCTCAATCCTCAATCCTCAATGTTCAAACCTCAATACCAAATCCTCAGTCTTCAATCCTCAATCCTCAATCCTCAATCCCCAATCCTCAACCCTCAATCCTCAGTCCTCAAACCTCAATCCTGAATCCTCAATCCTGAATCCTCAATCTTCAGCCCTCAGTCCTCAACAATCAGTGGTCAATCCTCAATCCTCAATAGAATATCATGAATTCACAGTTTTCAATACTCAATACTCTACCTGCAATCTTTAAATCTCTATCCACAAACATCAATTCTCATCACTCAACCCTCAACACTGAGTCCCCAATCCTCAATATTCAAGCCTCAATCCTCAATCCTCAATCCACAATCCTCAATCCTCAATCTTCAATCCTCAATCCTCAATCCTCAATCCTCAATCCTCAATCCTCAATCCTCAATCCTCATTCTTCAATCCTCAATCCTCAATACTCAATCTTCAATCCCCAATCCTCAATCCTCAATCCTCAATTCGCAATCCTCAATAGTCAATCTTCAATCCTCAATACTCAATATTCAATCCTCAATACTCAATCCTCAATCCTCAATCCTCACTCTTCGATCCTCAATACCCAATCCTCAATCTTCAATCCTCAATCCTCAATCCTCAATTCTCAATCCTCAATCCTCTGTCCTTAGTCCTCAAACCTCAATCCTCAATCCTCAGCCCTCATCCTCAATCCTCAATCCTCAATCCTCAATCCTCAACCTTCAATCCTCAATACTCAACCTTCAATCCTCAATCCTCAGTCCTCAAACCTCAATTCTGAATCCTCAATCCTGAATCCTCAATCTTCAGCCCTCAGTCCTCAACATTCAGTTGTCAATCCTCAATCCTCAATACACAATCTTCAATCCTCAATCCTCAATCCTCAATCCTCAATCCTCATTCTTCAATCCTCAATACCCAATCCTCAATCCTCAATCCTCAATCCTCAATCCTCAATCCTCAATCCTCAATCTTAACCTTCAATCCTCAGTACTCAATCTTCAATCCTCAATCCTCAATCCTCAATACTCAATCTTCAATCCTCAATGCTCAGTACTCAAATTTCAATTCTGAATCCTCAATCCGGAACCCTCAATCTTCAGCCCTCAGTCCTCAACAATCGGTTGTCAATCCTCAATCCTCAATAGAATATACTCAATTCACAGTTTTCAATACACAATACTCAATCTGCAATCTTCAAATCTCTATACACAAACATCAATTCTCATCACTCAACCCTCAACACTCAGTCCTCAATGTTCAACCCTCAATCCTCAATTCTCAATCTTCAATCCTCAATACTGAACCTTCAATCCTCAATCCTCAATCCTCAGTCCTCAACCCTCAATCCTCACTCTTAATCTTCAATCCTCAGTACTCAATCTTCAATCCTCAATCCTCAATCCTCAATCCTCAATCCTCAGTCTTCAATCCTCAATACTCAATCTTCAATCCTCAATCCTCAATCCTCAATCCTCAATCCTCAATCCTCAATCTTAATCTTCAATCCTCAGTACTCAATCTTCAATCCTCAATCCTCAATCCTCAATCCTCAATCCTCAATACTCAATCTTCAATCCTCAATCCTCAATCCACAATCCTCAATCCTCAATCCTCAATCCTCAATCGTCAATATTCAATCCTCAATGCTCAATCTTCAATCCTCAATCCTCTGTCCTCAATCCTCAATCCTCATTCTTCAATCCTCAATACCCAATCCTCAATCTTAAATCCTCAATCCTCAATTCGCAATCCTCAATCCACAATCCTCAGGCCTCAAGTATCAATACTCAACCCTCAGTCCTCGTCCTCAATCCACGACATTCAATCCTCAATCCTCTATCATCATTCATCAATATTCAACCTTCAATCCTCAATCCTCAATCCTCAATCCTCAATCCTCAATCCACAATGTTCAATCCTCAATACCCGATCCTCAGTCTTCAATCCTCAATCCTCAATCCTCAATACTCAATCTTCAATCCTCAATCCACAGTCCTCAAACCTCAGTTCTGAATCCTCAATCCTGAATCCTCAACCTTCAGCCCTCAGTCCTCAACATTCAGTTGTCAATCCTCAATCCTGAATAGAATATCCTCAATTCACAGCTTTCAATACTCAATACTCAATCTGCAATCCTCAAATCTCTGTCCAGAAACATAAATTCTCATCACTCAACCCTCAACACTCAGTACTCAATGTTCAATCCTCATCCTCAATTCTCAATCTTCAATACTCAATACTGAATCTTCAATTCGCAATCCTCAATCCCCAATCCTCAATCCTCAATCCTCAATCCTCAATCTTCAATCCTCAATACTCAATCTTCAATCCTCAATCCGAAATCCTCAATCCTCATTCGTCAATCCTCAATACCCAATCCTCAATCTTCAATCCTCAATCGTCAATTCTCAAGTCTCAATCCTCAATCCTCAGACCTCAGACATCAATATTCAACACTCAGTCCTCGTCCTCAATCCACAACCCTCAATCCTCAACCCTCAATCTTTAATCATCAATATTCAATCTTCAATCCTCAATCCTCGATCCTCAATCCTCAATGTTCAAACCTCAATACCCAATCCTCAATCCTCAATCCTTAATCCTCAGTCCTCAAACCTCAATCCTGAATCCTCAATCCTGAATCCTCAACCTTCAGCCCTCAGTCCTCAACAATCAGTGGTCAATCCTCAATCCTCAATAGAATATCATGAATTCACAGTTTTCAATACTCAATACTCAACCAGCAATCTTCAAATCTCTATCCACAAACATCAATCCTCATCACTCAACCCTCAACACTCAGTCCCCAATCCTCAATATTCAAGCCTCAACCCTCTATACTCAATCCTCAATCCTCAATCTTCAATCCTCAATACTCCATCTTCAATCCTCAATCCTCAATCCTCAATCCTCAATCCTCAATCCTCAATATTCAATCATCAATACTCAATCTTCAATCCTCAATCCTCAATCCTCAATCCTCAATCCTCAATCCTCAATATTCAGCACACAACCCTCATACATGAATCCTCAATACTCAACCATCAATCCTCAATTCTCAATACTCAATAGAATATACTGAATCCTCATGGTTCAATACTCATTCCAAAATATTCAATAATCAAATCTCAATCTTCAAACATCAATCCTCAACACTCAATCCTCAACACTCAGTCCTCTCTCTTCAATCCTCCATCCTCAATCCTCAATCCTCAAGCGTCAATCCTCAATCCTCGATCCTCAACCACTCAATCCTCAGTCCTCAAACCTCAATCCTGAATCCTCAATCCTCAATCCTCAATGTTCAAACCTCAATACCAAATCCTCAGTCTTCAATCCTCAATCCTCAATCCTCAATCCCCAATCCTCAACCCTCAATCCTCAGTCCTCAAACCTCAATCCTGAATCCTCAATCCTGAATCCTCAATCTTCAGCCCTCAGTCCTCAACAATCAGTGGTCAATCCTCAATCCTCAATAGAATATCATGAATTCACAGTTTTCAATACTCAATACTCTACCTGCAATCTTTAAATCTCTATCCACAAACATCAATTCTCATCACTCAACCCTCAACACTGAGTCCCCAATCCTCAATATTCAAGCCTCAATCCTCAATCCTCAATCCACAATCCTCAATCCTCAATCTTCAATCCTCAATCCTCAATCCTCAATCCTCAATCCTCAATCCTCAATCCTCAATCCTCATTCTTCAATCCTCAATACCCAATCCTCAATCTTAAATCCTCAATCCTCAATTCGCAATCCTCAATCCACAATCCTCAGGCCTCAAGTATCAATACTCAACCCTCAGTCCTCGTCCTCAATCCACGACCTTCAATCCTCAATCCTCAATCTTCATTCATCAATATTCAACCTTCAATTCTGAATCCTCAATCCTCAATCCTCAATCCTCAATCCTTAATCCTCAGTCCTCAAACCTCAATCCTGAATCCTCAATCCTGAATCCTCAATCTTCAGCCCTCAGTCCTCAACAATCAGTGGTCAATCCTCAATCCTCAATAGAATATCATGAATTCACAGTTTTCAATACTCAATACTCAACCAGCAATCTTCAAATCTCTATCCACAAACATCAATTCTCATCACTCAACCCTCAACACTCAGCCCCAATCCTCAATATTCAAGCCTCAATCCCCAAATCTCAATCCACAATCCTCAACATTCAATCCTCAATACTCAATCTTCAATCCCCAATCCTCAATCCACAATCCTCAATTCGCAATCCTCAATAGTCAATCTTCAATCCTCAATACTCAATATTCAATCCTCAATCCTCAATCCTCAATCCTCAATCCTCACTCTTCGATCCTCAATACCCAATCCTCAATCTTCAATCCTCAATCCTCAATCCTCAATTCTCAATCCTCAATCCTCTGTCCTTAGTCCTCAAACCTCAATCCTCAACCCTCAGCCCTCATCCTCAATCCTCAATACTCAATCCTCAATCCTCAACCTTCAATCCTCAATACTCAACCTTCAATCCTCAATCCTCAGTCCTCAAACCTCAATTCTGAATCCTCAATCCTGAATCCTCAATCTTCAGCCCTCAGTCCTCAACATTCAGTTGTCAATCCTCAATCCTCAATACACAATCTTCAATCCTCAATCCTCAATCCTCAATCCTCAATCCTCATTCTTCAATCCTCAATACCCAATCCTCAATCCTCAATCCTCAATCCTCAATCCTCAATCCTCAATCCTCAATCCTCAATCGTCAATCTTCAATCCTCAATCCTCAATCCTCAATCCTGAATCCTCAATCCTCAATCTTAATCTTCAAGCCTCAATCCTCAATACTCAATCCTCAATCCTCAATCTTCAATCCTCAATACTCAATCTTCAATCCTCAATCCTCAATCCTCAATCCTCAATCCTCAATCCTCAATCCTCAATCCTCAATCCTCAATCCTCAATCCTCAGTCCTCAACCCTCAATCCTCACTCTTAATCTTCAATCCTCAGTACTCAATCTTCAATCCTCAATCCTCAATCTTCAATCCTCAATCCTCAATCTTCAATCCTCAATACTCAACCTTCAATCATCAATTCTCAATCCTCAGTCCTCAATCCTCAATCCTCAATCCTAATCTTCAATCCTCAGTACTCAATCTTCAATCCTCAATCCTCAATCCTCAATCCTCAATCCTCAATCCTCAATCCTCAATCTTCAATCCTCAATACTCAATCTTCAATCCTCAATCCCCAATCCTCAATACTCAATCCTCAATCCTGAATCCTCAATCCTCAATCTTCAATCCTCAATGCTCAGTCCTCAAATTTCAATTCTGAATCCTCAATCCGGAACCCTCAATCTTCAGCCCTCAGCCCTCAACAATCTGTTGTCAATCCTCAATCCTCAATAGAATATACTCAATTCACAGTTTTGAATACTCAATACTCAATCTGCAATCTTCAAATCTCTATCCACAAACATCAATTCTCATCACTCAACCCTCAACACTCAGTCCTCAATGTTCAATCCTCAATCCTCAATTCTCAATCTTCAATCCTCAATACTGAACCTTCAATCCTCAATCCTCAATCGTCAGTCCTCAATCCTCAATTCTCAATCTTAATCTTCAACCCTCAGTACTCAATCTTCAACCCTCAATCCTCAATGCTCAATCCTCAATCCTCAATCCTCAATCCTCAATACTCAATCTTCAATCCTCAATCCCCAATCCTCAATCCTCAATCCTCAATCCTCAATCCTCAATCCTCAAATTTCAATTCTGAATCCTCAATCCGGAACCCTCAATCTTCAGCCCTCAGTCCTCAACAATCAGTTGTCAATCCTCAATCCTCAATAGAATATACTCAATTCACAGTTTTCAATACTCAATACTCAATATGCAATCTTCAAATCTCTATCCACAAACATCAATTCTCACCACTCAACCCTCAACACTCAGTCCTCAATGTTCAATCCTCAATCCTCAATACTCAATCTTCAATCCCCAATACTGAACCTTCAATCCCCAATCCTCCATCCTCAGTCCTCAATCCTCAATCCTCAATCTTAATCTTCAATCCTCAGTACTCAATCTTCAATCCTCAATCCTCAATCCTCAATCCTCAATCCTCAATCTTCAATCCTCAATACTCAATCTTCAATCCTCAATCCTCAATCCTCACTCCTCAATCCTCAATCCTCAATCTTAATCTTCAATCCTCAATCCTCAATCCTCAATCCTCAATCTTCAATCCTCAATACTCAATCCTCAATCCTCAATCCTAAATCCTCAATCCTCAATCCTCAATCCGCAATCCTCAATCGTCAACCTTCAATCCTCAATACTCAATCTTCAAACCTCAATCCTCTGTCCTCAATCCTCAATCCTCATTCTTCAATCCTAATTACCCAATCCTCAATCTTAAATCCTCAATCCTCAATTCGCAACCCTCAATCCTCAATCCTCCGGCCTCAAGTATCAATAATCAACCCTCAGTCCTCGTCCTAAATCCACGACATTCAATCCTCAATCCTCAATCTTCATTCATCAATATTCAGTCCTCAATCCTCAATCCTCACTCTTAAACTTCAATCCTCAGTACTCAATCTTCAATCCTCAATCCTCATTCTTCGATCCTCAATACCCAATCCTCGATCTTCAATCCTCAATCCTCAATCCTCAATTCTCTATCCTCAATCCTCCGTCCTTAGTCCTCAAACCTCAATCCTCAATCCTCAGCCCTCATCCTCAATCCTCAATCCAAAATCCTCAATCCTCAGTCTTCAATCCTCAATACTCAATCTACAATCCTCAATCCTCAGACCTCAAACCTCAATTCTGAATCCTCAATCCTGAATCCTCAATATTCAGCCCTCAGTCCTCAACATTCAGTTGTCAATCCTCAATCCTCAATAGAATATCCTCAATTCACAGCTTTCAATACTCAATACTCAACCTGCAATCTTCAAATCTCTATCCAGAAACATAAATTCTCATCACTCAACCCTCAACACCCAGTACTCAATGTTCAATCCTCATCCTCAATTCTGAATCTCCAATCCTCAGTACTGAATCTTCAATTCGCAATCCTCAATCCCCAATCCTCAATCCTCAATCCTCAATCCTCAATCTTCAATCCTCAATACTCAATCTTCAATCCTCAATCCGCAATCCTCAATCATAATTCGTCAATCCTCAATACCCAATCCTCAATCTTCAATCCTCAATCCTCAATTCTCAATTCTCAATCCTCAATCCTCAGACCTCAGACATCAATATTCAACACTCAGTCCTCGTCCTCAGTCCACAACCCTCAATCCTCAACCCTCAATCTTTAATCATCAATATTCAATCTTCAATACTCAATCCTCGATCCTCAATTCTCAATCCTCAATCCTCAATCTACACTCCTCAAACCTCAATCCTCAATCCTCAATGTTCAAACCTCATTACACAATCCTCAGTCTTCAATCCTCAATCCTCAATCATCAATCCTCAATCCTCAATCCTCAATGTTCAATCCTACTTACCCGATCCTCAGGCTTCAATCCTCAATCCTCAATCCTCAATCCTCAATAGAATATCATGATTTCACAGTTTACAATACTCAATACTCAACCTGCAATCTTCAAATCTCTATCCACAAACATCAATTCTCATCACTCAACCCTCAACACTCAGTCCCCAATCCTCAATATTCAAGCCTCAATCCTCAATCCTCAATCCACAATCCTCAACCTTCAATCCTCAATACTCAATCTTCAATCCTCAATCCCCAACCCTCAATCCTCAATTCGCAATCCTCAATAGTCTATCTTCAATCCTCAATACTCAATATTCAATCCTCAATCCTCAATCCTCAATCCTCAATCATCATTCTTCAATCCTCAATACCCTATCCTCAATCTTCAATCCTCAATCCTCAATCCTCAATACCCAATCCTCAATCTTCAATCCTCAATCCTCAATCCTCAACTCTCAATCCTCAATCCTCAATCCTCAGACCTCAAACATAAATGTTCAACCCTCAGTCCTCGTCCTCAATCCACAACCCTCAATCATCAATCCTCAATCCTCAATCCTCAATCTTCAATCCACAACCCTCAATTCTCAATCCTCAATCCTCAATCTTCAATCTTCAATCCTCAATGCACAATCTTCAATCCTCAATCCTCAATCCTCAATCCTCAATCCTCAATATTCAATCCTCAATACTCAATGTTCAATCCTCAATCCTCAATACTCAATCCCCAATCCTCATTCTTCAATCCTCATTCTTCAATCCTCAATACCCAATCCTCAATCTTCAATCCTCAATCCTCAATCCTCAGTTCGCAATCCTCAATCCTCAATCCTCAGACCTCAGGCATCAACACTCAACCCTCAGTCCTCGTTCTCAATCCACAACCCTCAACCCTCAATCCTCGATCCTCAATATTCAATCATCAATATTCAATCTTCAATCCTCAATCCTCAATCCTCAATACTCAAACCTCAATCCTCAATGTTCTATCCTCAATACGCAATCCTCAATCTTCAATCCTCAATACTCAATCCTCAATCCTCAATCCTCAATCCTCAATCTTAATCTTCAATCCTCAGTACTCAATCTTCAATCCTCAATCCTCAATCCTCAATCCTCAATCCTCAATCCTCAATCTCTAATCCTCAATACTCAATCTTCAATCCTCAATCCTCAATACTCAATCTTCAATCCTCAATCCTCAATACTCAATACTCAATCCTCATTCTTCAATCCTCAATCCTCAATCCTCAATCCTCAATCCTCAATCCTCAATCTTAATCTTCAATCCTCAACCCTCAATCCTCAATCCTCAATCCTCAAACCCCAATCTTCAATCCTCAGTCCCAAATCCTCAATCTTCAATACTCACTCCTCTATCCTCAATCTTCAATCCTCAATACTCAGTCTTCAACACTCAATCCTCAATCCTCAATCCTCAATCCTCATTCTTCAATCCTCTATCCTCAATCCTCAATCCTCAATCCTCGATCCTCAATCTTCAATCCTCAATACTCAATCTTCAATCCTCCATCCTCAATCCTCAATCCTCAATCCTCAATCCTCAATCGTCAGGCTTCTATGCACAATACACAATATTCAATCCTCAATCCTCAATCCTCAATCCTCAATCCTCATTCTTCAATCCTCAATACCCAATCCTCAATCTTCAATCCTCAATCCCCAATCCTCAATTCTCAATTCTCAATCCTCAGTCCTCAGTCCTCAAACCTCAATCCTCAACCCTCAGACCTCATCCTCAATCCTTAATCGACAATCCTCAATCCTCAGTCTTCTATCCTCAATACTCAATCTTCAATCCTGAATCCTCAGACTTCAAACATCAATACTCAACCCTCAGTCCTCGTCCTCAATCCACAACCCTCAATCCTCAATCCTCAATATTCAGTCATTAATATTCAACCTTCAATCCTCAATCCTCAATCCTCTATCCTCAACACTCAATCCTCAATGTTCAATCTTCAATACCCAATCATCAGGCTTCAATTCTCTATCCTCAATCCTCAATCCTCACCCTCAATGCTCAATCCTCAGTCCTCAAACCTCAATCCTGAAGCCACAATCCTGAACCCCCAATATTCAGCCCTCAGACCTCAACAATCAGTTGTGAATCCTCAATCCTCAATAGAATATCCTCAATTCACAGGTTTCAATACTCAATACTCAGCCTGCAATCTTCAAATCTCTATCCATAAACATCAATTCTCATCACTCAACCCTCAACACTCAGTCCTCAATGCTCAATCCTCAATCGTCAATCCTCAATCCCCAATCCTCAATCTTCAATTCTCAATCCTCAATCCTCAATCCTCAGTCCTCAATCCTCGATCCTCAATACTCAATCTTCAATCCTCAATCCTCAATCCTCAATCCTCAATTCTCAATCCTCAATCCTCAATCCTCAATCTTCAATCCTCAATACTCAATCTGCAATCCGCAATCCTCGGTCCTCACTCCTCAACCCTCATTCTTCAATCCTCAATACCGAATCCTCAATCTTCAATCCTCAATCCTCAATCCTCAGTTCTCAATCCTCAATCCTGAATCCTTAGACTTCAAACATCAATACTCAACCCTCAGTCCTCGTCCTCAATCCACAACACTCAGTCCTCAATCCTCAATATTCAGTCATTAATATTCAACCTTCAATCCTCAATCCTCAATCCTCTATCCTCAACACTCAATCCTCAATGTTCAATCTTCAACACCCAATCATCAGTCTTCAATCCTCTATCCTCAATCCTCAATCCTCAATCCTCAATCCTCTGTCCTCAAACCTCAATCCTGAATCCTCAACCCGGAATCCTCAATCTTCAGCCCTAAGTCCTCAACAATCAGTTGTGAATACTCAATCCTCAATAGAATATCCTCAATTCACAGTTTTCAATACTCAATACTCAATCTGAAATCTTCAGACCTCTATCCACAAACATCAATTCTCATCACTCAACCCTCAATACTCAGTCCCCAATCCCCAATCTTCAATCCTCAATCCTCAATCCTCAATCCTCAACCTTAATCTTCAATCCTCAGTACTCAATCTTCAATCCTCAAATCTAAATCCTCAATACTCAATCCTCACTCTTCAATCCTCAACACCCAATCCTCAATCTTCAATCCTCAATCCTCAATCCTCAATTCTCAATGCTCAGTCCTCAATCCTCAGACCTCAAACAGCAATACTCAACCCTCAGTCCTCGTCCTCAATCCACAACCATCAATCCTCAATCCTCAATCTTCAATCATCAGTATTCAATCTTCAGTCCTCAATCCTCAATCCTCAATCCTCAATCCTTAATCCTCAATGTTCAATCCGCAATACCCAATCCTCAATCTTCTATCCGCAATCCTCAATCCTCAATCCTCAATCCTCAATCCTCAATCCTCAATCTTCAATCCTCAATACTCCATCTTCAATCCTCAATCCTCAATCATCAATCCTCAATCCTCATCCTTCAATCCTCAACACCCAATCCTCAATCTTCAATCCTCAATCCTCAATCCTCAATTCTCAATCCTCAATCCTCAATCCTCAGACCTCAAACATCAATACTCAACCCTCAGTCCTCGTCCTCAATACACAACCCTCAATCCTCGATCCTCAATCTTCAATCATCAATATTCAATCTTCAATCCTCAATCCTCAATCCTCAATACGCAATCCTCAGTCCTCAATACTCAATCCTCAATCCTCAATGTTCTATTCTCAATACGCAATCCCCAATCTTCAATCCTCAGTCCCAAATCCTCAATCTTCAATACTCACTCCTCAATCCTCAATCTTGAATCCTCAATACTGAGTCCTCAATCCTCAATCCCCAATCCCCAATCCTCAATCCTCATTCTTCAATCCTCAACACCCAATCCTCAATCTTCAATCCTCAATCCTCAATCCTCAATTCTCAATCCTCAATCCTCAATCCTCAATCCTCAATCCTCAATCCTCAATGGTCAACCCGCAATACCCAATCCTCAACCTTCTATCCGCAATACTCAATCCTCAATACTCAATCCTCAATCCTCAATCCTCAATCCTCAATCTTCAATCCTCAATACTCAATCTTCAATCCTCTATCCTCAATCCTCAATACCCAATCCTCATTCTTCAATCCTCAACACCCAATCCTCAATCTTCAATCCTCAATCCTCAATCCTCAATTCCCAATCCTCATTCCTCAATCCTCAGACCTCAAACATCAATACTCAACCCTCAGTCCTCGTCCTCAATCCACAACCCTCAATCCTCGATCCTCAATCTTCAATCATCAATATTCAATCTTCAATCCTCAATCCTCAATCCTCAATACTCAATCCTCAATCCTCAATGTTCTATCCTCAATACGCAATCCTCAACCTTCAATCCTCAATCCTCAATCCTCAATCCTCAATCCTCAATCCTCAATCCTCAGTCCTCAATCCTCATTCCTGAATCCACAATCCTGAACCCTCAATATTCAGCCCTCAGTCCTCAACAATCAGTTGTGAATACTCAATCCTCAATAGAATATCCTGAGTTCACAGGTTTCAATACTCAATACTCAGCCTGCAATCTTCAAATCTCTATCCACAAACATCAATTCTCATCACTCAACCCTCAATATTCAACGCACAACCCTCAACCATCAATCCTCAATACTCAACCATCAATCCTCAATTCTCAGACTCAATAGAATATCCTGAATTCTCATGGTTCAGTACTCAATCCACAATATCCAATAATCAAATCTCAATCCTCAAACATCAATTCTCAACACTCAATCCTCAACACTCAGTCCTCTCTCTTCAATCCTCCATCCTCAATCCTCAATCCTCAAGCGTCAATCCTCAATCCTCAATCCTCAACCCTCAATCCTCAGTCCTCAAACCTGAATCCTGAATCCTCAAACCGGAATCCTCAATCTTCAGCCCTAAGTCCTCAACCATCGGTTGTGAATCCTCAATCCTCAATAGAATATCCTCAATTCACAGTTTTCAATACTCAATACTCAATCTGCAATCTTCAGACCTCTATCCACAAACATCAATTCTCATCACTCAACCCTCAATACTCAGACCCCAATCCCCAATCTTCAATCCTCAATCCTGAATCCTCAATCCTCAGCCTTAATCTTCAATCCTCAGTACTCAATCTTCAATCCTCAATCCTAAATCCTCAATTCCCAATCCTCATTCTTCAATCCTCAACACACAATCCTCAATCTTCAATCCTCAAACCTCAATCCTCAGTCCTCAAACCTCAATCCTGAATCCACAATCCTGAACCCCCAATATTCAGCCCTCAGACCTCAACAATCAGTTGTGTATCCTCAATCGTCAATAGAATATCCTCAATTCACAGGTTTCAATACTCAATACTCAGCCTGCAATCTTCAAATCTCTATCCACAAACATCAATTCTCATCACTCAACCCTCAATATTCAACGCACAACCCTCAACCATCAATCCTCAGTCCTCAAAACTCAATCCCTAATCCTCAATCCTGAATCCTCAATCTTCAGCCCTTAGTCCTCAACAATCAATTGTCAATCCTCAGTCCACCATAGAATATCCTCAATTCACAGTTTTCAATACTCAATCCCTATTCTTCAATCTTCAAAACTCAATCCACAAACATCAATTCTCATCACTCAACCCTCAACACTGAGTCCTCAATCTTCAATCCTCAATCATCAATCCTCAATCTTCAATCCTCAATACTCAATCTTCAATCCTCCATCCTCAATCCTCAATCCTCAATCCTCAATCCTCAATCGTCAGGCTTCAATGCTCAATCCTCAATCTTCAATCCTCAATCCTCAATCCTCAACTCTCAATCCTCAATCCTCAATCCTCAGACCTCAAACATAAATGTTCAACCCTCAGTCCTCGTCCTCAATCCACAACCCTCAATCATCAATCCTCAATCCTCAATCCTCAATCTTCAATCCACAACCCTCAATTCTCAATCCTCAATCCTCAATCTTCAATCTTCAATCCTCAATGCACAATCTTCAATCCTCAATCCTCAATCCTCAATCCTCAATCCTCAATATTCAATCCTCAATACTCAATGTTCAATCCTCAATCCTCAATACTCAATCCCCAATCCTCATTCTTCAATCCTCATTCTTCAATCCTCAATACCCAATCCTCAATCTTCAATCCTCAATCCTCAATCCTCAGTTCGCAATCCTCAATCCTCAATCCTCAGACCTCAGGCATCAACACTCAACCCTCAGTCCTCGTTCTCAATCCACAACCCTCAACCCTCAATCCTCGATCCTCAATATTCAATCATCAATATTCAATCTTCAATCCTCAATCCTCAATCCTCAATACTCAAACCTCAATCCTCAATGTTCTATCCTCAATACGCAATCCTCAATCTTCAATCCTCAATACTCAATCCTCAATCCTCAATCCTCAATCCTCAATCTTAATCTTCAATCCTCAGTACTCAATCTTCAATCCTCAATCCTCAATCCTCAATCCTCAATCCTCAATCCTCAATCTCTAATCCTCAATACTCAATCTTCAATCCTCAATCCTCAATACTCAATCTTCAATCCTCAATCCTCAATACTCAATACTCAATCCTCATTCTTCAATCCTCAATCCTCAATCCTCAATCCTCAATCCTCAATCCTCAATCTTAATCTTCAATCCTCAACCCTCAATCCTCAATCCTCAATCCTCAAACCCCAATCTTCAATCCTCAGTCCCAAATCCTCAATCTTCAATACTCACTCCTCTATCCTCAATCTTCAATCCTCAATACTCAGTCTTCAACACTCAATCCTCAATCCTCAATCCTCAATCCTCATTCTTCAATCCTCTATCCTCAATCCTCAATCCTCAATCCTCGATCCTCAATCTTCAATCCTCAATACTCAATCTTCAATCCTCCATCCTCAATCCTCAATCCTCAATCCTCAATCCTCAATCGTCAGGCTTCTATGCACAATACACAATATTCAATCCTCAATCCTCAATCCTCAATCCTCAATCCTCATTCTTCAATCCTCAATACCCAATCCTCAATCTTCAATCCTCAATCCCCAATCCTCAATTCTCAATTCTCAATCCTCAGTCCTCAGTCCTCAAACCTCAATCCTCAACCCTCAGACCTCATCCTCAATCCTTAATCGACAATCCTCAATCCTCAGTCTTCTATCCTCAATACTCAATCTTCAATCCTGAATCCTCAGACTTCAAACATCAATACTCAACCCTCAGTCCTCGTCCTCAATCCACAACCCTCAATCCTCAATCCTCAATATTCAGTCATTAATATTCAACCTTCAATCCTCAATCCTCAATCCTCTATCCTCAACACTCAATCCTCAATGTTCAATCTTCAATACCCAATCATCAGGCTTCAATTCTCTATCCTCAATCCTCAATCCTCACCCTCAATGCTCAATCCTCAGTCCTCAAACCTCAATCCTGAAGCCACAATCCTGAACCCCCAATATTCAGCCCTCAGACCTCAACAATCAGTTGTGAATCCTCAATCCTCAATAGAATATCCTCAATTCACAGGTTTCAATACTCAATACTCAGCCTGCAATCTTCAAATCTCTATCCATAAACATCAATTCTCATCACTCAACCCTCAACACTCAGTCCTCAATGCTCAATCCTCAATCGTCAATCCTCAATCCCCAATCCTCAATCTTCAATTCTCAATCCTCAATCCTCAATCCTCAGTCCTCAATCCTCGATCCTCAATACTCAATCTTCAATCCTCAATCCTCAATCCTCAATCCTCAATTCTCAATCCTCAATCCTCAATCCTCAATCTTCAATCCTCAATACTCAATCTGCAATCCGCAATCCTCGGTCCTCACTCCTCAACCCTCATTCTTCAATCCTCAATACCGAATCCTCAATCTTCAATCCTCAATCCTCAATCCTCAGTTCTCAATCCTCAATCCTGAATCCTTAGACTTCAAACATCAATACTCAACCCTCAGTCCTCGTCCTCAATCCACAACACTCAGTCCTCAATCCTCAATATTCAGTCATTAATATTCAACCTTCAATCCTCAATCCTCAATCCTCTATCCTCAACACTCAATCCTCAATGTTCAATCTTCAACACCCAATCATCAGTCTTCAATCCTCTATCCTCAATCCTCAATCCTCAATCCTCAATCCTCTGTCCTCAAACCTCAATCCTGAATCCTCAACCCGGAATCCTCAATCTTCAGCCCTAAGTCCTCAACAATCAGTTGTGAATACTCAATCCTCAATAGAATATCCTCAATTCACAGTTTTCAATACTCAATACTCAATCTGAAATCTTCAGACCTCTATCCACAAACATCAATTCTCATCACTCAACCCTCAATACTCAGTCCCCAATCCCCAATCTTCAATCCTCAATCCTCAATCCTCAATCCTCAACCTTAATCTTCAATCCTCAGTACTCAATCTTCAATCCTCAAATCTAAATCCTCAATACTCAATCCTCACTCTTCAATCCTCAACACCCAATCCTCAATCTTCAATCCTCAATCCTCAATCCTCAATTCTCAATGCTCAGTCCTCAATCCTCAGACCTCAAACAGCAATACTCAACCCTCAGTCCTCGTCCTCAATCCACAACCATCAATCCTCAATCCTCAATCTTCAATCATCAGTATTCAATCTTCAGTCCTCAATCCTCAATCCTCAATCCTCAATCCTTAATCCTCAATGTTCAATCCGCAATACCCAATCCTCAATCTTCTATCCGCAATCCTCAATCCTCAATCCTCAATCCTCAATCCTCAATCCTCAATCTTCAATCCTCAATACTCCATCTTCAATCCTCAATCCTCAATCATCAATCCTCAATCCTCATCCTTCAATCCTCAACACCCAATCCTCAATCTTCAATCCTCAATCCTCAATCCTCAATTCTCAATCCTCAATCCTCAATCCTCAGACCTCAAACATCAATACTCAACCCTCAGTCCTCGTCCTCAATACACAACCCTCAATCCTCGATCCTCAATCTTCAATCATCAATATTCAATCTTCAATCCTCAATCCTCAATCCTCAATACGCAATCCTCAGTCCTCAATACTCAATCCTCAATCCTCAATGTTCTATTCTCAATACGCAATCCCCAATCTTCAATCCTCAGTCCCAAATCCTCAATCTTCAATACTCACTCCTCAATCCTCAATCTTGAATCCTCAATACTGAGTCCTCAATCCTCAATCCCCAATCCCCAATCCTCAATCCTCATTCTTCAATCCTCAACACCCAATCCTCAATCTTCAATCCTCAATCCTCAATCCTCAATTCTCAATCCTCAATCCTCAATCCTCAATCCTCAATCCTCAATCCTCAATGGTCAACCCGCAATACCCAATCCTCAACCTTCTATCCGCAATACTCAATCCTCAATACTCAATCCTCAATCCTCAATCCTCAATCCTCAATCTTCAATCCTCAATACTCAATCTTCAATCCTCTATCCTCAATCCTCAATACCCAATCCTCATTCTTCAATCCTCAACACCCAATCCTCAATCTTCAATCCTCAATCCTCAATCCTCAATTCCCAATCCTCATTCCTCAATCCTCAGACCTCAAACATCAATACTCAACCCTCAGTCCTCGTCCTCAATCCACAACCCTCAATCCTCGATCCTCAATCTTCAATCATCAATATTCAATCTTCAATCCTCAATCCTCAATCCTCAATACTCAATCCTCAATCCTCAATGTTCTATCCTCAATACGCAATCCTCAACCTTCAATCCTCAATCCTCAATCCTCAATCCTCAATCCTCAATCCTCAATCCTCAGTCCTCAATCCTCATTCCTGAATCCACAATCCTGAACCCTCAATATTCAGCCCTCAGTCCTCAACAATCAGTTGTGAATACTCAATCCTCAATAGAATATCCTGAGTTCACAGGTTTCAATACTCAATACTCAGCCTGCAATCTTCAAATCTCTATCCACAAACATCAATTCTCATCACTCAACCCTCAATATTCAACGCACAACCCTCAACCATCAATCCTCAATACTCAACCATCAATCCTCAATTCTCAGACTCAATAGAATATCCTGAATTCTCATGGTTCAGTACTCAATCCACAATATCCAATAATCAAATCTCAATCCTCAAACATCAATTCTCAACACTCAATCCTCAACACTCAGTCCTCTCTCTTCAATCCTCCATCCTCAATCCTCAATCCTCAAGCGTCAATCCTCAATCCTCAATCCTCAACCCTCAATCCTCAGTCCTCAAACCTGAATCCTGAATCCTCAAACCGGAATCCTCAATCTTCAGCCCTAAGTCCTCAACCATCGGTTGTGAATCCTCAATCCTCAATAGAATATCCTCAATTCACAGTTTTCAATACTCAATACTCAATCTGCAATCTTCAGACCTCTATCCACAAACATCAATTCTCATCACTCAACCCTCAATACTCAGACCCCAATCCCCAATCTTCAATCCTCAATCCTGAATCCTCAATCCTCAGCCTTAATCTTCAATCCTCAGTACTCAATCTTCAATCCTCAATCCTAAATCCTCAATTCCCAATCCTCATTCTTCAATCCTCAACACACAATCCTCAATCTTCAATCCTCAAACCTCAATCCTCAGTCCTCAAACCTCAATCCTGAATCCACAATCCTGAACCCCCAATATTCAGCCCTCAGACCTCAACAATCAGTTGTGTATCCTCAATCGTCAATAGAATATCCTCAATTCACAGGTTTCAATACTCAATACTCAGCCTGCAATCTTCAAATCTCTATCCACAAACATCAATTCTCATCACTCAACCCTCAATATTCAACGCACAACCCTCAACCATCAATCCTCAGTCCTCAAAACTCAATCCCTAATCCTCAATCCTGAATCCTCAATCTTCAGCCCTTAGTCCTCAACAATCAATTGTCAATCCTCAGTCCACCATAGAATATCCTCAATTCACAGTTTTCAATACTCAATCCCTATTCTTCAATCTTCAAAACTCAATCCACAAACATCAATTCTCATCACTCAACCCTCAACACTGAGTCCTCAATCTTCAATCCTCAATCATCAATCCTCAATCTTCAATCCTCAATACTCAATCTTCAATCCTCCATCCTCAATCCTCAATCCTCAATCCTCAATCCTCAATCGTCAGGCTTCAATGCTCAATACTCAATCTTCAATCCTCAATCCTCAATCCTCAATCCTCAATCATCATTCTTCAATTCTCAATACCCAATCCTCAATCTTCAATCCTCAATCCTCAATTCTCAATCCTCAATCCTCAGTCATCAGTCCTCAAACCTCAAACCTCAACCCCCAGCCCTCATCCTCAATCCTTAATCGACAATCCTCAATCCTCAATCTTCTATCCTCAATACTCAATCTTGAATCCTGAATCCTCAGTCCTCAATGTTCAATCCTCAATCCTCAATTATCAATCTTCAATCCTCAATTCTCAATCTTCGGTCCTCAATCTTGAATCCTCAGTCCCCAATTCTCAATCTTCTATCCTCAATCCTCAATCCTCCCATCGTCAATCCTCAATACTCAGTCCGCAATCCTCAATCGTCAATACTCAATCCTCAATCCTCAATCGTCAATCCTCAATACTCAATCTTCAATCCTCAATCCTCAATCCTCAATCCTCAATCCTCAATCCTCAATCCTCAATCGTCAATCTTCAATCCTCAATACTCAATCTTCAATCCTCAATCCTGAATCCTCAATCCTAAATCCTCAATCCTCAATCCTCAATCCTCAAACCCCAATCTTCAATCCCTAGTCCCAAATCCTCAATCTTCAATACTCACTTCTCAATCCTCAATCTTCTATCCTCAATACTCAGTCTTCAATCCTCAATCCTCAATCCTCATTCTTCAATCCTCAATCCTCAATCCTCAATCCTCAATACTCGATCCTCAACCTTCAATCCTCATTACTCAATCTTCAATCCTCCATCCTCAATCCTCAATCCTCAATCCTCAATCCTGAATCGTCAGGCTTCAATGCTCAATACTCAATCTTCAATCCTCAATCCTCAATCCTCAATCCTCAATCCTCAATCCTCATTCTTCAATCCTCAATACCCAATCCTCAATCTTCAATCCTCAATCCTCAATCCTCAATTCTCAATCCTCAATCCTCAGTCCTCAGTCCTCAAACCTCAATCCTCAACCCTCAGCCCTCATCCTCAATCCTTAATCGACAATCCTCAATCCTCAATCTTCTATCCTCAATACTCAATCTTCAATCCTGAATCCTCAGTCCTCAATGTTCAATCCTCAATCCTCAATTATCAATCTTCAATCCTCAATTCTCAATCTTCGACCCTCAATCTTGAATCCTCAGTCCCCAATTCTCAATCTTCTATCCTCAATCCTCAATCCTCAATCTTCAATCCTCAATACTCAATCTTCAATCCTCAATCCTCAATCCTCAATCCTCAATCCTCAATCCTCAATCCTCAGTCGTCAATCTTCAATCCTCAATACTCAATCTTCAGTCCTCAATCCTCAATACTCAATACTCAATCCTCATTCTTCAATCCTCAATACCCAATCCTCAATCTTCAATCCTCAATCCTCAATCCTCAATCCTCAATACTCAATACTCAATCCTCATTCTTCAATCCTCAGTACCCAATCCTCAATCTTCAATCCTCAATCCTCAATTCTCAATCCTCAACCCTCAATCCTCAGACGTCAAACATCAATACTCAACCCTCAGTCCTCGTCCTCAATCCACAACCCCCAATACTCAATCCTCAATCTTCAATTCTCAATCCTCAATCCTCAATCCACAATCCTGAATCCTCAATCCTGAATCCTCAACCTTCAGCCCTCAGTCCTCAACAATCAGTTGTCAATCCTCAATCCTCAAGAGAATATCATCAATTCACAGTTTTCAATACTCAATACTCAATCTGCAATCTTCAAATCTCTATCCACAAACATCAATTCTCATCACTCAACCCTCAACACTCAGTCTTCAATCCTCAATACTCAATCCTCAATCCTCAATCCTCATTCTTCAATCCTGAATACCCAATTCTCAATATTCAATCCTCAATCCTCAATCCTCAATTCTCAATCCTCGATCCTCAATTCTCAGACCTCAAACAGCAATACTCAACCCTCAGTCCTTGTCCTCAATCCACAACCCTCAATCCTCAATCCTCGATCCTCAATCTTCAATCATCAATATTCAATCTTCAATCCTCAATCCTCAATCCTCAATACTCAATCCTCAATCCTCAATGTTCTATCCTCAATACGCAATCCTCAATCCTCAATCCTCAATCCTCAATCCTCAATCCTCAATCCTCAATCCTCAATCGTCAATCTCAATCTTCAATCCTCAGTACTCAATCTCCAATCCTCAATCCTCAATCCTCAATCCTCAATCCTCAATCTTCAATCCTCAACACTCAATCTTGAATCCTCAATCCTCAATCCTCAATCCTCAATCCTCAATCCTCAATCCTCAATCTTAATCTTCAATCCTCAGTACTCAATGTTCAATCCTCAATCCTCAATCCTCAATCCTCAATCCTCAACCCTCAATCTTCAATCCTCAATCCTCAATCTTCAATCCCCAATACTCAATCTTCAATCCTCAATCCTCAATCCTCAATCTTCAATCCTCAATCGTCAATCCTCAATCCACAATCCTCAATCTTCAATCCTCAATACTCAATCTTCAGTCCTCAACCCTCAATCCTCAATCCTCAATCCTCAATCCTCAATCCTCAATCGTCAACCTTCAATCCTCAATACTCAATCTTCAATGCTCAATCCTCAATCCTCAATCCTCAATCCTCATTCTTCAATCCTCAATACCCAATCCTCAATCTTCAATCCTCAATCCTCAATCCTCAATCCTCAATCCTCAATCCTCAATCCTCAATCCTCAGACCTCAAACATCAATACTCAACCCTCAGTCCTCGTCCTCATTCCACAACCCTCAATCCTCGATCCTCAATCTTCAATCATCAATATTCAATTTTCAATCCTCAATCCTCAATCCTCAATACTCAATACTCAATCCTCAATGTTCTATCCTCAATACGCAATCCTCAATCTTCAATCCTCAATCCTCAATCCTCAATTCTCAATCCTCAATCCTCAATACTCAATCCTCAATCTTAATCTTCAATCCTCAACCCTCAATCCTCAATCCTCAATCCTCAATCCACAATCCTCAAACCCCAATCTTCAATCCTCAGTCCCAAATCCTCAATCTTCAATACTCACTCCTCAATCCTCAACCTTCAATCCTCAATACTCAGTCTTCAAACCTCAATCCTCAATCCTCAATCCTCAATCCTCATTCTTCAATCCTCTATCCTCAATCCTCAATCCTCAATCCTCAATCCTCGATCCTCAATCTTCAATCCTCAATACTCAATCTTCAATCCTCCATCCTCAATCCTAAATCCTCAATCCTCAATCCTCAATCGTCAGGCTTCAATGCTCAATACTCAATCTTCAATCCTCAATCCTCAATACTCAATCCTCAATCCTCATTCTTCAATCCTCAATACCCAATCCTCAATCTTCAATCCTCAATCCTCAATCCTCAATTCTCAATTCTCAATCCTCAGTCCTCAGTCCTCAAACCTCAATCCTCAACCCTCAGACCTCATCCTCAATCCTTAATCGACAATCCTCAATCTTCTATCCTCAATACTCAATCTTCAATCCTGAATCCTCAGACTTCAAACATCAATACTCAACCCTCAGTCCTCGTCCTCAATCCAAAACCCTCAATCCTCAATCCTCAATATTCAGTCATTAATATTCAACCTTCAATCCTCAATCCTCAATCCTCTATCCTCAACACTCAATCCTCAATGTTCAATCCTCAATACCCAATCCTCAGTCTTCAATCCTCAATCCTCAATCCTCAATCCTCAATCCTCAATCCTCAGTCCTCAAACCTCAATCCTGAATCCTCAACACTGAATCCTCAATCTTCAGCCCTAAGTCCGCAACAATCAGTTGTCAATCCTCAATCCTCAATAGAATATCCTCAATTCACAGTTTTCAATACTCAATACTCAATCTGCAATCTTCAGACCTCTATCCACAAGCATCAATTCTCATCACTCAACCCTCAACACTCAGTCCCCAATCCTCAATCTTCAATCCTCAATCATCAATCCTCAATCTTAATCTTCAATCCTCAGTACTCAATCTTCAATCCGCAATCCTCAAACCTCAATACTCAATCCTCAATCTTCAATCCTCAATACTCAATCTTCAATCCTCAATCCTCAATCCTCAATCCTCAATCGTCAATATTCAATCCTCAATACTCAATCTTCAATCCTCAATACTCAATACTCAGTACTCAATCCTCATTCTTCAATCCTCAATACCCAATCCTCAATCTTCAATCCTCAATCCTCAATTCTCAATACTCAACCCTCAATCCTCAGACCTCAAGCATCAATACTCAACCCTCAGTCCTCGTCCTCAATCCACAACCCCCAATACTCAATCCTCAATCTTCAGTCCTCAATCCTCAATCCTCAATCCTCAATCCTCAATCCTCAATCCTCAATCCTCAATCGTCAATCTCAATCTTCAATCCTCAGTACTCAATCTCCAATCCTCAATCCTCAATCCTCAATCCTCAATCCTCAATCTTCAATCCTCAACACTCAATCTTGAATCCTCAATCCTCAATCCTCAATCCTCAATCCTCAATCCTCAATCTTAATCTTCAATCCTCAGTACTCAATCTTCAATTCTCAATCCTCAATCCTCAATCCTCAATCCTCAATCTTCAATCCTCAATCCTCAATCTTCAATCCCCAATACTCAATCTTCAATCCTCAATACCCAATCCTCAATCTTCAATCCTCAATCCTCAATCCTCAATTCTCAATTCTCAATCCTCAGTCCTCAGTCCTCAAACCTCAATCCTCAACCCTCAGACCTCATCCTCAATCCTTAATCGACAATCCTCAATCCTCAATCTTCTATCCTCAATACTCAATTTACAATCCTGAATCCTCAGACTTCAATCATCAATACTCAACCCTCAGTCCTCGTCCTCAATCCAAAATCCTCAATCCTCAATCCTCAATATTCAGTCATTAATATTCAACCTTCAATCCTCAATCCTCAATCCTCTATCCTCAACACTCAATCCTCAATGTTCAATCCTCAATACCCAATCCTCAGTCTTCAATCCTCAATCCTCAATCCTCAATCCTCAATCCTCAATCCTCAGTCCTCAAACCTCAATCCTGAATCCTCAACACTGAATCCTCAATCTTCAGCCCTAAGCCCGCAACAATCAGTTGTCAATCCTCAATCCTCGATAGAATATCCTCAATTCACAGTTTTCAATACTCAATACTCAATCTGCAATCTTCAGACCTATATTCACAAGCATCAATTCTCATCACTCAACCCTCAATACTCAGTCCCCAATCCTCAATCTTCAATCCTCAACCATCAATCCTCAATCTAATCTTCAATCCTCAGTACTCAATCTTCAATCCTCAATCCTCAAACCTCAATTCTCAATCCTCAATCTTCAATCCTCAATACTCAATCTTCAATTCTCAATCCTCAATCCTCAATCCTCAATCCTCAATCCTCAATCCTCAATCGTCAATATTCAATCCTCAATACTCAATCTTCAATCCTCAAACCTCAATACTCAGTACTCAATCCTCATTCTTCAATCCTCAGTACCCAATCCTCAATCTTCAATCCTCAATCCTCAATTCTCAATCCTCAACCCTCAATCCTCAGTCGTCAGGCTTCAATGCTCAATACTCAATCTTCAATCCTCAATCCTCAATCCTCAATCCTCAATCCTCATTCTTCAATCCTCAATACCCAATCCTCAATCTTCAATCCTCAATCCTCAATCCTCAACTCTCAATCCTCTATCCTCAGTCCTCAGTCCTCAAACCGCAATCCTCAACCCTCAGACCTCATCCTCAATCCTTAATCGACAATCCTCAATCCTCAATCTTCTATCCTCAATACTCAATCTTCAATCCTGAATCCCCAGTCCTCAATGTTCAATCCTCAATCCTCAATTATCAATCTTCAATCCTCAATTCTCAATCTTCGATCCTCAATCTTGAATCCTCAGTCCCCAATTCTCAATATTCTATCCTCAATCCTCAATCCTCCCATCGTCAATCCTCAATACTCTGTCTGCAATCCTCAATCCTCAATCCTCCATCATCAACCCTCAATCCTCAATGTTCAATCCGCAGTACCCAATCCTCAATCTTCTATCCGCAATCCTGAATCCTCAATCCTCAATCCTCAATCCTCAATCCTCAGACCTCAATCGTCAATCTTCAATCCTCAATACTCAATCTTCAATCCTCAATCCTCAATACTCAATACTCAATCCTCATTCTTCAATCCTCAATACCTAATCCTCAGTCTTCAATCCTCAATCCTCGATCCTCAATACTCAATACTCAATCCTCATTCTTCAATCCTCAGTACCCAATCCTCAACCTTCAATCCTCAATCCTCAATTCTCAATCCTCAACCCTCAATCCTCAGACCTCAAACATCAATACTCAACCCTCAGTCCTCGTGCTCAATCCACAACCCCCAATACTCAATCCTCAATCTTCAATTCTCAATCCTCAATCCTCAATCCACAATCCTGAATCCTCAATCCTGAATCCTCAACCTTCAGCCCTCAGTCCTCAACAATCAGTTGTCAATCCTCAATCCTCAAGAGAATATCATCAATTCACAGTTTTCACTACTCAATACTCAATCTGCAATCTTCAAATCTCTATCCACAAACATCAATTCTCATCACTCAACCCTCAACACTCAGTCTTCAATCCTCAATACTCAATCGTCAATCCTCAATCCTCATTGTTCAATCCTGAATACCCAATTCTCAATCTTCAATCCTCAATCCTCAATCCTCAATTCTCAATCCTCAATGCTCAATCCTCAGACCTCAAACAGCAATACTCAACCCTCAGTCCTCGTCCACAATCCACAACCATCAATCCTCAATACTCAATATTCAATGATCAATACTCAATCTTCAGTCCTCAATCCTCAATCCTCAATCCTCAATCCTCAATGTTCAATCCGCAATACCCAATCCTGAATCTTCTATCCGCAATCCTCAATCCTCAATGCTCAATCCTCAATCCTCAATCCTCAATATTCAATCCTCAATCCTCCATCCTCAATCCTCAATCGTCAATCTTCAATCCTCAATCCTCATTCTTCGATCCTCAATACCCAATCCTCAATCTTCAATCCTCAATCCTCAATCCTCAACTCTCAATCCTCAATCCTCTGTCCTTAGTCCTCAACATTCAGTTGTCAATCCACAATCCTCAATAGAATATCCTCAATTCACAGTTTTCAATACCCAATACTCAATCTGCAATCTTCAAATCTCTATCCAGAAACATAAATTATCATCGCTCAACCCCCAACACTCAGTACTCAATGTTCAATCCTCATCCTCAATTTTGAATCTTCAATGCTCAATACTGAATCTTCAATTCGCAGTCCTCAATCCCCAATCCTCAATCCTCAATCCTCAATCCTCAGTCTTCAATCCTCAATACTCAATCTTCAATCCTCAATCCGCAATCCTCAATCCTCATTCGTCAATACTCAATACCCAATCCTCAATCTTCAATCCTCAATCCTCAATTCTCAATTCTCAATCCTCAATCCTCAGACCTCAGACATCAATATTCAACACTCAGTCCTCGTCCTCAATCCACAACCCTCAATCCTCAACCCTCAATGTTTAATCACCAATATTCGATCTTCAATCCTCAATCCTCAATCCTCAATCCTCAATCCTCAATCCTCAATCTTCAATCCTCAATCCTCAATCCTCAATCCTCAATCCTCAATCCTCGATCCTCAAACCCCAATCTTCAATCCTCAGTCCCAAATCCTCAATTTTCAGTACGCACTCCTCAATCCTCAATCTTCAATCCTCAATACTCAGTCTTCAATCCTCAATCCTCAATCCTCAATCCTCAATCCTCATTCTTCAATCCTCAATCCTCAATCCTCAATCCTCAATCCTCGATCCTCAATCTTCAAACCTCAATACTCAATCTTCAATCCTCCATCCTCAATCCTCAATCCTCAATCGTCAATCCTCAGTCGTCAGGCTTCAATGCTCAATACTCTATCTTCAATCCTCAATCCTCAATCCTCAATCCTCAATCCTCATTCTTCAATCCTCAATACCCATCCTCAATCTTCAATCCTCAATCCTCAATCCTCAACTCTCAATCCTCTATCCTCAGTCCTCAGTCCTCAAACCGCAATCCTCAACCCTCAGACCTCATCCTCAATCCTTAATCGACAATCCTCAATCCTCAATCTTCTATCCTCAATACTCAATCTTCAATCCTGAATACCCAGTCCTCAATGTTCAATCCTCAATCCTCAATTATCAATCTTCAATCCTCAATTCTCAATCTTCGATCCTCAATCTTGAATCCTCAGTCCCCAATTCTCAATATTCTATCCTCAATCCTCAATCCTCCCATCGTCAATCCTCAATACTCAGTCTGCAATCCTCAATCCTCAATCCTCCATCCTCAACCCTCAATCCTCAAGCGTCAATCCTCAATCCTCAATCCTCAATCCTCAATCTTCAATCCTCAATTCTCAATCTTCAATCCTCAATCCGCAACTCTCAAACCTCAACACTCGATCCTCAAACCTCAATCCTCAACCGTCATTCCTCGTCCTCAATCCTCAAACCTCAATCCTCAATCCTCAATATTCAATCATCAATACTCAATCTTCAATCCTCAATCCTCAATCCTCAATCCTCAATCCTCAATCCTCAATATTCAGCACACAACCCTCATACATGAATCCTCAATACTCAACCATCAATCCTCAATTCTCAATACTCAATAGAATATACTGAATCCTCATGGTTCAATACTCATTCCAAAATATTCAATAATCAAATCTCAATCTTCAAACATCAATCCTCAACACTCAATCCTCAACACTCAGTCCTCTCTCTTCAATCCTCCATCCTCAATCCTCAATCCTCAAGCGTCAATCCTCAATCCTCGATCCTCAACCACTCAATCCTCAGTCCTCAAACCTCAATCCTGAATCCTCAATCCTCAATCCTCAATGTTCAAACCTCAATACCAAATCCTCAGTCTTCAATCCTCAATCCTCAATCCTCAATCCCCAATCCTCAACCCTCAATCCTCAGTCCTCAAACCTCAATCCTGAATCCTCAATCCTGAATCCTCAATCTTCAGCCCACAGTCCTCAACAATCAGTGGTCAATCCTGAATCCTCAATAGAATATCATGAATTCACAGTTTTCAATACTCAATACTCTACCTGCAATCTTTAAATCTCTATCCACAAACATCAATTCTCATCACTCAACCCTCAACACTGAGTCCCCAATCCTCAATATTCAAGCCTCAATCCTCAATCCTCAATCCACAATCCTCAATCCTCAATCTTCAATCCTCAATCCTCAATCCTCAATCCTCAATCCTCAATCCTCAATCCTCAATCCTCATTCTTCAATCCTCAATACCCAATCCTCAATCTTAAATCCTCAATCCTCAATTCGCAATCCTCAATCCACAATCCTCAGGCCTCAAGTATCAATACTCAACCCTCAGTCCTCGTCCTCAATCCACGACCTTCAATCCTCAATCCTCAATCTTCATTCATCAATATTCAACCTTCAATTCTGAATCCTCAATCCTCAATCCTCAATCCTCAATCCTCAATGTTCAATCCTCAATACCCGATCCTCAGTCTTCAATCCTCAATCCTCAATCCTCAATCCTTAATCCTCAGTCCTCAAACCTCAATCCTGAATCCTCAATCCTGAATCCTCAATCTTCAGCCCTCAGTCCTCAACAATCAGTGGTCAATCCTCAATCCTCAATAGAATATCATGAATTCACAGTTTTCAATACTCAATACTCAACCAGCAATCTTCAAATCTCTATCCACAAACATCAATTCTCATCACTCAACCCTCAACACTCAGCCCCAATCCTCAATATTCAAGCCTCAATCCCCAAATCTCAATCCACAATCCTCAACATTCAATCCTCAATACTCAATCTTCAATCCCCAATCCTCAATCCACAATCCTCAATTCGCAATCCTCAATAGTCAATCTTCAATCCTCAATACTCAATATTCAATCCTCAATCCTCAATCCTCAATCCTCAATCCTCACTCTTCGATCCTCAATACCCAATCCTCAATCTTCAATCCTCAATCCTCAATCCTCAATTATCAATCCTCAATCCTCTGTCCTTAGTCCTCAAACCTCAATCCTCAACCCTCAGCCCTCATCCTCAATCCTCAATACTCAATCCTCAATCCTCAACCTTCAATCCTCAGTACTCAACCTTCAATCCTCAATCCTCAGTCCTCAAACCTCAATTCTGAATCCTCAATCCTGAATCCTCAATCTTCAGCCCTCAGTCCTCAACATTCAGTTGTCAATCCTCAATCCTCAATACACAATCTTCAATCCTCAATCCTCAATCCTCAATCCTCAATCCTCATTCTTCAATCCTCCATACCCAATCCTCAATCGTCAATCCTCAATCCTCAATCCTCAATCCTCAATCCTCAATCCTCAATCGTCAATCTTCAATCCTCAATCCTCAATCCTCAATCCTGAATCCTCAATCCTCAATCTTAATCTTCAATCCTCAGTACTCAATCTTCAAGCCTCAATCCTCAATCCTCAATCCTCAATCCTCAATCTTCAATCCTCAATACTCAATCTTCAATCCTCAATCCTCAATCCTCAATCCTCAATCCTCAATCCTCAATCCTCAATCCTCTGTCCTCAATCCTCAATCCTCATTCTTCAATCCTCAATACCCAATCCTCAATCGTAAATCCTCAATCCTCAATTCGCAATCCTCAATCCTCAATCCTCAGGCCTCAAGTATCAATACTCGACCCTCAGTCCTCGTCCTCAATCCACGACCTTCAATCCTCAATCCTCAATCTTCATTCATCAATATTCAACCTTCAATCCTCAATCCTCAATCCTCAATCCTCAATCCTCAATCCTCAATCCTCAATGTTCAATCCTCAATGTTCAATCCTCAATACCCGATCCTCAGTCTTCAATCCTCAATCCTCAATCCTCAATCCTCAATCCTCAGTCCTCAAACCTCAATCCTGAATCCTCAATCCTGAATCCTCAATCTTCAGCCCTCAGTCCTCAACAATCAGTGGTCAATCCTCAATCCTCAATAGAATATACTCAATTCACAGTTTTCAATACTCAATACTCAATCTGCAATCTTCAAATCTCTATCCACAAACATCAATTCTCATCACTCAACCCTCGACACTCAGTCCTCAATGTTCAACCCTCAATCCTCAATTCTCAATCTTCAATCCTCAATACTGAACCTTCAATCCTCAATCCTCAATCCTCAGTCCTCAATCCTCAATCCTCACTCTTAATCTTCAATCTTCACTCCTCAAACCTCAATCCTCAATCCTCAATGTCCAAACCTCAATACCCAATCCTCAGTCTTCAATCCTCAATCCTCAGTCCCCAATCCTCAGTCCTCAATCTTCAATCCTCAATACGCAATCTTCAATCCTCAATCCTCAATCCTGAATCCTCAATCCTCAATCCTCAGTCCTCAATCCTCAATCCTCAATCCTCAATCCTCAATCCTCAGTCCTCAAGCCTCGATCGTGAATCCTCAATCCTGAATCCTCAACCTTCAGCCCTCAGTCCTCAACAATCAGTGGTCCTTCCTCAATCCTCAATAGAATATCATGATTTCACAGTTTTCAATACTCAATACTCAACCTGCAATCTTCAAATCTCTATCCACAAACATCAACTCTCATCACTCAACCCTCAACACTCAGTCCCCAATCCTCAATCTTCAATCCTCAATCCTCAATCCTCAATCCTCAATCCTTAACCTTCAATCCTCAATACTCAATCTTCAATACTCAATCGTCAATCCTGAATCCTCAATCCTCAATCCTCAATCCTCAATCGTCAATCTTCAATCCTCAATACTCAATCTTCAATCCTCAATCCTCTGTCCTCAACCCTCAATCCTCATTCTTCAATCCTCAATACCCAATCCTCAATCTTCAACCCTCAATCCTCAATCCTCGATTCTCAATCCTCAATCCTCAGTCCTCAATCCTCAAACCTCAATCCTCAACCCTCAGCCCTCATCCTCAATCCTCAATCCTCAATCCTCAATCCTCAATTCTCAATCTTCAATCCTCAATACTCAATCTTCAATCCTCAATGCTCAGTCCTCAAATTTCAATTCTGAATCCTCAATCCGGAACCCTCAATCTTCAGTCCTCAGTCCTCAACAATCAGTTGTCAGTCCTCAATCCTCAATAGAATATACTCATTTCACAGTTTTCAATACTCAATGCTCAATCTGCAATCTTCAAATTGATATCCACAAACATCAATTCTCATCACTCAACCCTCAACACTCAGTCCTCAATGTTCAATCCTCAATCCTGAATACTCAATCTTCAATCCTCAATACTGAACCTTCAATCCTCAATCCCCCATCCTCAGTCCTCAATCCTCAATCCTCAATCTTAATCTTCAATCCTCAGTACTCAATCTTCAATCCTCAATCCTCAATCCTCAATCCTCAATCCTCAATCTTCAATCCTCAATACTCAATCTTCAATCCTCAATCCTCAATCCTCAATCCTCAATCCTCAATCCTCAATCCTCAATCCTCAATCTTAATCTTCAATCCTCAATCATCAATCCTCAATCCTCAATCTTTAATCCTCAATACTCAATCTTCAACCCTCAATCCTCAATCCACTATCCTCAATCCTCAATCCTCAATCCTCAATCGTCAATCTTCAATCCTCAATACTCAATCTTCAATCCTCAATCCTCTGTCCTCAATCCTCAATCCTCATTCTTCAATCCTCAATACCCAATCCTCAATCTTAAATCCTCAATCCTCAATTCGCAATCCTCAATCCACAATCCTCAGGCCTCAAGTATCAATACTCACCCCTCAGTCCTCGTCCTCAATCCACGACATTCAATCCTCAATCCTCAATCATCATTCATCAATATTCAACCTTCAATCCTCAATCCTCAATCCTCAATCCTCAATCCTCAATCCACAATGTTCAATCCTCAATACCCGATCCTCAGTCTTCAATCCTCAATCCTCAATCCTCAATACTCAATCTTCAATCCTCAATCCACAGTCCTCAAACCTCAATTCTGAATCCTCAATCCTGAATCCTCAATCTTCAGCCCTCAGTCCTCAACATTCAGTTGTCAATCCTCAATCCTGAATAGAATATCCTCAATTCACAGTTTTCAATACTCAATACTCAATCTGCAATCTTCAAATCTCTATCCAGAAACATAAATTCTCATCACTCAACCCTCAACACTCAGTACTCAATGTTCAATCCTCATCCTCAATTCTCAATCTTCAATCCTCAATACTGAATCTTCAATTCGCAATCCTCAATCCCCAATCCTCAATCCTCAATCCTCAATCCTCAATCTTCAATCCTCAATACTCAATCTTCAATCCTCAATCCGAAATCCTCAATCCTCATTCGTCAATCCTCAATACCCAATCCTCAATCTTCAATCTTCAATCCTCAATTCTCAAGTCTCAATCCTCAATCCTCAGACCTCAGATATCAATATTCAACACTCAGTCCTCGTCCTCAATCCACAACCCTCAATCCTCAACCCTCAATCTTTAATCATCAATATTCAATCTTCAATCCTCAATCCTCGATCCTCAATCCTCAATCCTCAATCCTCAATCTTCACTCCTCAAACCTCAATCCTCAATCCTCAATGTTCAAACCTCAATACCCAATCCTCAGTCTTCAATCCTCAATCCTCAATCCTCAATCCTCAATCCTCAATGTTCAATCCTCAATACCCGATCCTCAGTCTTCAATCCACAATCCTCAATCCTCAATCCTTAATCCTCAGTCCTCAAACCTCAGTCCTGAATCCTCAATCCTGAATCCTCAATCTTCAGCCCTCAGTCCTCAACAATCAGTGGTCAATCCTCAATCCTCAATAGAATATCATGAATTCACAGTTTTCAATACTCAATACTCAACCAGTAATCTTCAAATCTCTATCCACAAACATCAATTCTCATCACTCAACCCTCAACACTCAGCCCCAATCCTCAATATTCAAGCCTCAATCCTCAATTCTCAATCTTCAATCCTCAATACTCAATCTTCAATCCTCAATGCTCAGTCCTCAAATTTCAATTCTGAATCCTCAATCCGGAACCCTCAATCTTCAGTCCTCAGTCCTCAACAATCAGTTGTCAGTCCTCAATCCTCAATAGAATATACTCATTTCATAGTTTTCAATACTCAATACTCAATCTGCAATCTTCAAATTTCTATCCACAATCATCAATTCTCATCACTCAACCCTCAACACTCAGTCCTCAATGTTCAATCCTCAATCCTGAATACTCAATCTTCAATCCTCAATACTGAACCTTCAATCCTCAATCCCCCATCCTCAGTCCTCAATCCTCAATCCTCAATCCTCAATCCTCAATCCTCAATCTTAATCTTCAATCCTCAATCATCAATCCTCAATCCTCAATCTTTAATCCTCAATACTCAATCTTCAACCCTCAATCCTCAATCCACAATCCTCAATCCTCAATCCTCAATCCTCAATCGTCAATCTTCAATCCTCAATACTCAACCTTCAATCCTCAATCCTCTGTCCTCAATACTCAATCCTCATTCTTCAATCCTCAATACCCAATCCTCAATCTTAAATCCTCAATCCTCAATTCGCAATCCTCAATCCACAATCCTCAGGCCTCAAGTATCAATACTCACCCCTCAGTCCTCGTCCTCAATCCACGACATTCAATCCTCAATCCTCAATCATCATTCATCAATATTCAACCTTCAATCCTCAATCCTCAATCCTCAATCCTCAATCCTCAATCCACAATGTTCAATCCTCAATACCCGATCCTCAGTCTTCAATCCTCAATCCTCAATCCTCAATACTCAATCTTCAACCCTCAATCCACAGTCCTCAAACCTCAATTCTGAATCCTCAATCCTGAATCCTCAATCTTCAGCCCTCAGTCCTCAACATTCAGTTGTCAATCCTCAATCCTGAATAGAATATCCTCAATTCGCAGTTTTCAATACTCAATACTCAATCTGCAATCTTCAAATCTCTATCCAGAAACATAAATTCTCATCACTCAACCCTCAACACTCAGTACTCAATGTTCAATCCTCATCCTCAATTCTCAATCTTCAATCCTCAATACTGAATCTTCAATTCGCAATCCTCAATCCCCAATCCTCAATCCTCAATCCTCAATCCTCAATCTTCAATCCTCAATACTCAATCTTCAATCCTCAATCCGAAATCCTCAATCCTCATTCGTCAATCCTCAATACCCAATCCTCAATCTTCAATCCTCAATCCTCAATTCTCAAGTCTCAATCCTCAATCCTCAGACCTCAGATATCAATATTCAACACTCAGTCCTCGTCCTCAATCCACAACCCTCAATCCTCAACCCTCAATCTTTAATCATCAATATTCAATCTTCAATCCTCAATCCTCGATCCTCAATCCTCAATCCTCAATCCTCAATCTTCACTCCTCAAACCTCAATCCTCAATCCTCAATGTTCAAACCTCAATACCCAATCCTCAGTCTTCAATCCTCAATCCTCAATCCTCAATCCTCAATCCTCAATCCTCAATCCTCAATCCTCAATCCTCAATCCTCAATCTTCAATCCTCAATACTCAATCCTCAATCCTCAATCTTCACTCCTCAAACCTCAATCCTCAATCCTCAATGTTCAAACCTCAATACCCAATCCTCAGTCTTCAATCCTCAATCCTCAATCCTCAATCCTCAATCCTCAATCCTCAATCCTCAATCCTCAATCCTCAATCCTCAATCCTCAATCTTCAATCCTCAATACTCAATCTTCAGTCCTCAATCCTCAATCCTCAATCCTCAATCCTCAATGTTCAATCCGCAATACCCAATCCTCAATCTTCTATCCGCAATCCTCAATCCTCAATGCTCAATCCTCAATCCTCAATCCTCAATATTCAATCCTCAATCCTCCATCCTCAATCCTCAATCGTCAATCTTCAATCCTCAATACACAATCTTCAATCCTTAATCCTCAATCCTCAATCCTCAATACTCATTCTTCAATCCACAATACCCAAATCTCAATCTTCAATCCTCCATCCTCAATCCTCAATCCTCAATCCTCAAACCCCAATCTTCAATCCTCAGTCCCAAATCCTCAATCTTCAATACTCACTCCTCAATCCTCAATCTTCAATCCTCAATACTCAGTCTTCAATCCTCAATCCTCAATCCTCAATCCTCAATCCTCATTCATCAATCCTCAATCCTCAATCCTCAATACTCAGTCTTCAATCCTCAATCCTCAATCCTCAATCCTCAATCCTCATTCATCAATCCTCAATCCTCAATCCTCAATCCTCAGTCCTCGATCCTCAATCTTCAATCCTCAATCCTCAATCTTCAATCCTCAATACTCAATCTTGAATCCTCAATCCTCAATCCTCAATCCTCAATTCGCAATCCTCAATAGTCAATCTTCAATCCTCAATACTCAACATTCAATCCTCAATCCTCAATCCTCAATCCTCAATCCTCATTCTTCGATCCTCAATACCCAATCCTCAATCTTCAATCCTCAATCCTCAATCCTCAACTCTCAATCCTCAATCCTCTGTCCTTAGTCCTCAACATTCAGTTGTCAATCCACAATCCTCAATAGAATATCCTCAATTCACAGTTTTCAATACCCAATACTCAATCTGCAATCTTCAAATCTCTATCCAGAAACATAAATTATCATCGCTCAACCCCCAACACTCAGTACTCAATGTTCAATCCTCATCCTCAATTTTGAATCTTCAATGCTCAATACTGAATCTTCAATTCGCAGTCCTCAATCCCCAATCCTCAATCCTCAATCCTCAATCCTCAGTCTTCAATCCTCAATACTCAATCTTCAATCCTCAATCCGCAATCCTCAATCCTCATTCGTCAATACTCAATACACAATCCTCAATCTTCAATCCTCAATCCTCAATTCTCAATTCTCAATCCTCAATCCTCAGACCTCAGACATCAATATTCAACACTCAGTCCTCGTCCTCAATCCACAACCCTCAATCCTCAACCCTCAATGTTTAATCACCAATATTCGATCTTCAATCCTCAATCCTCAATCCTCAATCCTCAATCCTCAATCCTCAATCTTCAATCCTCAATCCTCAATCCTCAATCCTCAATCCTCAATCCTCGATCCTCAAACCCCAATCTTCAATCCTCAGTCCCAAATCCTCAATTTTCAGTACGCACTCCTCAATCCTCAATCTTCAATCCTCAATACTCAGTCTTCAATCCTCAATCCTCAATCCTCAATCCTCAATCCTCATTCTTCAATCCTCAATCCTCAATCCTCAATCCTGAATCCTCGATCCTCAATCTTCAAACCTCAATACTCAATCTTCAATCCTCCATCCTCAATCCTCAATCCTCAATCGTCAATCCTCAGTCGTCAGGCTTCAATGCTCAATACTCTATCTTCAATCCTCAATCCTCAATCCTCAATCCTCAATCCTCATTCTTCAATCCTCAATACCCATCCTCAATCTTCAATACTCAATCCTCAATCCTCAACTCTCAATCCTCTATCCTCAGTCCTCAGTCCTCAAACCGCAATCCTCAACCCTCAGACCTCATCCTCAATCCTTAATCGACAATCCTCAATCCTCAATCTTCTATCCTCAATACTCAATCTTCAATCCTGAATACCCAGTCCTCAATGTTCAATCCTCAATCCTCAATTATCAATCTTCAATCCTCAATTCTCAATCTTCGATCCTCAATCTTGAATCCTCAGTCCCCAATTCTCAATATTCTATCCTCAATCCTCAATCCTCCCATCGTCAATCCTCAATACTCAGTCTGCAATCCTCAATCCTCAATCCTCCATCCTCAACCCTCAATCCTCAAGCGTCAACCCTCAATCCTCATTCTTCAATCCTCAATACCCAATCCTCAATCTTCAACCCTCAATCCTCAATCCTCGATTCTCAATCCTCAATCCTCAGTCCTCAATCCTCAAACCTCAATCCTCAACCCTCAGCCCTCATCCTCAATCCTCAATCCTCAATCCTCAATCCTCAATTCTCAATCTTCAATCCTCAATACTCAATCTTCAATCCTCAATGCTCAGTCCTCAAATTTCAATTCTGAATCCTCAATCCGGAACCCTCAATCTTCAGTCCTCAGTCCTCAACAATCAGTTGTCAGTCCTCAATCCTCAATAGAATATACTCATTTCACAGTTTTCAATACTCAATGCTCAATCTGCAATCTTCAAATTTCTATCCACAAACATCAATTCTCATCACTCAACCCTCAACACTCAGTCCTCAATGTTCAATCCTCAATCCTGAATACTCAACCTTCAATCCTCAATACTGAACCTTCAATCCTCAATCCCCCATCCTCAGTCCTCAATCCTCAATCCTCAATCTTAATCTTCAATCCTCAGTACTCAATCTTCAATCCTCAATCCTCAATCCTCAATCCTCAATCCTCAATCTTCAATCCTCAATACTCAATCTTCAATCCTCAATCCTCAATCCTCAATCCTCAATCCTCAATCCTCAATCCTCAATCCTCAATCTTAATCTTCAATCCTCAATCATCAATCCTCAATCCTCAATCTTTAATCCTCAATACTCAATCTTCAACCCTCAATCCTCAATCCACTATCCTCAATCCTCAATCCTCAATCCTCAATCGTCAATCTTCAATCCTCAATACTCAATCTTCAATCCTCAATCCTCTGTCCTCAATCCTCAATCCTCATTCTTCAATCCTCAATACCCAATCCTCAATCTTAAATCCTCAATCCTCAATTCGCAATCCTCAATCCACAATCCTCAGGCCTCAAGTATCAATACTCACCCCTCAGTCCTCGTCCTCAATCCACGACATTCAATCCTCAATCCTCAATCATCATTCATCAATATTCAACCTTCAATCCTCAATCCTCAATCCTCAATCCTCAATCCTCAATCCACAATGTTCAATCCTCAATACCCGATCCTCAGTCTTCAATCCTCAATCCTCAATCCTCAATACTCAATCTTCAATCCTCAATCCACAGTCCTCAAACCTCAATTCTGAATCCTCAATCCTGAATCCTCAATCTTCAGCCCTCAGTCCTCAACATTCAGTTGTCAATCCTCAATCCTCAATAGAATATCCTCAATTCACAGCTTTCAATACTCAATACTCAACCTGCAATCTTCAAATCTCTATCCAGAAACATAAATTCTCATCACTCAACCCTCAACACTCAGTACTCAATGTTCAATCCTCATCCTCAATTCTGAATCTCCAATCCTCAGTACTGAATCTTCAATTCGCAATCCTCAATCCCCAATCCTCAATCCTCAATCCTCAATCCTCAATCTTCAATCCTCAATACTCAATCTTCAATCCTCAATCCGCAATCCTCAATCATAATTCGTCAATCCTCAATACCCAATCCTCAATCTTCAATCCTCAATCCTCAATTCTCAATTCTCAATCCTCAATCCTCAGACCTCAGACATCAATATTCAACACTCAGTCCTCGTCCTCAGTCCACAACCCTCAATCCTCAACCCTCAATCTTTAATCATCAATATTCAATCTTCAATACTCAATCCTCGATCCTCAATTCTCAATCCTCAATCCTCAATCTACACTCCTCAAACCTCAATCCTCAATCCTCAATGTTCAAACCTCATTACACAATCCTCAGTCTTCAATCCTCAATCCTCAATCATCAATCCTCAATCCTCAATCCTCAATGTTCAATCCTACTTACCCGATCCTCAGGCTTCAATCCTCAATCCTCAATCCTCAATCCTCAATAGAATATCATGATTTCACAGTTTACAATACTCAATACTCAACCTGCAATCTTCAAATCTCTATCCACAAACATCAATTCTCATCACTCAACCCTCAACACTCAGTCCCCAATCCTCAATATTCAAGCCTCAATCCTCAATCCTCAATCCACAATCCTCAACCTTCAATCCTCAATACTCAATCTTCAATCCTCAATCCCCAACCCTCAATCCTCAATTCGCAATCCTCAATAGTCTATCTTCAATCCTCAATACTCAATATTCAATCCTCAATCCTCAATCCTCAATCCTCAATCATCATTCTTCAATCGTCAATACCCTATCCTCAATCTTCAATCCTCAATCCTCAATCCTCAATACCCAATCCTCAATCTTCAATCCTCAATCCTCAATCCTCAACTCTCAATCCTCAATCCTCAATCCTCAGACCTCAAACATAAATGTTCAACCCTCAGTCCTCGTCCTCAATCCACAACCCTCAATCATCAATCCTCAATCCTCAATCCTCAATCTTCAATCCACAACCCTCAATTCTCAATCCTCAATCCTCAATCCTCAATCTTCAATCCTCAATCCTCAATGTTCAAACCTCATTACACAATCCTCAGTCTTCAATCCTCAATCCTCAATCATCAATCCTCAATCCTCAATCCTCAATGTTCAATCCTACTTACCCGATCCTCAGGCTTCAATCCTCAATCCTCAATCCTCAATCCTCAATAGAATATCATGATTTCACAGTTTACAATACTCAATACTCAACCTGCAATCTTCAAATCTCTATCCACAAACATCAATTCTCATCACTCAACCCTCAACACTCAGTCCCCAATCCTCAATATTCAAGCCTCAATCCTCAATCCTCAATCCACAATCCTCAACCTTCAATCCTCAATACTCAATCTTCAATCCTCAATCCCCAACCCTCAATCCTCAATTCGCAATCCTCAATAGTCTATCTTCAATCCTCAATACTCAATATTCAATCCTCAATCCTCAATCCTCAATCCTCAATCATCATTCTTCAATCCTCAATACCCTATCCTCAATCTTCAATCCTCAATCCTCAATCCTCAATACCCAATTCTCAATCTTCAATCCTCAATCCTCAATCCTCAACTCTCAATCCTCAATCCTCAATCCTCAGACCTCAAACATAAATGTTCAACCCTCAGTCCTCGTCCTCAATCCACAACCCTCAATCATCAATCCTCAATCCTCAATCCTCAATCTTCAATCCACAACCCTCAATTCTCAATCCTCAATCCTCAATCCTCAATCTTCAATCCTCAATGCACAATCTTCAATCCTCAATCCTCAATCCTCAATCCTCAATCCTCAATATTCAATCCTCAATACTCAATGTTCAATCCTCAATCCTCAATACTCAATCCCCAATCCTCATTCTTCAATCCTCATTCTTCAATCCTCAATACCCAATCCTCAATCTTCAATCCTCAATCCTCAATCCTCAGTTCGCAATCCTCAATCCTCAATCCTCAGACCTCAGGCATCAACACTCAACCCTCAGTCCTCGTTCTCAATCCACAACCCTCAATCCTCAATCCTCAATCTTCATTCATCAATATTCAACCTTCAATCCTCAATCCTCAATACTCAATCCTCAATCCTCAATGTTCAATCCTCAACAGCCAATCCTCAATCTTCACTCCTCAATCCTCAATCCTCAATTCTCATTCCTCAATCCTCAATCCTCAGTCCTCTCTCCTCAAACCTCAATCCTGAATCCTCAATCCTGAATCCTCAAGCTTCAGCCCTCAGTCCTCAACAATCAGTTGTCAATCCTCAATCCTCAATAGAATATCATCAATTCACAGTTTTCAATACTCAATACTCAATCTGCAATCTTCAAATCTCTATCCACAAACATCAATTCTCATCATTCAACCCTCAACACTCAGTCCCCAATCCTCACTATTCAATCCTCAATCCTCAATCCTCAATCCACAATCCTCAACTTTCATTCCTCAGTACTCAATCTTCAATCCTCAATCCTCATTCTTCGATCCTCAATACCCAATCCTCGATCTTCAATCCTCAATCCTCAATCCTCAATTATCAATCCTCAATTCTCTGTCCTTAGTCCTCAAACCTCAATCCTCAAACCTCAGCCCTCATCCTCAATCCTCAATCCTCAATACTCAATCCTCAATCTTCAATCCTCAATACTCAATCTTCAATCCTCAATCCTAAGTCCTCAAACCTCAATTCTGAATCCTCAATACTGAATCCTCGACCTTCAGCCCTCAGTCCTCAACATTCGGTTGTCAATCCTCAATCCTCAATAGAATATCCTCAATTCACAGTTTTCAATACTCAATACTCAATCTGCAATCTTCAAATCTCTATGCAGAAACAGAAATTCTCATCACTCAACCCTCAACACTCAGTACTCAATGTTCAATCCTCATCCTCAATTCTGAATCTTCAATCCTCAATACTGAATCTTCAATTCGCAATCCTCAATCCCCAATCCTCAATCTTCAATCCTCAATCCTCAATTCTCAATTCTCAGTCCTCAATCCTCAGACCTCAGACATCAATATTCAACACTCAGTCCTCGTCCTCAATCCACAACCCTCGATCCTCAACTCTCAATCTTTAATCATCAATATTCAATCTTCAATCCTCAATCCTCGATCCTCAATCCTCAATCCTCAATCCTCAATCTTCACTCCTCAATCCTCAATCCTCAATCCTCATTATTCAAACCTCAATACCCAATCCTCAGTCTTCAATCCTCAATCCTCAATCCTCAATCATCAATCCTCAATCCTCAATCCTCAGTCCTCAAACCTCAATCCTGAATCCTCAATCCTGAATCCCCAATCTTCAGCCCTCAGTCCTCAACAATCAGTTTTCCATCCTCAATCCTCAATAGAATATCATGATTTCACAGCTTTCAATACTCAATACTCAACCTGCAATCTTCAAATCTCTATCCACAAACATCAATCCTCATCACTCAACCCTCAACACTCAGTCCCCAATCCTCAATATTCAAGCCTCAATCCTCAATCCTCAATCCACAATCCTCAACCTTCAATCCTCAATACTCAATATTCAATCCTCAATCCTCAATCCTCAATCCTCAATCATCATTCTTCAATCCTCAATACCCTATCCTCAATCTTCAATCCTCAATACTCAATCTCCAATCCTCAATCCTCTGTCCTCAATCCTCAATGCTCAATCTTCAATCCTCAATACCCCATCCTCAATCTTAAATCCTCAATCCTCAATTCGCAATCCTCAATCCTCAATCCTCAGGCCTCAAGTATCAATACTCAACCCTCAGTCCTCGTCCTCAATCCACGACCTTCAATCCTCAATCCTCAATCGTCATTCATCAATATTCAACCTTCAATTCTCAATCCTCAATCCTCAATCCTCAATCCTCAATCCTCAATGTTCAATCATCAATACCCGATCCTCAGTCTTCAATCCTCAATCCTCAATCCTCAATCCTCAATCCTCAATCCTCAATCCTCAGTCCTCAAACCTCAATCCTGAATCCTCAATCCTGAATCCTCAATCTTCAGCCCTCAGCCCTCAACAGTCAGTGGTCCATCCTCAATCCTCAATAGAATACCATGATTTCACAGCTTTCAATACTCAATACTCAACCTGCAATCTTCAAATCTCTATCCACAAACATCAATTCTCATCACTTAACCCTCAACAATCAGTCCCCAATCCACAATATTCAAGCCTCAATCCTCAATCCTCAATCCACAATCCTCAACCTTCAATCCTCAATACTCAATCTTCAATCCTCAATCCCCAACCCTCAATCCTCAATTCGCAATCCTCAATAGTCGATCTTCAATCCTCAATACTCAATATTCAATCCTCAATCCGCAATCCTCAATACCCAATCCTCAATCTTCAATCCTCAACACTCAATCCTCAATTCTCAATCCTCAATCCTCAATTCTCAGACCTCAAACATAAATATTCAACCCTCAGTCCTCGTCCTCAATCCTCAACCCTCAATCCTCAATCCTCAATCTTCAATCGTCAATCCTCAATACTCAATCCTCAATCCTCAATCCTCAATCCTCAATCTTCATTCCTCAATACTCAATCTTCAATCCTCAATCCTCAGTCCTCAATCCTCAATCCTGAATATTCAATCCTCAATACTCAATATTCAATCCTCAATCCTCAATCCTCAATCTTCAATCTTCAGTACTCAATCTTCAATCCTCAATCCCGAATCCTCAATCCTCAATCCTCAATCTTCAATCCTCAATACTCAATCTTCAATCCTCAATCCTCAATCCTCTATCCTCAATCCTCAATCCTCAATCCTCAATCGTCAATCTTCAATCCTCAATACTCAATCTTCAATCCTCAATCCTCTGTCCTCAATCCTCAATGCTCAATCTTCAATCCTCAATACCCAATCCTCAATCTTAAATCCTCAATCCTCAATTCGCAATCCTCAATCCTGAATCCTCAGGCCTCAAGTATCAATACTCAACCCTTAGTCCTCGTCCTCAATCCACGACCTTCAATCCTCAATCCTCAATCTTCATTCATCAATATTCAACCTTCAATCCTCAATCCTCAATCCTCAATCCTCAATCCTCAATGTTCAATCATCAATACCCGATCCTCAGTCTTCAATCCTCAATCCTCAATCCTCAGTCCTCAAACCTCAATCCTGAATCCTCAATCCTGAATCCCCAATCTTCAGCCCTCAGTCCTCAACAATCAGTATTCCATCCTCAATCCTAAATAGAATATCATGATTTCACAGCTTTCAATACTCAATACTCAACCTGCAATCTTCAAATCTCTATCCACAAACATCAATCCTCATCACTCAACCCTCAACACTCAGTCCCCAATCCTCAATATTCAAGCCTCAATCCTCAATCCTCAATCCACAATCCTCAACCTTCAATCCTGAATACTCAATCTTCAATCCTCAATCCCCAACCCTCAATCCTCAATTCGCAATCCTCAATAGTCGATCTTCAATCCTCAATACTCAATATTCAATCCTCAATCCTCAATCCTCAATCCTCAATCATCATTCTTCAATCCTCAATACCCTATCCTCAATCTTCAATCCTCAATACTCAATCCTCAATTCCCAATCCTCAATCTTCAATCCTCAATCCTCAATCCTCAATTCTCAATCCTCAATCCTCAATCCTCAGACCTCAATCATAAATATTCAACCCTCAGTCCTCGTCCTCAATCCACAACCCTCAATCCTCAATCCTCAATCCTCAATCCTCAATCTTCAATCCTCAATCCTCAATCCTCAATCCTCAATCCTCAATCCTCAATTCTCAATCTTCAATCCTCAATACTCAATCTTCAATCCTCAATCCTCAGTCCTCAATCCTCAATCCTCAATCCTCAATATTCAATCCTCAATACTCAATATTCAATCCTCAGTCCTCAATACTCAATCCCCAATCTTCATTCTTCAATCCTCATTCTTCATTCCTCAATACCCAATCCTCAATCTTCAATCCTCAATCCTCAATCCTCAGTTCGCAATCCTCAATCCTCAATCCTCAGACCTCAGGCATCAACACTCAACCCTCAGTCCTCGTTCTCAATCCACAACCCTCAATCCTCAATCCTCAATCTTCATTCATCAATATTCAACCTTCAATCCTCAATCCTCAATCCTCAATCCTCAATCCTCCATGTTCAATCCTCAACAGCCAATCCTCAATCTTCAATCCTCAATCCTCAATCCTCAATTCTCAATCTTCAATCCTCAATACTCAATCTTCAATCCTCAATCCTCAATCCTCTATCCTCAATCCTCAATCCTCAATCCTCAATCCTCAATCCTCAATCCTCAATCTTCAATCTTCAGTACTCAATCTTCAATCCTCAATTCTGAATCCTCAATCCTCAATCCTCAGTCTTCAATCCTCAATACTCAATCTTCAATCCTCAATCCTCAATCCTCTATCCTCAATCCTCAATCCTCAATCCTCAATCGTCAATCTTCAATCCTCAATTCTCAATCTCCAATCCTCAATCCTCTGTCCTCAATCCTCAATGCTCAATCTTCAATCCTCAATACCCAATCCTCAATCTTAAATCCTCAATCCTCAATTCGCAATCCTCAATCCTCAATCCTCAGGCCACAAGTATCAATACTCAACCCTCAGTCCTCGTCCTCAATCCACAACCTTCAATCCTCAATCCTCAATCGTCATTCATCAATATTCAACCTTCAATCCTCAATCCTCAATCCTCAATCCTCAATCCTCAATCCTCAATGTTCAATCATCAATACCCGATCCTCAGTCTTCAATCCTCAATCCTCAATCCTCAATCCTCAATCCTCAATCCTCAATCCTCAGTCCTCAAACCTCAATCCTGAATCCTCAATCCTGAATCCTCAATCTTCAGCCCTCAGTCCTCAACAGTCAGTGGTCCATCCTCAATCCTCAATAGAATACCATGATTTCACAGTTTTCAATACTCAATACTCAACCTGCAATCTTCAAATCTCTATCCACAAACATCAATTCTCATCACTTAACCCTCAACACTCAGTCCCCAATCCACAATATTCAAGCCTCAATCCTCAATCCTCAATCCACTATCCTCAACCTTCAATCCTCAATACTCAATCTTCAATCCTCAATCCCCAACACTCAATCCTCAATTCGCAATCCTCAATAGTCGATCTTCAATCCTCAATACTCAATATTCAATCCTCAATCCTCAATCCTCAATCCTCAATCATCATTCTACAATCCTCAGTACCCTACCCTCAATCTTCAATCCTCAATCCTCAATCCTCAATACCCAATCCTCAATCTTCAATCCTCAATCCTCAATCCTCAATTCTCAATCCTCAATCCTCAATCCTCAGACCTCAAACATAAATATTCAACCCTCAGTCCTCGTCCTCAATCCTCAACCCTCAATCCTCAACCCTCAATCCTCAATCCTCAATCTTCAATCGTCAGTCCTCAATCCTCGATCCTCAATCCTCAATCCTCAATCCTCAATCTTCACTCCTCAATCCTCAATCCTCAATCCTCAATGTTCAAACCTCAATACCCAGTCCTCAGTCTTCAATCCTCAATCCTCAATCCTCAATCATCAATCCTCAATCCTCAATCCTCAGTCCTCAAACCTCAATACTCAATCCTCAATTCTCAATCCTCGATCGTCAATCTTCAATCCTCAATCCTCAATCCTCAATCCTCAATCCTCATTCTTCAATCCTCAAAACCCAATCCTCAATCTTCAACCCTCGATCCTCAATCCTCAATTCTCAATCCTCAATCCTCAGTCCTCAGTCCTCAAACCTCAACCCTCAACCCTCAGCCCTCACCCTCAATCCTCAATCCTCAATCCTCAATTCTCAATCTTCAATCCTCAATACTGAACCTTCAATCCTCAATCCTCAATCCTCAGTCCTCAATCCTCAATCCTCACTCTTAATCTTCAATCCTCAGTACTCAATCTTCAATCCTCAATCCTCATTCTTCGATCCTCAATACCCAATCCTCGATCTTCAATCCTCAATCCTCAATCCTCAATTATCAATCCTCAATCCTCTGTCCTTAGTCCTCAAACCTCAATCCTCATCCCTCAGCCATCATCCTCAATCCTCAATCCTCAATACTCAATCCTCAATCTTCAATACCCAATCCTCAGTCTTCAACCCTCAATCCTCAATCCTCAATTCTCAATCCTCAATCCTCAATCCGGAACCCTCAATCTTCAGCCCTCAGCCCTCAACAATCAGTTGTCAATCCTCAATCCTCAATAGAATATACTCAATTCACAGTTTTCAATACTCAATACTCAATCTGCAATCTTCAAATCTCTATCCACAAACATCAATTCTCACCACTCAACCCTCAACACTCAGTCCTCAATGTTCAATCCTCAATCCTCAATACTCAATCTTCAATCCCCAATACTGAACCTTCAATCCCCAATCCTCCATCCTCAGTCCTCAATCCTCAATCCTCAATCTTAATCTTCAATCCTCAGTACTCAATCTTCAATCCTCAATCCTCAATCCTCAATCCTCAATCCTCAATCTTCAATCCTCAATACTCAATCTTCAATCCTCAATCCTCAATCCTCACTCCTCAATCCTCAATCCTCAATCTTAATCTTCAATCCTCAATCCTCAATCCTCAATCCTCAATCTTCAATCATCAATACTCAATCCTCAATCCTCAATCCTAAATCCTCAGTCCTCAATCCTCAATCCGCAATCCTCAATCGTCAACCTTCAATCCTCAATACTCAATCTTCAATCCTCAATCCTCTGTCCTCAATCCTCAATCCTCATTCTTCAATCCTAATTACCCAATCCTCAATCTTAAATCCTCAAACCTCAATTCGCAACCCTCAATCCTCAATCCTCTGGCCTCAAGTATCAATAATCAACCCTCAGTCCTCGTCCTAAATCCACGACATTCAATCCTCAATCCTCAATCTTCATTCATCAATATTCAGTCCTCAATCCTCAATACTCAATCCTCAATTCTCTATCCTCAATCCTCCGTCCTTAGTCCTCAAACCTCAATCCTCAATCCTCAGCCCTCATCCTCAATCCTCAATCCTCAATCCTCAATCCTCAGTCTTCAATCCTCAATACTCAATCTACAATCCTCAATCCTCAGACCTCAAACCTCAATTCTGAATCCTCAATCATGAATCCTCAATATTCAGCCCTCAGTCCTCAACATTCAGTTGTCAATCCTCAATCCTCAATAGAATATCCTCAATTCACAGCTTTCAATACTCAATGCTCAACCTGCAATCTTCAAATCTCTATCCAGAAACATAAATTCTCATCACTCAACCCTCAACACTCAGTACTCAATGTTCAATCCTCATCCTCAATTCTGAATCTCCAATCCTCAGTACTGAATCTTCAATTCGCAATCCTCAATCCCCAATCCTCAATCCTCAATCCTCAATCCTCAATCTTCAATCCTCAATACTCAATCTTCAATCCTCAATCCGCAATCCTCAATCATAAATCGTCAATCCTCAATACCCAATCCTCTATCTTCAATCCTCAATCCTCAATCCTCAGACCTCAGACATCAATATTCAACACTCAGTCCTCGTCCTCAGTCCACAACCCTCAATCCTCAACCCTCAATCTTTAATCATCAATATTCAATCTTCAATACTCAATCCTCGATCCTCAATTCTCAATCCTCAATCCTCAATCTACACTCCTCAAACCTCAATCCTCAATCCTCAATGTTCAAACCTCATTACACAATCCTCAGTCTTCAATCCTCAATCCTCAATCATCAATCCTCAATCCTCAATCCTCAATGTTCAATCCTACTTACCCGATCCTCAGGCTTCAATCCTCAATCCTCAATCCTCAATCCTCAATAGAATATCATGATTTCACAGTTTACAATACTCAATACTCAACCTGCAATCTTCAAATCTCTATCCACAAACATCAATTCTCATCACTCAACCCTCAACACTCAGTCCCCAATCCTCAATATTCAAGCCTCAATCCTCAATCCTCAATCCACAATCCTCAACCTTCAATCCTCAATACTCAATCTTCAATCCTCAATCCCCAACCCTCAATCCTCAATTCGCAATCCTCAATAGTCTATCTTCAATCCTCAATACTCAATATTCAATCCTCAATCCTCAATCCTCAATCCTCAATCATCATTCTTCAATCCTCAATACCCTATCCTCAATCTTCAATCCTCAATCCTCAATCCTCAATACCCAATCCTCAATCTTCAATCCTCAATCCTCAATCCTCAATCCTCAATTCTCAATCCTCAATCCTCAATCCTCAGACCTCAAACATAAATGTTCAACCCTCAGTCCTCGTCCTCAATCCACAACCCTCAATCATCAATCCTCAATCCTCAATCCTCAATCTTCAATCCTCAACCCTCAATTCTCAATCCTCAATCCTCAATCCTCAATCTTCAATCCTCAATGCACAATCTTCAATCCTCAATCCTCAATCCTTAATCCTCAATCCTCAATATTCAATCCTCAATACTCAATGTTCAATCCTCAATCCTCAATACTCAATCCCCAATCCTCATTCTTCAATCCTCATTCTTCAATCCTCAATACCCAATCCTCAATCTTCAATCCTCAATCCTCAATCCTCAGTTCGCAATCCTCAATCCTCAATCCTCAGACCTCAGGCATCAACACTCAACCCTCAGTCCTCGTTCTCAATCCACAACCCTCAATCCTCAATCTTCATTCATCAATATTCAACCTTCAATCCTCAATCCTCAATACTCAATCCTCAATCCTCAATGTTCAATCCTCAACAGCCAATCCTCAATCTTCACTCCTCAATCCTCAATCCTCAATTCTCATTCCTCAATCCTCAATCCTCAGTCCTCTCTCCTCAAACCTCAATCCTGAATCCTCAATCCTGAATCCTCAAGCTTCAGCCCTCAGTCCTCAACAATCAGTTGTCAATCCTCAATCCTCAATAGAATATCATCAATTCACAGTTTTCAATACTCAATACTCAATCTGCAATCTTCAAATCTCTATCCACAAACATCAATTCTCATCATTCAACCCTCAACACTCAGTCCCCAATCCTCACTATTCAATCCTCAATCCTCAATCCTCAATCCACAATCCTCAACTTTCATTCCTCAGTACTCAATCTTCAATCCTCAATCCTCATTCTTCGATCCTCAATACCCAATCCTCGATCTTCAATCCTCAATCCTCAATCCTCAATTATCAATCCTCAATTCTCTGTCCTTAGTCCTCAAACCTCAATCCTCAAACCTCAGCCCTCATCCTCAATCGTCAATCCTCAATACTCAATCCTCAATCTTCAATCCTCAATACTCAATCTTCAATCCTCAATCCTAAGTCCTCAAACCTCAATTCTGAATCCTCAATACTGAATCCTCGACCTTCAGCCCTCAGTCCTCAACATTCGGTTGTCAATCCTCAATCCTCAATAGAATATCCTCAATTCACAGTTTTCAATACTCAATACTCAATCTGCAATCTTCAAATCTCTATGCAGAAACAGAAATTCTCATCACTCAACCCTCAACACTCAGTACTCAATGTTCAATCCTCATCCTCAATTCTGAATCTTCAATCCTCAATACTGAATCTTCAATTCGCAATCCTCAATCCCCAATCCTCAATCCTCAATCCTCAATCCTCAATCTTCAATCCTCAATACTCAATCTTCAATCCTCAATCCGCAATCCTCAATCCTCATTCGTCAATCCTCAATACCCAATCCTCAATCTTCAATCCTCAATCCTCAATTCTCAATTCTCAATCATCAATCCTCAGACCTCAGACATCAATATTCAACACTCAGTCCTCGTCCTCAATCCACAACCCTCGATCCTCAACTCTCAATCTTTAATCACCAATATTCAATCTTCAATCCTCAATCCTCGATCCTCAATCCTCAATCCTCAATCCTCAATCTTCACTCCTCAATCCTCAATCCTCAATCCTCATTATTCAAACCTCAATACCCAATCCTCAGTCTTCAATCCTCAATCCTCAATCCTCAATCATCAATCCTCAATCCTCAATCCTCAGTCCTCAAACCTCAATCCTGAATCCTCAATCCTGAATCCCCAATCTTCAGCCCTCAGTCCTCAACAATCAGTTTTCCATCCTCAATCCTCAATAGAATATCATGATTTCACAGCTTTCAATACTCAATACTCAACCTGCAATCTTCAAATCTCTATCCACAAACATCAATCCTCATCACTCAACCCTCAACACTCAGTCCCCAATCCTCAATATTCAAGCCTCAATCCTCAATCCTCAATCCACAATCCTCAACCTTCAATCCTCAATACTCAATATACAATCCTCAATCCTCAATCCTCAATCCTCAATCATCATTCTTCAATCCTCAATACCCTATCCTCAATCTTAAATCCTCAATCCTCAATTCGCAATCCTCAATCCTGAATCCTCAGGCCTCAAGTATCAATACTCAACCCTTAGTCCTCGTGCTCAATCCACGACCTTCAATCCTCAATCCTCAATCTTCATTCATCAATATTCAACCTTCAATCCTCAATCCTCAATCCTCAATCCTCAATCCTCAATCCTCAATGTTCAATCATCAATACCCGATCCTCAGTCTTCAATCCTCAATCCTCAATCCTCAGTCCTCAAACCTCAATCCTGAATCCTCAATCCTGAATCCCCAATCTTCAGCCCTCAGTCCTCAACAATCAGTATTCCATCCTCAATCCTAAATAGAATATCATGATTTCACAGCTTTCAATACTCAATACTCAACCTGCAATCTTCAAATCTCTATCCACAAACATCAATCCTCATCACTCAACCCTCAACACTCAGTCCCCAATCCTCAATATTCAAGCCTCAATCCTCAATCCACAATCCTCAACCTTCAATCCTCAATACTCAATCTTCAATCCTCAATCCCCAACCCTCAATCCTCAATTCGCAATCCTCAATAGTCGATCTTCAATCCTCAATACTCAATATTCAATCCTCAATCCTCAATCCTCAATCCTCAATCATCATTCTTCAATCCTCAATACCCTATCCTCAATCTTCAATCCTCAATACTCAATCCTCAATTCCCAATCCTCAATCTTCAATCCTCAATCCTCAATCCTCAATTCTCAATCCTCAATCCTCAATCCTCAGACCTCAATCATAAATATTCAACCCTCAGTCCTCGTCCTCAATCCACAACCCTCAATCCTCAATCCTCAATCCTCAATCCTCAATCTTCAATCCTCAATCCTCAATCCTCAATCCTCAATCCTCAATCCTCAATTCTCAATCTTCAATCCTCAATACTCAATCTTCAATCCTCAATCCTCAGTCCTCAATCCTCAATCCTCAATCCTCAATATTCAATCCTCAATACTCAATATTCAATCCTCAGTCCTCAATACTCAATCCCCAATCCTCATTCTTCAATCCTCATTCTTCAATCCTCAATACCCAATCCTCAATCTTCAATCTTCAATCCTCAATCCTCAGTTCGCAATCCTCAACCCTCAATCCTCAGACCTCAGGCATCAACACTCAACCCTCAGTCCTCGTTCTCAATCCACAACCCTCAATCCTCAATCCTCAATCTTCATTCATCAATATTCAACCTTCAATCCTCAATCCTCAATCCTCAATCCTCAATCCTCAATGTTCAATCCTCAACAGCCAATCCTCAATCTTCAATCCTCAATCCTCAATCCTCAATTCTCAATCCTCAATCCTCAATCCTCAGTCCTCTCACCTCAAACCTCAATCCTGAATCATCAATCCAGAATCCTCAAGCTTCAGCCCTCAGTACTCAACAATCAGTTGTCAATCCTCAATCCTCAATAGAATATCATCAACTCACAGTTTTCAATACTCAATACTCAATCTGCAGTCTTCAAATCTCTATCCACAAACATCAATTCTCATCATTCAACCCTCAACATTCAGTCCCCAGTCCTCAATTTTCAATCCTCAATCCTCAATCCTCAACCCTCAATCCTCAATTCTCAATCTTCAATCGTCAGTCCTCAATCCTCGATCCTCAATCCTCAATCCTCAATCCTCAATCTTCACTCCTCAATCCTCAATCCTCAATCCTCAATATTCAATCCTCAATCCTCAATTCTCTATCTTCAATCCTCAATACTGAACCTTCAATCCTCAGTCCTCAATCCTCAGTCCTCAATCCTCAATCCTCAATCTTAATCTTCAATCCTCAGTACTCAATCTTCAATCCTCAATCCTCAATCCTCAATCCTCAATCCTCAATCTTCAATCCTCAATACTCAATCTTCAATCCTCAATCGTCAATCCTCAATCCTCAATCCTCAATCCTCAATCTTCAATCTTCAGTACTCAATCTTCAATCCTCAATCCTGAATCCTCAATCCTCAATCCTCAATCTTCAATCCTCAATACTCAATCTTCAATCCTCAATCCTCAATCCTCTATCCTCAATCCTCAATCCTCAATCCTCAATCGTCAATCTTCAATCCTCAATACTCAATCTCCAATCCTCAATCCTCTGTCCTCAATCCTCAATGCTCAATCTTCAATCCTCAATACCCCATCCTCAATCTTAAATCCTCAATCCTCAATTCGCAATCCTCAATCCTCAATCCTCAGGCCTCAAGTATCAATACTCAACCCTCAGTCCTCGTCCTCAATCCACGACCTTCAATCCTCAATCCTCAATCGTCATTCATCAATATTCAACCTTCAATTCTCAATCCTCAATCCTCAATCCTCAATCCTCAATCCTCAATGTTCAATCATCAATACCCGATCCTCAGTCTTCAATCCTCAATCCTCAATCCTCAATCCTCAATCCTCAATCCTCAATCCTCAGTCCTCAAACCTCAATCCTGAATCCTCAATCCTGAATCCTCAATCTTCAGCCCTCAGCCCTCAACAGTCAGTGGTCCATCCTCAATCCTCAATAGAATACCATGATTTCACAGATTTCAATACTCAATACTCAACCTGCAATCTTCAAATCTCTATCCACAAACATCAATTCTCATCACTTAACCCTCAACAATCAGTCCCCAATCCACAATATTCAAGCCTCAATCCTCAATCCTCAATCCACAATCCTCAACCTTCAATCCTCAATACTCAATCTTCAATCCTCAATCCCCAACCCTCAATCCTCAATTCGCAATCCTCAATAGTCGATCTTCAATCCTCAATACTCAATATTCAATCCTCAATCCTCAATCCTCAATACCCAATCCTCAATCTTCAATCCTCAACACTCAATCCTCAATTCTCAATCCTCAATCCTCAATCCTCAGACCTCAAACATAAATATTCAACCCTCAGTCCTCGTCCTCAATCCTCAACCCTCAATCCTCAACCCTCAATACTCAATCCTCAATCTTCAATCGTCAATCCTCAATACTCAATCCTCAATCCTCAATCCTCAATCCTCAATCTTCATTCCTCAATACTCAATCTTCAATCCTCAATCCTCAGTCCTCAATCCTCAATCCTCAATATTCAATCCTCAATACTCAATATTCAATCCTCAATCCTCAATACTCAATCCCCAATCTTCATTCTTCAATCCTCATTCTTCATTCCTCAATACCCAATCCTCAATCTTCAATCCTCAATCCTCAATCCTCAGTTCGCAATCCTCAATCCTCAATCCTCAGACCTCAGGCATCAACACTCAACCCTCAGTCCTCGTTCTCAATCCACAACCCTCAATCCTCAATCCTCAATCTTCATTCATCAATATTCAACCTTCAATCCTCAATCCTCAATCCTCAATCCTCAATCCTCCATGTTCAATTCTCAACAGCCAATCCTCAATCTTCAATCCTCAATCCTCAATCCTCAATTCTCAATCTTCAATCCTCAATACTCAATCTTCAATCCTCAATCCTCAATCCTCTATCCTCAATCCTCAATCCTCAATCCTCAATCCTCAATCCTCAATCCTCAATCTTCAATCTTCAGTACTCAATCTTCAATCCTCAATTCTGAATCCTCAATCCTCAATCCTCAGTCTTCAATCCTCAATACTCAATCTTCAATCCTCAATCCTCAATCCTCTATCCTCAATCCTCAATCCTCAATCCTCAATCGTCAATCTTCAATCCTCAATTCTCAATCTCCAATCCTCAATCCTCTGTCCTCAATCCTCAATGCTCAATCTTCAATCCTCAATACCCAATCCTCAATCTTAAATCCTCAATCCTCAATTCGCAATCCTCAATCCTCAATCCTCAGGCCTCAAGTATCAATACTCAACCCTCAGTCCTCGTCCTCAATCCACAACCTTCAATCCTCAATCCTCAATCGTCATTCATCAATATTCAACCTTCAATCCTCAATCCTCAATCCTCAATCCTCAATCCTCAATCCTCAATGTTCAATCATCAATACCCGATCCTCAGTCTTCAATCCTCAATCCTCAATCCTCAATCCTCAATCCTCAATCCTCAATCCTCAGTCCTCAAACCTCAATCCTGAATCCTCAATCCTGAATCCTCAATCTTCAGCCCTCAGTCCTCAACAGTCAGTGGTCCATCCTCAATCCTCAATAGAATACCATGATTTCACAGTTTTCAATACTCAATACTCAACCTGCAATCTTCAAATCTCTATCCACAAACATCAATTCTCATCACTTAACCCTCAACACTCAGTCCCCAATCCACAATATTCAAGCCTCAATCCTCAATCCTCAATCCACTATCCTCAACCTTCAATCCTCAATACTCAATCTTCAATCCTCAATCCCCAACACTCAATCCTCAATTCGCAATCCTCAATAGTCGATCTTCAATCCTCAATACTCAATATTCAATCCTCAATCCTCAATCCTCAATCCTCAATCATCATTCTACAATCCTCAGTACCCTACCCTCAATCTTCAATCCTCAATCCTCAATCCTCAATACCCAATCCTCAATCTTCAATCCTCAATCCTCAATCCTCAATTCTCAATCCTCAATCCTCAATCCTCAGACCTCAAACATAAATATTCAACCCTCAGTCCTCGTCCTCAATGCTCAACCCTCAATCCTCAACCCTCAATCCTCAATCCTCAATCTTCAATCGTCAGTCCTCAATCCTCGATCCTCAATCCTCAATCCTCAATCCTCAATCTTCACTCCTCAATCCTCAATCCTCAATCCTCAATGTTCAAACCTCAATACCCAGTCCTCAGTCTTCAATCCTCAATCCTCAATCCTCAATCATCAATCCTCAATCCTCAATCCTCAGTCCTCAAACCTCAATACTCAATCCTCAATTCTCAATCCTCGATCGTCAATATTCAATCCTCAATCCTCAATCCTCAATCCTCAATCCTCATTCTTCAATCCTCAAAACCCAATCCTCAATCTTCAACCCTCGATCCTCAATCCTCAATTCTCAATCCTCAATCCTCAGTCCTCAGTCCTCAAACCTCAACCCTCAACCCTCAGCCCTCACCCTCAATCCTCAATCCTCAATCCTCAATTCTCAATCTTCAATCCTCAATACTGAACCTTCAATCCTCAATCCTCAATCCTCAGTCCTCAATCCTCAATCCTCACTCTTAATCTTCAATCCTCAGTACTCAATCTTCAATCCTCAATCCTCATTCTTCGATCCTCAATACCCAATCCTCGATCTTCAATCCTCAATCCTCAATCCTCAATTATCAATCCTCAATCCTCTGTCCTTAGTCCTCAAACCTCAATCCTCATCCCTCAGCCCTCATCCTCAATCCTCAATCCTCAATACTCAATCCTCAATCTTCAATACCCAATCCTCAGTCTTCAACCCTCAATCCTCAATCCTCAATTCTCAATCCTCAATCCTCAATCCGGAACCCTCAATCTTCAGCCCTCAGCCCTCAACAATCAGTTGTCAATCCTCAATCCTCAATAGAATATACTCAATTCACAGTTTTCAATACTCAATACTCAATCTGCAATCTTCAAATCTCTATCCACAAACATCAATTCTCACGACTCAACCCTCAACACTCAGTCCTCAATGTTCAATCCTCAATCCTCAATACTCAATCTTCAATCCCCAATACTGAACCTTCAATCCCCAATCCTCCATCCTCAGTCCTCAATCCTCAATCCTCAATCTTAATCTTCAATCCTCAGTACTCAATCTTCAATCCTCAATCCTCAATCCTCAATCCTCAATCCTCAATCTTCAATCCTCAATACTCAATCTTCAATCCTCAATCCTCAATCCTCACTCCTCAATCCTCAATCCTCAATCTTAATCTTCAATCCTCAATCCTCAATCCTCAATCCTCAATCTTCAATCATCAATACTCAATCCTCAATCCTCAATCCTAAATCCTCAATCCTCAATCCTCAATCCGCAATCCTCAATCGTCAACCTTCAATCCTCAATACTCAATCTTCAATCCTCAATCCTCTGTCCTCAATCCTCAATCCTCATTCTTCAATCCTAATTACCCAATCCTCAATCTTAAATCCTCAAACCTCAATTCGCAACCCTCAATCCTCAATCCTCTGGCCTCAAGTATCAATAATCAACCCTCAGTCCTCGTCCTAAATCCACGACATTCAATCCTCAATCCTCAATCTTCATTCATCAATATTCAGTCCTCAATCCTCAATACTCAATCCTCAATTCTCTATCCTCAATCCTCCGTCCTTAGTCCTCAAACCTCAATCCTCAATCCTCAGCCCTCATCCTCAATCCTCAATCCTCAATCCTCAATCCTCAGTCTTCAATCCTCAATACTCAATCTACAATCCTCAATCCTCAGACCTCAAACCTCAATTCTGAATCCTCAATCATGAATCCTCAATATTCAGCCCTCAGTCCTCAACATTCAGTTGTCAATCCTCAATCCTCAATAGAATATCCTCAATTCACAGCTTTCAATACTCAATGCTCAACCTGCAATCTTCAAATCTCTATCCAGAAACATAAATTCTCATCACTCAACCCTCAACACTCAGTACTCAATGTTCAATCCTCATCCTCAATTCTGAATCTCCAATCCTCAGTACTGAATCTTCAATTCGCAATCCTCAATCCCCAATCCTCAATCCTCAATCCTCAATCCTCAATCTTCAATCCTCAATACTCAATCTTCAATCCTCAATCCGCAATCCTCAATCATAATTCGTCAATCCTCAATACCCAATCCTCAATCTTCAATCCTCAATCCTCAATCCTCAGACCTCAGACATCAATATTCAACACTCAGTCCTCGTCCTCAGTCCACAACCCTCAATCCTCAACCCTCAATCTTTAATCATCAATATTCAATCTTCAATCCTCAATCCTCAATCCTCAATCCTCAATCCTCAATCCTCAATGTTCAATCATCAATACCCGATCCTCAGGCTTCAATCCTCAATCCTCAATCCTCAATCCTCAATCCTCAGACCTCAATCCTCAGTCCTCAAACCTCAATCCTGAATCCTCAATCCTGAATCCTCAATCTTCAGCCCTCAGTCCTCAACAGTCAGTGGTCCATCCTCAATCCTCAATAGAATACCATGATTTCACAGTTTTCAATACTCAATACTCAACCTGCAATCTTCAAATCTCTATCCACAAACATCAATTCTCATCATTCAACCCTCAACATTCAGTCCCCAATCCTCAATTTTCAATCCTCAATCCTCAATCCTCAATCTACAATCCTCAACCTTCAATCCTCAATACTCAATCTTCAATCCTCAATCCTCAATCCTCAATCCTCAATCCTCAATCTTCAATCTTCAGTACTCAATCTTCAATCCTCAATCCCGAATACTCAATCCTCAATCCTCAATCTTCAATCCTCAATACTCAATCTTCAATCCTCAATCCTCAATCCTCTATCCTCAATCCTCAATCCTCAATCCTCAATCGTCAATCTTCAATCCTCAATACTCAATCTTCAATCCTCAATCCTCTGTCCTCAATCCTCAATGCTCAATCTTCAATCCTCAATACCCAATCCTCAATCTTAAATCCTCAATCCTCAATTCGCAATCCTCAATCCTGAATCCTCAGGCCTCAAGTATCAATACTCAACCCTTAGTCCTCGTCCTCAATCCACGACCTTCAATCCTCAATCCTCAATCTTCATTCATCAATATTCAACCTTCAATCCTCAATCCTCAATCCTCAATCCTCAATCCTCAATCCTCAATGTTCAATCATCAATACCCGATCCTCAGTCTTCAATCCTCAATCCTCAATCCTCAGTCCTCAAACCTCAATCCTGAATCCTCAATCCTGAATCCCCAATCTTCAGCCCTCAGACCTCAACAATCAGTATTCCATCCTCAATCCTAAATAGAATATCATGATTTCACAGCTTTCAATACTCAATACTCAACCTGCAATCTTCAAATCTCTATCCACAAACATCAATCCTCATCACTCAACCCTCAACACTCAGTCCCCAATCCTCAATATTCAAGCCTCAATCCTCAATCCTCAATCCACAATCCTCAACCTTCAATCCTCAATACTCAATATTCAATCCTCAATCCCCAACCCTCAATCCTCAATTCGCAATCCTCAATAGTCGATCTTCAATCCTCAATACTCAATATTCAATCCTCAATCCTCAATCCTCAATCCTCAATCATCATTCTTCAATCCTCAATACCCTATCCTCAATCTTCAATCCTCAATACTCAATCCTCAATTCCCAATCCTCAATCTTCAATCCTCAATCCTCAATCCTCAATTCTCAATCCTCAATCCTCAATCCTCAGACCTCAATCATAAATATTCAACCCTCAGTCCTCGTCCTCAATCCACAACCCTCAATCCTCAATCCTCAATCCTCAACCTTCAATCCTCAATCCTCAATCCTGAATCCTCAATCCTCAATCCTCAATTCTCAATCTTCAATCCTCAATACTCAATCTTCAATCCTCAATCCTCAGTCCTCAATCCTCAATCCTCAATCCTCAATATTCAATCCTCAATACTCAATATTCAATCCTCAATCCTCAATACTCAATCCCCAATCCTCATTCTTCAATCCTCATTCTTCAATCCTCAATACCCAATCCTCATTCTTCAATCTTCAATCCTCAATCCTCAGTTCGCAATCCTCAATCCTCAATCCTCAGACCTCAGGCATCAACACTCAACCCTCAGTCCTCGTTCTCAATCCACAACCCTCAATCCTCAATCCTCAATCTTCATTCATCAATATTCAACCTTCAATCCTCAATCCTCAATCCTCAATCCCGAATCCTCAATCCTCAATCCTCAATCTTCAATCCTCAATACTCAATCTTCAATCCTCAATCCTCAATCCTCTATCCTCAATCCTCAATCCTCAATCCTCAATCGTCAATCTTCAATCCTCAATACTCAATCTTCAATCCTCAATCCTCTGTCCTCAATCCTCAATGCTCAATCTTCAATCCTCAATACCCAATCCTCAATCTTAAATCCTCAATCCTCAATTCGCAATCCTCAATCCTGAATCCTCAGGCCTCATGTATCAATACTCAACCCTTAGTCCTCGTCCTCAATCCACGACCTTCAATCCTCAATCCTCAATCTTCATTCATCAATATTCAACCTTCAATCCTCAATCCTCAATCCTCAATCCTCAATCCTCAATCCCCAATGTTCAATCATCAATACCCGATCCTCAGTCTTCAATCCTCAATCCTCAATCCTCAATCCTCAATCCTCAATCCTCAATCCTCAGTCCTCAAACCTCAATCCTGAATCCTCAATCCTGAATCCTCAATCTTCAGCCCTCAGTCCTCAACAGTCAGTGGTCCATCCTCAATCCTCAATAGAATACCATGATTTCACAGTTTTCAATACTCAATACTCAACCTGCAATCTTCAAATCTCTATCCACAAACATCAATTCTCATCATTCAACCCTCAACATTCAGTCCCCAATCCTCAATTTTCAATCCTCAATCCTCAATGCTCAATCCACAATCCTCAACCTTCAATCCTCAATACTCAATCTTCAATCCTCAATCCTCAATACTCAATCCTCAATTCTCAATACTCGATCGTCAATCTTCAATCCTCAATACTCAATCCTCAATCCTCAATCCTCATTCTTCAATCCTCAATACCCAATTCTCAGTCTTCAACCCTCAGTCCTCAATCCTCAATTCTCAATCCTCAATCCTCAGTCCTCGGTCCTCAAACCTCAATCCTCAACCCTCAGCCCTCATCCTCAATCCTCAATCCTCAATCCTCAATTCTCAATCTTCAATCCTCAATACTCAATCTTCAATCCTCAATGCTCAGTCCTCAAATTTCAATTCTGCATCCTCAATCCGGAACCCTCAATCTTCAGCCCTCAGTCCTCAACAATCAGTTGTCAATCCTCAATCCTCAATAGAATATACTCAATTCACAGTTTTCAATACTCAATACTCAATCTGCAATCTTCAAATCTCTATCCACAAACATCAATTCTCATCACTCAACCCACAACACTCAGTCCTCAATGTTCAATCCTCAATCCTCAATTCTCAATCTTCAATCCTCAATACTGAACCTTCAATCCTCAATCCTCAATCCTCAGTCCTCAATCCTCAATCCTCAATCTTAATAGTCAATCCTCAGTACTCAGTCTTCAATCCTCAATCCTCTATCCTCAATCCTCAATCCTCAATCCTCAATCGTCAATCCTCAATCCTCAATACTCAATCTTCAATCCTCAATCCTCTGTCCTCAATCCTCAATGCTCAATCTTCAATCCTCAATACCCAATCTTCAATCTTAAATCCTCAATCCTCAATTCGCAATCCTCAATCCTCAATCCTCAGGCCTCAAGTATCAATACTCAACCCTCAGTCCTCGTCCTCAATCCACGACCTTCAACCCTCAATCCTCAATATTCATTCATCAATATTCAACCTTCAATCCTCAATCCTCTATCCTCAATCCTCAATCCTCAATCCTCAATGTTCAATCATCAATACCCGATCCTCAGTCTTCAATCCTCAATCCTCAATCCTCAATCCTCAAACCTCAATCCTCAATCCTCAGTCCTCAAACCTCAATCCTGAATCCTCAATCCTGAATCCTCAATCTTCAGCCCTCAGTCCTCAACAGTCAGTGGTCCATCCTCAATCCTCAATAGAATACCATGATTTCACAGTTTTCAATACTCAATACACAACCTGCAATCTTCAAATCTCTATCCACAAACATCAATTCTCATCATTCAACCCTCAACATTCAGTCCCCAACCCTCAATTTTCAATCCTCAATCCTCAATCCTCAATCCACAATCCTCAACCTTCAATCCTCAATACTCAATCTTCAATCCTCAATCCTCAATACTCAATCCTCAATTCTCAATCCTCGGTCGTCAGTCTTCAATCCTCAATACTCAATCTTCAATCCTCAATCCTCAATCCTCAATCCTCAATCCTCATTCTTCAATCCTCAATACCCAATCCTCAGTCTTCAACCCTCAATCCTCAATCCTCAATTCTCAATCCTCAATCCTCAGTCCTCGGTCCTCAAACCTCAATCCTCAACCCTCAGCCCTCATCCTCAATCCTCAATCCTCAATCCTCAATTCTCAATCTTCAATCCTCAATACTCAATCTTCAATCCTCAATGCTCAGTCCTCAAATTTCAATTCTGAATCCTCAATCCGGAACCCTCAATCTTCAGCCCTCAGTCCTCAACAATCAGTTGTCAATCCTCAATCCTCTATAGAATATACTCAATTCACAGTTTTCAATACTCAATACTCAATCTGCAATCTTCAAATCTCTATCCACAAGCATCAATTCTCATCACTCAACCCTCAACACTCAGTCCTCAATGTTCAATCCTCAATCCTCAATTCTCAATCTTCAATCCTCAATACTGAACCTTCAATCCTCAATCCTCAATCCTCAGTCCTCAATCCTCAATCCTCAATCTTAATCTTCAATCCTCAGTACTCAATCTTCAATCCTCAATCCTCAATCCTCAGTCCTCAAACCTCAATCCTGAATCCTCAATCCTGAATCCTCAATCTTCAGCCCTCAGTCCTCAACTGTCAGTGGTCCATCCTCAATCCTCAATAGAATACCATGATTTCACAGTTTTCAATACTCAATACTCAACCTGCAATCTTCAAATCTCTATCCACAAACATCAATTCTCATCATTCAACCCTCAACATTCAGTCCCCAATCCTCAATTTTCAATCCTCAATCCTCAATCCTCAATCCACAATCCTCAACCTTCAATCTTCAATACTCAATCTTCAATCCTCAATCCTCAATACTCAATCCTCAATTCTCAATACTCGATCGTCAATCTTCAATCCTCAATACTCAATCCTCAATCCTCAATCCTCGTTCTTCAATCCTCAATACCCAATCCTCAGTCTTCAACCCTCAATCCTCAATCCTCAATTCTCAAACCTCAATCCTCAGCCCTCGGTCCTCAAACCTCAATCCTCAACCCTCAGCCCTCATCCTCAATCCTCAATCCTCAATCCTCAATTCTCAATCTTCAATCCTCAATACTCAATCTTCAATCCTCAATGCTCAGTCCTCAAATTTCAATTCTGAATCCTCAATCCGGAACCCTCAATCTTCAGCCCCCAGTCCTCAACAATCAGTTGTCAATCCTCAATCCTCAATAGAATATACTCAATTCACAGTTTTCAATACTCAATACTCAATCTGCAATCTTCAAATCTCTATCCACAAACATCAATTCTCATCACTCAACCCTCAACACTCAGTCCTCAATGTTCAATCCTCAATCCTCAATTCTCAATCTTCAATCCTCAATACTGAACCTTCAATCCTCAATCCTCAATCCTCAGTCCTCAATCCTCAATCCTCAATCTTAATCTTCAATCCTCAGTACTCAATCTTCAATCCTCAATCCTCCATCCTCAATCCTCAATCCTCAATCCTCAATCCTCAATCTTCAATCTTCAGTACTCAATCTTCAATCCTCAATCCTGAATCCTCAATCCTCAATCCTCAATCTTCAATCCTCAATACTCAATCTTCAATCCTCAATCCTCAATCCTCTATCCTCAATCCTCATTCCTCAATCCTCAATCGTCAATCTTCAATCCTCAGTACTCAATCTTCAATCCTCAATCCTCAATCCTCAATCCTCAATCCTCAATCTTCAATCCCCAATACTCAATCTTCAATCCTCAGTCCTCAATCCTCAATCCTCAATCCTCAATCCTCAATCCTCAATCTTCAATCTTCAGTACTCAATCTTCAATCCTCAATCCTGAATCCTCAATCCTCGATCCTCAATCTTCAATCCTCAATACTCAATCTTCAATCCTCAATCCTCAATCCTCTATCCTCAATCCTCAATCCTCAATCCTCAATCGTCAATCTTCAATCCTCAATACTCAATCTTCAATCCTCAATCCTCTGTCCTCAATCCTCAATGCTCAATCTTCAATCCTCAATACCCAATCCTCAATCGTCAATCTTCAATCCTCAATACTCAATCTTCAATCTTAAATCCTCAATCCTCAATTCGCAATCCTCAATCCTCAATCCTCAGGCCTCAAGTATCAATCCTCAATCCTCTGTCCTCAATCCTCAATGCTCAATCTTCAATCCTCAATACCCAATCCTCAATCTTAAATCCTCAATCCTCAATTCGCAATCCTCAATCCTCAATCCTCAGGCCTCAAGTATCAATACTCAACCCTCAGTCCTCGTCCTCAATCCACGACCTTCAATCCTCAATCCTCAATCTTCATTCATCAATATTCAACCTTCAATCCTCAATCCTCAATCCTCAATCCTCAATCCTCAATCCTCAATGTTCAATCATCAATACCCGATCCTCAGTCTTCAATCCTCAATCCTCAATCCTCAATCCTCAATCCTCAATCCTCAATCCTCAGTCCTCAAACCTCAATCCTGAATCCTCAATCCTGAATCCTCAATCTTCAGCCCTCAGTCCTCAACAGTCAGTGGTCCATCCTCAATCCTCAATAGAATACCATGATTTCACAGTTTTCAATACTCAATACTCAACCTGCAATCTTCAAATCTCTATCCACAAACATCAATTCTCATCATTCAACCCTCAACATTCAGTCCCCAATCCTCAATTTTCAATCCTCAATCCTCAATCCTCAATCCACAATCCTCAACCTTCAATCCTCAATACTCAATCTTCAATCCTCAATCCTCAATACTCAATCCTCAATTCTCAATACTCGATCGTCAATCTTCAATCCTCAATACTCAATCCTCAATCCTCAATCCTCAATCCACAATCCTCAACCTTCAATCCTCAATACTCAATCTTCAATCCTCAATCCTCAATACTCAATCCTCAATTCTCAATCCTCGGTCGTCAGTCTTCAATCCTCAATACTCAATCTTCAATCCTCAATCCTCAATCCTCAATCCTCAATCCTCATTCTTCAATCCTCAACACCCAATCCTCAGTCTTCAACCCTCAATCCTCAATCCTCAATTCTCAATCCTCAATCCTCAGTCCTCGGTCCTCAAACCTCAATCCTCAACCCTCAGCCCTCATCCTCAATCCTCAATCCTCAATCCTCAATTCTCAATCTTCAATCCTCAATACTCAATCTTCAATCCTCAATGCTCAGTCCTCAAATTTCAATTCTGAATCCTCAATCCGGAACCCTCAATCTTCAGCCCTCAGTCCTCAACAATCAGTTGTCAATCCTCAATCCTCTATAGAATATACTCAATTCACAGTTTTCAATACTCAATACTCAATCTGCAATCTTCAAATCTCTATCCACAAGCATCAATTCTCATCACTCAACCCTCAACACTCAGTCCTCAATGTTCAATCCTCAATCCTCAATTCTCAATCTTCAATCCTCAATACTGAACCTTCAATCCTCAATCCTCAATCCTCAGTCCTCAATCCTCAATCCTCAATCTTAATCTTCAATCCTCAGTACTCAATCTTCAATCCTCAATCCTCAATCCTCAGTCCTCAAACCTCAATCCTGAATCCTCAATCCTGAATCCTCAATCTTCAGCCCTCAGTCCTCAACTGTCAGTGGTCCATCCTCAATCCTCAATAGAATACCATGATTTCACAGTTTTCAATACTCAATACTCAACCTGCAATCTTCAAATCTCTATCCACAAACATCAATTCTCATCATTCAACCCTCAACATTCAGTCCCCAATCCTCAATTTTCAATCCTCAATCCTCAATCCTCAATCCACAATCCTCAACCTTCAATCTTCAATACTCAATCTTCAATCCTCAATCCTCAATACTCAATCCTCAATTCTCAATACTCGATCGTCAATCTTCAATCCTCAATACTCAATCCTCAATCCTCAATCCTCGTTCTTCAATCCTCAATACCCAATCCTCAGTCTTCAACCCTCAATCCTCAATCCTCAATTCTCAAACCTCAATCCTCAGCCCTCGGTCCTCAAACCTCAATCCTCAACCCTCAGCCCTCATCCTCAATCCTCAATCCTCAATCCTCAATTCTCAATCTTCAATCCTCAATACTCAATCTTCAATCCTCAATGCTCAGTCCTCAAATTTCAATTCTGAATCCTCAATCCGGAACCCTCAATCTTCAGCCCCCAGTCCTCAACAATCAGTTGTCAATCCTCAATCCTCAATAGAATATACTCAATTCACAGTTTTCAATACTCAATACTCAATCTGCAATCTTCAAATCTCTATCCACAAACATCAATTCTCATCACTCAACCCTCAACACTCAGTCCTCAATGTTCAATCCTCAATCCTCAATTCTCAATCTTCAATCCTCAATACTGAACCTTCAATCCTCAATCCTCAATCCTCAGTCCTCAATCCTCAATCCTCAATCTTAATCTTCAATCCTCAGTACTCAATCTTCAATCCTCAATCCTCCATCCTCAATCCTCAATCCTCAATCCTCAATCCTCAATCTTCAATCTTCAGTACTCAATCTTCAATCCTCAATCCTGAATCCTCAATCCTCAATCCTCAATCTTCAATCCTCAATACTCAATCTTCAATCCTCAATCCTCAATCCTCTATCCTCAATCCTCAATCCTCAATCCTCAATCGTCAATCTTCAATCCTCAGTACTCAATCTTCAATCCTCAATCCTCAATCCTCAATCCTCAATCCTCAATCTTCAATCCCCAATACTCAATCTTCAATCCTCAGTCCTCAATCCTCAATCCTCAATCCTCAATCCTCAATCCTCAATCTTCAATCTTCAGTACTCAATCTTCAATCCTCAATCCTGAATCCTCAATCCTCGATCCTCAATCTTCAATCCTCAATACTCAATCTTCAATCCTCAATCCTCAATCCTCTATCCTCAATCCTCAATCCTCAATCCTCAATCGTCAATCTTCAATCCTCAATACTCAATCTTCAATCCTCAATCCTCTGTCCTCAATCCTCAATGCTCAATCTTCAATCCTCAATACCCAATCCTCAATCGTCAATCTTCAATCCTCAATACTCAATCTTCAATCCTCAATCCTCTGTCCTCAATCCTCAATGCTCAATCTTCAATCCTCAATACCCAATCCTCAATCTTAAATCCTCAATCCTCAATTCGCAATCCTCAATCCTCAATCCTCAGGCCTCAAGTATCAATACTCAACCCTCAGTCCTCGTCCTCAATCCACGACCTTCAATCCTCAATCCTCAATCTTCATTCATCAATATTCAACCTTCAATCCTCAATCCTCAATCCTCAATCCTCAATCCTCAATCCTCAATGTTCAATCATCAATACCCGATCCTCAGTCTTCAATCCTCAATCCTCAATCCTCAATCCTCAATCCTCAATCCTCAATCCTCAGTCCTCAAACCTCAATCCTGAATCCTCAATCCTGAATCCTCAATCTTCAGCCCTCAGTCCTCAACTGTCAGTGGTCCATCCTCAATCCTCAATAGAATACCATGATTTCACAGTTTTCAATACTCAATACTCAACCTGCAATCTTCAAATCTCTATCCACAAACATCAATTCTCATCATTCAACCCTGAACATTCAGTCCCCAATCCTCAATTTTCAATCCTCAATCCTCAATCCTCAATCCACAATCCTCAACCTTCAATCTTCAATACTCAATCTTCAATCCTCAATCCTCAATACTCAATCCTCAATTCTCAATACTCGATCGTCAATCTTCAATCCTCAATACTCAATCCTCAATCCTCAATCCTCGTTCTTCAATCCTCAATACCCAATCCTCAGTCTTCAACCCTCAATCCTCAATCCTCAATTCTCAAACCTCAATCCTCAGCCCTCGGTCCTCAAACCTCAATCCTCAACCCTCAGCCCTCATCCTCAATCCTCAATCCTCAATCCTCAATTCTCAATCTTCAATCCTCAATACTCAATCTTCAATCCTCAATGCTCAGTCCTCAAATTTCAATTCTGAATCCTCAATCCGGAACCCTCAATCTTCAGCCCCCAGTCCTCAACAATCAGTTGTCAATCCTCAATCCTCAATAGAATATACTCAATTCACAGTTTTCAATACTCAATACTCAATCTGCAATCTTCAAATCTCTATCCACAAACATCAATTCTCATCACTCAACCCTCAACACTCAGTCCTCAATGTTCAATCCTCAATCCTCAATTCTCAATCTTCAATCCTCAATACTGAACCTTCAATCCTCAATCCTCAATCCTCAGTCCTCAATCCTCAATCCTCAATCTTAATCTTCAATCCTCAGTACTCAATCTTCAATCCTCAATCCTCCATCCTCAATCCTCAATCCTCAATCCTCAATCCTCAATCTTCAATCTTCAGTACTCAATCTTCAATCCTCAATCCTGAATCCTCAATCCTCAATCCTCAATCTTCAATCCTCAATACTCAATCTTCAATCCTCAATCCTCAATCCTCTATCCTCAATCCTCAATCCTCAATCCTCAATCGTCAATCTTCAATCCTCAGTACTCAATCTTCAATCCTCAATCCTCAATCCTCAATCCTCAATCCTCAATCTTCAATCCCCAATACTCAATCTTCAATCCTCAGTCCTCAATCCTCAATCCTCAATCCTCAATCCTCAATCCTCAATCTTCAATCTTCAGTACTCAATCTTCAATCCTCAATCCTGAATCCTCAATCCTCGATCCTCAATCTTCAATCCTCAATACTCAATCTTCAATCCTCAATCCTCAATCCTCTATCCTCAATCCTCAATCCTCAATCCTCAATCGTCAATCTTCAATCCTCAATACTCAATCTTCAATCCTCAATCCTCTGTCCTCAATCCTCAATGCTCAATCTTCAATCCTCAATACCCAATCCTCAATCGTCAATCTTCAATCCTCAATACTCAATCTTCAATCCTCAATCCTCTGTCCTCAATCCTCAATGCTCAATCTTCAATCCTCAATACCCAATCCTCAATCTTAAATCCTCAATCCTCAATTCGCAATCCTCAATCCTCAATCCTCAGGCCTCAAGTATCAATACTCAACCCTCAGTCCTCGTCCTCAATCCACGACCTTCAATCCTCAATCCTCAATCTTCATTCATCAATATTCAACCTTCAATCCTCAATCCTCAATCCTCAATCCTCAATCCTCAATCCTCAATGTTCAATCATCAATACCCGATCCTCAGTCTTCAATCCTCAATCCTCAATCCTCAATCCTCAATCCTCAATCCTCAATCCTCAGTCCTCAAACCTCAATCCTGAATCCTCAATCCTGAATCCTCAATCTTCAGCCCTCAGTCCTCAACAGTCAGTGGTCCATCCTCAATCCTCAATAGAATACCATGATTTCACAGTTTTCAATACTCAATACTCAACCTGCAATCTTCAAATCTCTATCCACAAACATCAATTCTCATCATTCAACCCTCAACATTCAGTCCCCAATCCTCAATTTTCAATCCTCAATCCTCAATCCTCAATCCACAATCCTCAACCTTCAATCCTCAATACTCAATCTTCAATCCTCAATCCTCAATACTCAATCCTCAATTCTCAATACTCGATCGTCAATCTTCAATCCTCAATACTCAATCCTCAATCCTCAATCCTCATTCTTCAATCCTCAACACCCAATCCTCAGTCTTCAACCCTCAATCCTCAATCCTCAATTCTCAATCCTCAATCCTCAGTCCTCGGTCCTCAAACCTCAATCCTTAACCCTCAGCCCTCATCCTCAATCCTCAATCCTCAATCCTCAATTCTCAATCTTCAATCCTCAATACTCAATCTTCAATCCTCAATGCTCAGTCCTCAAATTTCAATTCTGAATCCTCAATCCGGAACCCTCAATCTTCAGCCCTCAGTCCTCAACAATCAGTTGTCAATCCTCAATCCTCAATAGAATATACTCAATTCACAGTTTTCAATACTCAATACTCAATCTGCAATCTTCAAATCTCTATCCACAAACATCAATTCTCATCACTCAACCTCCAACACTCAGTCCTCAATGTTCAATCCTCAATCCTCAATTCTCAATCTTCAATCCTCAATACTGAACCTTCAATCCTCAATCCTCAATCCTCAGTCCTCAATCCTCAATCCTCAATCTTAATCTTCAATCCTCAGTACTCAATCTTCAATCCTCAATCCTCAATCCTCAATCCTCAATCCTCAATCTTCAATCCCCAATACTCAATCTTCACTCCTCAATCCTCAATCCTCAATCCTCAATCCTCAATCCTCAATCCTCAATCTTCAATCTTCAGTACTCAATCTTCAATCCTCAATCCTCAATCCTCAATCCTCAATCCTCAATCTTCAATCCTCAATACTCAATCTTCAATCCTCAATCCTCAATCCTCTATCCTCAATCCTCAATCCTCAATCCTCAATCGTCAATCTTCAATCCTCAGTACTCAATCTTCAATCCTCAATCCTCAATCCTCAATCCTCAATCCTCAATCTTCAATCCCCAATACTCAATCTTCAATCCTCAATCCTCAATCCTCAATCCTCAATCCTCAATCCTCAATCCTCAATCTTCAATCTTCAGTACTCAATCTTCAATCCTCAATCCTGAATCCTCAATCCTCGATCCTCAATCTTCAATCCTCAATACTCAATCTTCAATCCTCAATCCTCAATCCTCTATCCTCAATCCTCAATCCTCAATCCTCAATCGTCAATCTTCAATCCTCAATACTCAATCTTCAATCCTCAATCCTCTGTCCTCAATCCTCAATGCTCAATCTTCAATCCTCAATACCCAATCCTCAATCGTCAATCTTCAATCCTCAATACTCAATCTTCAATCCTCAATCCTCTGTCCTCAATCCTCAATGCTCAATCTTCAATCCTCAATACCCAATCCTCAATCTTAAATCCTCAATCCTCAATTCGCAATCCTCAATCCTCAATCCTCTGGCCTCAAGTATCAATACTCAACCCTCAGTCCTCGTCCTCAATCCACGACCTTCAATCCTCAATCCTCAATCTTCATTCATCAATATTCAACCTTCAATCCTCAATCCTCAATCCTCAATCCTCAATCCTCAATCCTCAATGTTCAATCATCAATACCCGATCCTCAGTCTTCAATCCTCAATCCTCAATCCTCAATCCTCAATCCTCAATCCTCAATCCTCAGTACTCAAACCTCAATCCTGAATCCTCAATCCTGAATCCTCAATCTTCAGCCCTCAGTCCTCAACAGTCAGTGGTCCATCCTCAATCCTCAATAGAATACCATGATTTCACAGTTTTCAATACTCAATACTCAACCTGCAATCTTCAAATATCTATCCACAAACATCAATTCTCATCATTCAACCCTCAACATTCAGTCCCCAATCCTCAATTTTCAATCCTCAATCCTCAATCCTCAATCCACAATCCTCAACCTTCAATCCTCAATACTCAATCTTCAATCCTCAATCCTCAATACTCAATCCTCAATTCTCAATACTCGATCGTCAATCTTCAATCCTCAATACTCAATCCTCAATCCTCAATCCTCATTCTTCAATCCTCAATACCCAATCCTCAGTCTTCAACCCTCAATCCTCAATCCTCAATTCTCAATCCTCAATCCTCAGTCCTCGGTCCTCAAACCTCAATCCTCAACCCTCAGCCCTCATCCTCAATCCTCAATCCTCAATCCTCAATTCTCAATCTTCAATCCTCAATGCTCAGTCCTCAAATTTCAATTCTGAATCCTCAATCCGGAACCATCAATCTTCAGCCCTCAGTCCTCAACAATCAGTTGTCAATCCTCAATCCTCAATAGAATATACTCAATTCACAGTTTTCAATACTCAATACTCAATCTGCAATCTTCAAATCTCTATCCACAAACATCAATTCTCATCACTCAACCCTCAACACTCAGTCCTCAATGTTCAATCCTCAATCCTCAATTCTCAATCTTCAATCCTCAATACTGAACCTTCAATCCTCAATCCTCAATCCTCAGTCCTCAATCCTCAATCCTCAATCTTAATCTTCAATCCTCAGTACTCAATCTTCAATCCTCAATCCTCAATCCTCAATCCTCAATCCTCAATCTTCAATCCCCAACACTCAATCTTCAATCCTCAATCCTCAATCCTCAATCCTCAATCCTCAATCCTCAATCCTCAATCTTCAATCTTCAGTACTCAATCTTCAATCCTCAATCCTGAATCCTCAATCCTCAATCCTCAATCTTCAATCCTCAATACTCAATCTTCAATCCTCAATCCTCAATCCTCTATCCTCAATCCTCAATCCTCAATCCTCAATCGTCAATCTTCAATCCTCAGTACTCAATCTTCAATCCTCAATCCTCAATCCTCAATCCTCAATCCTCAATCTTCAATCCCCAATACTCAATCTTCAATCCTCAATCCTCAATCCTCAATCCTCAATCCTCAATCCTCAATCCTCAATCTTCAATCTTCAGTACTCAATCTTCAATCCTCAATCTTGAATCCTCAATCCTCAATCCTCAATCTTCAATCCTCAATACTCAATCTTCAATCCTCAATCCTCAATCCTCTATCCTCAATCCTCAATCCTCAATCCTCAATCGTCAATCTTCAATCCTCAATACTCAATCTTCAATCCTCAATCCTCTGTCCTCAATCCTCAATGCTCAACCTTCAATCCTCAATACCCAATCCTCAATCTTAAATCCTCAATCCTCAATTCGCAATCCTCAATCCTCAATCCTCAGGCCTCAAGTATCAATACCCAACCCTCAGTCCTCGTCCTCAATCCACGACCTTCAATCATCAATCCTCAATCTTCATTCATCAATATTCAATCTTCAATCCTCAATCCTCAATCCTCAATCCTCAATCCTCAATCCTCAATGTTCAATCATCAATACCCGATCCTCAGTCTTCAATCCTCAATCCTCAATCCTCAATCCTCAATCCTCATTCCTCAATCCTCAGTCCTCAAACCTCAATCCTGAATCCTCAATCCTGAATCCTCAATCTTCAGCCCTCAGTCCTCAACAGTCAGTGGTCCATCCTCAATCCTCAATAGAATACCATGATTTCACAGTTTTCAATACTCAATACTCAACCTGCAATCTTCAAATCTCTATCCACAAACATCAATTCTCATCATTCAACCCTCAACATTCAGTCCCCAATCCTCAATTTTCAATCCTCAATCCTCAATCCTCAATCTACAATCCTCAACCTTCAATCCTCAATACTCAATCTTCAATCCTCAATCCTCAATACTCAATCCTCAATTCTCATTACTCGATCGTCAATCTTCAATCCTGAATACTCAATCCTCAATCCTCAATCCTCATTCTTCAATCCTCAATACCCAATCCTCAGTCTTCAACCCTCAATCCTCAATCCTCAATTCTCAATCCTCAATCCTCAGTCCTCGTTCCTCAAACCTCAATCCTCAACCCTCAGCCCTCATTCTCAATCCTCAATCCTCAATCCTCAATTCTCAATCTTCAATCCTCAATACTCAATCTTCAATCCTCAATGCTCAGTCCACAAATTTCAATTCTGAATCCTCAATCCGGAACCCTCAATCTTCAGCCCTCAGTCCTCAACAATCAGTTGTCAATCCTCAATCCTCAATAGAATATACTCAATTCACAGTTTTCAATACTCAACACTCAATCTGCAATCTTCAAATCTCTATCCACAAACATCAATTCTCATCACTCAACCCCCAACACTCAGTCCTCAATGTTCAATCCTCAATCCTCAATTCTCAATCTTCAATCCTCAATACTGAACCTTCAATCCTCAATCCTCAATCCTCAGTCCTCAATCCTCAATCCTCAATCTTAATCTTCAATCCTCAGTACTCAATCTTCAATCCTCAATCCTCAATCCTCAATCCTCAATCCTCAATCTTCAATCCCCAATACTCAATCATCAATCCTCAATCCTCAATCCTCAATCCTCAATCCTCAATCCTCAATCCTCAATCCTCAATCTTCAATCTTCAGTACTCAATCTTCAATCCTCAATCCTCAATCCTCAATCCTCAATCCTCAATCTTCAATCCTCAATACTCAATCTTCAATCCTCAATCCTCAATCCTCTATCCTCAATCCTCAATCCTCAATCCTCAATCGTCAATCTTCAATCCTCAGTACTCAATCTTCAATCCTCAATCCTCAATCCTCAATCCTCAATCCTCAATCTTCAATCCCCAATACTCAATCTTCAATCCTCAATCCTCAATCCTCAATCCTCAATCCTCAATCCTCAATCCTTAATCTTCAATCTTCAGTACTCAATCTTCAATCCTCAATCCTGAATCCTCAATCCTCGATCCTCAATCTTCAATCCTCAATACTCAATCTTCAATCCTCAATCCTCAATCCTCTATCCTCAATCCTCAATCCTCAATCCTCAATCGTCAATCTTCAATCCTCAATACTCAATCTTCAATCCTCAATCCTCTGTCCTCAATCCTCAATGCTCAATCTTCAATCCTCAATACCCAATCCTCAATCGTCAATCTTCAATCCTCAATACTCAATCTTCAATCCTCAATCCTCTGTCCTCAATCCTCAATGCTCAATCTTCAATCCTCAATACCCAATCCTCAATCTTAAATCCTCAATCCTCAATTCGCAATCCTCAATCCTCAATCCTCTGGCCTCAAGTATCAATACTCAACCCACAGTCCTCGTCCTCAATCCACGACCTTCAATCCTCAATCCTCAATCTTCATTCATCAATATTCAACCTTCAATCCTCAATCCTCAATCCTCAATCCTCAATCCTCAATCCTCAATCCTCAGTCCTCAAACCTCAATCCTGAATCCTCAATCCTGAATCCTCAATCTTCAGCCCTCAGTCCTCAACAGTCAGTTGTCCATCCTCAATCCTCAATAGAATACCATGATTTCACAGTTTTCAATACTCAATACTCAACCTGCAATCTTCAAATCTCTATCCACAAACATCAATTCTCATCATTCAACCCTCAACATTCAGTCCCCAATCCTCAATTTTCAATCCTCAATCCTCAATCCTCAATCCACAATCCTCAACCTTCAATCCTCAATACTCAATCTTCAATCCTCAATCCTCAATACTCAATCCTCAATTCTCAATACTCGATCGTCAATCTTCAATCCTCAATACTCAATCCTCTATCCTCAATCCTCATTCTTCAATCCTCAATACCCAATCCTCAGTCTTCAACCCTCAATCCTCAATCCTCAATTCTCAATCCTCAATCCTCAGCCCTCGGTCCTCAAACCTCAATCCTCAACCCTCAGCCCTCATCCTCAATCCTCAATCCTCAATCCTCAATTCTCAATCTTCAATCCTCAATACTCAATCTTCAATCCTCAATGCTCAGTCCTCAAATTTCAATTCTGAATCCTCAATCCGGAACCCTCAATCTTCAGCCCTCAGTCCTCAACAATCAGTTGTCAATCCTCAATCCTCAATAGAATATACTCAATTCACAGTTTTCAATACTCAATACTCAATCTGCAATCTTCAAATCTCTATCCGCAAACATCAATTCTCATCACTCAACCCTCAACACTCAGTCCTCAATGTTCAATCCTCAATCCTCAATTCTCAATCTTCAATCCTCAATACTGAACCTTCAATCCTCAATCCTCAATCCTCAGTCCTCAATCCTCAATCCTCAATCTTAATCTTCAATCCTCAGTACTCAATCTTCAATCCTCAATCCTCAATCCTCAATCCTCAATCCTCAATCCTCAATCCTCAATCTTCTATCTTCAGTACTCAATCTTCAATCCTCAATCCTGAATCCTCAATCCTCAATCCTCAATCTTCAATCCTCAATACTCAATCTTCAATCCTCAATCCTCAATCCTCTATCCTCAATCCTCAATCCTCAATCCTCAATCGTCAATCTTCAATCCTCAGTACTCAATCTTCAATCCTCAATCCTCAATCCTCAATCCTCAATCCTCAATCTTCAATCCCCAATACTCAATCTTCAATCCTCAATCCTCAATCCTCAATCCTCAATCCTCAATCCTCAATCCTCAGTCCTCAAACCTCAATCCTGAATCCTCAATCTTCAGCCCTCAGTCATCAACAGTCAGTGGTCCATCCTCAATCCTCAATAGAATACCATGATTTCACAGTTTTCAATACTCAATACTCAACCTGCAATCTTCAAATCTCTATCCACAAACATCAATTCTCATCATTCAACCCTCAACATTCAGTCCCCAATCCTCAATTTTCAATCCTCAATCCTCAATCCTCAATCCACAATCCTCAACCTTCAATCCTCAATACTCAATCTTCAATCCTCAATCCTCAATACTCAATCCTCAATTCTCATTACTCGATCGTCAATCTTCAATCCTCAATACTCAATCCTCAATACTCAATCCTCATTCTTCAATCCTCAATACCCAATCCTCAGTCTTCAACACTCAATCCTCAATCCTCAATCCTCAATCCTCAATCCTCAATCCTCAATCTTCAATCTTCAGTACTCAATCTTCAATCCTCAATCCTCAATCCTCAATCCTCAATCCTCAAACTTCAATCCTCAATTCTCAATCTTCAATCCTCAATCCTCAATCCTCTATCCTCAATCCTCAATCCTCAATCCTCAATCGTCAATCTTCAATCCTCAGTACTCAATCTTCAATCCTCAATCCTCAATTCTCAATCCTCAATCCTCAATCTTCAATCCCCAATACTCAATCTTCAATCCTCAATCCTCAATCCTCAATCCTCAATCCTCAATCCTCAATCCTCAATCTTCAATCTTCAGTACTCAATCTTCAATCCTCAATCCTGAATCCTCAATCCTCGATCCTCAATCCTCAATACTCAATACTCAATCTTCAATCCTCAATCCTCAATCCTCTATCCTCAATCCTCAATCCTCTATCCTCAATCCTCAATCCTCAATCCTCAATCGTCAATCTTCAATCCTCAATACTCAATCTTCAATCCCCAATCCTCTGTCCTCAATCCTCAATGCTCAATCTTCAATCCTCAATACCCAATCCTCAATCGTCAATCTTCAATCCTCAATACTCAATCTTCAATCCTCAATCCTCTGTCCTCAATCCTCAATGCTCAATCTTCAATCCTCAATACCCAATCCTCAATCTTAAATCCTCAATCCTCAATTCGCAATCCTCAATCCTCAATCCTCAGGCCTCAAGTATCAATACTCAACCCTCAGTCCTCGTCCTCAATCCACGACCTTCAATCCTCAATCCTCAATCTTCATTCATCAATATTCAACCTTCCATCCTCAATCCTCAATCCTCAATCCTCAATCCTCAATCCTCAATGTTCAATCATCAATACCCGATCCTCAGTCTTCAATCCTCAATCCTCAATCCTCAATCCTCAATCCTCAATCCTCAATCCTCAGTCCTTAAACCTCAATCCTGAATCCTCAATCCTGAATCCTCAATCTTCAGCCCTCAGTCCTCAACAGTCAGTGGTCCATCCTCAATCCTCAATAGAATACCATGATTTCACAGTTTTCAATACTCAATACTCAACCTGCAATCTTCAAATCTCTATCCACAAACATCAATTCTCATCATTCAACCCTCAACATTCAGTCCCCAATCCTCAATTTTCAATCCTCAATCCTCAATCCTCAATCCACAATCCTCAACCTTCAATCCTCAATACTCAATCTTCAATCCTCAATCCTCAATACTCAATCCTCAATTCTCATTACTCGATCGTCAATCTTCAATCCTCAATACTCAATCCTCAATCCTCAATCCTCATTCTTCAATCCTCAATACCCAATCCTCAGTCTTCAACACTCAATCCTCAATCCTCAATTCTCAATCCTCAATCCTCAGTCCTCGGTCCTCAAACCTCAATCCTCAACCCTCAGCCCTCATCCTCAATCCTCAATCCTCAATCCTCAATTCTCAATCTTCAATCCTCAATACTCAATCTTCAATCCTCAATGCTCAGTCCTCAAATTTCAATTCTGAATCCTCAATCCGGAACCCTCAATCTTCAGCCCTCAGTCCTCAACAGTCAGTTGTCAATCCTCAATCCTCAATAGAATATACTCAATTCACAGTTTTCAATACTTCATACTCAATCTGCAATCTTCAAATCTCTATCCACAAACATCAATTCTCATCACTCAACCCTCAACACTCAGTCCTCAATGTTCAATCCTCAATCCTCAATTCTCAATCTTCAATCCTCAATACTGAACCTTCAATCCTCAATCCTCAATCCTCAGTCCTCAATCCTCAATCCTCAATCTTAATCTTCATTCCTCAGTACTCAATCTTCAATCCTCAATCCTCAATCCTCAGTCCTCAAACCTCAATCCTGAATCCTCAATCCTGAATCCTCAATCTTCAGCCCTCAGTCCTCAACAGTCAGTGGTCCATCCTCAATCCTCAATAGAATACCATGATTTCACAGTTTTCAATACTCAATACTCAACCTGCAATCTTCAAATCTCTATCCACAAACATCAATTCTCATCATTCAACCCTCAACATTCAGTCCCCAATCCTCAATTTTCAATCCTCAATCCTCAATCCTCAATCCACAATCCTCAACCTTCAATCCTCAATACTCAATCTTCAATCCTCAATCCTCAATACTCAATCCTCAATTCTCAATACTCGATCGTCAATCTTCAATCCTCAATACTCAATCCTCAATCCTCAATCCTCATTCTTCAATCCTCAATACCCAATCCTCAGTCTTCAACCCTCAATCCTCAATCCTCAATTCTCAATCCTCAATCCTCAGTCCTCGGTCCTCAAACCTCAATCCTCAACCCTCAGCCCTCATTCTCAATCCTCAATCCTCAATCCTCAATTCTCAATCTTCAATCCTCAATACTCAATCTTCAATCCTCAATGCTCAGTACTCAAATTTCAATTCTGAATCCTCAATCCGGAACCCTCAATCTTCAGCCCTCTGTCCTCAACAATCAGTTGTCAATCCTCAACCCTCAATAGAATATACTCAATTCACAGTTTTCAATACTCAATACTCAATCTGCAATCTTCAAATCTCTATCCACAAACATCAATTCTCATCACTCAACCCTCAACACTCAGTCCTCAATGTTCAATCCTCAATCCTCAATTCTCAATCTTCAATCCTCAATACTGAACCTTCAATCCTCAATCCTCAATCCTCAGTCCTCAATCCTCAATCCTCAATCTTAATCTTCAATCCTCAGTACTCAATCTTCAATCCTCAATCCTCAATCCTCAATCCTCAATCCTCAATCTTCAATCCCCAATGCCCAATCTTCAATCCTCAATCCTCAATCCTCAATCCTCAATCCTCAATCCTCAATCCTCAATCTTCAATCTTCAGTACTCAATCTTCAATCCTCAATCCTGAATCCTCAATCCTCAATCCTCAATCTTCAATCCTCAATACTCAATCTTCAATCTTCAAACCTCAATCCTCTATCCTCAATCCTCAATCCTCAATCCTCAATCGTCAATCTTCAATCCTCAGTACTCAATCTTCAATCCTCAATCCTCAATCCTCAATCCTCAATCCTCAACCTTCAATCCCCAATACTCAATCTTCAATCCTCAATCCTCAATCCTCAATCCTCAATCCTCTTATCCTCAATCCTCAATCTTCAATCTTCAGTACTCAATCTTCAATCCTCAATCCAGAATCCTCAATCCTCAATCCTCAATCTTCAATCCTCAATACTCAATCTTCAATCCTCAATCCTCAATCCTCTATCCTCAATCCTCAATCCTCAATCCTCAATCGTCAATCTTCAATCCTCAATACTCAATCTTCAATCCTCAATCCTCTGTCCTCAATCCTCAATGCTCAATCTTCAATCCTCAATACCCAATCCTCAATCGTCAATCTTCAATCTTCAATCCTCAATCCTCAATCCTCTATTCTCAATCGTCAATCCTCAACGCTCAATCCTCAATATTCAATCCTCAATACTCAATATTCAACCCTCAATCCTCAGTACTCAATCCCCAATCCTCATTCTTCAATCCTCAATCCTCAATAATCAGTTCGCAATCCTCAATCCTCAATCCTCGGACCTCAGGCATCAACACTCAACCCTCAGTCCTCGCTCTCAATCCACAACCCTCAATCCTCAATCCTCAATCTCCATTCATCAATATTCAATCCTCAATCCTCAATCCTCAATCCCCAATCCTCATTCTTCAATCCTCAATACCCAATCCTCAATCTTCAACCCCCAATACTCAATCCTCAATTCTCAATCCTCAATCCTCAGTCCTCAGTCCTCAAACATCAATCCTCAACCCTCAGCCCTCATCCTCAATCCTCAATCCTCAAACGTCAATTCTCAATCTTCAATCCTCAATACTCAATCTTCAATCCTCAATGCTCAGTCCTCAAATTTCATTTCTGAATCGTCAATCCGGAACACTCAATCTTCAGCCCTAAGTCCTCAACAATCAGTTGTCAATCCTCAATCCTCAATAGAATATACTCAATTCACAGTTTTGAATACTCAATACTCAATCTGCAATCTTCAAATCTCTATCCACAAACATCAATTCTCATCACTCAACCCTCAACACTCAGTCCTCAATGTTCAATCCTCAATCCTCAATTCTCAATCTTCAATCCTCAATACTGAACCTTCAATCCTCAATCCTCAATCGTCAGTCCTCAATCCTCAATCCTCAATCTTAATCTTCAACCCTCAGTACTCAATCTTCAATCCTCAATCCTCAATGCTCAATCCTCAATCCTCAATCCTCAATCCACAATACTCAATCTTCAATCCTCAATCCCCAATTCTCAATCCTCAATCCTCAATCCTCAATCCTCAATCCTCAAATTTCAATTCTGAATCCTCAATCCGGAACCCTCAATCTTCAGCCCTCAGTCCTCAACAATCAGTTGTCAATCCTCAATCCTCAATAGAATATACTCAATTCACAGTTTTCAATACTCAATACTCAATATGCAATCTTCAAATCTCTATCCACAAACATCAATTCTCACCACTCAACCCTCAACACTCAGTCCTCAATGTTCAATCCTCAATCCTCAATACTCAATCTTCAATCCCCAATACTGAACCTTCAATCCCCAATCCTCCATCCTCAGTCCTCAATCCTCAATCCTCAATCTTAATCTTCAATCCTCAGTACTCAATCTTCAATCCTCAATCCTCAATCCTCAATCCTCAATCCTCAATCTTCAATCCTCAATCCTCAATCCTCAATCGTCAATCTTCAATCCTCAATACTCAATCTTCAATCCTCAATCTTCTGTCCTCAATCCTCAATGCTCAATCTTCAATCCTCAATACCCAATCCTCAATCTTAAATCCTCAATCCTCAATTCGCAATCCTCAATCCTGAATCCTCAGGCCTCAAGTATCAATACTCAACCCTTAGTCCTCGTCCTCAATCCATGACCTTCAATCCTCAATCCTCAATCTTCATTCATCAATATTCAACCTTCAATCCTCAATCCTCAATCCTCAATCCTCAATCCTCAATCCTCAAGGTTCAATCATCAATACCCGATCCTCAGTCTTCAATCCTCAATCCTCAATCCTCAGTCCTCAAACCTCAATCCTGAATCCTCAATCCTGAATCCCCAACCTTCAGCCCTCAGTCCTCAACAATCAGTATTCCATCCTCAATCCTAAATAGAATATCATGATTTCACAGCTTTCAATACTCAATACTCAACCTGCAATCTTCAAATCTCTATCCACAAACATCAATCCTCATCACTCAACCCTCAACACTCAGTCCCCAATCCTCAATATTCAAGCCTCAATCCTCAATCCTCAATCCACAATCCTCAACCTTCAATCCTCAATACTCAATCTTCAATCCTCAATCCCCAACCCTCAATCCTCAATTCGCAATCCTCAATAGTCGATCTTCAATCCTCAATACTCAATATTCAATCCTCAATCCTCAATCCTCAATCCTCAATCGTCATTCTTCAATCCTCAATACCCTATCCTCAATCTTCAATCCTCAATACTCAATCCTCAATTCCCAATCCTCAATCTTCAATCCTCAATCCTCAATCCTCAATTCTCAATCCTCAATCCTCAATCCTCAGACCTCAATCATAAATATTCAACCCTCAGTCCTCGTCCTCAATCCACAACCCTCAATCCTCAATCCTCAATCCTCAATCCTCAATCTTCAATCCTCAATCCTCAATCCTCAATCCTCAATCCTCAATCCTCAATTCTCAATCTTCAATCCTCAATACTCAATCTTCAATCCTCAATCCTCAGTCCTCAATCCTCAATCCTCAATCCTCAATATTCAATCCTCAATACTCAATATTCAATCCTCAATCCTCAATACTCAATCCCCAATCCTCATTCTTCAATCCTCATTCTTCAATCCTCAATCCTCAATCCTCAATCCTCAATCCTCAATTTTCAATCCTCAACAGCCAATCCTCAATCTTCAATCCTCAATCCTCAATCCTCAATTCTCAATCCCCAATCCTCAATCCTCAGTCCTCTCTCCTCAAACCTCAATCCTGAATCATCAATCCAGAATCCTCAAGCTTCAGCCCTCAGTCCTCAACAATCAGTTGTCAATCCTCAATCCTCAATAGAATATCATCAATTCACAGTTTTCAATACTCAATACTCAATCTGCAGTCTTCAAATCTCTATCCACAAACATCAATTCTCATCATTCAACCCTCAACATTCAGTCCCCAGTCCTCAATTTTCAATCCTCAATCCTCAATCCTCAATCCACAATCCTCAACCTTCAATCCTCAATACTCAATCTTCAATCCTCAATCCTCAATACTCAATCCTCAATTCTCAATCCTCGATCGTCAATCTTCAATCCTCAATTCTCAATCTTCAATCCTCAATCCTCAATCCTCAATCCTCAATCCTCATTCTTCAATCCTCAATACCCAATCCTCAGAATTCAACCCTCAATCCTCAATCCTCAATTCTCAATCCTCAATCCTCAGTCCTCGGTCCTCAAACCTCAATCCTCAACCCTCAGCCCTCATCCACAATCCTCAATCCTCAATCCTCAATTCTCAATCTTCAATCCTCAATACTCAATCTTCAATCCTCAATGCTCAGTCCTCAAATTTCAATTCTGAATCCTCAATCCGGAACCCACAATCTTCAGCCCTCAGTCCTCAACAATCAGTTGTCAATCCTCAATCCTCAATAGAATATACTCAATTCACAGTTTTCAATACTCAATACTCAATCTGCAATCTTCAAATCTCTATCCACAAACATCAATTCTCATCACTCAACCCTCAACACTCAGTCCTCAATGTTCAATTCTCAATCCTCAATTCTCAATCTTCAATCCTCAATACTGAACCTTCAATCCTCAATCCTCAATCCTCAGTCCTCAATCCTCAATCCTCAATCTTAATCTTCAATCCTCAGTACTCAATCCTCAATCCTCAATCTTCAAACTTCAGTACTCAATCTTCAATCCTCAATCCTGAATCCTCAATCCTCAATCCTCAATCCGGAACCCTCAATCTTCAGCCCTCAGCCCTCAACAATCAGTTGTCAATCCTCAATCCTCAATAGAATATCATCAATTCACAGTTTTCAATACTCAATACTCAACCTGCAATCTTCAAATCTCTATCCACAAACATCAATTCTCATCATTCATCCCTCAACATTCAGTCCCCAATCCTCAATTTTCAATCCACAATCCTCAATCCTCAATCCACAATCCTCAACCTTCAATCGTCAATACTCAATCTTCAATCCTCAATCCTCAATACTCAATCCTCAATTCTCAATACTCGATCGTCAATCTTCAATCCTCAATACTCAATCCTCAATCCTCAATCCTCAATCCTCAATCTTCAATCCCCAATACTCAATCTTCAATACCCAATCCTCAGTCTTCAACCCTCAATCCTCAATCCTCAATTCTCAATCCTCAATCCTCAATCCGGAACCCTCAATCTTCAGCCCTCAGCCCTCAACAATCAGTTGTCAATCCGCAATCCTCAATAGAATATACTCAATTCACAGTTTTCAATACTCAATACTCAATCTGCAATCTTCAAATCTCTATCCACAAACATCAATTCTCATCACTCAACCCTCAACACTCAGTCCTCAATGTTCAATCCTCAATCCTCAATTCTCAATCTTCAATCCTCAATACTGAACCTTCAATCCTCAATCCTCAATCCTCAGTCCTCAATCCTCAATCCTCAATCTTAATCTTCAATCCTCAGTACTCAATCTTCAATCCTCAATCCTCAATCCTCAATCCTCAATCCTCAATCTTCAATCCCCAATACTCAATCTTCAATCCTCAATCCCCAATCCTCAATCCTCAATCCTCAATCCTCAATCCTCAATCTTCAATCTTCAGTACTCAATCTTCAATCCTCAATCCCGAATCCTCAATCCTCAATCCTCAATCTTCAATCCTCAATACTCAATCTTCAATCCTCAATCCTCAATCCTCTATCCTCAATCCTCAATCCTCAATCCTCAATCCTCAATCTTCAATCCCCAATACTCAATCTTCAATACCCAATCCTCAGTCTTCAACCCTCAATCCTCAATCCTCAATTCTCAATCCTCAATCCTCAATCCGGAACCCTCAATCTTCAGCCCTCAGCCCTCAACAATCAGTTGTCAATCCTCAATCCTCAATAGAATATACTCAATTCACAGTTTTCAATACTCAATACTCAATCTGCAATCTTCAAATCTCTATCCACAAACATCAATTCTCATCACTCAACCCTCAACACTCAGTCCTCAATGTTCAATCCTCAATCCTCAATTCTCAATCTTCAATCCTCAATACTGAACCTTCAATCCTCAATCCTCAATCCTCAGTCCTCAATCCTCAATCCTCAATCTTAATCTTCAATCCTCAATACTCAATCTTCAATCCTCAATCCTCAGTCCTCAATCCTCAATCCTCAATCCTCAATATTCAATCCTCAATACTCAATATTCAATCCTCAATCCTCAATACTCAATCCCCAAACCTCATTCTTCAATCCTCATTCTTCAATCCTCAATACCCAATCCTCAATCTTCAATCTTCAATCCTCAATCCTCAGTTCCCAATCCTCAATCCTCAATCCTCAGACCTCAGGCGTCAACACTCAACCCTCAGTCCTCGTTCTCAATCCACAACCCTCAATCCTCAATCCTCAATCTTCATTCATCAATATTCAACCTTCAATCCTCAATCCTCAATCCTCAATCCTCAATCCTCAATTTTCAATCCCCAACAGCCAATCCTCAATCTTCAATCCTCAATCCTCAATCCTCAATTCTCAATCCTCAATCCTCAATCCTCAGTCCTCTCTCCTCAAACCTCAATCCTGAATCATCAATCCAGAATCCTCAAGCTTCAGCCCTCAGTCCTCAACAATCAGTTGTCAATCCTCAATCCTCAATAGAATATGATCAATTCACAGTTTTCAATACTCAATACTCAATCTGCAGTCTTCAAATCTCTATCCACAAACATCAATTCTCATCATTCAACCCTCAACATTCAGTCCCCAGTCCTCAATTTTCAATCCTCAATCCTCAATCCTCAATCCACAATCCTCAACCTTCAATCCTCAATACTCAATCTTCAATCCTCAATCCTCAATACTCAATCCTCAATTCTCAATCCTCGATCGTCAATCTTCAATCCTCAATTCTCAATCTTCAATCCTCAATCCTCAATCCTCAATCCTCAATCCTCATTCTTCAATCCTAAATACCCAATCCTCAGAATTCAACCCTCAATCCTCAATCCTCAATTCTCAATCCTCAATCCTCAGTCCTCGGTCCTCAAACCTCAATCCTCAACCCTCAGCCCTCATCCTCAATCCTCAATCCTCAATCCTCAATTCTCAATCTTCAATCCTCAATACTCAATCTTCAATCCTCAATGCTCAGTCCTCAAATTTCAATTCTGAATCCTCAATCCGGAACCCACAATCTTCAGCCCTCAGTCCTCAACAATCAGTTGTCAATCCTCAATCCTCAATAGAATATACTCAATTCACAGTTTTCAATACTCAATACTCAATCTGCAATCTTCAAATCTCTATCCACAAACATCAATTCTCATCACTCAACCCTCAACACTCAGTCCTCAATGTTCAATTCTCAATCCTCAATTCTCAATCTTCAATCCTCAATACTGAACCTTCAATCCTCAATCCTCAATCCTCAGTCCTCAATCCTCAATCCTCAATCTTAATCTTCAATCCTCAGTACTCAATCCTCAATCCTCAATCTTCAAACTTCAGTACTCAATCTTCAATCCTCAATCCTGAATCCTCAATCCTCAATCCTCAATCCGGAACCCTCAATCTTCAGCCCTCAGCCCTCAACAATCAGTTGTCAATCCTCAATCCTCAATAGAATATCATCAATTCACAGTTTTCAATACTCAATACTCAACCTGCAATCTTCAAATCTCTATCCACAAACATCAATTCTCATCATTCATCCCTCAACATTCAGTCCCCAATCCTCAATTTTCAATCCACAATCCTCAATCCTCAATCCACAATCCTCAACCTTCAATCGTCAATACTCAATCTTCAATCCTCAATCCTCTATACTCAATCCTCAATTCTCAATACTCGATCGTCAATATTCAATCCTCAATACTCAATCCTCAATCCTCAATCTTCAATCCCCAATACTCAATCTTCAATACCCAATCCTCAGTCTTCAACCCTCAATCCTCAATCCTCAATTCTCAATCCTCAATCCTCAATCCGGAACCCTCAATCTTCAGCCCTCAGCCCTCAACAATCAGTTGTCAATCCTCAATCCTCAATAGAATATACTCAATTCACAGTTTTCAATACTCAATACTCAATCTGCAATCTTCAAATCTCTATCCACAAACATCAATTCTCATCACTCAACCCTCAACACTCAGTCCTCAATGTTCAATCCTCAATCCTCAATTCTCAATCTTCAATCCACAATACTGAACCTTCAATCCTCAATCCTCAATCCTCAGTCCTCAATCCTCAATCCTCAATCTTAATCTTCAATCCTCAGTACTCAATCTTCAATCCTCAATCCTCAATCCTCAATCCTCAATCCTCAATCTTCAATCCCCAATACTCAATCTTCAATCCTCAATCCTCAATCCTCAATCCTCAATCCTCAATCCTCAATCCTCAATCTTCAATCTTCAGAACTCAATCTTCAATCCTCAATCCCGAATCCTCAATCCTCAATCCTCAATCTTCAATCCTCAATACTCAATCTTCAATCCTCAATCCTCAATCCTCTATCCTCAATCCTCAATCCTCAATCCTCAATCCTCAATCTTCAATCCCCAATACTCAATCTTCAATACCCAATCCTCAGTCTTCAACCCTCAATCCTCAATCCTCAATTCTCAATCCTCAATCCTCAATCCGGAACCCTCAATCTTCAGCCCTCAGCCCTCAACAATCAGTTGTCAATCCTCAATCCTCAATAGAATATACTCAATTCACAGTTTTCAATACTCAATACTCAATCTGCAATCTTCAAATCTCTATCCACAAACATCAATTCTCATCACTCAACCCTCAACACTCAGTCCTCAATGTTCAATCCTCAATCCTCAATTCTCAATCTTCAATCCTCAATACTGAACCTTCAATCCTCAATCCTCAATCCTCAGTCCTCAATCCTCAATCCTCAATCTTAATCTTCAATCCTCAGTACTCAATCTTCAATCCTCAATCCTCAATCCTCAATCCTCAATCCTCAATCTTCAATCCCCAATACTCAATCTCCAATCCTCAATCCTCAATCCTCAATCCTCAATCCTCAATCCTCAATCCTCAATCTTCAATCTTCAGTACTCAATCTTCAATCCTCAATCCCGAATCCTCAATCCTCAATCCTCAATCTTCAATCCTCAATACTCAGTCTTTAATCCTCAATCCTCGATCCTCAATACTCAATCCTCAATCCTCAGTCCTCAATCCTCAATCTTCAATCCTCAATACTCAATCTTCAATCCTCAATACCCAATCCTCAATCTTCAATACTCAATCCTCAATCCTCAATTCTCAATACTCAATCCTCAGACCTCAGTCCTCAAACATCAATCCTCAACCCTCAGCCCTCATCCTCAATCCTCAATCCTCAACCTCAATCCTCAACCTTCAATCCTCAATACTCAATCTTCAATCCTCAATCCTCAGTCCTCAAACCTCAATTCTGAATCCTCAATCCTGAATCCTCAACCTTCAGCCCTCAGTCCTCAACAATCAGTTGTCAATCCTCAATCCTCAGTATAATATTCTCAATTCACAGTTTTCAATACTCAATACTCAATCTGCAATCTTCAAATCTCTATCCACAGTCATCAATTCTCATCACTCAACCCTCAACACTCAGTCCTCAATGTTCAATCGTCAATCCTCAATTCTCAATCCTCGATCCTCAATAGTGAATCTTCAATCCTCAATCCTCAATCCTCAATCCTCAATCCTCAATCCTGAATCTTCAATCCTCAGTCCCCTATCCTCAATCCTCAATCCTCAATCCTCATTCTTCAATCCTCAATACCCAATCCTCAATCTTCAATCCTCAATCCTCATTCATCAATTCTCAATCCCCAATCCTCAGTCCTCAGACCTCAAACCTCAATCCTCAACCCTCATCCCTCATCGTCAATCCTCAAACCTCAATCCTCAATCCTCAATCGTCAATCCTCAATCCTTAATCTTCAATCCTCAACCCTCAATCTTCAATCCTAGATCCTCAATCCCAATTCCTCAATCCTTAATCCTCAATCTTCAATCCTCAATACTCAATCTTCAATCCTCAGTCCTCAGTCCTCAATCATCAATTCTGAACTCTCAATCCTGAATCCTCAATCTTCAGCCCTCAGTCCTCAACAATCAGTTGTCAATTCTCAATCCTCAATAGAATATCATCAATTCACAGTTTTCAATACTCAATGCTCAATCTGCAATCTTCAAATATCTATCCACAAACATCAATTCTCATCACACAACCCTCAACACTAAGTCCCCAATCCTCAATCTTCAATCCTCAATCCTCAATCCTCAATCCTCAATCCTCAATCTTCAATCCTCAATACTCAAACTTCAATCCTCAATCCTCAATCCTCAATACTCAATCTTTAATCCTCAATCCTCAATCCTCAATCCTCAATACTCAATCCTCAATCCTCAGTCCTCAATCCTCAATCTTCAATCCTCAATACTCAATCTTCAATCCTCAATCCTCAATCCTCAATCCTCAATCCTCATACTTCAATCCTCAAAACCCAATCCTCAATCTTCAATCCTCAATTCACGATCCTCAATTCTCAATCCACAATCCTCAATCCTCAATAATCAATCTTCAATCCTCAATCCTCAGTCCTCAAACCTCAATTCTGAATCCTCAATCCTGTATCCTCAATCGTCAGCCCTCAATCCTCAACAATCAGTTGACAATCCTCAATCCTCAATAGAATATCCTCAATTCACAGCTTTCAATACTCAATGCTCAATCTGCTATATTGAAATATCGATCCACAATTATCAATTCTCATCACACAGCCCTCAACACTCAGTCCCCAATCCTCAATCTTCAATCCTCAGTCCACAATCCTCAATCCTCAATCCTCAATCCTCAATCCTCAATCTTCAATCCTCAATACTCAAACTTCAATCCTCAATCCTCAATCCTCAATTCTCAATCCTCAATCCTCAGTCCTCAGTCCTCAAACCTCAATCCTCAACCCTCAGACCTCATCGTCAATTCTCAATCCTCAATCCTCAATCCTCAATCTTCAAACCTCAATACTCAATCTTCAATCCACAATCCTCAATCTTCAATCCTCAATACTCAGTCTTTAATTCTCAATCCTCGATCCTCAATACTCAATCCTCAATCCTCAGTCCTCAATCCTCAATCTTCAATCCTCAATACTCAATCTTCAATCCTCAATACCCAATCCTCAATCTTCAATACTCAATCCTCAATCCTCAATTCTCAATACTCAATCCTCAGACCTCAGTCCTCAAACATCAATCCTCAACCCTCAGCCCTCATCCTCAATCCTCAATCCTCAACCTCAATCCTCAACCTTCAATCCTCAATACTCAATCTTCAATCCTCAATCCTCAGGCCTCAAACCTCAATTCTGAATCCTCAATCCTGAATCCTCAACCTTCAGCCCTCAGTCCTCAACAATCAGTTGTCAATCCTCAATCCTCAGTATAATATTCTCAATTCACAGTTTTCAATACTCAATACTCAATCTGCAATCTTCAAATCTCTATCCACAGTCATCAATTCTCATCACTCAACCCTCAACACTCAGTCCTCAATGTTCAATCGTCAATCCTCAATTCTCAATCCTCGATCCTCAATAGTGAATCTTCAATCCTCAATCCTCAATCCTCAATCCTCAATCCTCAATCCTGAATCTTCAATCCTCAGTCCCCTATCCTCAATCCTCAATCCTCAATCCTCATTCTTCAATCCTCAATACCCAATCCTCAATCTTCAATCCTCAATCCTCAATCATCAATTCTCAATCCCCAATCCTCAGTCCTCAGACCTCAAACCTCAATCCTCAACCCTCATCCCTCATCGTCAATCCTCAAACCTCAATCCTCAATCCTCAATCGTCAATCCTCAATCCTTAATCTTCAATCCTCAATACTCAATCTTCAATCCTCAATCCCCAATCTTCAATCCTCAATATTCAATCCTCAATACTCAATTTTCAATACTCAATCCGCAATCATCAATCCTCAATCCTCAATCCTCAGTCGTCAATCCTCAATCCTCAATACTCAATCGTCAATCCTCAATCTTCAATCCTCAATCCTGAATCCTCAATCCTCAATCCTCATTCTTCAACCCTCTGTCCTCATCCTCAATTCTCAATTCTCAATCCTCAATCCTCAACCCTCAATCTTCAATCCTCAATCCTCATTCCTCAAACCTCAATCCTCAACGCTCAGTCCTTATCCTCAATTCTCAATTCTCAATCCTCAACCCTCAATCTTCAATCCTCAATAATCAATCTTCAATCCTAGATCCTCAATCCCAATTCCTCAATCCTTAATCCTCAATCTTCAATCCTCAATACTCAATCTTCAATCCTCAGTCCTCAGTCCTCAATCATCAATTCTGAACTCTCAATCCTGAATCCTCAATCTTCAGCCCTCAGTCCTCAACAATCAGTTGTCAATTCTCAATCCTCAATAGAATATCATCAATTCACAGTTTTCAATACTCAATGCTCAATCTGCAATCTTCAAATATCTATCCACAAACATCAATTCTCATCACACAACCCTCAACACTAAGTCCCCAATCCTCAATCTTCAATCCTCAATCCTCAATCCTCAATCCTCAATCCTCAATCTTCAATCCTCAATACTCAAACTTCAATCCTCAATCCTCAATCCTCAATACTCAATCTTTAATCCTCAATCCTCAATCCTCAATCCTCAATACTCAATCCTCAATCCTCAGTCCTCAATCCTCAATCTTCAATCCTCAATACTCAATCTTCAATCCTCAATCCTCAATCCTCAATCCTCAATCCTCATACCTCAATCCTCAAAACCCAATCCTCAATCTTCAATCCTCAATTCACGATCCTCAATTCTCAATCCACAATCCTCAATCCTCAATAATCAATCTTCAATCCTCAATCCTCAGTCCTCAAACCTCAATTCTGAATCCTCGATCCTGTATCCTCAATCGTCAGCCCTCAATCCTCAACAATCAGTTGACAATCCTCAATCCTCAATAGAATATCCTCAATTCACAGCTTTCAATACTCAATGCTCAATCTGCTATATTGAAATATCGATCCACAATTATCAATTCTCATCACACAGCCCTCAACACTCAGTCCCCAATCCTCAATCTTCAATCCTCAATCCTCAATCCTGAATCCTCAATTCTAAACCATCAATCCTCAATCCTCAATACTCAATAGAACATCCTGAATTCTCAGGATTCAATACTCAAACCTCAAACCTCAAACCTCAAACCTATGCCATCATCCTCAATCCTCAATCCTCAATCGTCAATCCTCAACCTTCAATCCTCAACACTCAACCTTCAACCCTCAATCCTCAATCCTCAATCGTCAATCCGCAATCCTCAATCCTCAGTCATCAATCCTCAACCTTCGATACGCAATCCTCAATCCTCAGTCCTCAATCCTCAATCCTCAATCCTCATTCCTCAAACCTCAATCCTCAAACCCCAGTCCTCATCCTCAATACTCAATCCTCAATCCTCAATCCTCAATCCTCAATCTTCAATCCCCAATACTCAATCTTCAATACCCAATCCTCAGTCTTCAACCCTCAATCCTCAATCCTCAATTCTCAATCCTCAATCCTCAATCCGGAACCCTCAATCTTCAGCCCTCAGCCCTCAACAATCAGTTGTCAATCCTCAATCCTCAATAGAATATACTCAATTCACAGTTTTCAATACTCAATACTCAATCTGCAATCTTCAAATCTCTATCCACAAACATCAATTCTCATCACTCAACCCTCAACACTCAGCCCTCAATGTTCAATCCTCAATACTGAACCTTCAATCCTCAATCCTCAATCCTCAGTCCTCAATCCTCAATCCTCAATCTTAATCTTCAATCCTCAGTACTCAATCTTCAATCCTCAATACTCAATCCTCAATCCTCAATCCTCAATCTTCAATCCCCAATACTCAATCTTCAATCCTCAATCCTCAATCCTCAATCCTCAATCCTCAATCTTCAATCTTCAGTACTCAATCTTCAATCCTCAATCCCGAATCCTCAATCCTCAATCCTCAATCTTCAATCCTCAATACTCAATCTTCAATCCTCAATCCTCAATCCTCTATCCTCAATCCTCAATCCTCAATCCTCAATCCTCAATCTTCAATCCCCAATACTCAATCTTCAATACCCAATCCTCAGTCTTCAACCCTCAATCCTCAATCCTCAATTCTTAATCCTCAATCCTCAATCCGGAACCCTCAATCTTCAGCCCTCAGCCCTCAACAATCAGTTGTCAATCCTCAATCCTCAATAGAATATACTCAATTCACAGTTTTCAATACTCAATACTCAATCTGCAATCTTCAAATCTCTATCCACAAACATCAATTCTCATCACTCATCCCTCAACACTCAGTCCTCAATGTTCAATCCTCAATCCTCAATTCTCAATCTTCAATCCTCAATACTGAACCTTCAATCCTCAATCCTCAATCCTCAGTCCTCAATCCTCAATCCTCAATCTTAATCTTCAATCCTCAGTACTCAATCTTCAATCCTCAATCCTCAATCCTCAATCCTCAATCCTCAATCTTCAATCCCCAATACTCAATCTTCAATCCTCAATCCTCAATCCTCAATCCTCAATCCTCAATCCTCAATCCTCAATCCTCAATCTTCAATCTTCAGTACTCAATCTTCAATCCTCAATCCCGAATCCTCAATCCTCAATCCTCAATCTTCAATCCTCAATACTCAATCTTCAATCCTCAATCCTCAATCCTCTATCCTCAATCCTCAATCCTCAATCCTCAATCGTCAATCTTCAATCCTCAATACTCAATCTTCAATCCTCAATCCTCTGTCCTCAATCCTCAATGCTCAATCTTCAATCCTCAGTACCCAATCCTCAATCTTAAATCCTCAATCCTCAATTCGCAATCCTCAATCCTGAATCCTCAGGCCTCAAGTATCAATACTCAACCCTTAGTCCTCGTCCTCAATCCACGACCTTCAATCCTCAATCCTCAGTCTTCATTCATCAATATTCAACCTTCAAACCTCAATCCTCAAACCTCAATCCTCAATCCTCAATCCTCAATGTTCAATCATCAATACCCGATCCTCAGTCTTCAATCCTCAATCCTCAATCCTCAATTCTCAATCTTCAATCCTCAATACTGAACCTTCAATCCTCAGTCCTCAATCCTCAATCCTCAATCTTAATCTTCAATCCTCAGTACTCAATCTTCAATCCTCAATCCTCAATCCTCAATCCTCAATCCTCAATCTTCAATCCCCAATACTCAATCTTCAATCCTCAATCCTCAATCCTCAATCCTCAATCCTCAATCCTCAATCCTCAATCTTCAATCTTCAGTACTCAATCTTCAATCCTCAATCCCGAATCCTCAATCCTCAATCCTCAATCTTCAATCCTCAATACTCAATCTTCAATCCTCAATCCTCAATCCTCTATCCTCAATCCTCAATCCTCAATCCTCAATCCTCAATCTTCAATCCCCAATACTCAATCTTCAATACCCAATCCTCAGTCTTCAACCCTCAATCCTCAATCCTCAATTCTTAATCCTCAATCCTCAATCCGGAACCCTCAATCTTCAGCCCTCAGCCCTCAACAATCAGTTGTCAATCCTCAATCCTCAATAGAATATACTCAATTCACAGTTTTCAATACTCAATACTCAATCTGCAATCTTCAAATCTCTATCCACAAACATCAATTCTCATCACTCATCCCTCAACACTCAGTCCTCAATGTTCAATCCTCAATCCTCAATTCTCAATCTTCAATCCTCAATACTGAACCTTCAATCCTCAATCCTCAATCCTCAGTCCTCAATCCTCAATCCTCAATCTTAATCTTCAATCCTCAGTACTCAATCTTCAATCCTCAATCCTCAATCCTCAATCCTCAATCCTCAATCTTCAATCCCCAATACTCAATCTTCAATCCTCAATCCTCAATCCTCAATCCTCAATCCTCAATCCTCAATCCTCAATCTTCAATCTTCAGTACTCAATCTTCAATCCTCAATCCCGAATCCTCAATCCTCAATCCTCAATCTTCAATCCTCAATACTCAATCTTCAATCCTCAATCCTCAATCCTCTATCCTCAATCCTCAATCCTCAATCCTCAATCGTCAATCTTCAATCCTCAATACTCAATCTTCAATCCTCAATCCTCTGTCCTCAATCCTCAATGCTCAATCTTCAATCCTCAGTACCCAATCCTCAATCTTAAATCCTCAATCCTCAATTCGCAATCCTCAATCCTGAATCCTCAGGCCTCAAGTATCAATACTCAACCCTTAGTCCTCGTCCTCAATCCACGACCTTCAATCCTCAATCCTCAGTCTTCATTCATCAATATTCAACCTTCAAACCTCAATCCTCAAACCTCAATCCTCAATCCTCAATCCTCAATGTTCAATCATCAATACCCGATCCTCAGTCTTCAATCCTCAATCCTCAATCCTCAATCCTCAATCCTCAATCCTCAATCCTCAGTCCTCAAACCTCAATCCTGAATCCTCAATCCTGAATCCTCAATCTTCAGCCCTCAGTCCTCAACAGTCAGTGGTCCATCCTCAATCCTCAATAGAATACCATGATTTCACAGTTTTCAATACTCAATACTCAACCTGCAATCTTCAAATCTCTATCCACAAACATCAATTCTCATCATTCAACCCTCAACATTCAGTCCCCAATCCTCAATTTTCAATCCTCAATCCTCAATCCTCAATCCACAATCCTCAACCTTCAATCCTCAATACTCAATCTTCAATCCTCAATCCTCAATACTCAATCCTCAATTCTCAATACTCGATCGTCAATCTTCAATCCTCAATACTCAATCCTCAATCCTCAATCCTCATTCTTCAATCCTCAATACCCAATCCTCAGTCTTCAACCCTCAATCCTCAATCCTCAATTCTCAATCCTCAATCCTCAGTCCTCGGTCCTCAAACCTCAATCCTCAACCCTCAGCCCTCATCCTCAATCCTCAATCCTCAATCCTCAATTCTCAATCTTCAATCCTCAATACTCAATCTTCAATCCTCAATGCTCAGTCCTCAAATTTCAATTCTGCATCCTCAATCCGGAACCCTCAATCTTCAGCCCTCAGTCCTCAACAATCAGTTGTCAATCCTCAATCCTCAATAGAATATACTCAATTCACAGTTTTCAATACTCAATACTCAATCTGCAATCTTCAAATCTCTATCCACAAACATCAATTCTCATCACTCAACCCACAACACTCAGTCCTCAATGTTCAATCCTCAATCCTCAATTCTCAATCTTCAATCCTCAATACTGAACCTTCAATCCTCAATCCTCAATCCTAAGTCCTCAATCCTCAATCCTCAATCTTAATAGTCAATCCTCAGTACTCAGTCTTCAATCCTCAATCCTCAATCCTCAATCCTCAATCCTCAATCTTCAATCCACAATACTCAATCTTCAATCCTCAATCCTCAATCCTCAATCCTCAATCCTCAATCCTCAATCCTCAATCTTCAATCTTCAGTACTCAATCTTCATTCCTCAATCCTGAATACTCAATCCTCAATCCTCAATCTTCAATCCTCAATACTCAATCTTCAATCCTCAATCCTCAATCCTCTATCCTCAATCCTCAATCCTCAATCCTCAATCGTCAATCCTCAATCCTCAATACTCAATCTTCAATCCTCAATCCTCTGTCCTCAATCCTCAATGCTCAATCTTCAATCCTCAATACCCAATCCTCAATCTTAAATCCTCAATCCTCAATTCGCAATCCTCAATCCTCAATCCTCAGGCCTCAAGTATCAATACTCAACCCTCAGTCCTCGTCCTCAATCCACGACCTTCAACCCTCAATCCTCAATCTTCATTCATCAATATTCAACCTTCAATCCTCAATCCTCTATCCTCAATCCTCAATCCTCAATCCTCAATGTTCAATCATCAATACCCGATCCTCAGTCTTCAATCCTCAATCCTCAATCCTCAATCCTCAATCCTCAATCCTCAATCCTCAGTCCTCAAACCTCAATCCTGAATCCTCAATCCTGAATCCTCAATCTTCAGCCCTCAGTCCTCAACAGTCAGTGGTCCATCCTCAATCCTCAATAGAATACCATGATTTCACAGTTTTCAATACTCAATACACAACCTGCAATCTTCAAATCTCTATCCACAAACATCAATTCTCATCATTCAACCCTCAACATTCAGTCCCCAACCCTCAATTTTCAATCCTCAACCCTCAATCCTCAATCCACAATCCTCAACCTTCAATCCTCAATACTCAATCTTCAATCCTCAATCCTCAATACTCAATCCTCAATTCTCAATCCTCTGTCGTCAGTCTTCAATCCTCAATACTCAATCTTCAATCCTCAATCCTCAATCCTCAATCCTCAATCCTCATTCTTCAATCCTCAATACCCAATCCTCAGTCTTCAACCCTCAATCCTCAATCCTCAATTCTCAATCCTCAATCCTCAGTCCTCGGTCCTCAAACCTCAATCCTCAACCCTCAGCCCTCATCCTCAATCCTCAATCCTCAATCCTCAATTCTCAATCTTCAATCCTCAATACTCAATCTTCAATCCTCAATGCTCAGTCCTCAAATTTCAATTCTGAATCCTCAATCCGGAACCCTCAATCTTCAGCCCTCAGTCCTCAACAATCAGTTGTCAATCCTCAATCCTCTATAGAATATACTCAATTCACAGTTTTCAATACTCAATACTCAATCTGCAATCTTCAAATCTCTATCCACAAGCATCAATTCTCATCACTCAACCCTCAACACTCAGTCCTCAATGTTCAATCCTCAATCCTCAATTCTCAATCTTCAATCCTCAATACTGAACCTTCAATCCTCAATCCTCAATCCTCAGTCCTCAATCCTCAATCCTCAATCTTAATCTTCAATCCTCAGTACTCAATCTTCAATCCTCAATCCTCAATCCTCAATCCTCAATCCTCAATCTTCAATCCCCAATACTCAATCTTCAATCCTCAATCCTCAATCCTCAATCCTCAATCCTCAATCCTCAATCCTCAATCTTCAATCTTCAGTACTCAATCTTCAATCCTCAATCCTGAATCCTCAATCCTCAATCCTCAATATTCAATCTTCACTCCTCAATACTCAATCTTCAATCCTCAATCCTCAATCCTCTATCCTCAAACCTCAATCCTCAATCCTCAATCGTCAATCTTCAATCCTCAATACTCAATCTTCAGTCCTCAATCCTCTGTCCTCAATCCTCAATGCTCAATCTTCAATCCTCAATACCCAATCCTCAATCTTAAATCCTCAATCTTCAATCCTCAATACTCAATCCTCAATCCTCAATCCTCATTCTTCAATCCTCAATACCCAATCCTCAGTCTTCAACCCTCAATCCTCAATCCTCAATTCTCAATCCTCAATCCTCAGTCCTCGGTCCTCAATCCTCAATCCTCAACCCTCAGCCCTCATCCTCAATCCTCAATCCTCAATCCTCAATTCTCAATCTTCAATCCTCAATACTCAATCTTCAATCCTCAATGCTCAGTCCTCAAATTTCAATTCTGAATCCTCAATCCGGAACCCTCAATCTTCAGCCCTCAGTCCTCAACGATCAGTTGTCAATCCTCAATCCTCAATAGAATATACTCAATTCACAGTTTTCAATACTCAATACTCAATCTGCAATCTTCAAACCTCTATCAACAAACATCAATCCTCATCACTCAACCCTCAACACTCAGTCCTCAATGTTCAATCCTCAATCCTCAATTCTCAATCTTCAATCCTCAATACTGAACCTTCAATCCTCAATCCTCAATCCTCAGTCCTCAATCCTCAATCCTCAATCTTAATCTTCAATCCTCAGTACTCAATCTTCAATCCTCAATCCTCAATCCTCAGTCCTCAAACCTCAATCCTGAATGCTCAATCCTGAATCCTCAATCTTCAGCCCTCAGTCCTCAACTGTCAGTGGTCCATCCTCAATCCTCAATAGAATACCATGATTTCACAGTTTTCAATACTCAATACTCAACCTGCAATCTTCAAATCTCTATCCACAAACATCAATTCTCATCATTCAACCCTCAACATTCAGTCCCCAATCCTCAATTTTCAATCCTCAATCCTCAATCCTCAATCCACAATCCTCAACCTTCAATCCTCAATACTCAATCTTCAATCCTCAATCCTCAATACTCAATCCTCAATTCTCAATACTCGATCGTCAATATTCAATCCTCAATACTCAATCCTCAATCCTCAATCCTCATTCTTCAATCCTCAATACCCAATCCTCAGTCTTCAACCCTCAATCCTCAATCCTCAATTCTCAATCCTCAATCCTCAGCCCTCGGTCCTCAAACCTCAATCCTCAACCCTCAGCCCTCATCCTCAATCCTCAATCCTCAATCCTCAATTCTCAATCTTCAATCCTCAATACTCAATCTTCAATCCTCAATGCTCAGTCCTCAAATTTCAATTCTGAATCCTCAATCCGGAACCCTCAATCTTCAGCCCTCAGTCCTCAACAATCAGTTGTCAATCCTCAATCCTCAATAGAATATACTCAATTCACAGTTTTCAATACTCAATACTCAATCTGCAATCTTCAAATCTCTATCCACAACCATCAATTCTCATCACTCAACCCTCAACACTCAGTCCTCAATGTTCAATCCTCAATCTTCAATTCTCAATCTTCAATCCTCAATACTGAACCTTCAATCCTCAATCCTCAATCCTCAGTCCTCAATCCTCAATCCTCAATCTTAATCTTCAATCCTCAGTACTCAATCTTCAATCCTCAATCCTCCATCCTCAATCCTCAATCCTCAATCCTCAATCCTCAATCTTCAATCTTCAGTACTCAATCTTCAATCCTCAATCCTGAATCCTCAATCCTCAATCCTCAATCTTCAATCCTCAATACTCAATCTTCAATCCTCAATCCTCAATCCTCAATCTTCAATCCCCAATACTCAATCTTCAATCCTCAATCCTCAATCCTCAATCCTCAATCCTCAATCCTCAATCCTCAATCCTCAATCTTCAATCTTCAGTACTCAATCTTCAATCCTCAATCCTGAATCCTCAATCCTCGATCCTCAATCTTCAATCCTCAATACTCAATCTTCAATCCTCAATCCTCAATCCTCTATCCTCAATCCTCAATCCTCAATCCTCAATCGTCAATCTTCAATCCTCAATACTCAATCTTCAATCCTCAATCCTCTGTCCTCAATCCTCAATGCTCAATCTTCAATCCTCAATACCCAATCCTCAATCGTCAATCTTCAATCCTCTATTCTCAATCTTCAATCCTCAATCCTCTGTCCTCAATCCTCAATGCTCAATCTTCAATCCTCAATACCCAATCCTCAATCTTAAATCCTCAATCCTCAATTCGCAATCCTCAATCCTCAATCCTCAGGCCTCAAGTATCAATACTCAACCCTCAGTCCTCGTCCTCAATCCACGACCTTCAATCCTCAATCCTCAATCTTCATTCATCAATATTCAACCTTCAATCCTCAATCCTCAATCCTCAATCCTCAATCCTCAATCCTCAATGTTCAATCATCAATACCCGATCCTCAGTCTTCAATCCTCAATCCTCAATCCTCAATCCTCAATCCTCAATCCTCAATCCTCAGTCCTCAAACCTCAATCCTGAATCCTCAATCCTGAATCCTCAATCTTCAGCCCTCAGTCCTCAACAGTCAGTGGTCCATCCTCAATCCTCAATAGAATACCATGATTTCACAGTTTTCAATACTCAATACTCAACCTGCAATCTTCAAATCTCTATCCACAAACATCAATTCTCATCATTCAACCCTCAACATTCAGTCCCCAATCCTCAATTTTCAATCCTCAATCCTCAATCCTCAATCCACAATCCTCAACCTTCAATCCTCAATACTCAATCTTCAATCCTCAATCCTCAATACTCAATCCTCAATTCTCAATACTCGATCGTCAATCTTCAATCCTCAATACTCAATCCTCAATCCTCAATCCTCATTCTTCAATCCTCAATACCCAATCCTCAGTCTTCAACCCTCAATCCTCAATCCTCAATTCTCAATCCTCAATCCTCAGTCCTCGGTCCTCAAACCTCAATCCTCAACCCTCAGCCCTCATCCTCAATCCTCAATCCTCAATCCTCAATTCTCAATCTTCAATCCTCAATACTCAATCTTCAATCCTCAATGCTCAGTCCTCAAATTTGAATTCTGAATCCTCAATCCGGAACCCTCAATCTTCAGCCCTCAGTCCTCAACAATCAGTTGTCAATCCTCAATCCTCAATAGAATATACTCAATTCACAGTTATCAATACTCAATACTCAATCTGCAATCTTCAAATCTCTATCCACAAACGTCAATTCTCATCACTCAACCCTCAACACTCAGTCCTCAATGTTCAATCCTCAATCCTCAATTCTCAATCTTCAATCCTCAATACTGAACCTTCAATCCTCAATCCTCAATCCTCAGTCCTCAATCCTCAATCCTCAATCTTAATCTTCAATCCTCAGTACTCAATCTTCAATCCTCAATCCTCAATCCTCAATCCTCAATCCTCAATCTTCAATCCCCAACACTCAATCTTCAATCCTCAATCCTCAATCCTCAATCCTCAATCCTCAATCCTCAATCCTCAATCCTCAATCTTCAATCTTCAGTACTCAATCTTCAATCCTCAATCCTGAATCCTCAATCCTCAATCCTCAATCTTCAATCCTCAATACTCAATCTTCAATCCTCAATCCTCAATCCTCTATCCTCAATCCTCAATCCTCAATCCTCAATCGTCAATCTTCAATCCTCAGTACTCAATCTTCAATCCTCAATCCTCAATCCTCAATCCTCAATCCTCAATCTTCAATCCCCAATACTCAATCTTCAATCCTCAATCCTCAATCCTCAATCCTCAATCCTCAATCCTCAATCCTCAATCTTCAATCTTCAGTACTCAATCTTCAATCCTCAATCCTGAATCCTCAATCCTCAATCCTCAATCTTCAATCCTCAATACTCAATCTTCAATCCTCAATCCTCAATCCTCTATCCTCAATCCTCAATCCTCAATCCTCAATCGTCAATCTTCAATCCTCAATACTCAGTCTTCAATCCTCAATCCTCTGTCCTCAATCCTCAATGCTCAATCTTCAATTCTCAATACCCAATCCTCAATCGTCAATCTTCAATCTTCAATCCTCAATACTCAATCTTCAATCCTCAATCCTCTGTCCTCAATCCTCAATGCTCAATCTTCAATCCTCAATACCCAATCCTCAATCTTAAATCCTCAATCCTAAATTCGCAATCCTCAATCCTCAATCCTCAGGCCTCAAGTATCAATACCCAACCCTCAGTCCTCGTCCTCAATCCACGACCTTCAATCATCAATCCTCAATCTTCATTCATCAATATTCAATCTTCAATCCTCAATCCTCAATCCTCAATCCTCAATCCTCAATCCTCAATGTTCAATCATCAATACCCGATCCTCAGTCTTCAATCCTCAATCCTCAATCCTCAATCCTCAATCCTCAGTCCTCAATCCTCAGTCCTCAAACCTCAATCCTGAATCCTCAATCCTCAATCCTCAATCCTCAATCGTCAATCTTCAATCCTCAATCCTCAATTCTCAATCTTCAATCCTCAATACTCAATCTTCAATCCTCAATGCTCAGTCCTCAAATTTCAATTCTGAATCCTCAATCCGGAACCCTCAACCTTCAGCCCTCAGTCCTCAACAATCTGTTGTCAATCCTCAATCCTCAATAGAATATACTCAATTCAAAGCTTTCAATACTCAATACTCAATCTGCAATCTTCAAATCTCTATCCACAAACATCAATTCTCATCACTCAACCCTCAACACTCAGTCCTCAATGTTCAATCCTCAATCCTCAATTCTCAATCTTCAATCCTCAATACTGAACCTTCAATCCTCAATCCTCAATCCCCAGTCCTCAATCCTCAATCCTCAATCTTAATCTTCAATCCTCAGTACTCAATCTTCAATCCTCAATCCTCAATCCTCAATCCTCAATCCTCAATCCTCAATCCTCAATCTTCAATCTTCAGTACTCAATCTTCAATCCTCAATCCTGAATCCTCAATCCTCAATCCTCAATCTTCAATCCTCAATACTCAATCTTCAATCCTCAATCCTCAATCCTCTATCCTCAATCCTCAATCCTCAATCCTCAATCGTCAACCTTCAATCCTCAGTACTCAATCTTCAATCCTCAATCCTCAATCCTCTATCCTCAATCCTCAATCCTCAATCCTCAATCGTCAATCTTCAATCCTCAATACTCAATGTTCAATCCTCAATCCTCTGTCGTCAATCCTCAATGCTCAATCTTCAATCCTCAATACCCAATCCTCATTCTTAAATCCTCAATCCTCAATTCGCAATCCTCAATCCTCAATCCTCAGGCCTCAAGTATCAATACTCAACCCTCAGTCCTCGTCCTCAATCCACGACCTTCAATCCTCAATCCTCAATCTTCATTCATCAATATTCAACCTTCCATCCTCAATCCTCAATCCTCAATCCTCAATCCTCAATCCTCAATCCTCAATGTTCAATCATCAATACCCGATCCTCAGTCCTCAATCCTCAGTCCTCAAACCTCAATCCTGAATCCTCAATCCTGAATCCTCAATCTTCAGCCCTCAGTCCTCAACAGTCAGTGGTCCATCCTCAATCCTCAATAGAATACCATGATTTCACAGTTTTCAATACTCAATGCTCAACCTGCAATCTTCAAATCTCTATCCACAAACATCAATTCTCATCATTCAACCCTCAACATTCAGTCCCCAATCCTCAATTTTCAATCCTCAATCCTCAATCCTCAATCCACAATCCTCAACCTTCAATCCTCAATACTCAATCTTCAATCCTCAATCCTCAATTCTCAATCCTCAATTCTCAATACTCGATCGTCAATATTCAATCCTCAATACTCAATCCTCAATCCTCAATCCTCATTCTTCAATCCTCAATACCCAATCCTCAGTCTTCAACCCTCAATCCTCAATCCTCAATTCTCAATCCTCAATCCTCAGCCCTCGGTCCTCAAACCTCAATCCTCAACCCTCAGCCCTCATCCTCAATCCTCAATCCTCAATCCTCAATTCTCAATCTTCAATCCTCAATACTCAATCTTCAATCCTCAATGCTCAGTCCTCAAATTTCAATTCTGAATCCTCAATCCGGAACCCTCAATCTTCAGCCCTCAGTCCTCAACAATCAGTTGTCAATCCTCAATCCTCAATAGAATATACTCAATTCACAGTTTTCAATACTCAATACTCAATCTGCAATCTTCAAACCTCTATCAACAAACATCAATCCTCATCACTCAACCCTCAACACTCAGTCCTCAATGTTCAATCCTCAATCCTCAATTCTCAATCTTCAATCCTCAATACTGAACCTTCAATCCTCAATCCTCAATCCTCAGTCCTCAATCCTCAATCCTCAATCTTAATCTTCAATCCTCAGTACTCAATCTTCAATCCTCAATCCTCAATCCTCAGTCCTCAAACCTCAATCCTGAATCCTCAATCCTGAATCCTCAATCTTCAGCCCTCAGTCCTCAACTGTCAGTGGTCCATCCTCAATCCTCAATAGAATACCATGATTTCACAGTTTTCAATACTCAATACTCAACCTGCAATCTTCAAATCTCTATCCACAAACATCAATTCTCATCATTCAACCCTCAACATTCAGTCCCCAATCCTCAATTTTCAATCCTCAATCCTCAATCCTCAATCCACAATCCTCAACCTTCAATCCTCAATACTCAATCTTCAATCCTCAATCCTCAATACTCAATCCTCAATTCTCAATACTCGATCGTCAATATTCAATCCTCAATACTCAATCCTCAATCCTCAATCCTCATTCTTCAATCCTCAATACCCAATCCTCAGTCTTCAACCCTCAATCCTCAATCCTCAATTCTCAATCCTCAATCCTCAGCCCTCGGTCCTCAAACCTCAATCCTCAACCCTCAGCCCTCATCCTCAATCCTCAATCCTCAATCCTCAATTCTCAATCTTCAATCCTCAATACTCAATCTTCAATCCTCAATGCTCAGTCCTCAAATTTCAATTCTGAATCCTCAATCCGGAACCCTCAATCTTCAGCCCTCAGTCCTCAACAATCAGTTGTCAATCCTCAATCCTCAATAGAATATACTCAATTCACAGTTTTCAATACTCAATACTCAATCTGCAATCTTCAAATCTCTATCCACAACCATCAATTCTCATCACTCAACTTTCAACACTCAGTCCTCAATGTTCAATCCTCAATCTTCAATTCTCAATCTTCAATCCTCAATACTGAACCTTCAATCCTCAATCCTCAATCCTCAGTCCTCAATCCTCAATCCTCAATCTTAATCTTCAATCCTCAGTACTCAATCTTCAATCCTCAATCCTCCATCCTCAATCCTCAATCCTCAATCCTCAATCCTCAATCTTCAATCTTCAGTACTCAATCTTCAATCCTCAATCCTGAATCCTCAATCCTCAATCCTCAATCTTCAATCCTCAATACTCAATCTTCAATCCTCAATCCTCAATCCTCTATCCTCAATCCTCAATCCTCAATCCTCAATCCTCAATCGTCAATCTTCAATCCTCAGTACTCAATCTTCAATCCTCAATCCTCAATCCTCAATCCTCAATCCTCAATCTTCAATCCCCAATACTCAATCTTCAATCCTCAATCCTCAATCCTCAATCCTCAATCCTCAATCCTCAATCCTCAATCCTCAATCTTCAATCTTCAGTACTCAATCTTCAATCCTCAATCCTGAATCCTCAATCCTCGATCCTCAATCTTCAATCCTCAATACTCAATCTTCAATCCTCAATCCTCAATCCTCTATCCTCAATCCTCAATCCTCAATCCTCAATCGTCAATCTTCAATCCTCAATACTCAATCTTCAATCCTCAATCCTCTGTCCTCAATCCTCAATGCTCAATCTTCAATCCTCAATACCCAATCCTCAATCGTCAATCTTCAATCCTCTATACTCAATCTTCAATCCTCAATCCTCTGTCCTCAATCCTCAATGCTCAATCTTCAATCCTCAATACCCAATCCTCAATCTTAAATCCTCAATCCTCAATTCGCAATCCTCAATCCTCAATCCTCAGGCCTCAAGTATCAATACTCAACCCTCAGTCCTCGTCCTCAATCCACGACCTTCAATCCTCAATCCTCAATCTTCATTCATCAATATTCAACCTTCAATCCTCAATCCTCAATCCTCAATCCTCAATCCTCAATCCTCAATGTTCAATCATCAATACCCGATCCTCAGTCTTCAATCCTCAATCCTCAATCCTCAATCCTCAATCCTCAATCCTCAATCCTCAGTCCTCAAACCTCAATCCTGAATCCTCAATCCTGAATCCTCAATCTTCAGCCCTCAGTCCTCAACAGTCAGTGGTCCATCCTCAATCCTCAATAGAATACCATGATTTCACAGTTTTCAATACTCAATACTCAACCTGCAATCTTCAAATCTCTATCCACAAACATCAATTCTCATCATTCAACCCTCAACATTCAGTCCCCAATCCTCAATTTTCAATCCTCAATCCTCAATCCTCAATCCACAATCCTCAACCTTCAATCCTCAATACTCAATCTTCAATCCTCAATCCTCAATACTCAATCCTCAATTCTCAATACTCGATCGTCAATCTTCAATCCTCAATACTCAATCCTCAATCCTCAATCCTCATTCTTCAATCCTCAATACCCAATCCTCAGTCTTCAACCCTCAATCCTCAATCCTCAATTCTCAATCCTCAATCCTCAGTCCTCGGTCCTCAAACCTCAATCCTCAACCCTCAGCCCTCATCCTCAATCCTCAATCCTCAATCCTCAATTCTCAATCTTCAATCCTCAATACTCAATCTTCAATCCTCAATGCTCAGTCCTCAAATTTGAATTCTGAATCCTCAATCCGGAACCCTCAATCTTCAGCCCTCAGTCCTCAACAATCAGTTGTCAATCCTCAATCCTCAATAGAATATACTCAATTCACAGTTATCAATACTCAATACTCAATCTGCAATCTTCAAATCTCTATCCACAAACATCAATTCTCATCACTCAACCCTCAACACTCAGTCCTCAATGTTCAATCCTCAATCCTCAATTCTCAATCTTCAATCCTCAATACTGAACCTTCAATCCTCAATCCTCAATCCTCAGTCCTCAATCCTCAATCCTCAATCTTAATCTTCAATCCTCAGTACTCAATCTTCAATCCTCAATCCTCAATCCTCAATCCTCAATCCTCAATCTTCAATCCCCAACACTCAATCTTCAATCCTCAATCCTCAATCCTCAATCCTCAATCCTCAATCCTCAATCCTCAATCCTCAATCTTCAATCTTCAGTACTCAATCTTCAATCCTCAATCCTGAATCCTCAATCCTCAATCCTCAATCTTCAATCCTCAATACTCAATCTTCAATCCTCAATCCTCAATCCTCTATCCTCAATCCTGAATCCTCAATCCTCAATCGTCAATCTTCAATCCTCAGTACTCAATCTTCAATCCTCAATCCTCAATCCTCAATCCTCAATCCTCAATCTTCAATCCCCAATACTCAATCTTCAATCCTCAATCCTCAATCCTCAATCCTCAATCCTCAATCCTCAATCCTCAATCTTCAATCTTCAGTACTCAATCTTCAATCCTCAATCCTGAATCCTCAATCCTCAATCCTCAATCTTCAATCCTCAATACTCAATCTTCAATCCTCAATCCTCAATCCTCTATCCTCAATCCTCAATCCTCAATCCTCAATCGTCAATCTTCAATCCTCAATACTCAGTCTTCAATCCTCAATCCTCTGTCCTCAATCCTCAATGCTCAATCTTCAATTCTCAATACCCAATCCTCAATCGTCAATCTTCAATCTTCAATCCTCAATACTCAATCTTCAATCCTCAATCCTCTGTCCTCAATCCTCAATGCTCAATCTTCAATCCTCAATACCCAATCCTCAATCTTAAATCCTCAATCCTAAATTCGCAATCCTCAATCCTCAATCCTCAGGCCTCAAGTATCAATACCCAACCCTCAGTCCTCGTCCTCAATCCACGACCTTCAATAATCAATCCTCAATCTTCATTCATCAATGCTCAATCTTCAATTCTCAATACCCAATCCTCAATCGTCAATCTTCAATATTCAATCTTCAATCCTCAATCCTCAATCCTCAATCCTCAATCCTCAATCCTCAATCCTCAATGTTCAATCATCAATACCCGATCCTCAGTCTTCAATCCTCAATCCTCAATCCTCAATCCTCAATCCTCAGTCCTCAATCCTCAGTCCTCAAACCTCAATCCTGAATCCTCAATCCTCAATCCTCAATCCTCAATCGTCAATCTTCAATCCTCAATCCTCAATTCTCAATCTTCAATCCTCAATACTCAATCTTCAATCCTCAATGCTCAGTCCTCAAATTTCAATTCTGAATCCTCAATCCGGAACCCTCAACCTTCAGCCCTCAATCCTCAACAATCAGTAGTCAATCCTCAATCCTCAGTAGAATATCCTCAATTCACACTTTTCAACATTCAATACTCGATCTGCAATCTTCAAACCTCTATCCACGAACATCAATTATCATCACTCAACCCTCAACACTCAGTCCGCAATGTTCAATCCTCAATCCTCAATACTCAATCTTCAATCCTCAATACTGAATCTTCAATCCTCAATCCTCAATCCTCAATCCTCAATCCTCAATCCTCAATCATCAATCCTCAATTATCAATCCTCAATTTTCAATACTCAATCCTCAACCCTCAATCCTCAATCCTCAATACTCAACCATCAACCCTCAATTCTCAATACTCAATAGAATATCCTGAATTCTCAGAATTCTATACTCAAACCTCAATCCTCAACCCTCAGCCCTCATTCTCAATCCTCAATCCACAATCCTCAAACCTCAATCCTCAACCGTCAGTCCTCGTCCTCAATCCTCAACCCTCAATCCTCAATCCTCCCATCTTCAATCATCAATACTCAATCTTCAATCGTCAATCCTCAATCCTCAGTCCTCAAACCTCAATCCTGAATCCTCAATTCTGAATCCTCAATCTTCAGCCCTCAGTCCTCAACAATCAGTTGTCAATCCTCAATCCTCAATATAATATCATCAATTCACAGTTTTCAATACTCAATACTCATACTGGAATCTTCAAATCTCTATCCACAAACATCAATTCTCATCACTCAACCCTCAACACTCAGTCTTCAATCCTCAATCCTCAACCCTCAATCCTCAATCCTCATTCTTCAATCCTCAATACCCAATCCTCAATCTTCAATCCTCAATACTCAATCCTCAATTCTCAATCCTCAACCCTCAATCCTCAGTCTTCAAACAGCAATACTGAACCCTCAGTCCTCGTCCTCAATCCACAACCATCAATCCTCAATCCTCAATCCTCAATCCTCATTCTTCAATCCTCAATACTCAATCTTCAATCCTCAATCCTCAACCCTCAATCCTCAATCCTCAATCCTCAATCCTCAATCGTCAATCTTCAATCCTCAATACTCCATCTTCAATCCTCAATCCTTAATCCTCAGTCCTCAATCCTCTTTCTTCATTCCTCAATACCCAATACTCAATCTTCAATCCTCAATCCTCAATCCTCAATTCTCAATCCTCAATCCTCAATCCTCTGACGTCAAACATCAATACCCAACCCTCAGTATTCATCCTCAATCCACAACCCTCAATCCTCAATCCTCAACCTTCAATCCTCAATCCTCAATCCTCAATCCTCAATTCTCAATCCTCAATCCTCACTCCTCAACCCTCAATCCTGAATCCTCAATCCTGAATCCTCAATCTTCAATCCTCAATACTCCATCTTCAATTCTCAATCCTTAATCCTCAGTCCTCAATCCTCTTTCTTCATTCCTCAATACCCAATACTCAATCTTCAATCCTCAATCCTCAATCCTCAATTCTCAATCCTCAATCCTCAATCCTCTGACGTCAAACATCAATACCCAACCCTCAGTATTCATCCTCAATCCACAACCCTCAATCCTCTATCCTCAACCTTCAATCCTCAATCCTCAATTCTCAATCCTCAGTCCTCAGTCCTCGGTCCTCAAACCTCAATCCTCAACCTTCAGCCCTCATCCTCAATCCTCAATCCTCAATCCTCAATTCTCAATCTTCAATCCTCAATACTCAATCTTCAATCCTCAATACTCAATCTTCAATAATCAACCCTCAATTCTCAATCGACAATACTCAATCCTCAATCGTCAATCCTCAATCCCCAATCCTCAATCCTCAATCCTCAATCCTCAGTCCTCAAACGTCAAACCTGAATCCTCAATCCTGAATCCTCAATCTCAGACCTGAGTCCTCAACAATCAGTCGTCAATACTCAATCCTCAATAAAATATCATCAATTCACAGTTTTCAATACTCAAAACTCAATCTGCAATCTTCAAATCTCTATCCACAAACATCAATCCTCATCATTCAACCCTCAGCACTCAGTCCCCAATCCTCAATCTTCAATCCTCAATCCTCAATCCTCAATCCTCGATCCTCAATCTTCAATCCTCAATACTCAATCTTCAATCCTCCATCCTCAATCCTCAATCGTCAATCCTCAATCCTCAATCCTCAATTCTGAATCCTCAATCCTGAGTCCTCAATCTTCAGCCCTCAATCCTCAACAATCAGTAGTCAATCCTCAATCCTCAGTAGAATGTCCTCAATTCACACTTTTCAACATTCAATACTCGATCTGCAATCTTCAAACCTCTATCCACGAACATCAATTATCATCACTCAACCCTCAACACTCAGTCCGCAATGTTCAATCCTCAATCCTCAATACTCAATCTTCAATCCTCAATACTGAATCTTCAATCCTCAATCCTCAATCCTCAATCCTCAATCCTCAATCCTCAATCATCAATCCTCAATTATCAATCCTCAATTTTCAATACTCAATCCTCAACCCTCAATCCTCAATCCTCAATACTCAACCATCAACCCTCAATTCTCAATACTCAATAGAATATCCTGAATTCTCAGAATTCTATACTCAAACCTCAATCCTCAACCCTCAGCCCTCATTCTCAATCCTCAATCCACAATCCTCAAACCTCAATCCTCAACCGTCAGTCCTCGTCCTCAATCCTCAACCCTCGATCCTCAATCCTCCCATCTTCAATCATCAATACTCAATCTTCAATCGTCAATCCTCAATCCTCAGTCCTCAAACCTCAATCCTGAATCCTCAATTCTGAATCCTCAATCTTCAGCCCTCAGTCCTCAACAATCAGTTGTCAATCCTCAATCCTCAATATAATATCATCAATTCACAGTTTTCAATACTCAATACTCATTCTGGAATCTTCAAATCTCTATCCACAAACATCAATTCTCATCACTCAACCCTCAACACTCAGTCTTCAATCCTCAATCCTCAACCCTCAATGCTCAATCCTCATTCTTCAATCCTCAATACCCAATCCTCAATCTTCAATCCTCAATACTCAATCCTCAATTCTCAATCCTCAACCCTCAATCCTCAGTCTTCAAACAGCAATACTGAACCCTCAGTCCTCGTCCTCAATCCACAACCATCAATCCTCAATCCTCAATCTTCAATCATCAATATTTAATCTTCAGTCCTCAATCCTCAATCCTAAATCCTCAATCCTAAATCCTCAATGTTCATTCCGCAATACCCAATCCTCAATCTTCAATCCTCAATCCTCAATCCTCAATCATCAATCCTCAATCCTCAATCTTCAATCCTCAATACTCAATCATCAACCCTCAACCCTCAATCCTCAATCCTCAATCCTCATTCTTCAATCCTCAATACTCAATCTTCAATCCTCAATCCTCAACCCTCAATCCTCAATCCTCAATCCTCAATCCTCAATCGTCAATCTTCAATCCTCAATACTCCATCTTCAATCCTCAATCCTTAATCCTCAGTCCTCAATCCTCTTTCTTCATTCCTCAATACCCAATACTCAATCTTCAATCCTCAATCCTCAATCCTCAATTCTCAATCCTCAATCCTCAATCCTCTGACGTCAAACATCAATACCCAACCCTCAGTATTCATCCTCAATCCACAACCCTCAATCCTCAATCCTCAACCTTCAATCCTCAATCCTCAATCCTCAATCCTCAATTCTCAATCCTCAATCCTCACTCCTCAACCCTCAATCCTGAATCCTCAATCCTGAATCCTCAATCTTCAATCCTCAATACTCCATCTTCAATTCTCAATCCTTAATCCTCAGTCCTCAATCCTCTTTCTTCATTCCTCAATACCCAATACTCAATCTTCAATCCTCAATCCTCAATCCTCAATTCTCAATCCTCAATCCTCAATCCTCTGACGTCAAACATCAATACCCAACCCTCAGTATTCATCCTCAATCCACAACCCTCAATCCTCTATCCTCAACCTTCAATCCTCAATCCTCAATCCTCAATCCTCAATCGTCAATCTTCAATCCTCAATACTCCATCTTCAATCCTCAATCCTTAATCCTCAGTCCTCAATCCTCTTTCTTCATTCCTCAATACCCAATACTCAATCTTCAATCCTCAATCCTCAATCCTCAATTCTCAATCCTCAATCCTCAATCCTCTGACGTCAAACATCAATACCCAACCCTCAGTATTCATCCTCAATCCACAACCCTCAATCCTCAATCCTCAACCTTCAATCCTCAATCCTCAATCCTCAATTCTCAATCCTCAATCCTCACTCCTCAACCCTCAATCCTGAATCCTCAATCCTGAATCCTCAATCTTCAATCCTCAATACTCCATCTTCAATTCTCAATCCTTAATCCTCAGTCCTCAATCCTCTTTCTTCATTCCTCAATACCCAATACTCAATCTTCAATCCTCAATCCTCAATCCTCAATTCTCAATCCTCAATCCTCAATCCTCTGACGTCAAACATCAATACCCAACCCTCAGTATTCATCCTCAATCCACAACCCTCAATCCTCAATCCTCAACCTTCAATCCTCAATCCTCAATCCTCAATCCTCAATTCTCAATCCTCAATCCTCACTCCTCAACCCTCAATCCTGAATCCTCAATCCTGAATCCTCAATCTTCAGCCCTCAGTCCTCAACAATCAGTTGTCAATCCTCAATCCTCAATAGAATATCATCAATTCACAGTTTTCAATACTCAATACTCAATCTGCAATCTTCAAATCTCTATCCACAGACATCAATTCTCATCACTCAACCCTCAACACTCAGTCTTCAATCCTCAATCCTCAATTCTCAATCCTCAATCCTCATTCTTCAATCCTCAATACCCAATCCTCAATCTTCAATCCTCAATCCTCAATCCTCTATTCTCAATCGTCAATCCTCAATCCTCAATCGTCAGGCTTCAATCCTCAATACTCAGTCTTCAATCCTCAATCCTCAATCCTCAATCCTCAAACCACAACCTTCAATCCTCAAAACTCAATCCTCAACCCTCAACCCTCAATCCTCAATCCTCAATCTTAATCTTCAATCCACAATACTCAATCTTCAATCCTCAATCCTCAATCCTCAATCCTCAATCCTCATTCTTCAATCCTCAATACCCAATCCTCAATCTTCAATCCTCAATCCTAAATCCTCAATCCTCTATTCTCAATCGTCAATCCTCAATCCTCAATCGTCAGGCTTCAATCCTCAATACTCAATCTTCAATCCTCAATCCTCAATCCTCAATCCTCAATCCTCAATCTTCAATCATCAATATTCAATCTTCAGTCCTCGATCCTCAATCCTCAATCCTCAATCCTCAATCCTCAATGTTCAATCCGCAATACCCAATCCTCAATCTTCAATCCTCAATCCTTAATCCTCAATCCTCAATCCTCAATCCTCAATCTTCAATCCTCAAAACTCAATCTTCAACCCTCAACACTCAATCCTCAATCCTCAATCCTCATTCTTCAATCCTCAACACCCAATCCTCAATCTTCATTCCTCAATCCTCAATCCTCAATTCTCAATCCTCAATCCTCAATCCTCAGACCTCAAACATCAATACTCAACCCTCAGTCCTCGTCCTCAATCCACAACCCTCAATCCTCGATCCTCAATCTTCACTACTCAATCCTCAATCCTCTATGTTCAATCCTCAATACCCAATCCTCAATCTTCAATCCTCAATCCTCAATCCTCAATCCCCAATCCTCAGTCCTCTCTCCTGAAACCTCAATCCTGAATCTTAATCTTCAATCCTCAGTACTCAATCTTCAAACCTCATCCTACAATCCTCAATACCCAATCCTCAATCTTCAATCCTCAATCCTCAATCCTCAATTCTCAATCGTCAATCCTCAGTCCTCAGTCCTCAAACCTCAATCCTCAACCCTCAGCCCTCATCCTCAATCCTCAATCCTCTATCCTCAATCCTCAATCTTCAATCCTCAATACTCAATCTTCAATAATCAACCCTCAATTCTCAATCCACAATACTCAATCCTCAATCGTCAATCCTCAATCCCCAATCCTCAATCCTCAATCCTCAATGTTCAATCCGCAATACCCAATCCTCAATCTTCAATCCTCAACCCTCAATCCTCAATCCCCAATCCTCAATCCTCAATCCTCAATCCTCAGTCCTCAAACATCAAACCTGAATCCTCAATCCTGAATCCTCAATCTTCAGACCTCAGTCCTCAACAATCAGTTGTCAATCCTCAATCCTCAATAGAATATAATCAATTCACAGTTTTCAATACTCAATACTCAATCTGCAATCTTCAAATCTCTATCCACAAACATCAATTCTCATCACTCAACCCTCAACACTCAGTCTTCAATCCTCAATCCTCAACCCTCAATCCTCAATCCTCATTCTTCAATCCTCAATACCCAATCCTCAATCTTCAATCCTCAATCCTCAATCCTCAATTCTCAATCCTCAACCCTCAATCCTCAGTCTTCAAACAGCAATACTGAACCCTCAGTCCTCGTCCTCAATCCACAACCATCAATCCTCAATCCTCAGTCTTCAATCATCAATATTTAATCTTCAGTCCTCAATCCTCAATCCTAAATCCTCAATCCTCAATCCTCAATGTTCATTCAGCAATACCCAATCCTCAACCTTCAATTCTCAATCCTCAATCCTCAATCATCAATCCTCAATCCTCAATCTTCAATCCTCAATACTCAATCTTCGACCCTCAACCCTCAATCCGCAATCCTCAATCCTCATTCTTCAATCCTCAACACCCAATCCTCAATCTTCAATCCTCAATCCTCAATCCTCAATTCTCAATCCTCAATCCTCAATCCTCAGACCTCAAACATCAACACTCAGCCCTGAGTCATCGTCCTCAATCCACAACCCTCAATCCTCGATCCTCAATCTTCAATACTCAATCCTCAATCCTCAATGTTCAATCCTCAATACCCAATCCTCAATCTTCAATCCTCAATCCTCAATCCTCAATCCCCAATCCTCAACCCTCAATCCTCAGTCCTCAAACCTCAATCCTGAATCCTCAATCCTGAATCCTCAATCTTCAGCCCTCAGTCCTCAAGAATCAGTTGTCAATCCTCAATCCTCAATAGAATATCCTCAATTCACAGCTTTCAATACTCAATCCCCATTCTTCAATCTTCAAATCTCAATCCACAAACATCAATTCTCATCACTCAACACTCAACACTCAGTCTTCAATCCTCAATCCTCAATCCTCAACACTCAACACTCATTCTTCAATCCTCAATACCCAATCCTCAATCTTCAATCCTCAATCATCAATCCTCAATTCTCAATCCTCAGTCCTCAATGCTCAGACCTCAAACATCAATACTCAACCCTCAGTCCTCGTTCTCAATCCACAACACTCAATCTTCAATCCTCCATCCTCAATCCTCAATCCTCAATCCTCAATCCTCAATCCTCAATCTTCAATCCTCAATACTCAATCTTCAATCCTCAATCCTCAATCCTCAATCCTCAATCCTCAATATTCAATCCTCAATACTCAATATTCAATCCTCAATCCTCAGTACTCAATCCCCAATCCTCATTCTTCAATCCTCATTCTTCAATCCTCAATACCCAATCCTCAATCTTGAATCCCCAATCCTCAATCCTCAGTTCGCAATCCTCAATCCTCAGTCCTCAGACCTCAGGCATCAACACTCAACCCTCAGTCCTCGTTCTCAATCCACAACCCTCAATCCTCAATCCTCAATCTTCATTCATCAATATTCAACATTCAATCCTCAATCCTCAATCCTCAATCCTCAATCCTCAGTCCTCGATGTTCAATCCTCAACAGCCAATCCTCAATCTTCAATCCTCAATCCTCAATCCTCAATTCTCAATCCTCAATCCTCAATCCTCAGTCATCTCTCCTCAAACCTCAATCCTGAATCCTCAATCCTGAATCCTCAAGCTTCAGCCCTCAGTCCTCAACAATCAGTTGTCAACCCTCAATCCTCAATAGAATATTATCAATTCACAGCTTTCAAAACTCAATACTCAATCTGCAATCTTCAAACCTCTATCCACAAACATTAATTCTCATCATTCAACCCTCAACACTCAGTCCCCGATTCTCAATATTCAATCCTCAATCCTCAATCCTCAATCCGCAATCCTCAACCTTCAATCCTCAATACTCAATCTTCAATGCTCAATCCTCAATACTCAATCATCAATTCTCAATCCTCAATCCTCAATCCTCAGTCATCAATCCTCAATCTTCAATACTCAATCCACAATCCTCAATCCTCAATCCTCAATCCTCAATCCTCAATCCTCAATCATCAATCCTCAATCTTCAATCCTCAATACTCAATCTTTAATCATCAATCCTCAATCCTCAACATTCAATCATCAATCCTCAATCCTCAATCCTCAATCCTCAATCCTCAATCCTCAATCCTCAATACTCAATCCTCAATCTTCAGTCCTCAATCCACAACACTCAATCTTCAATCCTCCATCCTCAATCCTCAATCCTCAATCCTCAATCCTCAATCCTCAATCTTCAATCCGCAATACTCAATCTTCAATCCTCAATCCTTAATCCTCAATCCTCAATCCTCAATATTCAATCCTCAATACTCAATATTCAATCCTCAATCCTCAGTACTCAATCCCCAATCCTCATTCTTCAATCCTCATTCTTCAATCCTCAATACCCAATCCTCAATCTTCAATCATCAACCCTCAATCCTCAGTTCGCAATCCTCAATCCGCAATCCTCAGACCTCAATCCTCAATCATCAATCGTCAACCTTCAATCCTCAATACTCAATCTTTAATCATCAATCCTCAATCCTCAACCTTCAATCATCAATCCTCAATCCTCAATCCTCAATCCACAACCCTCAATCCTCGATCCTCAATCTTCAATACTCAATCCTCAATCCTCAATGTTCAATCCTCAATACCCAATCCTCAATCTTCAATCCTCAATCCTAAATCCTCAATCCTCAAGCCTCAATTCTCAATCCTCAATCCTCAATCCTCAGACCTCAGACATCAATACTCAACCCTCAGTCCTCGTTCTCAATCCACAACACTCAATCTTCAATCCTCCATCCTCAATCCTCAATCCTCAATCCTCAATCCTCAATCCTCAATCTTCAATCCGCAATACTCAATCTTCAATCCTCAATCCTTAATCCTCAATCCTCAATCCTCAATATTCAATCCTCAATACTCAATATTCAATCCTCAATCCTCAGTACACAATCCCCAATCCTCATTCTTCAATCCTCATTCTTCAATCCTCAATACCCAATCCTCAATCCTCAGTCCTCTCTCCTCAAACCTCAATCCTGAATCCTCAATCCTGAATCCTCCAGCTTCAGCCCTCAGTCCTCAACAATCAGTTGTCAACCATCAATCCTCAATAGAATATTATCAATTCACAGTTTTCAATACTCAATACTCAATCTGCAATCTTCAAACCTCTATCCACAAACATCAATTCTCATCATTCAACCCTCAACACTCAGTCCCCAATCCTCAATATTCAATCCTCAATCCTCAATCCTCAATCCTCAGTCCTCAATTCTCAATCCTCAATCCTCAGTCCTCAGTCCTCAAACCTCAATCCTCAACCCTCAGACCTCATCGTCAATTCTCAATCCTCAATCCTCAATCCTCAATCTTCAAACCTCAATACTCAATCTTCAATCCACAATCCTCAATCTTCAATCCTCAATACTCAGTCTTTAATCCTCAATCCTCGATCCTCAATACTCAATCCTCAATCCTCAGTCCTCAATCCTCAATCTTCAATCCTCAATACTCAATCTTCAATCCTCAATACCCAATCCTCAATCTTCAATACTCAATCCTCAATCCTCAATTCTCAATACTCAATCCTCAGACCTCAGTCCTCAAACATCAATCCTCAACCCTCAGCCCTCATCCTCAATCCTCAATCCTCAACCTCAATCCTCAACCTTCAATCCTCAATCCTCAATCCTCAATCCTCAATACTCAATCCTCAATCTTCAGTCCTCAATACTCAATCTTCAATCCTCAATCCTCAGTCCTAAATCCTCAGTCCTCATTCTTCACTCCTCAATACCCAATCCTCAATCTTCAATCCTCAATCATCAATCCTCAATTCTCAATCCTCAATCCTCAATCCTCAGACCTCAAACATCAATACTCATCCCTCAGTCCTCGTCCTCAATCCACAACACTCAATCCTCAATCCTCAATCTACAATCATCAATATTCAATCTTCAATCCTCAATCCTCAATCCTCGATCCTCAATCCTCAATCCTCAATGTTCAATCCTCAATACCCAATCCTCAATCTTCAATCCTCACTCCTCAATCCTCATTCCTCAAACATCAACCCTCAACCCTCAGTCCTTATCCTCAATTCTCAATTCTCAATCCTCAATCCTCAATCCCCAATCTTCAACCCTCAATAATCAATTTTCAGTCCTAGATCCTCAATCCCCAATCCTCAATCCTTAATCCTCAATCTTCAATCCTCAATACTCTATCTTCAACCCTCAGTCCTCAGTCCTCAATCATCAATTCTGAATTCCCAATCCTGAATCCTCAATCTTCAGCCCTCAGTCCTCAACAATCAGTTGTCAATTCTCAATCCTCAATAGAATATCATCAATTCACAGTTTTCAATACACAATGTTCAATCTGCAATCTTCAAATATCTATCCACAAACATCAATTCTCATAACTCAACCCTCAACACTCAGTCCCCAATCCTCAATCTTCAATCCTCAATCCTCAATCCTCAATCCTCAATCCTCAATCCTCAATCCTCAAGCCTCAATCCTCAATCTTCAGTCCTCAATACTCAATCTTCAATCCTCAATCCTCAATCCTCAATCCTCAAGCCTCATCCTTCAATCCTCAATACCCAATCCTCAATCTTCAATACTCAATCCTCAATCCCCAATTCTCAATCCTCATTCCTCAGTCCTCAGCCCTCAAACCTCAATCCTCAACGCACAGCTCTCATCCTCAATCCTCAATCCTCAATCCTCAATCCTCAATCCTCAATCATCAATCCTCAATAATCAATCTTCAGTCCTCAATCCTCAGTCCTCAAACCTCAATTCTGAATCCTCAATCCTGAATCCTCAATCTTCAGCTCTCAGTACTCAACAATCAGTTGACAATCCTGAATCCTCAATAGAATATCCTAAATTCACAGCTTTCAATACTCAATACTCAATCTGCAATCCTCAAACCTCTATCCACAAGCATCAATTCTCATCACTCAACCCTTAACACTCAGTCCTCAATGTTCAATCCTCAATCTTCAATCCACAATCCTCAATCGTCAGTCTTCAATACTCAATACTCAATCTTCAATCCTCAATCCTCAATCCTCAATCCTCATTCTTCAATCCTCAATACCAAATCCTCAATCTTCAATCCTCAATCCTCAATCCTCTATTCTCAATCCTCAATCCTCAGTCCTCAGTCCTTAAACTTCAATCCTCAACCCTCAGCCCTCATCCTCAATCCTCAATCCTCAATCCTCAATCCTCAATCTTCAATCCTCAACACTCAATCTTCAATCCTCAATCCTCAATCCTCAGTCCTCAAACCTCAATTCTGAATCCCCAATCCTGAATCCTCAATCTTCAGCACTCAGTCCTCAACAATCAGGTGACAATCCTCAATCCTCAATAGAATATCCTCAATTCACAGTTTTCAATACACAATACTCAATCTGGAATCTTCAAATCTCTATCCACAAACATCAGTTCTCATCACTCAACCCTCAACACTCAGTCCTCAATGTTCAATCCTCAATCCTCAATTCTCAATCTTCAATCCTCAGTACTCAATCTTTAATCCTCAATCCTCAATCCTCAATCTTCAATCCTCAGTCCTCAATACTCAATCCTCAATCCTCAATCCTCAATCCTCAATCATCAATTCTCAATCTTCAATACTCAATTCTCAACCCTCAATCCTCGTACCTCAAACCTCAATCCTCAACCCTCAGTCCTCAGTCCTCAAACCTCAATCCTCAACCCTCAGCCTTCATCGTCAATTCTCAATCCTCAATCCTCAATCCTCAATCTTCAATCCTCAATCCTCAATCTTCAATGCACAGTCCTCAATCTTCAATCCTCAATACTCAATCTTCAATCCTCAATACTCAAACTTCAATCCTCAATCCTCAATCCTAAATCCTCAGTCCTCATTCTTCAATCCTCAATACCCAATCCTCAATCTTCAATCCTCAATCCTCAATCCTCAATTCTCAATCCTCAATCCTCAATCCTCAGACCTCAAACATCAATACTCAACCCTCAGTCCTCGTCCTCAATCCACAACGCTCAATCCTCAATCCTCAATCTACAATCATCAATATTCAATCTTCAATCCTCAATCCTCAATCCTCGATCCTCAATCCTCAATACTCAATGTTCAATACTCAATACCCAATCCTCAATTTTCAATCCTCAATCCTCAATCTACAGTCCTCAATTCTCAATCCTCAATCCTCAGTCCTCAGTCCTCAAACCTCAATCCTCAACCCTCAGCCCTCATCGTCAATTCTCAACCCTCAATCCTCAATCCTCAATCTTCAACCCTCAATACTCAATCTTCAATGCGCAATCCTCAATCTTCAATCCTCAATACTCAATCTTCAATCCTCAATCCTCAATCCTCAGTAGTCAATCCTCAATCCTCAGTCCTCAATCCTCAATCCTCAATCCTCGTACCTCAAACCTCAATCCTCAACCCTCAGTCCTCATCCTGAATTCTCAATTCTCAATCCTCAAACCTCAACCCTCAATCTTCAATCCTCAATAATCAATCTCCAATCCTAGATCTCCAATCCCCAATCCTCAATCCTTAATCCTCAATCTTCAATCCTCAATCCCCAGTCCCCAATCTTCAATCCTCAATGCTCAATCCTCAATCCTCAATCCTCATTCCTCAACCCTCAATCATCAATCCTCAATCTTCAATCCTCAATACTCAATCTTTAATCATCAATCCTCAGTCCTCAATCTTCAATCCTCAATCCTCAACCCTCAATCCTCAATCCTCAATCCTCAATCCTCAATCCTCAGCCCTCAGTCCTCAAACCTCAATCTTCAACCCTCAGCCTTCATCGTCAATTCTCAATCCTCAATGCTCAATCCTCAATCTTCAATCCTCAATACTCAATCTTCAACGCACAGTCCTCAATCTTCAATCCTCAATATTCAATCTTCAATCCTCAATACTCAATCTTCAATCCTCAATCCTCAATCCTAAATCCTCAGTCCTCATTCTTCAATCCTCAATACCCAATCCTCAATCTTCAATCCTCAATCCTCAATCCTTAATTCTCAATCCTCAATCCTCAATCCTCAGACCTCAAACATCAATACTCAACCCTCAGTCCTCGTCCTCAATCCACAACGCTCAATCCTCAATCCTCAATCTACAATCATCAATATTCAATCTTCAATCCTCAATCCTCAATCCTCAATATTCAACACAAAACACTCAACCATCAATCCTCAATACTCGACAATCAATCCTCAATTCTCAATCCTCGATCGTCAACCTTCAATCTTCAATACTCAATCTTCAATCCTCAATCCTCAATCCTCAATCCTCAATCCTCATTCTTCAATCCTCAATACCCAATCCTCAATCTTCAACCCTCAATCCTCAATCCTCAATTCTCAATCCTCAATCGTCAGTCCTCAGTCCTCAAACCTCAATCCTAAACCCTCAGTTCTCATCCTCAATCCTCAATCCTCAATCCTCAATCCTCAATTCTCAATCTTCAATCCTCAATACTCAAACTTCAAACCTCAATGCTCAGTCCTCAAATTTCAATTCTGAATCCTCAATCCGGAACCATCAATCTTCAGCCCTAAGTCCTCAACAATCAGTTGTCAATCCCCAATCCTCAATAGAATATACTCAATTCACAGCTTTCAATACTCAATACTCAATCTGCAATCTTCAAATCTCAATCCACAAACATGAATTCTCATCACTCAACCCTCAACACTCAGTCCTCAATGTTCAATACTCAATCCGCAATTCTCAATCTTCAATCCTCAATACTGAACCTTCAATCCTCAATCCTCAATCCTCAACCCCCAATCCTCAATCCTCATTCTTCAATCCTCAATACCCAATCCTCAATCTTCAATCCTCAATCCTCAATCCTCAATTCTCAATCCTCAACCCTCAATCCTCAGACTTCAAACAGCAATACTGAACCCTCAGTCCTCGTCCTCAATCCACAACCATCAATCCTCAATCCTCAATCTTCAATCATCAATATTTAATCTTCAGTCCTCAATCCTCAATCCTAAAACCTCAATCCTCAATCCTCAATATTCATTCCGCAATACCCAATCCTGAATCTTCAATCCTCAATCCTCAATCCTCAATCATCAATCCTCAATCCTCAATATTCAATCCTCAATACTCAATATTCAATCCTCAATCCTCAGTACTCAATCCCCAATCCTCATTCTTCAATCCTCAATCATCAATCCTCAATCCTCAATCTTCAATCCTCAATACAAATCTTCAACCCTCAACCCTCAATCCTCAATCCTCAATCCTCAATCTTCAATCCTCAATACAAATCTTCAACCCTCAACCCTCAATCCTCAATCCTCAATCCTCATTCTTCAATCCTCAACACCCAATCCTCAATCTTCAATCCTCAATCCTCAAGCCTCAATTCTCAATCCTCAATCCTCAATCCTCAGACCTCAAACATCAATACTCAACCCTCAGTCCTCGTCCTCAATCCACAACCCTCAATCCTCGATCCTCAATCTTCAATACTCAATCCTCAATCCTCAATGTTCAATCCTCAATACCCAATCCTCAATCTTCAATCCTCAATCCTCAATCCTCAATCCCCAATCCTCAACCCTCAATCCTCAGTCCTCAAACCTCAATCCTGAACCCTCAATCCTGAATCCTCAATCTTCAGCCCTCAGTCCTCAACAATCAGTTGTCAATCCTCAATCCTCAGTAGAATATCCTCAATTCACAGTTTTCAATACTCAATCCCCATTCTTCAATCTTCAAATCTCAATCCACAAACATCAATTCTCATCACTCAACACTCAACACTCAGTCTTCAATCCTCAATCCTCAATCCTCAACACTCAACACTCATTCTTCAATCCTCAATACCCAATACTCAATCTTCAATCCTCAATCCACAAGCCTCAATTCTCAATCCTCAATCCTCAATCCTCAGACCTCAAACATCAATACTCAACCCTCAGTCCTCGTCCTCAATCCACAACCCTCAATCCTCGATCCTCAATCTTCAATACTCAATCCTCAATCCTCAATGTTCAATCCTCAATACCCAATCCTCAATCTTCAATCCTCAATCCTAAATCCTCAATCCTCAAGCCTCAATTCTCAATCCTCAATCCTCAATCCTCAGACCTCAGACATCAATACTCAACCCTCAGTCCTCGTTCTCAATCCACAACACTCAATCTTCAATCCTCCATCCTCAATCCTCAATCCTCAATCCTCAATCCTCAATCCTCAATCTTCAATCCGCAATACTCAATCTTCAATCCTCAATCCTTAATCCTCAATCCTCAATCCTCAATATTCAATCCTCAATACTCAATATTCAATCCTCAATCCTCAGTACTCAATCCCCAATCCTCATTCTTCAATCCTCATTCTTCAATCCTCAATACCCAATCCTCAATCTTCAATCATCAACCCTCAATCCTCAGTTCGCAATCCTCAATCCGCAATCCTCAGACCTCAATCCTCAATCATCAATCGTCAACCTTCAATCCTCAATACTCAATCTTTAATCATCAATCCTCAATCCTCAACCTTCAATCATCAATCCTCAATCCTCAATCCTCAATCCACAACCCTCAATCCTCGATCCTCAATCTTCAATACTCAATCCTCAATCCTCAATGTTCAATCCTCAATACCCAATCCTCAATCTTCAATCCTCAATCCTAAATCCTCAATCCTCAAGCCTCAATTCTCAATCCTCAATCCTCAATCCTCAGACCTCAGACATCAATACTCAACCCTCAGTCCTCGTTCTCAATCCACAACACTCAATCTTCAATCCTCCATCCTCAATCCTCAATCCTCAATCCTCAATCCTCAATCCTCAATCTTCAATCCGCAATACTCAATCTTCAATCCTCAATCCTTAATCCTCAATCCTCAATCCTCAATATTCAATCCTCAATACTCAATATTCAATCCTCAATCCTCAGTACACAATCCCCAATCCTCATTCTTCAATCCTCATTCTTCAATCCTCAATACCCAATCCTCAATCCTCAGTCCTCTCTCCTCAAACCTCAATCCTGAATCCTCAATCCTGAATCCTCCAGCTTCAGCCCTCAGTCCTCAACAATCAGTTGTCAACCATCAATCCTCAATAGAATATTATCAATTCACAGTTTTCAATACTCAATACTCAATCTGCAATCTTCAAACCTCTATCCACAAACATCAATTCTCATCATTCAACCCTCAACACTCAGTCCCCAATCCTCAATATTCAATCCTCAATCCTCAATCCTCAATCCTCAGTCCTCAATTCTCAATCCTCAATCCTCAGTCCTCAGTCCTCAAACCTCAATCCTCAACCCTCAGACCTCATCGTCAATTCTCAATCCTCAATCCTCAATCCTCAATCTTCAAACCTCAATACTCAATCTTCAATCCACAATCCTCAATCTTCAATCCTCAATACTCAGTCTTTAATCCTCAATCCTCGATCCTCAATACTCAATCCTCAATCCTCAGTCCTCAATCCTCAATCTTCAATCCTCAATACTCAATCTTCAATCCTCAATACCCAATCCTCAATCTTCAATACTCAATCCTCAATCCTCAATTCTCAATACTCAATCCTCAGACCTCAGTCCTCAAACATCAATCCTCAACCCTCAGCCCTCATCCTCAATCCTCAATCCTCAACCTCAATCCTCAACCTTCAATCCTCAATACTCAATCTTCAATCCTCAATCCTCAGTCCTCAAACCTCAATTCTGAATCCTCAATCCTGAATCCTCAACCTTCAGCCCTCAGTCCTCAACAATCAGTTGTCAATCCTCAATCCTCAGTATAATATTCTCAATTCACAGTTTTCAATACTCAATACTCAATCTGCAATCTTCAAATCTCTATCCACAGTCATCAATTCTCATCACTCAACCCTCAACACTCAGTCCTCAATGTTCAATCGTCAATCCTCAATTCTCAATCCTCGATCCTCAATAGTGAATCTTCAATCCTTAATCCTCAATCCTCAATCCTCAATCCTCAATCCTGAATCTTCAATCCTCAGTCCCCTATCCTCAATCCTCAATCCTCAATCCCCAATCTTCAATCCTCAATATTCAATCCTCAATACTCAATTTTCAATACTCAATCCGCAATCACCAATCCTCAATCCTCAATCCTCAGTCGTCAATCCTCAATCCTCAATACTCAATCGTCAATCCTCAATCTTCAATCCTCAATCCTGAATCCTCAATCCTCAATCCTCATTCTTCAACCCTCTGTCCTCATCCTCAATTCTCAATTCTCAATCCTCAATCCTCAACCCTCAATCTTCAATCCTCAATCCTCATTCCTCAAACCTCAAACCTCAACGCTCAGTCCTTATCCTCAATTCTCAATTCTCAATCCTCAACCCTCAATCTTCAATCCTCAATAATCAATCTTCAATCCTAGATCCTCAATCCCAATTCCTCAATCCTTAATCCTCAATCTTCAATCCTCAATACTCAATCTTCAATCCTCAGTCCTCAGTCCTCAATCATCAATTCTGAACTCTCAATCCTGAATCCTCAATCTTCAGCCCTCAGTCCTCAACAATCAGTTGTCAATTCTCAATCCTCAATAGAATATCATCAATTCAGAGTTTTCAATACTCAATGCTCAATCTGCAATCTTCAAATATCTATCCACAAACATCAATTCTCATCACACAACCCTCAACACTAAGTCCCCAATCCTCAATCTTCAATCCTCAATCCTCAATCCTCAATCCTCAATCCTCAATCTTCAATCCTCAATACTCAAACTTCAATCCTCAATCCTCAATCCTCAATACTCAATCTTTAATCCTCAATCCTCAATCCTCAATACTCAATCCTCAATCCTCAGTCCTCAATCCTCAATCTTCAATCCTCAATACTCAATCTTCAATCCTCAATCCTCAATCCTCAATCCTCAATCCTCATACTTCAATCCTCAAAACCCAATCCTCAATCTTCAATCCTCAATTCACGATCCTCAATTCTCAATCCACAATCCTCAATCCTCAATAATCAATCTTCAATCCTCAATCCTCAGTCCTCAAACCTCAATTCTGAATCCTCAATCCTGTATCCTCAATCGTCAGCCCTCAATCCTCAACAATCAGTTGACAATCCTCAATCCTCAATAGAATATCCTCAATTCACAGCTTTCAATACTCAATGCTCAATCTGCTATATTGAAATATCTATCCACAAATATCAATTCTCATCACACAGCCCTCAACACTCAGTCCCCAATCCTCAATCTTCAATCCTCAATCCACAATCCTCAATCCTCAGTCCTCAATCCTCAATCCTGAATCCTCAATCCTCAATGCTCAATCCTCAATCCTCAATCCTCAATCTTCAATCCTCAATCCTCAATACTCAATCCCCAGTCCTCATTCCTCAATCTTCAATTCTCAATCCTCAATCGTCAATCCTCAGTCCTCAGTCCTCAATCCTCAATCCTCGATCCTCAATACTCAATCTTCAATCCTCAATACTCAATCTTCAATCCTCAATCCTCAATCCTCAGTCCTCAATCCTCATTCCTCAATCCTCAATACCCAATCCTCAATCTTCAATCCTCAATCCTCTATCCTCAATTCTCTATCCTCAATCCTCAGTTCTCAGTCCTCAAGCCTCAATCCTCAACCCTCAGCCCTCATCCTCAATCCTCAATCTTTATTCCTCAGTCCTCAATCTTCAATCCTCAATACTCAATTTTCAATCCTCAATCCTCAATCCTCAATCCTCAATTCTAAATCCTCAACCATCAATCCTCAATCTTCAATACTCAATCCTCAATCCTCAATCCTGAATCCTCAATTCTAAACCATCAATCCTCAATCCTCAATACTCAATAGAACATCCTGAATTCTCAGGATTGAATACTCAAACCTCAAACCTCAAACCTCAAACCTATGCCACCATCCTCAATCCTCAATCCTCAATCGTCAATCCTCAACCTTAAATCCTCAACACTCAACCTTCAACCCTCAATCCTCAATCGTCAATCCGCAATCCTCAATCCTCAGTCATCAATCCTCAACCTTCGATACGCAATCCTCAATCATCAGTCCTCAATCCTCAATCCTCAATCCTCATTCCTCAAACCTCAATCCTCAAACCCCAGTCCTCATCCTCAATACTCAATCCTCAATCCTCAATCCTCAAACCACAATCCTCAACCGTCAGTCCTCGTCCTCAATCCTCAACCCTCAATCCTCAATACTCAATCTTCAATCCTCAATCCTCAATCCTCAATCCTCAATCCTCATACTTCAATCCTCAAAACCCAATCCTCAACCTTCAATCCTCAATTCACAATCCTCAATTCTCAGTCCTCAATCCTCAATCCTCAATAATCAATCTTCAATCCTCAATCCTCAGTCCTCAAACCTCAATTCTGAATCCTCAATCCTGTATCCTCAATCGTCAGCCCTCAATCCTCAACAATCAGTTGACAATCCTCAATCCTCAATAGAATATCTTCAATTCACAGCTTTCAATACTCAATGCTCAATCTGCTATATTGAAATATCTATCCACAAATATCAATTCTCATCACACAGCCCTCAACACTCAGTCCCCAATCCTCAATCTTCAATCCTCAATCCACAATCCTCAATCCTCAATCCTCAATCCTCAATCCTCAATCCTCAATACTCAATCCTCAATCCTCAATCCTCAATCCTCAATCCTCAATCCTCAATCTTCAATCCTCAATCCTCAATACTCAATCCCCAGTCCTCATTCCTCAATCTTCAATTCTCAATCCTCAATCCTCAATCCTCAGTCCTCAGTCCTCAATCCTCAATCCTCAATCCTCAATACTCAATCTTCAATCCTCAACACTCAATCTTCAATCCTCAATCCTCAATCCTCAGTCCTCAATCCTCATTCCTCAATCCTCAATACCCAATCATCAATCTTCAATCCTCAATCCTCTATCCTCAATTCTCAATCCTCAATCCTCAGTTCTCAGTCCTCAAGCCTCAATCCTCAACCCTCAGCCCTCATCCTCAATCCTCAATCTTTATTCCTCAGTCCTCAATCTTCAATCCTCAATACTCAATTTTCAATCCTCAATCCTCAATCCTCAATCTTCAATCCTCAAACCTCATTCCTCAAACCTCAATCCTCAACCCTCAGTCCTTATCCTCAATTCTCAATTCTCAATCCTCAACCCTCAATCTTCAATCCTCAATAATCAATTTTCAATCCTAGATCCTCAATCCCAATTCCTCAATCCTTAATCCTCAATCTTCAATCCTCAATACTCAATCTTCAATCCTCAGTCCTCAGTCCTCAATCATCAATTCTGAACTCTCAATCCTGAATCCTCAATCTTCAGCCCTCAGTCCTCAACAATCAGTTGTCAATTCTCAATCCTCAATAGAATATCATCAATTCACAGTTTTCAATACTCAATGCTCAATCTGCAATCTTCAAATATCTATCCACAAACATCAATTCTCATCACACAACCCTCAACACTAAGTCCCCAATCCTCAATCTTCAATCCTCAATCCTCAATCCTCAATCCTCAATCCTCAATCTTCAATCCTCAGTCCTCAATCCTCAATCCTCAATCCTCAATCTTCAATCCTCAATACTCAAACTTCAATCCTCAATCCTCAATCCTCAATACTCAATCTTTAATCCTCAATCCTCAATCCTCAATCCTCAATACTCAATCCTCAATCCTCAGTCCTCAATCCTCAATCTTCAATCCTCAATACTCAATCTTCAATCCTCAATCCTCAATCCTCAATCCTCAATCCTCATACTTCAATCCTCAAAACCCAATCGTCAATCTTCAATCCTCAATTCACGATCCTCAATTCTCAATCCACAATCCTCAATCCTCAATAATCAATCTTCAATCCTCAATCCTCAGTCCTCAAACCTCAATTCTGAATCCTCAATCCTGTATCCTCAATCGTCAGCCCTCAATCCTCAACAATCAGTTGACAATCCTCAATCCTCAATAGAATATCCTCAATTCACAGCTTTCAATACTCAATGCTCAATCTGCTATATTGAAATATCTATCCACAAATATCAATTCTCATCACACAGCCCTCAACACTCAGTCCCCAATCCTCAATCTTCAATCCTCAATCCACAATCCTCAATCCTCAGTCCTCAATCCTCAATCCTGAATCCTCAATCCTCAATCCTCAATCCTCAATCCTCAATCCTCAATCTTCAATCCTCAATCCTCAATACTCAATCCCCAGTCCTCATTCCTCAATCTTCAATTCTCAATCCTCAATACCCAATCCTCAATCTTCAATCCTCAATCCTCTATCCTCAATTCTCAATCCTCAATCCTCAGTTCTCAGTCCTCAAGCCTCAATCCTCAACCCTCAGCCCTCATCCTCAATCCTCAATCTTTATTCCTCAGTCCTCAATCTTCAATCCTCAATACTCAATTTTCAATCCTCAATCCTCAATCCTCAATCCTCAATTCTAAATCCTCAACCATCAATCCTCAATCTTCAATACTCAATCCTCAATCCTCAATCCTGAATCCTCAATTCTAAACCATCAATCCTCAATCCTCAATACTCAATAGAACATCCTGAATTCTCAGGATTCAATACTCAAACCTCAAACCTCAAATCTCAAACCTATGCCATCATCCTCAATCCTCAATCCTCAATCGTCAATCCTCAACCTTCAATCCTCAACACTCAACCTTCAACACTCAATCCTCAATCCTCAATCGTCAATCCGCAATCCTCAATCCTCAGTCATCAATCCTCAACCTTCGATACTCAATCCTCAATCCTCAGTCCTCAATCCTCAATCCTCAATCCTCATTCCTCAAACCTCAATCCTCAAACCCCAGTCCTCATCCTCAATACTCAATCCTCAACCCTCAATCCTCAAACCACAATCCTCAACCGTCAGTCCTCGTCCTCAATCCTCAAACCTCAATCCTCAATACTCAATCTTCAATCATCAATACTCAATCTTCAATCCTCAATCCTCAATCCTCAATCCTCATTCCTCAAACCTCAATCCTCAACCCTCAGTCCTTATCCTCAATTCTCAATTCTCAGTCCTCAATCCTCAATCCTCAATCTTTAATCCTCAATAATCAATATTCAGTCCTAGATCCTCAATCACCAATCCTCAATCCTTAATCCTCAATCTTCAGCCCTCAATCCCCAGTCCTCAATCTTCAATCCTCAATGCTCCATCCGCAATCCTCTATCCTCAGTCCTCAGTCCTCAACCCTCAATCCTCAAACCTCAATCCTCAACCGTCAGTCCTCGTCCGCAACCCTCAACCCTCAACCCTCAATCCTCCATCTTCAATCATCAATACTCAATTTTCAATCCTCAATCCTCAGTCCTCAAACCTCAATTCTGAACCCTCAATCCTGAATCCTCAATCTTCAGCCCTCAGTCCTCAACAATCAGGTGACAATCCCCAATCCTCAATAGAATATCCTCAATTCACAGTTTACAATACACAATACTCAATCTGCAATCTTCAAATCCCTATCCACAAACATCAATTCTCATCACTCAACCCTCAACACTCAGTCCTCAATGTTCAATCCTCAATCCTCAATTCTCAATCTTCAATCTTCAATCCTCAATACTCAATCTTTAAACCTCAATCATCAATCCTCATCTTCAACCCTCAGTCCTCAATACTCAATCCTCAATCCTCAATCCTCAATCCTCAATCATCAATCCTCAGCCTTCAATACTCAATCCTCAATCCTCAATCCTCAGTCCTCAATCCCCAATCATCAATCCTCAATCTTCAATCCTCAACACTCAATCTTTAATCATCAATCCTCAATCCTCAATCTACAATCCTCAATCCTCAATCCTGAATACTCAATCCTCAATCCTCAATCCTCAGTCCTCAATCCCCAATCATCAATCCTCAATCTTCAATCCTCAACACTCAATCTTTAATCATCAATCCTCAATCCTCAATCTACAATCCTCAATCCTCAATCCTGAATACTCAATCCTCAATCCTCAATCCACAATCCTCAATCCTCAATCTTCAATCCCCAATACTCATTCTTCATTCCTCGATCCTCAATCCTAAATCCTCAGTCCTCATTCTTCAATCCTCAATACCCAATCCTCAATCTTCAATCCTCAATCCACAATCCTCAATTCTCAATCCTCAATCCTCAATCCTCAATACTCAACCATCAATCCTCAATTCTCAATCCTCAATCCTCAGTCCTCAATCCTCAAGCCTCAATCCTCAACCCTCAGCCCTCATCCTCAATCCTCAATCCTTATTCCTCAGTCCTCAATCTTCAATCCTCAATACTCAGTTTTCAATCCTCAATCCTCAATCCTCAATTCTAAATCCTCAACCATCAATCCTCAATCTTCAATACTCAACCCTTAAACCTCTAATCCTCAACCCTAAGCACTCACCCTCAATCCTCAATTCTCAATCCTCAATCCTCAACCTTCAATCCTCAATACTCAATCTTCAATCCTCAATCCTCAATCCTCAGTCCTCAAACCTCAATTCTGAATCCTCAATCCTGAATCCTCAATCTTCAGCCCTCAGTTCTCAACAATCAGGTGACAATCCTCAATCCTCAATAGAATATCCTCAATTCACAGTTTTCAATACACAATACTCAATCTGCAATCTTCAAATCTCTATCCACAAACATCAATTCTCATCACTCAACCCTCAACACTCAGTCCTCAATGTTCAATCCTCAATCCTCAATTCTCAATCTTCAATCCTCAGTCCTCAATATACAACACACAGCCCTCAAACACCAATCCTCAATACTCAACCATCAATCCTCAATTCCTAATACTCAATAGAGTATCCTGAATTCTCATGGTTCAATACTCAATCCACAATATTCAATAATCAAATCTCAATCCTCAAACATGAATTCTCAACACTCAATCCTCAACACTCAGTCCACTCTTTTCAATCCTCCATCCTCAACCTTCAATCCTCAAGCGTCAATCCTCAATCCTCTATCCTCAACCCTCAATCCTCTGTCCTTAAACCTCAATCCCGAATCCTCAATCCTGAATCCTCAATCTTTAGCCCTCAGTCCTCAACAATCAATTGTCAATACTCAACCCTCAATAGAATATCCTCAATTCACAGTTTTCAATACTCAATCCCCATTCTTCAATCTTCAAATCTCAATCCACAAACATCAATTCCCATCACTCAACCCTCAACACTAAGTCCTCAATTTTCAATCCTCAACCCTCAATCCTCACCCTTCAATCCTCAATACTCAATCTTCAATCCTCAATTCACAATCCTCAATCCTCAATCCTCAACAATCAATCCTCAATTCCTAATACTCAATAGAGTATCCTGAATTCTCATGGTTCAATACTCAATCCACAATATTCAATAATCAAATCTCAATCCTCAAACATCAATTCTCAACACTCAATCCTCAACACTCAGTCCACTCTTTTCAATCCTCCATCCTCAACCTTCAATCCTCAAGCGTCAATCCTCAATCCTCAATCCTCAACCCTCAATCCTCTGTCCTTAAACCTCAATCCCGAATCCTCAATCCTGAATCCTCAATCTTTAGCCCTCAGTCCTCAACAATCAATTGTCAATACTCAACCCTCAATAGAATATCCTCAATTCACAGTTTTCAATACTCAATCCCCATTCTTCAATCTTCAAATCTCAATCCACAAACATCAATTCCCATCACTCAACCCTCAACACTAAGTCCTCAATCTTCAATCCTCAACCCTCAATCCTCAACCTTCAATCCTCAATACTCAATCTTCAATCCTCAATTCTCAATACCCAATCCTCAATCTTCAATCCTCAATGCTCAATCCTCAATTCTCGATCCTGAATCCTCAATAATCAATCTTCAATCCTCAATCCTCAGTCCTCAAACATCAATTCTGAATCCTCAATCCTTAATCCTCAATCTTCAGCCCTCAGTCCTCGACAATCAATTGTCAATCCTCAATCCTCAATAGAATATCCTCAATTCACAGTTTTCAATACTCGATACTCAATCTGCAATCTTCAAATCTCTATCCACAAACATTAATTCTCATCACTCAACACTCAACACTCAGTCCCCTATCCTCAATCTTCAATCCTCAATCCTCAATCCTCAATCCTCAATCCTCAATATTCAACACACAACCCTCAACCACCAATCCTCAATACTCAACCATCAATCCTCAATTCCTAATACTCAATAGAGTATCCTGAATTCTCATGGTTCAATACTCAATCCACAATATTCAATAATCAAATCTCAATCCTCAAACATCAATTCTCAACACTCAATCCTCAACACTCAGTCCACTCTTTTCAATCCTCCATCCTCAACCTTCAATCCTCAAGCGTCAATCCTCAATCCTCAATCCTCAATCCTCAATCCTCTGTCCTTAAACCTCAATCCCGAATCCTCAATCCTGAATCCTCAATCTTTAGCCCTCAGTCCTCAACAATCAATTGTCAATACTCAACCCTCAATAGAATATCCTCAATTCACAGTTTTCAATACTCAATCCCCATTCTTCAATCTTCAAATCTCAATCCACAAACATCAATTCCCATCACTCAACCCTCAACACTAAGTCCTCAATCTTCAATCCTCAACCCTCAATCCTCACCCTTCAATCCTCAATACTCAATCTTCAATCCTCAATTCTCAATCCTCAATCCTCAATCCTCAGACCTCAAACATCAATACTCAACCCTCAGTCCTCGTCCTCAATCCACAACCCTCAATCCTCAATCCTCAATCTTCAATCATCAATATTCAATCTTCAATCCTCAATCCGCAATCCTCGATCCTCAATCCTCAATCCTCAATGTTCAATCCTCAATACCCAATCCTCAATCTTCAATCCTCAATCCTGAATCCTCAATCCTCAATTCTCAATCCTCAATCCTCAGTCCTCAGTCCTCAAACCTCAATCCTCAACGCTCAGGCCTCATCGTCAATTCTCAATCCTCAATCCTCAATCCTCAATCTTCAATCCTCAATACTCAATCTTCAATCCACAATCCTCAATCTTCAATCCTCAATACTCAATCTTTAATCCTCAATCCTCAATCCTCAATGCTCAATCCTCAATCCTCAGTCCTCAATCCTCAATCTTCAATCCTCAATACTCAATCTTCAATCCTCAATCCTCAATCCTCAATCCTCAATCCTCATACTACAATCCTCAAAACCCAATCCTCAATCTTCAATCCTCAATCCACAATCCTCAATTCTCAATCCTCAATCCTCAATAATCAATTTTCAGTCCTCAATCCTCAGTCCTCAAACCTCAATTCTGAATCCTCAATCCTGAATCCTCAATCTTCAGCCCTCAGTCCTCAACAATCAGGTGACAATCCCCAATCCTCAATAGAATATCCTCAATTCACAGTTTACAATACACAATACTCAATCTGCAATCTTCAAATCTCTATCCACAAGCATCAATTCTCATCACTCAACCCTCAACACTCAGTCCTCAATGTTCAATCCTCAATCCTCAATTCTCAATCTTCAATCTTCAATCCTCAATACTCAATCTTTAAACCTCAATCATCAATCCTCAATCTTCAACCCTCAGTCCTCAATACTCAATCCTCAATCCTCAATACTCAATCCTCAATCATCAATCCTCAGCCTTCAATACTCAATCCTCAATCCTCAATCCTCAATCCTCAATCCCCAATCATCAATCCTCAATCTTCAATCCTCAACACTCAATCTTTAATCACCAATCCTCAATCCTCAATCTACAATCCTCAATCCTCAATCCTGAATACTCAATCCTCAATCCTCAATCCACAATCCTCAATCCTCAATCTTCAATCCCCAATACTCAATCTTCATTCCTCGATCCTCAATCCTAAATCCTCAGTCCTCATTCTTCAATCCTCAATACCCAATCCTCAATCTTCAATCCTCAATCCTCAATCCTCAATTCTCAATCCTCAATCCTCAATCCTCAGACCTCAACATGAATTCTCAACACTCAGTCCTCGTCCTCAATCCACAACCCTCAATCCTCATTCCTCAATCTTCAATCATCAATATTCAATCTTTAATCCTCAACCCTCAATCCTCAATCCACAATCCTCAATCGTCAATCTTCAATCCTCAATCCCCAGTCCTCAATCTTCAATCCTCAATGCTCAATCCTCAATCCTCAATCCTCAGTCCTCAATCCTCAATCCTCAAACCTCAAACCTCAATCCTCAACCGTCAGGCCTCGTCATCAATCCTCAACACTCAATCCTCAATCCTCAATCATCAATCATCAAGACTCAATATTCAATCCTCAATCTTCAATCCTCAATCCTCAATCCTCAATCCTCAATATTCAACACACAACCCTCAACCACCAATCTTCAATACTCAACCATCAATCCTCAATTCCTAATACTCAATAGAGTATCCTGAATTCTCATGGTTCAATACTCAATCGTCAACAACCAGTCCACTCTTTTCAATCCTCCATCCTCAGCCTTCAATCCTCAAGCGTCAATCCTCAATCCTCAATCCTCAACCCTCAATCCTCTGTCCTTAAACCTGAATCCCGAATCTTGAATCCTGAATCCTCAATCTTTAGCCCTCAGTCCTCAACAATCAATTGTCAATACTCAATCCTCAATAGAATATCCTCAATTCACTGTTTTCAAAACTCAATCCCCATTCTTCAATCTTCAAATCTCAATCCACAAACATCAATTCCCATCACTCAACCCTCAACACTAAGTCCTCAATCTTCAATCCTCAACCCTCAATCCTCAACCTTCAATCCTCAATACTCAATCTTCAATCCTCAATTCTCAATACCCAATCCTCAATCTTCAATCCTCAATCCTCAATCCTCAATTCTCAATCCTCAATCCTCAATAATCAATCTTCAATCCTCAATCCTCAGTCCTCAAACATCAATTCTGAATCCTCAATCCTTAATCCTCAATCTTCAGCCCTCAGTCCTCGACAATCAATTGTCAATCCTCAATCCTCAATAGATTATCCTCAATTCACAGTTTTCAATACTCGATACTCAATCTGCAATCTTCAAATCTCTATCCACAAACATTAATTCTCATCACTCAACACTCAACACTCAGTCCCCAATCCTCAATCTTCAATCCTCAATCCTCAATCCTCAATCCTCAATCCTCAATCCTCAATCCTCAACCTTCAACCCTCAATACTCAATTTTCAATCCTCAATCCTCAACCCTCAATTCTAAATCCTCAACCATCAATCCTCAATCTTCAATACTTAATCCTCAATCCTCAATCCTGAATGCTCAATACTCAACCATCAACCCTCATTTCTCAATACTCAATAGAACATCCTGAATTCTCAGGATTCAATACTCAAACCTCAAACCTCAAACCTCAAACCTCAGCCATCATCCACAATCCTCAATCCTCAATCGTCAATCCTCAACCTTCAATACTCAACACTCAACCTTCAACCCTCAATCCTCAATCCTCAATCGTCAATCCGCAATCCTCAATCTTCAGTCATCAATCCTGAACCTTCAATACTCAATCCTCAATCCTCAATCCTCAATCCTCAATCCTCAATCCTCATTCCTCAAACCTCAATCCTCAAACCCCAGTCCTCATCCTCAATACTCAATCCTCAATCCTCAATCCTCAAACCACAATCCTCAACCGTCAGTCCTCGTCCTCAATCCTCAACCCTCAATCCTCAATCCTCAATCTTCAATCATCAATACTCAATCTTCAATCCTCAATCCTCAATCCTCAATCCTCATTCCTCAAACCTCAATCCTCAAACCTCAGTCATCATCCTCAATTCTCAATTCTCAATCCTCAATCCTCAATCCTCAATCCTCAACCCTCTATCTTCAATCCTAAATAATCAATCTCCAATACTAGATCCTCAATCCCCAATCCTCAATCCTCAATACCCAATCCTAAATTTTCAATCCTCAATCTTCAATTATCAATTCTCAATCCTCAATCCTCCATCTTCTGTCCTCAAACCTCAATCCACAACCCTCAGTCCTCGTCCTCAAACCTCAACCCTCAATAATAAATCCGCAATCTTCACTCATCAATACTCTTAAATCCTTAATCCTCAATACTGAATCCTCAATCCTCAATACTCAATCCTTAGTCCTCAGTCCTCAATCTTCAATACTCAGTCCGCCAATCCTCAATATTCAACACACAACCCTCAACCATCAATCCTCAATACTCAACCATCAATCCAAAATTCTCAATACTCAATAGAATATCCTGAATTCTCAGCTTTCAATACTCAATCCTCAATATTCAATCTTCAAATCTCCATCCACAAACATCAATTCTCATTACTCAACCCTCAACACTCAGTCCCCAATCCTCAATCTTCATTCCTCAATCCTCAATCCTCAATCCTCAATCCTCAATCTTCAATCCTCAGTACTCAAACTTCAATCCTCAAACCCCAATCCTCAATACTCAATCTTTAATCCTCAATCCTCAATCCTCAATACTCAATCCTCAGTCCTCAGTCCTCAATACCCAATCCTCAATCTTCAATCCTCAATCCTCAATCCTCAATTCTCAATACTAAATCCTCAACCCTCAATCCTCAATCCTCAATCGTCAGTCTTCAATCCCCAATACTCAATCTTCAATCCTCAATCCTCAATACTCAATCCTCAATCCTCATTCTTCAATCCTCAATACCCAATCCTCAATCTTCAATCCTCAAACCTCAATCCTCAATTCTCAACCCTCAATCCTCAATCATCAGACCTCAAACATCAATACTCAACACTCAGTCCTCGTCCTCAATCCACAACCCTCAATCCTCAGTCCTCAATCTTCAATCATCACTATTCAATCTTCAATCCTCAATTCTCAATCCTCGATCCTCAATCCTCAATCCTCAATGTTCAATCCTCAATACCCAATCCTCAATCTTCAATCCTCAATCCTCAATCCTCAATCCTCAATTCTCAATCCTCAATCCTCAGTCCTCAGTCCTCAAACCTCAATCCTCAACCCTCAGACCTCATCGTCAATTCTCAATCCTCAATCCCCAATCCTCAATCTTCAATCCTCAATACTCAATCTTCAATCCACAATCCTCAATCTTCAATCCTCAATACTCAATCTTTAATCCTCAATCCTCAATCCTCAATACTCAATCCTCAATCCTCAATCTTCAATCCTCAATCGTGAATCCTCATTCCACAATCTTCAATCCTCAATCCTCAATCCTCAATACTCAATCCTCAATCCTCAATGTTCTATCCTCAATACGCAATCCTCAATCTTCAATCCTCAATCCTCAATCCTCAATCCTCAATCCTCAATCCTCAATCGTCAATCTCAATCTTCAATCCTCAGTACTCAATCTCCAATCCTCAAACCTCAATCCTCAATCCTCAATCCTCAATCTTCAATCCTCAATACTCAATCTTGAATCCTCAATCCTCAATCCTCAATCCTCAATCCTCAATCCTCAATCTTAATCTTCAATCCTCAGTACTCAATCTTCAATCCTCAATCCTCAATCCTCAATCCTCAATCCTCAATCTTCAATACTCAATCCTCAATCTTCAATCCCCAATACTCAATCTTCAATCCTCAATCCTCAATCCTCAATCTTCAATCCTTTATCGTCAATCCTCAATCCGCAATCCTCAATCTTCAATACTCAATACTCAATCTTCAATCCTCAACCCTCAATCCTCAATCCTCAATCCTCAATCCTCAATCCTCAATCGTCAACCTTCAATCCTCAATACTCAATCCTCAATCCTCAATCCTCAATCCTCAATCCTCAATCCTCATTCTTCAATCCTCAATACCCAATCCTCAATCTTCAATCCTCAATCCTCAATCCTCAATCCTCAATGCTCAATCCTCAATCCTCAATCCTCAGGCCTCAAGCATCAATACTCGACCCTCAGTCCTCGTCCTCATTCCACAACCCTCAATACGCAATCCTCAATCTTCAATCCTCAATCCTCAATCCTCAATTCTCAATCCTCAATCCTCAATCCACAATCCTCAACCTTAATCTTCAATCCTCAACCCTCAATCCTCAATCCTCAATCCTCAATCCACAATCCTCAAACCCCAATCTTCAATCCTCAGTCCCAAATCCTCAATCTTCAATACTCACTCCTCAATCCTCAATCTTCAATCCTCAATACTCAGTCTTCAATCCTCAATCCTCAATCCTCAATCCTCAATCCTCATTCTTCAATCCTCTATCCTCAATCCTCAATCCTCAATCCTCGATCCTCAATTTTCAATCCTCAATACTCAATCTTCAATCCTCCATCCTCAATCCTCAATCCTCAATCCTCAATCCTCAATCGTCAGGCTTCAATGCTCAATACTCAATCTTCAATCCTCAATCCTCAATCCTCAATCCTCAATCCTCAATCCTCATTCTTCAATCCTCAATACCCAATCCTCAATCTTCAATCCTCAATCCTCAATCCTCAATTCTCAATTCTCAATCCTCAGTCCTCAGTCCTCAAACCTCAATCCTCAACCCTCAGACCTCATCCTCAATACTTAATCGACAATCCTAAATCCTCAATCTTCTATCCTCAATACTCAATCTTCAACCCTGAATCCTCAGACTTCAAACATCAATACTCAACCCTCAGTCCTCGTCCTCAATCCAAAACCCTCAATCCTCAATCCTCAATATTCAGTCATTAATATTCAACCTTCAATCCTCAATCCTCAATCCTCTATCCTCAACACTCAATCCTCAATGTTCAATCCTCAATACCCAATCCTCAGTCTTCAATCCTCAATCCTCAATCCTCAATCCTCAATCCTCAATCCTCAGTCCTCAAACCTCAATCCTGAATCCTCAACACTGAATCCTCAATCTTCAGCCCTAAGTCCGCAACAATCAGTTGTCAATCCTCAATCCTCAATAGAATATCCTCAATTCACAGTTTTCAATACTCAATACTCAATCTGCAATCTTCAGACCTCTATCCACAAGCATCAATTCTCATCACTCAACCCTCAATACTCAGTCCCCAATCCTCAATCTTCAATCCTCAATCATCAATCCTCAATCTTAATCTTCAATCCTCAGTACTCAATCTTCAATCCTCAATCCTCAAACCTCAATCCTCAATCCTCAATCTTCAATCCTCAATACTCAATCTTCAATTCTCAATCCTCAATCCTCAATCCTCAATCCTCAATCCTCAATCGTCAATATTCAATCCTCAATACTCAATCTTCAATCCTCAACCCTCAATACTCAGTACTCAATCCTCATTCTTCAATCCTCAATACCCAATCCTCAATCTTCAATCCTCAATCCTCAATTCTCAATCCTCAACCCTCAATCCTCAGTCGTCAGGCTTCAATGCTCAATACTTAATCTTCAATCCTCAATCCTCAATCCTCAATCCTCAATCCTCATTCTTCAATACTCAATACCCAATCCTCAATCTTCAATCCTCAATCCTCAATCCTCAACTCTCTATCCTCTATCCTCAGTCCTCAGTCCTCAAACCGCAATCCTCAACCCTCAGACCTCATCCTCAATCCTTAATCGACAATCCTCAATCCTCAATCTTCTATCCTCAATACTCAATCTTCAATCCTGAATACCCAGTCCTCAATGTTCAATCCTCAATCCTCAATTATCAATCTTCAATCCTCAATTCTCAATCTTCGATCCTCAATCTTGTATCCTCAGTCCCTAATTCTCAATATTCTATCCTCAATCCTCAATCCTCCCATCGTCAATCCTCAATACTCAGTCTGCAATCCTCAATCCTCAATCCTCTATCCTCAACCCTCAATCCTCAATGTTCAATCCGCAATACCCAATCCTCAATCTTCTATCCGCAACCCTCAATCCTCAATCCTCAATCCTCAATCCTCAATCCTCAATCCTCAATCGTCAATCTTCAATCCTCAATACTCAATCTTCAATCCTCAATCCTCAATACTCAATACTCAATCCTCATTTTTCAATCCTCAGTACCCAATCCTCAATCTTCAATCCTCAATCCTCAATTCTCAATCCTCAACCCCCAATCCTCAGACCTCAAACATCAATACTCAACCCTCAGTTCTCGTCCTCAATCCACAACCATCAATCCTCAATCCTCAATATTCAATCATCAATATTCAATCTTCAGTCCTCAATCCTCAATCCTCAATCCTCAATCCTCAATGTTCAATCCGCAATACCCAATCCTCAATCTTCTATCCGCAATCCTCAATCCTCAATGCTCAATCCTCAATCCTCAATCCTCAATATTCAATCCTCAGTACTCAATCTTCAATCCTCAATCCTCAATCCTCAATCCTCAATCCTCATTCTTCAATCCTCAACACCCAATCCTCAATCTTCAATCCTCAATCGTCAATCCTCAATTCTCAATCCTCAATCCTCAATCCTCAGACCTCAAACATGAATACTCAACCCTCAGTCCTCGTCCTCAATCCACAACACTCAATCCTCGATCCTCAATCTTCAATCATCAATATTCAATCTTCAATCCTCAATCCTCAATCCTCAATACTCAATCTTCAATCCTCAATGTTCTATCCTCAATACGCAATCCTCAATCCTCAATCTTAATCTTCAATCCTCAGTACTCAATCTTCAATCCTCAATCCACAATCCTCAATCCTCAATCCTCAATCTTCAATACCCAATACTCAATCTTCAATCCTCAATCCTCAATCCTCAATCCTCAATCCTCAATCCTCAATCCTCAATCGTCAATCTTCAATCCTCAATACTCAACCTTCAATCCTCAATCCTCAACACTCAATACTCAATCCTAATGCTTTAATCCTCAATACCTAATCCTCAATCTTCAATCCTCAATCCTCAATGCTCAATCCTCAATCCACAATACTCAATCCTCAATCCTCAATGTTCTATCCTCAATACGCAATCCTCAATCTTGAATCCTCAATCCTCAATCCTCAATCCTCAATCCTCAATCCTCAATCGTCAATCTTAATCTTCAATCCTCAGTACTCAATCTCCAATCCTCAATCCTCAATCCTCAATCCTCAATCCTCAATCTTCAATCCTCGATACTCAATCTTGAATCCTCAATCCTCAATCCTCAATCCTCAATCCTCAATCCTCAATCTTAATCTTCAATCCTCAGTACTCAATCTTCAATCCTCAATCCTCAATCCTCAATCCTCAATCCTCAATCCTCAATCTTCAATCCCCAATACTCAATCTTCAATCCTCAATCCTCAATCCTCAATCCTCAATCCTCAATCCTCAATCCTCAATCCTCAATCGTCAATCTTCCATCCTCAATACTCAATCTTCAATCCTCAATCCTCAATACTCAATACTCAATCCTCATTCGTCAATCCTCAATACCCAATCCTCAATCTTCAATCCTCAATCCTCAATCCTCAATCCTCAATCCTCAATCTTCAATCCTCAATCGTCAGTCTTCAATCCACAATCCTCAATCTTCAATCCTCAATACTCAATCTTCAATCCTCAATGCTCAATCCTCAATCCTCAATCCTCAATCCTCAATCCTCAATCGTCAACCTTCAATCCTCAATACTCAATCTTCAATCCTCAATCCTCAACCCTCAATCCTCAATCCTCATTCTTCAATCCTCAATACCCAATCCTCAATCTTCAATCCTCAATCCTGAATCCTCAATCATCAATCCTCAATCCTCAATCCTCAATCCTCAGACCTCAACCATCAATACTCAACCCTCAGTCCTCGTACTCAATCCACAACCCTCAATCCTCGATCCTCAACCTTCAATCATCAATATTCAATATTCAACCCTCAATCCTCAATCCTCAATACTCAATACTCAATCCTCAATGTTCTATCCTCAATACGCAATCCTCAATCTTCAATCCTCACTCCTCAATCCTCAATCCTCAACCCTCAATCCTCAATCCTCAATCTTAATCTTCAATCCTCAGTACTCAATCTTCAATGCTCAATCCTGAATCCTCAATCCTCAATCCTCAATCTTCAATCCTCAATACTCAATCTTCAATCCTCAATCCTCAATCCTCAATTCTCAAACCTCAATCCTCAATCCTAATCTTCAATCCTCATTACTCAATCTTCAATCCTCAATCCTCAATCCTCACTCCTCAATCCTCAATCCTCAATCTTCAATCCCCAATACTCAATCTTCAATCCTCAATCCTCAATCCTCAATCCTCAATCCTCAGTCCTCAATCCTCAATCCTCAATATTCAATCCTCTATACTCAACCTTCAATCCTCAATCCTCAATCCTCAATCCTCAATCCTCATTCTTCAATCCTCAACACACAATCCTCAATCTTCAATCCTCAATCCTCAATCCTCAATCCTCAATTCTCAATCCTCAATCCTCAATCCTCAGACCTCAAACATCAATACTCAACCCTCAGTCCTCGTCCTCAATCCACAACCCTCAATCCTCGATCCTCAATCTTCAATCATCAATATTCAATCTTCAATCCTCAATCCTCAAACCTCAATACTCAATCCTCAATCCTCAATGTTCTATCCTCAATACGCAATCCTCAATCTTGAATCCTCAATCCTCAATCCTCAATCCTCAATCCTCAATCCTCAATCGTCAATCTTAATCTTCAATCCTCAGTACTCAATCTCCAACCCTCAATCCTCAATCCTCAATCCTCAATCCTCAATCTTCAATCCTCAATACTCAATCTTGAATCCTCAATCCTCAATCCTCAATCCTCAATCCTCAATCCTCAATCCTCAATCTTAATCTTCCATCCTCAGTACTCAATCTTCAATCCTCAATCCTCAATCCTCAATCCTCAATCCTCAATCCTCAATCTTCAATCCCCAATACTCAATCTTCAATCCTCAATCCTCAATCCTCAATTCTCAATCCTCAATCCTCAATCCTCAATCCTCAATCGTCAATCTTCAATCCTCAATACTCAATCTTCAATCCTCAATCCTCAATACTCAATACTCAATCCTCATTCTTCAATCATCAATACCCAATCCTCAATCATCAATCCTCAATTCTCAATCCTCAATCCTCAATCCTCAATCTTCAATCCTCAATCCACGATCCTCAATCTTCAATCCTCAATACTCAGTCTTCAATCCTCAATGCTCAATCCTCAATCCTCAATCCTCAATCCTCAATCCTCAATCCTCAATCGTCAACCTTCAATCCTCAATACTCAATCTTCAATCCTCAATCCTCAAACCTCAATCCTCAATCCTCATCCTTCAACCCTCAATACCCAATCCTCAATCTTCAATCCTCAATCCTGAATCCTCAATCATCAATCCTCAATCCTCAATCCTCAATCCTCAGACCTCAACCATCAATACTCAACCCTCAGTCCTCGTAATCAATCAACAACCCTCAATCCTCGATCCTCAACCTTCAATCATCAATATTCAATATTCAACCCTCAATCCTCAATCCTCAATACTCAATACTCAATCCTCAATGTTCTATCCTCAATACGCAATCCTCAATCTTCAATCCTGAATCCTCAATCCTCAATCCTCAACCCTCAATCCTCAATCCTCAATCTTAATCTTCAATCCTCAGTACTCAATCTTCAATCCTCAATCCTGAATACTCAATCCTCAATCCTCAATCTTCAATCCTCAATACTCAATCTTCAATCCTCAATCCTCAATCCTCAATCCTCAAACCTCAATCCTCAATCTTAATCTTCAATCCTCATTACTCAATCTTCAATCCTCAATCCTCAATCCTCAATCCTCAATCCTCAATCTTCAATCCCCAATACTCAATCTTCAATCCTCAATCCTCAATCCTCAATCCTCAATCCTCAATCCTCAATCGCCAATCTTCAATCCTCAATACTCAATCTTCAATCCTCAATCCTCAATAGTCAATACTCAGTACTCATTCTTCAATCCTCAATACCGAATCCTCAATCTTCAATGATCAATCCTCAATCCTCAATCCTCAATCCTCAATCTTCAATCCTCAATCGTGAATCCTCAATCCACAATCCTCAATCTTCAATCCTCAATACTCAATCTTCAATCCTCAATCCTCAATCCTCAATCCTCAATCCTCAATCCTCAATCCTCAATCGTCAATCTTCAATCCTCAATACACAATCTTCAATCCTTAATCCTCAATCCTCAATCCTCAATACTCATTCTTCAATCCACAATACCCAATCCTCAATCTTCAATCCTCCATCCTCAATCCTCAATCCTCAATCCTCAAACCCCAATCTTCAATCCTCAGTCCCAAATCCTCAATCTTCAATACTCACTCCTCAATCCTCAACCTTCAATCCTCAATACTCAGTCTTCAATCCTCAATCCTCAATCCTCAATCCTCAATCCTCATTCTTCAATCCTCAATCCTCAATCCTCAATCCTCAGTCCTCGATCCTCAATCTTCAATCCTCAATCCTCAATCTTCAATCCTCAATACTCAATCTTGAATCCTCAATCCTCAATCCTCAATCCTCAACCTTCAATCCTCAATACTCAGTCTTCAATCCTCAATCCTCAATCCTCAATCCTCAATTCTCAATTCTCATTCCTCTGTCCTTAGTCCTCAAACCTCAATCCTCAACCCTCAGCCCTCATCCTCAATCCTCAATCCTCAATCCTCAACCCTCTATCTTCAATCCTCAATACTCAATCTTCAATCCTCAATCCTCAGTCCTCAAACCTCAATTCTGAATCCTCAATCCTGAATCCTCAATCTTCAGCCCTCAGTCCTCAACATTCAGTTGTCAATCCACAATCCTCAATAGAATATCCTCAATTCACAGTTTTCAATACCCAATACTCAATCTGCGATCTTCAAATCTCTATCCAGAAACATAAATTCTCATCACTCAACCCCCAACACTCAGTACTTAATGTTCAATCCTCATCCTCAGTTTTGAATCTTCAATGCTCAATACTGAATCTACAATTCGCAGTCCTCAATCCCCAATCCTCAATCCTCAATCCTCAATCCTCAGTCTTCAATCCTCAATACTCAATCTTCAATCCTCAATCCGCAATCCTTAATCCTCATTCGTCAATACTCAATACCCAATCCTCAATCTTCAATCCTCAATCCTCAATTCTCAATTCTCAATCCTCAATCCTCAGACCTCAGACATCAATATTCAGCACTCAGTCCTCGTCCTCAATCCACAACACTCAATCCTCAACCCTCAATGTTTAATCACCAATATTCAATCCTCAATCCTCAATCCTCAATCCTCGATCCTCAATCTTCAATCCTCAATACTCAATCTTCAATCCTCAATCCGCAATCCTCAATCCTCGATCGTCAATCTTCGATCCTCAATACTCAATCTTCAATCCTCAATTCTCAATCCTCAATCCTCAATCCACATTCTTCAGTCCTCAATACCCAATCCTCAATCTTCAACCCTCAATCCTGAATCCTCAATTCTCAATCCTCAATCCTCAGTCCTCAGTCCTCAAACCTCAATCCTCAACCCTCAGCCCTCATCCGCAATTCTCAATCCTCAATCCTCAATTCTCAATCTTCAATCCTCAATACTCAATCTTCAATCCTCAATGCTCAGTCCTCAAATTTCAATTCTGAATCCTCAATCCGGAACCCTCAACCTTCAGCCCTCAGTCCTCGACAATCAGTTGTCAATCCTCAATCCTCAATAGAATATACTCAATTCACAGTTTTCAATACTCAATACTCAATCTGCAATCTTCAAATCTCTATCCACAAACATCAATTCTCATCACTCAACCCTCAACACTCAGTCCTCAATGTTCAATCCTCAATCCTGAATACTCAATCTTCAATCCTCAATACTGAACCTTCAATCCTTAATCCTCCATCCTCAGTCCTCAATCCTCAATCCTCAATCTTTAATCCTCAATACTCAATCTTCAATCCTCAATCCTCAATCCTCAATCCTCAATCCTCAATCCTCAATCCTCAATCGACAATCTTCAATCCTCAATCTTCAATCTTCAATCCTCAATCCTCTGTCCTCAATCCTCAATCCTCATTCTTCAATCCTCAATACCCAATCCTCAATCTTAAATCCTCAATCCTCAATTCGCAATCCTCAATCCTCAATCCTCAGGCCTCAAGTATCAATACTCAACCCTCAGTCCTCGTCCTCAATCCACGACCTTCAATCCTCAATCCTCAATCTTCATTCATCAATATTCAATCCTCAATCCTCAATCCTCAATCCTCAATGCTCAATCCTCAACAGCCAATCCTCAATCTTCAATCCTCAATCCTCAATCCTCAATTCTCAATCCTCAATCCTCAATCCTCAATCCTCAATCCTCAATCCTCAATCCTCAGTCCTCAAACCTCAATCCTGAACCCTCAATCCTGAATCCTCAATCTTCAGCCCTCAGTCCTCAACAATCAGCGGTCCATCCTCAATCCTCAATAGAATATCATGATTTCACAGTTTTCAATACTCAATACTCAACCTGCAATCTTCAAATCTCAATCCACAAACATCAATCCTCATCACTCAACCCTCAACACTCAGTCCCCAATCCTCAATATTCAAGCCTCAATCCTCAATCCTCAATCCACAATCCTCAACCTTGAATCCTCAATACTCAATCTTCAATCCTCAATCCCCAACCGTCAATCCTCAATTCGCAATCCTCAATAGTCGATCTTCAATCCTCAATACTCAATATTCAATCCTTAATCCTCAATCCATAATCCTCAATCATCATTCTTCAATCCTCTATACCCTATCCTCAATCTTCAATCCTCAATCCTCAATCCTCAATACCCAATCCTCAATCTTCAATCCTCAATCCTCAATCCTCAATTCTCAATCCTCAATCCTCAATCCTCAGGCCTCAATCATAAATATTCAACCCTCAGTACTCGTCCTCATCCACAACCCTCAATCCTCAATCCTCAATCCTCAATCCTCAACATTCAATCCTCAATCCTCAATCCTCGATCCTCAATCCTCAATTCGCAATCCTCAATAGTCAATCTTCAATCCTCAATACTCAATATTCAATCCTCAATCCTCAATCCTCAATCCTCAGTCCTCATTCTTCGATCCTCGATACCAAATCCTCAATCTTCAATCCTCAATGCTCAATCCTCAATTCTCAACCCTCAATCCTCTGTCCTTAGTCCTCAAACCTCAATCCTCAACCCTCAGCCCTCATCCTCAATCCTCAATCCTAAATCCTCAACCTTCAATCCTCATTACTCAATCTTCAATCCTCAATCCCCAACCCTCAATCCTCAATTCGCAATCCTCAATAGTCGATCTTCAATCCTCAATACTCAATACCCAATCCTCAATCTTCAATCCTCAATCCTCAATCCTCAATTCTAAATCCTCAGTCCTCAATCCTCAGACCTCAAACATAAATATTCAACCCTCAGTCCTCGTCCCCAATCCACAACCCGCAATCCCTAATCCTCAATCCTCAATCCTCAATCTTCAATCCTCAGTCCTCAATCCTCAATCCTCAATCCTCAATCCTCAATCCTCAATCCTCAATCTTCAATCCCCAAACCTCATCCCCAATTCGCAATCCTCAATCCTCAATCCTCAGGCCTCAAGTATCGATACTCAACCCTCAGTCCTCGTCCTCAATCCACGACCTTCAATCCTCAATCCTCAATCTTCATTCATCAATATTCAACCTTCAATCCTCAATCCTCAATCCTCAATCCTCAATCCTCAATCCTCAATCCTCAATCCTCAATGTTCAATCCTCAATACCCGATCCTCAGTCTTCAATCCTCAATCCTCAATCCTCAATCCTCAATCCTCAATCCTCAATCCTCAGTCCTCAAACCTCAATCCTGAATCGTCAATCCTGAATGCTCAACCTTCAGCCCTCAGTCCTCAACAATCAGTGGTCCATCCTCAATCCTCAATAGAATATCCTCAATTCACAGTTTTCAATACACAATACTCAATCTGCAATCTTCAAATCTCTATCCACAAACATCAATTCTCATCACTCAACCCTCAACACTCAGTCCTCAATGTTCAATCCTCAATCCTCAATTCTCAATCTTCAATCCTCAGTCCTCAATATTCAACACACAACCCTCAAACACCAATCCTCAATACTCAACCATCAATCCTCAATTCCTAATACTCAATAGAGTATCCTGAATTCTCATGGTTCAATACTCAATCCACAATATTCAATAATCAAATCTCAATCCTCAAACATGAATTCTCAACACTCAATCCTCAACACTCAGTCCACTCTTTTCAATCCTCCATCCTCAACCTTCAATCCTCAAGCGTCAATCCTCAATCCTCTATCCTCAACCCTCAATCCTCTGTCCTTAAACCTCAATCCCGAATCCTCAATCCTGAATCCTCAATCTTTAGCCCTCAGTCCTCAACAATCAATTGTCAATACTCAACCCTCAATAGAATATCCTCAATTCACAGTTTTCAATACTCAATCCCCATTCTTCAATCTTCAAATCTCAATCCACAAACATCAATTCCCATCACTCAACCCTCAACACTAAGTCCTCAATCTTCAATCCTCAACTCTCAATCCTCACCCTTCAATCCTCAATACTCAATCTTCAATCCTCAATTCACAATCCTCAATACTCAATCCTCAACCATCAATCCTCAATTCCTAATACTCAATAGAGTATCCTGAATTCTCATGGTTCAATACTCAATCCACAATATTCAATAATCAAATCTCAATCCTCAAACATCAATTCTCAACACTCAATCCTCAACACTCAGTCCACTCTTTTCAATCCTCCATCCTCAACCTTCAATCCTCAAGCGTCAATCCTCAATCCTCAATCCTCAACCCTCAATCCTCTGTCCTTAAACCTCAATCCCGAATCCTCAATCCTGAATCCTCAATCTTTAGCCCTCAGTCCTCAACAATCAATTGTCAATACTCAACCCTCAATAGAATATCCTCAATTCACAGTTTTCAATACTCAATCCCCATTCTTCAATCTTCAAATCTCAATCCACAAACATCAATTCCCATCACTCAACCCTCAACACTAAGTCCTCAATCTTCAATCCTCAACCCTCAATCCTCAACCTTCAATCCTCAATACTCAATCTTCAATCCTCAATTCTCAATACCCAATCCTCAATCTTCAATCCTCAATCCTCAATCCTCAATTCTCGATCCTCAATCCTCAATAATCAATCTTCAATCCTCAATCCTCAGTCCTCAAACATCAATTCTGAATCCTCAATCCTTAATCCTCAATCTTCAGCCCTCAGTCCTCGACAATCAATTGTCAATCCTCAATCCTCAATAGAATATCCTCAATTCACAGTTTTCAATACTCGATACTCAATCTGCAATCTTCAAATCTCTATCCACAAACATTAATTCTCATCACTCAACACTCAACACTCAGTCCCCTATCCTCAATCTTCAATCCTCAATCCTCAATCCTCAATCCTCAATCCTCAATATTCAACACACAACCCTCAACCACCAATCCTCAACACTCAACCATCAATCCTCAATTCCTAATACTCAATAGAGTATCCTGAATTCTCATGGTTCAATACTCAATCCACAATATTCAATAATCAAATCTCAATCCTCAAACATCAATTCTCAACACTCAATCCTCAACACTCAGTCCACTCTTTTCAATCCTCCATCCTCAACCTTCAATCCTCAAGCGTCAATCCTCAATCCTCAATCCTCAATCCTCAATCCTCTGTCCTTAAACCTCAATCCCGAATCCTCAATCCTGAATCCTCAATCTTTAGCCCTCAGTCCTCAACAATCAATTGTCAATACTCAACCCTCAATAGAATATCCTCAATTCACAGTTTTCAATACTCAATCCCCATTCTTCAATCTTCAAATCTCAATCCACAAACATCAATTCCCATCACTCAACCCTCAACACTAAGTCCTCAATCTTCAATCCTCAACCCTCAATCCTCACCCTTCAATCCTCAATACTCAATCTTCAATCCTCAATTCTCAATCCTCAATCCTCAATCCTCAGACCTCAAGCATCAATACTCAACCCTCAGTCCTCGTCCTCAATCCACAACCCTCAATCCTCAATCCTCAATCTTCAATCATCAATATTCAATCTTCAATCCTCAATCCGCAATCCTCGATCCTCAATCCTCAATCCTCAATGTTCAATCCCCAATACCCAATCCTCAATCTTCAATCCTCAATCCTGAATCTTCAATCCTCAATTCTCAATCCTCAATCCTCAGTCCTCAGTCCTCAAACCTCAATCCTCAACGCTCAGGCCTCATCGTCAATTCTCAATCCTCAATCCTCAATCCTCAATCTTCAATCCTCAATACTCAATCTTCAATCCACAATCCTCAATCTTCAATCCTCAATACTCAATCTTTAATCCTCAATCCTCAATCCTCAATGCTCAATCCTCAATCCTCAGTCCTCAATCCTCAATCTTCAATCCTCAATACTCAATCTTCAATCCTCAATCCTCAATCCTCAATCCTCAATCCTCATACTACAATCCTCAAAACCCAATCCTCAATCTTCAATCCTCAATCCACAATCCTCAATTCTCAATCCTCAATCCTCAATAATCAATTTTCAATCCTCAATCCTCAGTCCTCAAACCTCAATTCTGAATCCTCAATCCTGAATCCTCAATCTTCAGCCCTCAGTCCTCAACAATCAGGTGACAATCCTCAATCCTCAATAGATTATCCTCAATTCACAGTTTTCAATACTCGATACTCAATCTGCAATCTTCAAATCTCTATCCACAAACATTAATTCTCATCACTCAACACTCAACACTCAGTCCCCAATCCTCAATCTTCAATCCTCAATCCTCAATCCTGAATCCTCAATCCTCAATCCTCAATCCTCAACCTTCAACCCTCAATACTCAATTTTCAATCCTCAATCCTCAATCCTCAACCCTCAATTCTAAATCCTCAACCATCAATGCTCAATCTTCAATACTTAATCCTCAATCCTCAATCCTGAATGCTCAATACTGAACCATCAACCCTCATTTCTCAATACTCAATAGAACATCCTGAATTCTCAGGATTCAATACTCAAACCTCAAACCTCAAACCTCAAACCTCAGCCATCATCCACAATCCTCAATCCTCAATCGTCAATCCTCAACCTTCAATACTCAACACTCAACCTTCAACCCTCAATCCTCAATCCTCAATCGTCAATCCGCAATCCTCAATCTTCAGTCATCAATCCTGAACCTTCAATACTCAATCCTCAATCCTCAATCCTCAATCCTCAATCCTCAATCCTCATTCCTCAAACCTCAATCCTCAAACCCCAGTCCTCATCCTCAATACTCAATCCTCAATCCTCAATCCTCAAACCACAATCCTCAACCGTCAGTCCTCGTCCTCAATCCTCAACCCTCAATCCTCAATCCTCAATCTTCAATCATCAATACTCAATCTTCAATCCTGAATCCTCAATCCTCAATCCTCATTCCTCAAACCTCAATCCTCAAACCTCAGTCATCATCCTCAATTCTCAATTCTCAATCCTCAATCCTCAATCCTCAACCCTCTATCTTCAATCCTAAATAATCAATCTCCAATACTAGATCCTCAATCCCCAATCCTCAATCCTCAATACCCAATCCTAAATTTTCAATCCTCAATCTTCAATTATCAATTCTCAATCCTCAATCCTCCATCTTCTGTCCTCAAACCTCAATCCACAACCCTCAGTCCTCGTCCTCAAACCTCAACCCTCAATAATAAATCCGCAATCTTCACTCATCAATACTCTTAAATCCTCAATCCTCAATACTGAATCCTCAATCCTCAATCCTCAATCTTCAATCCTCAGTACTCAAACTTCAATCCTCAATCCCCAATCCTCAATACTCAATCTTTAATCCTCAATCCTCAATCCTCAATACTCAATCCTCAGTCCTCAGTCCTCAATACCCAATCCTCAATCTTCAATCCTCAATCCTCAATCCTCAGTTCTCAATACTAAATCCTCAACCCTCAATCCTCAATCCTCAATCGTCAGTCTTCAATCCCCAATACTCGATCTTCAATCCTCAATCCTCAATACTCAATCCTCAATCCTCATTCTTCAATCCTCAATACCCAATCCTCAATCTTCAATCCTCAAACCTCAATCCTCAATTCTCAACCCTCAATCCTCAATCATCAGACCTCAAACATCAATACTCAACACTCAGTCCTCGTCCTCAATCCACAACCCTCAATCCTCAGTCCTCAATCTTCAATCATCAATATTCAATCTTCAATCCTCAATACTCAATCTTCAATCCACAATCCTCAATCTTCAATCCTCAATACTCAATCTTTAATCCTCAATCCTCAATCCTCAATACTCAATCCTCAATCCTCAATCTTCAATCCTCAATCGTGAATCCTCATTCCACAATCTTCAATCCTCAATCCTCAATCCTCAATCCTCAATACTCAATCCTCAATCCTCAATGTTCTATCCTCAATACGCAATCCTCAATCTTCAATCCTCAATCGTTCAATCCTCAATCCTCAATCCTCAATCCTCAATCGTCAATCTCAATCTTCAATCCTCAGTACTCAATCTCCAATCCTCAAACCTCAATCCTCAATCCTCAATCCTCAATCCTCAATCCTCAATCTTCAATCCTCAATACTCAATCTTGAATCCTCAATCCTCAATCCTCAATCCTCAATCCTCAAACCTCAATCTTAATCTTCAATCCTCAGTACTCAATCTTCAATCCTCAATCCTCAATCCTCAATCCTCAATCCTCAATCTTCAATACTCAATCCTCAATCTTCAATCCCCAATACTCAATCTTCAATCCTCAATCCTCAATCCTCAATCTTCAATCCTTTATCGTCAATCCTCAATCCGCAATCCTCAATCTTCAATACTCAATACTCAATCTTCAATCCTCAACCCTCAATCCTCAATCCTCAATCCTCAATCCTCAATCCTCAATCGTCAACCTTCAATCCTCAATACTCAATCCTCAATCCTCAATCCTCAATCCTCAATCCTCAATCCTCATTCTTCAATCCTCAATACCCAATCCTCAATCTTCAATCCTCAATCCTCAATCCTCAATCCTCAATGCTCAATCCTCAATCCTCAATCCTCAGGCCTCAAACATCAATACTCAACCCTCAGTCCTCGTCCTCATTCCACAACCCTCAATACGCAATCCTCAATCTTCAATCCTCAATCCTCAATCCTCAATTCTCAATCCTCAATCCTCAATCCACAATCCTCAACCTTAATCTTCAATCCTCAACCCTCAATCCTCAATCCTCAATCCTCAATCCACAATCCTCAAACCCCAATCTTCAATCCTCAGTCCCAAATCCTCAATCTTCAATACTCACTCCTCAATCCTCAATCTTCAATCCTCAATACTCAGTCTTCAATCCTCAATCCTCAATCCTCAATCCTCAATCCTCATTCTTCAATCCTCTATCCTCAATCCTCAATCCTCAATCCTCGATCCTCAATTTTCAATCCTCAATACTCAATCTTCAATCCTCCATCCTCAATCCTCAATCCTCAATCCTCAATCCTCAATCGTCAGGCTTCAATGCTCAATACTCAATCTTCAATCCTCAATCCTCAATCCTCAATCCTCAATCCTCATTCTTCAATCCTCAATACCCAATCCTCAATCTTCAATCCTCAATCCTCAATCCTCAATTCTCAATTCTCAATCCTCAGTCCTCAGTCCTCAAACCTCAATCCTCAACCCTCAGACCTCATCCTCAATACTTAATCGACAATCCTCAATCCTCAATCTTCTATCCTCAATACTCAATCTTCAATCCTGAATCCTCAGACTTCAAACATCAATACTCAACCCTCAGTCCTCGTCCTCAATCCAAAACCCTCAATCCTCAATCCTCAATATTCAGTCATTAATATTCAACCTTCAATCCTCTATCCTCAATCCTCTATCCTCAACACTCAATCCTCAATGTTCAATCCTCAATACCCAATCCTCAGTCTTCAATCCTCAATCCTCAATCCTCAATCCTCAATCCTCAATCCTCAGTCCTCAAACCTCAATCCTGAATCCTCAACACTGAATCCTCAATCTTCAGCCCTAAGTCCGCAACAATCAGTTGTCAATCCTCAATCCTCAATAGAATATCCTCAATTCACAGTTTTCAATACTCAATACTCAATCTGCAATCTTCAGACCTCTATCCACAAGCATCAATTCTCATCACTCAACCCTCAATACTCAGTCCCCAATCCTCAATCTTCAATCCTCAATCATCAATCCTCAATCTTAATCTTCAATCCTCAGTACTCAATCTTCAATCCTCAATCCTCAAACCTCAATCCTCAATCCTCAATCTTCAATCCTCAATACTCAATCTTCAATTCTCAATCCTCAATCCTCAATCCTCAATCCTCAATCCTCAATCGTCAATATTCAATCCTCAATACTCAATCTTCAATCCTCAACCCTCAATACTCAGTACTCAATCCTCATTCTTCAATCCTCAATACCCAATCCTCAATCTTCAATCCTCAATCCTCAATTCTCAATCCTCAACCCTCAATCCTCAGTCGTCAGGCTTCAATGCTCAATACTTAATCTTCAATCCTCAATCCTCAATCCTCAATCCTCAATCCTCATTCTTCAATCCGCAATACCCAATCCTCAATCTTCAATCCTCAATCCTCAATCCTCAACTCTCTATCCTCTATCCTCAGTCCTCAGTCCTCAAACCGCAATCCTCAACCCTCAGACCTCATCCTCAATCCTTAATCGACAATCCTCAATCCTCAATCTTCTATCCTCAATACTCAATCTTCAATCCTGAATCCCCAGTCCTCAATGTTCAATCCTCAATCCTCAATTATCAATCTTCAATCCTCAATTCTCAATCTTCGATCCTCAATCTTGTATCCTCAGTCCCTAATTCTCAATATTCTATCCTCAATCCTCAATCCTCCCATCGTCAATCCTCAATACTCAGTCTGCAATCCTCAATCCTCAATCCTCTATCCTCAACCCTCAATCCTCAATGTTCAATCCGCAATACCCAATCCTCAATCTTCTATCCGCAACCCTCAATCCTCAATCCTCAATCCTCAATCCTCAATCCTCAATCCTCAATCGTCAATCTTCAATCCTCAATACTCAATCTTCAATCCTCAATCCTCAATACTCAATACTCAATCCTCATTTTTCAATCCTCAGTACCCAATCCTCAATCTTCAATCCTCAATCCTCAATTCTCAATCCTCAACCCTCAATCCTCAGACCTCAAACATCAATACTCAACCCTCAGTCCTCGTCCTCAATCCACAACCATCAATCCTCAATCCTCAATATTCAATCATCAATATTCAATCTTCAGTCCTCAATTCTCAATCCTCAATCCTCAATCCTCAATGTTCAATCCGCAATACCCAATCCTCAATCTTCTATCCGCAATCCTCAATCCTCAATGCTCAATCCTCAATCCTCAATCCTCAATATTCAATCCTCAGTACTCAATCTTCAATCCTCAATCCTCAATCCTCAATCCTCAATCCTCGTTCTTCAATCCTCAACACCCAATGCTCAATCTTCAATCCTCAATCGTCAATCCTCAATTCTCAATCCTCAATCCTCAATCCTCAGACCTCAAACATGAATAGTCAACCCTCAGTCCTCGTCCTCAATCCACAACACTCAATCCTCGATCCTCAACCTTCAATCATCAATATTCAATCTTCAATCCTCAATCCTCAATCCTCAATACTCAATCTTCAATCCTCAATGTTCTATCCTCAATACGCAATCCTCAATCCTCAATCTTAATCTTCAATCCTCAGTACTCAATCTTCAATCCTCAATCCACAATCCTCAATCCTCAATCCTCAATCTTCAATACCCAATACTCAATCTTCAATCCTCAATCCTCAATCCTCAATCCTCAATCCTCAATCCTCAATCCTCAATCGTCAATCTTCAATCCTCAATACTCAACCTTCAATCCTCAATCCTCAACACTCAATACTCAATCCTAATTCTTTAATCCTCAATACCTAATCCTCAATCTTCAATCCTCAATCCTCAATGCTCAATCCTCAATCCTCAATACTCAATCCTCAATCCTCAATGTTCTATCCTCAATACGCAATCCTCAATCTTGAATCCTCAATCCTCAATCCTCAATCCTCAATTCTCAATCCTCAATCGTCAATCTTAATCTTCAATCCTCAGTACTCAATCTCCAATCCTCAATCCTCAATCCTCAATCCTCAATCCTCAATCTTCAATCCTCGATACTCAATCTTGAATCCTCAATCCTCAATCCTCAATCCTCAATCCTCAATCCTCAATCTTAATCTTCAATCCTGAGTACTCAATCTTCAATCCTCAATCCTCAATCCTCAATCCTCAATCCTCAATCCTCAATCTTCAATCCCCAATACTCAATCCTCAATCTTCAATCCTCAAACCTCAATCCTCAATTCTCAACCCTCAATCCTCAATCATCAGACCTCAAACATCAATACTCAACACTCAGTCCTCGTCCTCAATCCACAACCCTCAATCCTCAGTCCTCAATCTTCAATCATCAATATTCAATCTTCAATCCTCAATACTCAATCTTCAATCCACAATCCTCAATCTTCAATCCTCAATACTCAATCTTTAATCCTCAATCCTCAATCCTCAATACTCAATCCTCAATCCTCAATCTTCAATCCTCAATCGTGAATCCTCATTCCACAATCTTCAACCCTCAATCCTCAATCCTCAATCCTCAATACTCAATCCTCAATCCTCAATGTTCTATCCTCAATACGCAATCCTCAATCTTCAATCCTCAATCGTTCAATCCTCAATCCTCAATCCTCAATCCTCAATCGTCAATCTCAATCTTCAATCCTCAGTACTCAATCTCCAATCCTCAAACCTCAATCCTCAATCCTCAATCCTCAATCCTCAATCCTCAATCTTCAATCCTCAATACTCAATCTTGAATCCTCAATCCTCAATCCTCAATCCTCAATCCTCAAACCTCAATCTTAATCTTCAATCCTCAGTACTCAATCTTCAATCCTCAATCCTCAATCCTCAATCCTCAATCCTCAATCTTCAATACTCAATCCTCAATCTTCAATCCCCAATACTCAATCTTCAATCCTCAATCCTCAATCCTCAATCTTCAATCCTTTATCGTCAATCCTCAATCCGCAATCCTCAATCTTCAATACTCAATACTCAATCTTCAATCCTCAACCCTCAATCCTCAATCCTCAATCCTCAATCCTCAATCCTCAATCGTCAACCTTCAATCCTCAATACTCAATCCTCAATCCTCAATCCTCAATCCTCAATCCTCAATCCTCATTCTTCAATCCTCAATACCCAATCCTCAATCTTCAATCCTCAATCCTCAATCCTCAATCCTCAATGCTCAATCCTCAATCCTCAATCCTCAGGCCTCAAACATCAATACTCAACCCTCAGTCCTCGTCCTCATTCCACAACCCTCAATACGCAATCCTCAATCTTCAATCCTCAATCCTCAATCCTCAATTCTCAATCCTCAATCCTCAATCCACAATCCTCAACCTTAATCTTCAATCCTCAACCCTCAATCCTCAATCCTCAATCCTCAATCCACAATCCTCAAACCCCAATCTTCAATCCTCAGTCCCAAATCCTCAATCTTCAATACTCACTCCTCAATCCTCAATCTTCAATCCTCAATACTCAGTCTTCAATCCTCAATCCTCAATCCTCAATCCTCAATCCTCATTCTTCAATCCTCTATCCTCAATCCTCAATCCTCAATCCTCGATCCTCAATTTTCAATCCTCAATACTCAATCTTCAATCCTCCATCCTCAATCCTCAATCCTCAATCCTCAATCCTCAATCGTCAGGCTTCAATGCTCAATACTCAATCTTCAATCCTCAATCCTCAATCCTCAATCCTCAATCCTCATTCTTCAATCCTCAATACCCAATCCTCAATCTTCAATCCTCAATCCTCAATCCTCAATTCTCAATTCTCAATCCTCAGTCCTCAGTCCTCAAACCTCAATCCTCAACCCTCAGACCTCATCCTCAATACTTAATCGACAATCCTCAATCCTCAATCTTCTATCCTCAATACTCAATCTTCAATCCTGAATCCTCAGACTTCAAACATCAATACTCAACCCTCAGTCCTCGTCCTCAATCCAAAACCCTCAATCCTCAATCCTCAATATTCAGTCATTAATATTCAACCTTCAATCCTCTATCCTCAATCCTCTATCCTCAACACTCAATCCTCAATGTTCAATCCTCAATACCCAATCCTCAGTCTTCAATCCTCAATCCTCAATCCTCAATCCTCAATCCTCAATCCTCAGTCCTCAAACCTCAATCCTGAATCCTCAACACTGAATCCTCAATCTTCAGCCCTAAGTCCGCAACAATCAGTTGTCAATCCTCAATCCTCAATAGAATATCCTCAATTCACAGTTTTCAATACTCAATACTCAATCTGCAATCTTCAGACCTCTATCCACAAGCATCAATTCTCATCACTCAACCCTCAATACTCAGTCCCCAATCCTCAATCTTCAATCCTCAATCATCAATCCTCAATCTTAATCTTCAATCCTCAGTACTCAATCTTCAATCCTCAATCCTCAAACCTCAATCCTCAATCCTCAATCTTCAATCCTCAATACTCAATCTTCAATTCTCAATCCTCAATCCTCAATCCTCAATCCTCAATCCTCAATCGTCAATATTCAATCCTCAATACTCAATCTTCAATCCTCAACCCTCAATACTCAGTACTCAATCCTCATTCTTCAATCCTCAATACCCAATCCTCAATCTTCAATCCTCAATCCTCAATTCTCAATCCTCAACCCTCAATCCTCAGTCGTCAGGCTTCAATGCTCAATACTTAATCTTCAATCCTCAATCCTCAATCCTCAATCCTCAATCCTCATTCTTCAATCCGCAATACCCAATCCTCAATCTTCAATCCTCAATCCTCAATCCTCAACTCTCTATCCTCTATCCTCAGTCCTCAGTCCTCAAACCGCAATCCTCAACCCTCAGACCTCATCCTCAATCCTTAATCGACAATCCTCAATCCTCAATCTTCTATCCTCAATACTCAATCTTCAATCCTGAATCCCCAGTCCTCAATGTTCAATCCTCAATCCTCAATTATCAATCTTCAATCCTCAATTCTCAATCTTCGATCCTCAATCTTGTATCCTCAGTCCCTAATTCTCAATATTCTATCCTCAATCCTCAATCCTCCCATCGTCAATCCTCAATACTCAGTCTGCAATCCTCAATCCTCAATCCTCTATCCTCAACCCTCAATCCTCAATGTTCAATCCGCAATACCCAATCCTCAATCTTCTATCCGCAACCCTCAATCCTCAATCCTCAATCCTCAATCCTCAATCCTCAATCCTCAATCGTCAATCTTCAATCCTCAATACTCAATCTTCAATCCTCAATCCTCAATACTCAATACTCAATCCTCATTTTTCAATCCTCAGTACCCAATCCTCAATCTTCAATCCTCAATCCTCAATTCTCAATCCTCAACCCTCAATCCTCAGACCTCAAACATCAATACTCAACCCTCAGTCCTCGTCCTCAATCCACAACCATCAATCCTCAATCCTCAATATTCAATCATCAATATTCAATCTTCAGTCCTCAATTCTCAATCCTCAATCCTCAATCCTCAATGTTCAATCCGCAATACCCAATCCTCAATCTTCTATCCGCAATCCTCAATCCTCAATGCTCAATCCTCAATCCTCAATCCTCAATATTCAATCCTCAGTACTCAATCTTCAATCCTCAATCCTCAATCCTCAATCCTCAATCCTCGTTCTTCAATCCTCAACACCCAATGCTCAATCTTCAATCCTCAATCGTCAATCCTCAATTCTCAATCCTCAATCCTCAATCCTCAGACCTCAAACATGAATAGTCAACCCTCAGTCCTCGTCCTCAATCCACAACACTCAATCCTCGATCCTCAACCTTCAATCATCAATATTCAATCTTCAATCCTCAATCCTCAATCCTCAATACTCAATCTTCAATCCTCAATGTTCTATCCTCAATACGCAATCCTCAATCCTCAATCTTAATCTTCAATCCTCAGTACTCAATCTTCAATCCTCAATCCACAATCCTCAATCCTCAATCCTCAATCTTCAATACCCAATACTCAATCTTCAATCCTCAATCCTCAATCCTCAATCCTCAATCCTCAATCCTCAATCCTCAATCGTCAATCTTCAATCCTCAATACTCAACCTTCAATCCTCAATCCTCAACACTCAATACTCAATCCTAATTCTTTAATCCTCAATACCTAATCCTCAATCTTCAATCCTCAATCCTCAATGCTCAATCCTCAATCCTCAATACTCAATCCTCAATCCTCAATGTTCTATCCTCAATACGCAATCCTCAATCTTGAATCCTCAATCCTCAATCCTCAATCCTCAATTCTCAATCCTCAATCGTCAATCTTAATCTTCAATCCTCAGTACTCAATCTCCAATCCTCAATCCTCAATCCTCAATCCTCAATCCTCAATCTTCAATCCTCGATACTCAATCTTGAATCCTCAATCCTCAATCCTCAATCCTCAATCCTCAATCCTCAATCTTAATCTTCAATCCTGAGTACTCAATCTTCAATCCTCAATCCTCAATCCTCAATCCTCAATCCTCAATCCTCAATCTTCAATCCCCAATACTCAATCTTCAATCCTCAATCCTCAATCCTCAATCCTCAATCCTCAATCCTCAATCCTCAATCGTCAATCTTCCATCCTCAATACTCAATCTTCAATCCTCAATCCTCAATACTCAAAACTCAATCCTCATTCTTCAATCCTCAATACCCAATCCTCAATCTTCAATCCTCAATCCTCAATCCTCAATCCTCAATCCTCAATCTTCAATCCTCAATCGTCAGTCTTCAATCCACAATCCTCAATCTTCAATCCTCAATACTCAATCTTCAATCCTCAATGCTCAATCCTCAATCCTCAATCCTCAATCCTCAATCCTCAATCGTCAACCTTCAATCCTCAATACTCAATCTTCAATCCTCAATCCTCAACCCTCAATCCTCAATCCTCATTCTTCAATCCTCAATACCCAATCCTCAATCTTCAATCCTCAATCCTGAATCCTCAATCATCAATCCTCAATCCTCAATCCTCAATCCTCAGACCTCAACCATCAATACTCAACCCTCAGTCCTCGTACTCAATCCACAACCCTCAATCCTCGATCCTCAACCTTCAATCATCAATATTCAATATTCAACCCTCAATCCTCAATCCTCAATACTCAATACTCAATCCTCAATCTTCTATCCTCAATACGCAATCCTCAATCTTCAATCCTCACTCCTCAATCCTCAATCCTCAACCCTCAATCCTCAATCCTCAATCTTAATCTTCAATCCTCAGTACTCAATCTTCAATGCTCAATCCTGAATCCTCAATCCTCAATCCTCAATCTTCAATCCTCAATACTCAATCTTCAATCCTCAATCCTCAATCCTCAATTCTCAAACCTCAATCCTCAATCCTAATCTTCAATCCTCATTACTCAATCTTCAATCCTCAATCCTCAATCCTCACTCCTCAATCCTCAATCCTCAATCTTCAATCCCCAATACTCAATCTTCAATCCTCAATCCTCAATCCTCAATCCTCAATCCTCAATCCTCAATCCTCAATCCTCAATATTCAATCCTCTATACTCAACCTTCAATCCTCAATCCTCAATCCTCAATCCTCAATCCTCATTCTTCAATCCTCAACACACAATCCTCAATCTTCAATCCTCAATCCTCAATCCTCAATTCTCAATCCTCAATCCTCAGTCCTCAGACCTCAAACATCAATACTCAACCCTCAGTCCTCGTCCTCAATCCACAACCCTCAATCCTCGATCCTCAATCTTCAATCATCAATATTCAATCTTCAATCCTCAATCCTCAATCCTCAATACTCAATCCTCAATCCTCAATGATCTATCCTCAATACGCAATCCTCAATCTTGAATCCTCAAACCTCAATCCTCAATCCTCAATCCTCAATCCTCAATCGTCAATCTTAATCTTCAATCCTCAGTACTCAATCTCCAACCCTCAATCCTCAATCCTCAATCCTCAATCCTCAATCTTCAATCCTCAATACTCAATCTTGAATCCTCAATCCTCAATCCTCAATCCTCAATCCTCAATCCTCAATCTTAATCTTCCATCCTCAGTACTCAATCTTCAATCCTCAATCCTCAATCCTCAATCCTCAATCCTCAATCCTCAATCTTCAATCCCCAATACTCAATCTTCAATCCTCAATCCTCAATCCTCAATCCTCAATCCTCAATCCTCAATCCTCAATCCTCAATCCTCAATCCACAATCCTCAATCCTCAATCCTCAATCTTCAATACCCAATACTCAATCTTCAATCCTCAATCCTCAATCCTCAATCCTCAATCCTCAATCCTCAATCCTCAATCGTCAATCTTCAATCCTCAATACTCAACCTTCAATCCTCAATCCTCAACACTCAATACTCAATCCTAATTCTTTAATCCTCAATACCTAATCCTCAATCTTCAATCCTCAATCCTCAATGCTCAATCCTCAATCCTCAATACTCAATCCTCAATCCTCAATGTTCTATCCTCAATACGCAATCCTCAATCTTGAATCCTCAATCCTCAATCCTCAATCCTCAATCCTCAATCCTCAATCGTCAATCTTAATCTTCAATCCTCAGTACTCAATCTCCAATCCTCAATCCTCAATCCTCAATCCTCAATCCTCAATCTTCAATCCTCGATACTCAATCTTGAATCCTCAATCCTCAATCCTCAATCCTCAATCCTCAATCCTCAATCTTAATCTTCAATCCTGAGTACTCAATCTTCAATCCTCAATCCTCAATCCTCAATCCTCAATCCTCAATCCTCAATCTTCAATCCCCAATACTCAATCTTCAATCCTCAATCCTCAATCCTCAATCCTCAATCCTCAATCCTCAATCCTCAATCCTCAATCGTCAATCTTCCATCCTCAATACTCAATCTTCAATCCTCAATCCTCAATACTCAAAACTCAATCCTCATTCTTCAATCCTCAATACCCAATCCTCAATCTTCAATCCTCAATCCTCAATCCTCAATCCTCAATCCTCAATCTTCAATCCTCAATCGTCAGTCTTCAATCCACAATCCTCAATCTTCAATCCTCAATACTCAATCTTCAATCCTCAATGCTCAATCCTCAATCCTCAATCCTCAATCCTCAATCCTCAATCCACAATCCTCAACCGTCAATCCTCAATACTCAATCTTCAATCCTGAATCCTCAATACTCAATCCTCAATGCTCAATCCTCGATCGTCAATCTTCGATCCTCAATACTCAATCTTCAATCCTCAATCCTCAATCCTCAATCCTCAATCCACATTCTTCAGTCCTCAATACCCAATCCTCAATCTTCAACCCTCAATCCTCAATCCTCAATTCTCAATCCTCAATCCTCAGTCCTCAGTCCTCAAACCTCAATCCTCAACCCTCAGCCCTCATCCGCAATTCTCAATCCTCAATCCTCAATTCTCAATCTTCAATCCTCAATACTCAATCTTCAATCCTCAATGCTCAGTCCTCAAATTTCAATTCTGAATCCTCAATCCGGAACCCTCAACCTTCAGCCCTCAGTCCTCGACAATCAGTTGTCAATCCTCAATCCTCAATAGAATATACTCAATTCACAGTTTTCAATACTCAATACTCAATCTGCAATCTTCAAATCTCTATCCACAAACATCAATTCTCATCACTCAACCCTCAACACTCAGTCCTCAATGTTCAATCCTCAATCCTGAATACTCAATCTTCAATCCTCAATACTGAACCTTCAATCCTTAATCCCCCATCCTCAGTCCTCAATCCTCAATCCTCAATCTTTAATCCTCAATACTCAATCTTCAATCCTGAATCCTCAATCCTGAATCCTCAATCCTCAATCCTCAATCCTCAATCGACAATCTTCAATCCTCAATCTTCAATCTTCAATCTTCAATCCTCAATCCTCTGTCCTCAATCCTCAATCCTCATTCTTCAATCCTCAATACCCAATCCTCAATCTTAAATCCTCAATCCTCAATTCGCAATCCTCAATCCACAATCCTCAGGCCTCAAGTATCAATACTCAACCCTCAGTCTTCGTCCTCAATCCACGACCTTCAATCCCCAATCCTCAATCTTCATTCATCAATATTCAATCCTCAATCCTCAATCCTCAATCCTCAATGCTCAATCCTCAACAGCCAATCCTCAATCCTCAATCCTCAATCCTCAATCGACAATCCTCAATCCTCAATCTTCAATCTTCAATCCTCAATCCTCTGTCCTCAATCCTCAATCCTCATTTTTCAATCCTCAATACCCAATCCTCAATCTTAAATCCTCAATCCTCAATTCGCAATCCTCAATCCCCAACCCTCAATCCTCAATTCGCAATCCTCAATAGTCGATCTTCAATCCTCAATACTCAATACTCAATCCTCAATCCTCAATCCATAATCCTCAATCATCATTCTTCAATCCTCAATACCCTATCCTCAATCTTCAATCCTCAATCCTCAATCCTCAATACCCAATCCTCAATCTTCAATCCTCAATCCTCAATCCTCAATTCTCAATCCTCAATCCTCAATCCTCAGACCTCAATCATAAATATTCAAACCTAAGTCCTCGTCCTCAATCCACAACCCTCAATCCTCAATCCTCAATCCTCAATCCTCAATAATCAATCCTCAATCCTCAATCCTCAATCCTCAATCCACAATCGTCAATCCTTAATCTTCTATCCTCAATACTCAATCATCAATCCTCAATCCTCAATCCTCAATCCTCAATCCTCAATCCTCAATCTTAATCTTCCATCCTCACTACTCAATCTTCAATCCTCAATCCTCAATCCTCAATCCTCAATCCTCAATCCTCAATCTTCAATCCCCAATACTCAATCTTTAATCCTCAATCCTCAATCCTCAATCCTCAATCCTCAATCCTCAATCCTCAATCCTCAATCGTCAATCTTCAATCCTCAATACTCAATCTTCAATCCTCAATCCTCAATACTCAATACTCAATCCTCATTCTTCAATCATCAATACCCAATCCTCAATCATCAATCCTCAATCCTCAATCCTCAATCCTCAATCCTCAATCCTCAATCTTCAATCCTCAATCCACGATCCTCAATCTTCAATCCTCAATACTCAATCTTCAATCCTCAATGCTCAATCCTCAATCCTCAATCCTCAATCCTCAATCGTCAACCTTCAATCCTCAATACTCAATCTTCAATCCTCAATCCTCAACCCTCAATCCTCAATCCTCATCCTTCAACCCTCAATACCCAATCCTCAATCTTCAATCCTCAATCCTGAATCCTCAATCATCAATCCTCAATCCTCAATCCTCAATCCTCAGACCTCAACCATCAACACTCAACCCTCAGTCCTCGTACTCAATCCACAACCCTCAATCCTCGATCCTCAACCTTCAATCATCAATATTCAATATTCAACCCTCAATCCTCAATCCTCAATACTCAATACTCAATCCTCAATGTTCTATCCTCAATACGCAATCCTCAATCTTCAATCCTGAATCCTCAATCCTCAATCCTCAACCCTCAATCCTCAATCCTCAATCTTAATCTTCAATCCTCAGTACTCAATCTTCAATCCTCAATCCTGAATACTCAATCCTCAATCCTCAATCTTCAATCCTCAATACTCAATCTTCAATCTACAATCCTCAATCCTCAATCCTCAAACCTCAATCCTCAATCTTAATCTTCAATCCTCATTACTCAATCTTCAATCCTCAATCCTCAATCCTCAATTCTCAATCCTCAATCTTCAATCCCCAATACTCAATCTTCAATCCTCAATCCTCAATCCTCAATCCTCAATCCTCAATCCTCAATCGCCAATCTTCAATCCTCAATACTCAATCTTCAATCCTCAATCCTCAACTGTCAATACTCAGTACTCATTCTTCAATCCTCAATACCGAATCCTCAATCTTCAATGATCAATCCTCAATCCTCAATCCTCAATCCTCAATCCTCAATCGTCAATCTTCAATCCTCAATACACAATCTTCAATCCTTAATCCTCAATCCTCAATCCTCAATACTCATTCTTCAATCCACAATACCCAATCCTCAATCTTCAATCCTCCATCCTCAATCCTCAATCCTCAATTCTCAATCTTCAATCCTCAATACTCAATCTTCAATCCTCAATGCACAGTCCTCTAATTTCAATTCTGAATCCTCAATCCGGAACCCTCAATCTTCAGTCCTCAGTCCTCAACAATCAGTTGTCAATCCTCAATCCTCAATAGAATATACTCATTTCACAGTTTTCAATACTCAATACTCAATCTGCAATCTTCAAATCTCTATCCACAAACATCAATTCTCATCACTCAACCCTCAACACTCAGTCCTCAATGTTCAATCCTCAATCCTGAATACTCAATCTTCAATCCTCAATACTGAAACTTCAATCCTCAATCCTCCATCCTCAGTCCTCAATCCTCAATCCTCAATCTTAATCTTCAATCCTCAGTACTCAATCTTCAATCCTCAATCCTCAATCCTCAATCCTCAATCCTCAATCTTCAATCCTCAATACTCAATCTTCAATCCGCAATCCTCAATCCTCAATCCTCAATCCTCAATCCTCAATCCTCAATCTTAATCTTCAATCCTCAATCATCAATCCTCAATCCTCAATCTTTAATCCTCAATACTCAATCTTCAATCCTCAATCCTCAATCCTCAATCCTCGATCCTCAATCCTCAATCCACATTCTTCAATCCTCAATACCCAATCCTCAATATTCAATCCTCAATCCTCAATCCTCAATCCACAATCCTCAACCGTCAATCCTCAATACTCAATCTTCAATCCTGAATCCTCAATACTCAATCCTCAATGCTCAATCCTCGATCGTCAATTTTCGATCCTCAATACTCAATCTTCAATCCTCAATCCTCAATCCTCAATCCTCAATCCACATTCTTCAGTCCTCAATACCCAATCCTCAATCTTCAACCCTCAATCCTCAATCCTCAATTCTCAATCCTCAATCCTCAGTCCTCAGTCCTCAAACCTCAATCCTCAACCCTCAGCCCTCATCCGCAATTCTCAATCCTCAATCCTCAATTCTCAATCTTCAATCCTCAATACTCAATCTTCAATCCTCAATGCTCAGTCCTCAAATTTCAATTCTGAATCCTCAATCCGGAACCCTCAACCTTCAGCCCTCAGTCCTCGACAATCAGTTGTCAATCCTCAATCCTCAATAGAATATACTCAATTCACAGTTTTCAATACTCAATACTCAATCTGCAATCTTCAAATCTCTATCCACAAACATCAATTCTCATCACTCAACCCTCAACACTCAGTCCTCAATGTTCAATCCTCAATCCTGAATACTCAATCTTCAATCCTCAATACTGAACCTTCAATCCTTAATCCCCCATCCTCAGTCCTCAATCCTCAATCCTCAATCTTTAATCCTCAATACTCAATCTTCAATCCTGAATCCTCAATCCTCAATCCTCAATCCTCAATCCTCAATCCTCAATCGACAATCTTCAATCCTCAATCTTCAATCTTCAATCTTCAATCCTCAATCCTCTGTCCTCAATCCTCAATCCTCATTCTTCAATCCTCAATACCCAATCCTCAATCTTAAATCCTCAATCCTCAATTCGCAATCCTCAATCCACAATCCTCAGGCCTCAAGTATCAATACTCAACCCTCAGTCTTCGTCCTCAATCCACGACCTTCAATCCCCAATCCTCAATCTTCATTCATCAATATTCAATCCTCAATCCTCAATCCTCAATCCTCAATGCTCAATCCTCAACAGCCAATCCTCAATCCTCAATCCTCAATCCTCAATCGACAATCCTCAATCCTCAATCTTCAATCTTCAATCCTCAATCCTCTGTCCTCAATCCTCAATCCTCATTCTTCAATCCTCAATACCCAATCCTCAATCTTAAATCCTCAATCCTCAATTCGCAATCCTCAATCCCCAACCCTCAATCCTCAATTCGCAATCCTCAATAGTCGATCTTCAATCCTCAATACTCAATACTCAATCCTCAATCCTCAATCCATAATCCTCAATCATCATTCTTCAATCCTCAATACCCTATCCTCAATCTTCAATCCTCAATCCTCAATCCTCAATACCCAATCCTCAATCTTCAATCCTCAATCCTCAATCCTCAATTCTCAATCCTCAATCCTCAATCCTCAGACCTCAATCATAAATATTCAAACCTAAGTCCTCGTCCTCAATCCACAACCCTCAATCCTCAATCCTCAATCCTCAATCCTCAATAATCAATCCTCAATCCTCAATCCTCAATCCTCAATCCACAATCGTCAATCCTTAATCTTCTATCCTCAATACTCAATCATCAATCCTCAATCCTCAATCCTCAATCCTCAATCCTCAATCCTCAATATTCAATCCTCAATACTCAATATTCAATCCCCAATCCTCAATACTCAATCCCCAATCCTCATTCTTCAATCCTCATTCTTCAATCCTCATTCTTCAATCCTCAATACCCAATCCTCAATCCTCAATCCTCAGTTCGCAATCCTCAATCCTCAATCCTCAGACCTCAGGCATCAACACTCAACCCTCAGTCCTCGTTCTCAATCCATAACCCTCAATCCTCTATCCTCAATCTTCGTTCATCAATATTCAACCTTCAATCCTCAATCCTCAATACTCAGTCCTCAATCCTCAATGTTCAATCCTCGACAGCCAATCCTCAATCTTCAATCCTCAATCCTCAATCCTCAATTCTCAATCCTCAATCCTCAATCCTCAGTCCTCTCTCCTCAAACCTCAATCCTGAATACTCAATCCTGAATCCTCAAGCTTCAGCACTCAGTCCTCAGCAATCAGATGTCAATCCTCAATCCTCAATAGAATATCATCAATTCACAGTTTTCAATACTCAATACTCAATCTGCAATCTTCAAATCTCCATCCACAAACATCAATTCTCATCATTCAACCCTCAACACTCAGTCCCCAATCCTCAATATTCCAGCCTCAATCCTCAATCCTCAATCCACAATCCTCAACATTCAATCCTCAATACTCAATCTTGAATCCTCAATCCTCAATCCTCAATCCTCAATTCGCAATCCTCAATAGTCAATCTTCAATCCTCAATACTCAATATTCAATCCTCAATCCTCAATCCTCAATCCTCAAACCTCAATTCTGAATCCTCAATCCTGAATCCTCAATCTTCAGCCCTCAGTCCTCAACATTCAGTTGTCAATCCACAATCCTCAATAGAATATCCTCAATTCACAGTTTTCAATACCCAATACTCAATCTGCGATCTTCAAATCTCTATCCAGAAACATAAATTCTCATCACTCAACCCCCAACACTCAGTACTCAATGTTCAATCCTCATCCTCAGTTTTGAATCTTCAATGCTCAATACTGAATCTTCAATTCGCAGTCCTCAATCCCCAATCCTCAATCCTCAATCCTCAATCCTCAGTCTTCAATCCTCAATACTCAATCTTCAATCCTCAATCCGCAATCCTCAATCCTCATTTGTCAATACTCAATACCCAATCCTCAATCTTCAATCCTCAATCCTCAATTCTCAATTCTCAATCCTCAATCCTCAGACCTCAGACATCAATATTCAACACTCAGTCCTCGTCCTCAATCCACAACCCTCAATCCTCAACCCTCAATGTTTAATCACCAATATTCAATCTTCAATCCTCAATCCTCAATCCTCAATCCTCAATCCTCAATCCTCAATCTTCAAACCTCAATCCTCAATCCTCAATCCTCAATCCTCAGTCCTCGATCCTCAAACTCCAATCTTCAATCCTCAGTCCCAAATCCTCAATTTTCAGTACGCACTCCTCAATCCTCAATCTTCAATCCTCAATACTCAGTCTTCAATCCTCAATCGTCAATCCTCAATCCTCAATCCTCATTCTTCAATCCTCAATCCTGAATCCTCAATCCTCAATCCTCGATCCTCAATCTTCAATCCTCAATACTCAATCTTCAATCCTCCATCCTCAATCCTCAATATTCAGCACACAACCCTCATACATGAATCCTCAATACTCAACCATCAATCCTCAATTCTCAATACTCAATAGAATATACTGAATCCTCATGGTTGAATACTCATTCCAAAATATTCAATAATCAAACCTCAATCCTCAAACATCAATCCTCAACACTCAATCCTCAACACTCAGTCCTCTCTCTTCAATCCTCCATCCTCAATCCTCAATCCTCAATCCTCAATCGTCAATCTTCAATCCTCAATACTCAATCTTCAATCCTCAATCCTCTGTCCTCAATCCTCAATCCTCATTCTTCAATCCTCAATACCCAATCCTCAATCTTCAACCCTCAATCCTCAATCCACATTCTTCAATCCTCAATACCCAATCTTCAATCTTCAATCCTCAATCCTCTGTCCTCAATCCTCAATCCTCATTCTTCAATCCTCAATACCCAATCCTCAATCTTAAATCCTCAATCCTCAATTCGCAATCCTCAATCCACAATCCTCAGGCCTCAAGTATCAATACTCAACCCTCAGTCCTCGTCCTCAATCCACGACCTTCAATCCCCAATCCTCAATCTTCATTCATCAATATTCAATCCTCAATCCTCAATCCTCAATCCTCAATGCTCAATCCTCAACAGCCAATCCTCAATCCTCAATCCTCAATCCTCAATCGACAATCCTCAATCCTCAATCTTCAATCTTCAATCCTCAATCCTCTGTCCTCAATCCTCAATCCTCATTCTTCAATCCTCAATACCCAATCCTCAATCTTAAATCCTCAATCCTCAATTCGCAATCCTCAATCCCCAACCCTCAATCCTCAATTCGCAATCCTCAATAGTCGATCTTCAATCCTCAATACTCAATACTCAATCCTCAATCCTCAATCCATAATCCTCAATCATCATTCTTCAATCCTCAATACCCTATCCTCAATCTTCAATCCTCAATCCTCAATCCTCAATACCGAATCCTCAATCTTCAATCCTCAATCCTCAATCCTCAATTCTCAATCCTCAATCCTCAATCCTCAGACCTCAATCATAAATATTCAAACCTAAGTCCTCGTCCTCAATCCACAACCCTCAATCCTCAATCCTCAATCCTCAATCCTCAATAATCAATCCTCAATCCTCAATCCTCAATCCTCAATCCACAATCGTCAATCCTTAATCTTCTATCCTCAATACTCAATCATCAATCCTCAATCCTCAATCCTCAATCCTCAATCCTCAATCCTCAATATTCAATCCTCAATACTCAATATTCAATCCTCAATCCTCAATACTCAATCCCCAATCCTCATTCTTCAATCCTCATTCTTCAATCCTCATTCTTCAATCCTCAATACCCAATCCTCAATCCTCAATCCTCAGTTCGCAATCCTCAATCCTCAATCCTCAGACCTCAGGCATCAACACTCAACCCTCAGTCCTCGTTCTCAATCCATAACACTCAATCCTCTATCCTCAATCTTCGTTCATCAATATTCAACCTTCAATCCTCAATCCTCAATACTCAGTCCTCAATCCTCAATGTTCAATCCTCGACAGCCAATCCTCAATCTTCAATCCTCAATCCTCAATCCTCAATTCTCAATCCTCAATCCTCAATCCTCAGTCCTCTCTCCTCAAACCTCAATCCTGAATACTCAATCCTGAATCCTCAAGCTTCAGCACTCAGTCCTCAGCAATCAGATGTCAATCCTCAATCCTCAATAGAATATCATCAATTCACAGTTTTCAATACTCAATACTCAATCTGCAATCTTCAAATCTCCATCCACAAACATCAATTCTCATCATTCAACCCTCAACACTCAGTCCCCAATCCTCAATATTCCAGCCTCAATCCTCAATCCTCAATCCACAATCCTCAACATTCAATCCTCAATACTCAATCTTGAATCCTCAATCCTCAATCCTCAATCCTCAATTCGCAATCCTCAATAGTCAATCTTCAATCCTCAATACTCAATATTCAATCCTCAATCCTCAATCCTCAATCCTCAATCCACATTCTTCAATCCTCAATACCCAATCCTCAATCTTCAACCCTCAATCCTCAATCCTCAATTCTCAATCCTCAATCCTCAGTCCTCAGTCCTCAAACCTCAACCTTCAACCCTCAGCCCTCATCCTCAATCCTCAATCCTCAATCCTCAATTCTCAATCTTCAATCCTCAATACTCAATCTTCAATCCTCAATGCTCAGTCCTCAAATTTCAATTCTGAATCCTCAATCCGGAACCCTCAACCTTCAGCCCTCAGTCCTCAACAATCAGTTGTCAATCCTCAATCCTCAATAGAATATACTCAATTCACAGTTTTCAATACTCAATACTCAATCTGCAATATTCAAATCTCTATCCACAAACATCAATTCTCATCACTCAACCCTCAACACTCAGTCCTCAATGTTCAATCCTCAATCCTGAATACTCAATCTTCAATCCTCAATACTGAACCTTCAATCCTTAATCCTCCATCCTCAGTCCTCAATCCTCAATCCTCAATCTTTAATCCTCAATACTCAATCTTCAATCCTCAATCCTCAATCCTCAATCCTCAATCCTCAATCCTCAATCCTCAATCGACAATCTTCAATCCTCAACCTTCAATCTTCAATCCTCAATCCTCTGTCCTCAATCCTCAATCCTCATTCTTCAATCCTCAATACCCAATCCTCAATCTTAAATCCTCAATCCTCAATTCGCAATCCTCAATCCTCAATCCTCAGGCCTCAAGTATCAATACTCAACCCTCAGTCCTCGTCCTCAATCCACGACCTTCAATCCTCAATCCTCAATCTTCATTCATCAATATTCAATCCTCAATCCTCAATCCTCAATCCTCAATCCTCAATCCTCAATACGCAATCCTCAATCTTCAATCCTCAATCCTCAATCCTCAATTCTCAATCCTCAATCCTCAATCCTCAGACCTCAATCATAAATATTCAAACCTAAGTCCTCGTCCTCAATCCACAACCCTCAATCCTCAATCCTCAATCCTCAATCCTCAATAATCAATCCTCAATCCTCAATCCTCAATCCTCAATCCACAATCGTCAATCCTTAATCTTCTATCCTCAATACTCAATCATCAATCCTCAATCCTCAATCCTCAATCCTCAATCCTCAATCCTCAATATTCAATCCTCAATACTCAATATTCAATCCTCAATACTCAATATTCAATCCTCAATCCTCAATACTCAATCCCCAATCCTCATTCTTCAATCCTCATTCTTCAATCCTCATTCTTCAATCCTCAATACCCAATCCTCAATCCTCAATCCTCAGTTCGCAATCCTCAATCCTCAATCCTCAGACCTCAGGCATCAACACTCAACCCTCAGTCCTCGTTCTCAATCCATAACCCTCAATCCTCTATCCTCAATCTTCGTTCATCAATATTCAACCTTCAATCCTCAATCCTCAATACTCAGTCCTCAATCCTCAATGTTCAATCCTCGACAGCCAATCCTCAATCTTCAATCCTCAATCCTCAATCCTCAATTCTCAATCCTCAATCCTCAATCCTCAGTCCTCTCTCCTCAAATCTCAATCCTGAATACTCAATCCTGAATCCTCAAGCTTCAGCACTCAGTCCTCAGCAATCAGATGTCAATCCTCAATCCTCAATAGAATATCATCAATTCACAGTTTTCAATACTCAATACTCAATCTGCAATCTTCAAATCTCCATCCACAAACATCAATTCTCATCATTCAACCCTCAACACTCAGTCCCCAATCCTCAATATTCCAGCCTCAATCCTCAATCCTCAATCCACAATCCTCAACATTCAATCCTCAATACTCAATCTTGAATCCTCAATCCTCAATCCTCAATCCTCAATTCGCAATCCTCAATAGTCAATCTTCAATCCTCAATACTCAATATTCAATCCTCAATCCTCAATCCTCAATCCTCAAACCTCAATTCTGAATCCTCAATCCTGAATCCTCAATCTTCAGCCCTCAGTCCTCAACATTCAGTTGTCAATCCACAATCCTCAATAGAATATCCTCAATTCACAGTTTTCAATACCCAATACTCAACCTGCGATCTTCAAATCTCTATCCAGAAACATAAATTCTCATCACTCAACCCCCAACACTCAGTACTCAATGTTCAATCCTCATCCTCAGTTTTGAATCTTCAATGCTCAATACTGAATCTTCAATTCGCAGTCCTCAATCCCCAATCCTCAATCCTCAATCCTCAATCCTCAGTCTTCAATCCTAAATACTCAATCTTCAATCCTCAATCCGCAATCCTCAATCCTCATTCGTCAATACTCAATACCCAATCCTCAATCTTCAATCCTCAATCCTCAATTCTCAATTCTCAATCCTCAATCCTCAGACCTCAGACATCAATATTCAACACTCAGTCCTCGTCCTCAATCCACAACCCTCAATCCTCAACCCTCAATGTCTAATCACCAATATTCAATCTTCAATCCGCAATCCCCAACCGTCAATCCTCAATTCGCAATCCTCAATAGTCGATCTTCAATCCTCAATACTCAATATTCAATCCTTAATCCTCAATCCATAATCCTCAATCATCATTCTTCAATCCTCAATACCCTATCCTCAATCTTCAATCCTCAATCCTCAATCCTCAATACCCAATCCTCAATCTTCAATCCTCAATCCTCAATCCTCAATTCTCAATCCTCAATCCTCAATCCTCAGGCCTCAATCATAAATATTCAACCCTCAGTACTCGTCCTCAATCCACAACCCTCAATCCTCAATCCACAACCCTCAATCCTCAATCTTCAATCCTCAATCCTCAATCCTCAATCCTCAATCCTCAATCTTCAATCCTCAATACTCAATCTTCAATCCTCAATCCTCAATCCCCAATCCCCAATCCTCAGTCCTCAATCCTCAATCCTCTGTCCTCAATACTCACTCCTCGTTCTTCAATCCTCAATACCCAATCCTCAATCTTAAATCCTCAATCCTCAATTCGCAATCCTCAATCCTCAATCCTCAGGCCTCAAGTATCAATACTCGACCCTCAGTCCTCGTCCTCAATCCACGACCTTCAATCCTCAATCCTCAATCTTCATTCATCAATATTCAACCTTCAATCCTCAATCCTCAATCCTCAATCCTCAATCATCATTCTTCAATCCTCAATACCCGATCCTCAGTCTTCAATCCTCAATCCTCAATCCTCAATCCTCAATCCTCAATCCTCAATCCTCAATCCTCAGTCCTCAGACCTCAATCCTGAATCCTCAATCCTGAATCCTCAAGCTTCAGCCCTCAGTCCTCAACAATCAGTGGTCCATCCTCAATCCTCAATAGAATATCATGATTTCACAGTTTTCAATACTCAATACTCAACCTGCAATCTTCAAATCTCTATCCACAAACAACAATCCTCATCACTCAACCCTCAACACTCAGTCCCCAATCCTCAATATTCAAGCCTCAATCCTCAATACACAATCCGCAACCTTCAATCCTCAATACTCAATATTCAATCCTCAATCCCCAACCCTCAATCCTCAATTCGCAATCCTCAATAGTCGATCTTCAATCCTCAATACTCAATATTCAATCCTCAATACTCAATCCTCAATCCTCAATCATCATTTTTCAATCCTCAATACCCTATCCTCAATCCTCAATCCTCAATCCTCAATCCTCAATACCCAATCCTCAATCTTCAATCCTCAATCCTCAATCCTCAATTCTCAATCCTCAGTCCTCAATCCTCAGACCTCAAACATAAATATTCAACCCTCAGTCCTCGTCCTCAATCCACAACCCGCAACCCTCAATCCTCAATCCTCAATCTTCAATCCTCAGTCCTGAATCCTCAATCCTCAATCCTCAATCCTCAATCCTCAATCCTCAATCCTCAATCTTCAATCCCCAATCCTCAATCCTCATTTCGCAATCCTCAATCCTCAATCCTCAGGCCTCAAGTATCGATACTCAACCCTCAGTCCTCGTCCTCAATCCACGACCTTCAATCCTCAATCCTCAATCTTCATTCATCAATATTCAATCTTCAATCCTCAATCCTCAATCCTCAATCCTCAATCCTCAATCCTCAATCCTCAATCCTCAATGTTCAATCCTCAATACCCGATCCTCAGTCTTCAATCCTCAATCCTCAATCCTCAATCCTCAATCCTCAATCCTCAAACCTCAATTCTGAATCCTCAATCCTGAATCCTCAATCTTCAGCCCTCAGTCCTCAACATTCAGTTGTCAATCCACAATCCTCAATAGAATATCCTCAATTCACAGTTTTCAATACCCAATACTCAATCTGCGATCTTCAAATCTCTATCCAGAAACATAAATTCTCATCACTCAACCCCCAACACTCAGTACTCAATGTTCAATCCTCATCCTCAGTTTTGAATCTTCAATGCTCAATACTGAATCTTCAATTCGCAGTCCTCAATCCCCAATCCTCAATCCTCAATCCTCAATCCTCAGTCTTCAATCCTCAATACTCAATCTTCAATCCTCAATCCGCAATCCTCAATCCTCATTTGTCAATACTCAATACCCAATCCTCAATCTTCAATCCTCAATCCTCAATTCTCAATTCTCAATCCTCAATCCTCAGACCTCAGACATCAATATTCAACACTCAGTCCTCGTCCTCAATCCACAACCCTCAATCCTCAACCCTCAATGTTTAATCACCAATATTCAATCTTCAATCCTCAATCCTCAATCCTCAATCCTCAATCCTCAATCCTCAATCTTCAAACCTCAATCCTCAATCCTCAATCCTCAATCCTCAGTCCTCGATCCTCAAACTCCAATCTTCAATCCTCAGTCCCAAATCCTCAATTTTCAGTACGCACTCCTCAATCCTCAATCTTCAATCCTCAATACTCAGTCTTCAATCCTCAATCGTCAATCCTCAATCCTCAATACTCATTCTTCAATCCTCAATCCTCAATCCTCAATCCTCAATCCTCGATCCTCAATCTTCAATCCTCAATACTCAATCTTCAATCCTCCATCCTCAATCCTCAATATTCAGCACACAACCCTCATACATGAATCCTCAATACTCAACCATCAATCCTCAATTCTCAATACTCAATAGAATATACTGAATCCTCATGGTTGAATACTCATTCCAAAATATTCAATAATCAAACCTCAATCCTCAAACATCAATCCTCAACACTCAATCCTCAACACTCAGTCCTCTCTCTTCAATCCTCCATCCTCAATCCTCAATCCTCAATCCTCAATCGTCAATCTTCAATCCTCAATACTCAATCTTCAATCCTCAATCCTCTGTCCTCAATCCTCAATCCTCATTCTTCAATCCTCAATACCCAATCCTCAATCTTCAACCCTCAATCCTCAATCCACATTCTTCAATCCTCAATACCCAATCTTCAATCTTCAATCCTCAATCCTCTGTCCTCAATCCTCAATCCTCATTCTTCAATCCTCAATACCCAATCCTCAATCTTAAATCCTCAATCCTCAATTCGCAATCCTCAATCCACAATCCTCAGGCCTCAAGTATCAATACTCAACCCTCAGTCCTCGTCCTCAATCCACGACCTTCAATCCCCAATCCTCAATCTTCATTCATCAATATTCAATCCTCAATCCTCAATCCTCAATCCTCAATGCTCAATCATCAACAGCCAATCCTCAATCCTCAATCCTCAATCCTCAATCGACAATCCTCAATCCTCAATCTTCAATCTTCAATCCTCAATCCTCTGTCCTCAATCCTCAATCCTCATTCTTCAATCCTCAATACCCAATCCTCAATCTTAAATCCTCAATCCTCAATTCGCAATCCTCAATCCCCAACACTCAATCCTCAATTCGCAATCCTCAATAGTCGATCTTCAATCCTCAATACTCAATACTCAATCCTCAATCCTCAATCCATAATCCTCAATCATCATTCTTCAATCCTCAATACCCTATCCTCAATCTTCAATCCTCAATCCTCAATCCTCAATACCGAATCCTCAATCTTCAATCCTCAATCCTCAATCCTCAATTCTCAATCCTCAATCCTCAATCCTCAGACCTCAATCATAAATATTCAAACCTAAGTCCTCGTCCTCAATCCACAACCCTCAATCCTCAATCCTCAATCCTCAATCCTCAATAATCAATCCTCAATCCTCAATCCTCAATCCTCAATCCACAATCGTCAATCCTTAATCTTCTATCCTCAATACTCAATCATCAATCCTCAATCCTCAATCCTCAATCCTCAATCCTCAATCCTCAATATTCAATCCTCAATACTCAATATTCAATCCTCAATCCTCAATACTCAATCCCCAATCCTCATTCTTCAATCCTCATTCTTCAATCCTCATTCTTCAATCCTCAATACCCAATCCTCAATCCTCAATCCTCAGTTCGCAATCCTCAATCCTCAATCCTCAGACCTCAGGCATCAACACTCAACCCTCAGTCCTCGTTCTCAATCCATAACACTCAATCCTCTATCCTCAATCTTCGTTCATCAATATTCAACCTTCAATCCTCAATCCTCAATACTCAGTCCTCAATCCTCAATGTTCAATCCTCGACAGCCAATCCTCAATCTTCAATCCTCAATCCTCAATCCTCAATTCTCAATCCTCAATCCTCAATCCTCAGTCCTCTCTCCTCAAACCTCAATCCTGAATACTCAATCCTGAATCCTCAAGCTTCAGCACTCAGTCCTCAGCAATCAGATGTCAATCCTCAATCCTCAATAGAATATCATCAATTCACAGTTTTCAATACTCAATACTCAATCTGCAATCTTCAAATCTCCATCCACAAACATCAATTCTCATCATTCAACCCTCAACACTCAGTCCCCAATCCTCAATATTCCAGCCTCAATCCTCAATCCTCAATCCACAATCCTCAACATTCAATCCTCAATACTCAATCTTGAATCCTCAATCCTCAATCCTCAATCCTCAATTCGCAATCCTCAATAGTCAATCTTCAATCCTCAATACTCAATATTCAATCCTCAATCCTCAATCCTCAATCCTCAATCCACATTCTTCAATCCTCAATACCCAATCCTCAATCTTCAACCCTCAATCCTCAATCCTCAATTCTCAATCCTCAATCCTCAGTCCTCAGTCCTCAAACCTCAACCTTCAACCCTCAGCCCTCATCCTCAATCCTCAATCCTCAATCCTCAATTCTCAATCTTCAATCCTCAATACTCAATCTTCAATCCTCAATGCTCAGTCCTCAAATTTCAATTCTGAATCCTCAATCCGGAACCCTCAACCTTCAGCCCTCAGTCCTCAACAATCAGTTGTCAATCCTCAATCCTCAATAGAATATACTCAATTCACAGTTTTCAATACTCAATACTCAATCTGCAATATTCAAATCTCTATCCACAAACATCAATTCTCATCACTCAACCCTCAACACTCAGTCCTCAATGTTCAATCCTCAATCCTGAATACTCAATCTTCAATCCTCAATACTGAACCTTCAATCCTTAATCCTCCATCCTCAGTCCTCAATCCTCAATCCTCAATCTTTAATCCTCAATACTCAATCTTCAATCCTCAATCCTCAATCCTCAATCCTCAATCCTCAATCCTCAATCATCAATCGACAATCTTCAATCCTCAACCTTCAATCTTCAATCCTCAATCCTCTGTCCTCAATCCTCAATCCTCATTCTTCAATCCTCAATACCCAATCCTCAATCTTAAATCCTCAATCCTCAATTCGCAATCCTCAATCCTCAATCCTCAGGCCTCAAGTATCAATACTCAACCCTCAGTCCTCGTCCTCAATCCACGACCTTCAATCCTCAATCCTCAATCTTCATTCATCAATATTCAATCCTCAATCCTCAATCCTCAATCCTCAATCCTCAATCCTCAATACGCAATCCTCAATCTTCAATCCTCAATCATCAATCCTCAATTCTCAATCCTCAATCCTCAATCCTCAGACCTCAATCATAAATATTCAAACCTAAGTCCTCGTCCTCAATCCACAACCCTCAATCCTCAATCCTCAATCCTCAATCCTCAATAATCAATCCTCAATCCTCAATCCTCAATCCTCAATCCACAATCGTCAATCCTTAGTCTTCTATCCTCAATACTCAATCATCAATCCTCAATCCTCAATCCTCAATCCTCAATCCTCAATCCTCAGTATTCAATCCTCAATACTCAATATTCAATCCTCAATCCTCAATACTCAATCCCCAATCCTCATTCTTCAATCCTCATTCTTCAATCCTCATTCTTCAATCCTCAATACCCAATCCTCAATCCTCAATCCTCAGTTCGCAATCCTCAATCCTCAATCCTCAGACCTCAGGCATCAACACTCAACCCTCAGTCCTCGTTCTCAATCCATAACCCTCAATCCTCTATCCTCAATCTTCGTTCATCAATATTCAACCTTCAATCCTCAATCCTCAATACTCAGTCCTCAATCCTCAATGTTCAATCCTCGACAGCCAATCCTCAATCTTCAATCCTCAATCCTCAATCCTCAATTCTCAATCCTCAATCCTCAATCCTCAGTCCTCTCTCCTCAAACCTCAATCCTGAATACTCAATCCTGAATCCTCAAGCTTCAGCACTCAGTCCTCAGCAATCAGATGTCAATCCTCAATCCTCAATAGAATATCATCAATTCACAGTTTTCAATACTCAATACTCAATCTGCAATCTTCAAATCTCCATCCACAAACATCAATTCTCATCATTCAACCCTCAACACTCAGTCCCCAATCCTCAATATTCCAGCCTCAATCCTCAATCCTCAATCCACAATCCTCAACATTCAATCCTCAATACTCAATCTTGAATCCTCAATCCTCAATCCTCAATCCTCAATTCGCAATCCTCAATAGTCAATCTTCAATCCTCAATACTCAATATTCAATCCTCAATCCTCAATCCTCAATCCTCAAACCTCAATTCTGAATCCTCAATCCTGAATCCTCAATCTTCAGCCCTCAGTCCTCAACATTCAGTTGTCAATCCACAATCCTCAATAGAATATCCTCAATTCACAGTTTTCAATACCCAATACTCAACCTGCGATCTTCAAATCTCTATCCAGAAACATAAATTCTCATCACTCAACCCCCAACACTCAGTACTCAATGTTCAATCCTCATCCTCAGTTTTGAATCTTCAATGCTCAATACTGCATCTTCAATTCGCAGTCCTCAATCCCCAATCCTCAATCCTCAATCCTCAATCCTCAGTCTTCAATCCTCAATACTCAATCTTCAATCCTCAATCCGCAATCCTCAATCCTCATTCGTCAATACTCAATACCCAATCCTCAATCTTCAATCCTCAATCCTCAATTCTCAATTCTCAATCCTCAATCCTCAGACCTCAGACATCAATATTCAACACTCAGTCCTCGTCCTCAATCCACAACCCTCAATCCTCAACCCTCAATGTCTAATCACCAATATTCAATCTTCAATCCGCAATCCCCAACCGTCAATCCTCAATTCGCAATCCTCAATAGTCGATCTTCAATCCTCAATACTCAATATTCAATCCTTAATCCTCAATCCATAATCCTCAATCATCATTCTTCAATCCTCAATACCCTATCCTCAATCTTCAATCCTCAATCCTCAATCCTCAATACCCAATCCTCAATCTTCAATCCTCAATCCTCAATCCTCAATTCTCAATCCTCAATCCTCAATCCTCAGGCCTCAATCATAAATATTCAACCCTCAGTACTCGTCCTCAATCCACAACCCTCAATCCTCAATCCACAACCCTCAATCCTCAATCTTCAATCCTCAATCCTCAATCCTCAATCCTCAATACTCAATCTTCAATCCTCAATACTCAATCTTCAATCCTCAATCCTCAATCCCCAATCCCCAATCCTCAGTCCTCAATCCTCAATCCTCTGTCCTCAATCCTCACTCCTCGTTCTTCAATCCTCAATACCCAATCCTCAATCTTAAATCCTCAATCCTCAATTCGCAATCCTCAATCCTCAATCCTCAGGCCTCAAGTATCAATACTCGACCCTCAGTCCTCGTCCTCAATCCACGACCTTCAATCCTCAATCCTCAATCTTCATTCATCAATATTCAACCTTCAATCCTCAATCCTCAATCCTCAATCCTCAATCATCATTCTTCAATCCTCAATACCCGATCCTCAGTCTTCAATCCTCAATCCTCAATCCTCAATCCTCAATCCTCAATCCTCAATCCTCAATCCTCAGTCCTCAGACCTCAATCCTGAATCCTCAATCCTGAATCCTCAAGCTTCAGCCCTCAGTCCTCAACAATCAGTGGTCCATCCTCAATCCTCAATAGAATATCATGATTTCACAGTTTTCAATACTCAATACTCAACCTGCAATCTTCAAATCTCTATCCACAAACAACAATCCTCATCACTCAACCCTCAACACTCAGTCCCCAATCCTCAATATTCAAGCCTCAATCCTCAATACACAATCCGCAACCTTCAATCCTCAATACTCAATCTTCAATCCTCAATCCCCAACCCTCAATCCTCAATTCGCAATCCTCAATAGTCGATCTTCAATCCTCAATACTCAATATTCAATCCTCAATACTCAATCCTCAATCCTCAATCATCATTTTTCAATCCTCAATACCCTATCCTCAATCCTCAATCCTCAATCCTCAATCCTCAATACCCAATCCTCAATCTTCAATCCTCAATCCTCAATCCTCAATTCTCAATCCTCAGTCCTCAATCCTCAGACCTCAAACATAAATATTCAACCCTCAGTCCTCGTCCTCAATCCACAACCCGCAACCCTCAATCCTCAATCCTCAATCCTCAATCTTCAATCCTCAGTCCTGAATCCTCAATCCTCAATCCTCAATCCTCAATCCTCAATCCTGAATCCTCAATCTTCAATCCCCAATCCTCAATCCTCATTTCGCAATCCTCAATCCTCAATCCTCAGGCCTCAAGTATCGATACTCAACCCTCAGTCCTCGTCCTCAATCCACGACCTTCAATCCTCAATCCTCAATCTTCATTCATCAATATTCAATCTTCAATCCTCAATCCTCAATCCTCAATCCTCAATCCTCAATCCTCAATCCTCAATCCTCAATGTTCAATCCTCAATACCCGATCCTCAGTCTTCAATCCTCAATCCTCAATCCTCAATCCTCAATCCTCAATCCTCAAACCTCAATTCTGAATCCTCAATCCTGAATCCTCAATCTTCAGCCCTCAGTCCTCAACATTCAGTTGTCAATCCACAATCCTCAATAGAATATCCTCAATTCACAGTTTTCAATACCCAATACTCAATCTGCGATCTTCAAATCTCTATCCAGAAACATAAATTCTCATCACTCAACCCCCAACACTCAGTACTCAATGTTCAATCCTCATCCTCAGTTTTGAATCTTCAATGCTCAATACTGAATCTTCAATTCGCAGTCCTCAATCCCCAATCCTCAATCCTCAATCCTCAATCCTCAGTCTTCAATCCTCAATACTCAATCTTCAATTCTCAATTCTCAATCCTCAATCCTCAGACCTCAGACATCAATATTCAACACTCAGTCCTCGTCCTCAATCCACAACCCTCAATCCTCAACCCTCAATGTCTAATCACCAATATTCAATCTTCAATCCGCAATCCCCAACCGTCAATCCTCAATTCGCAATCCTCAATAGTCGATCTTCAATCCTCAATACTCAATATTCAATCCTTAATCCTCAATCCATAATCCTCAATCATCATTCTTCAATCCTCAATACCCTATCCTCAATCTTCAATCCTCAATCCTCAATCCTCAATACCCAATCCTCAATCTTCAATCCTCAATCCTCAATCCTCAATTCTCAATCCTCAATCCTCAATCCTCAGGCCTCAATCATAAATATTCAACCCTCAGTACTCGTCCTCAATCCACAACCCTCAATCCTCAATCCACAACCCTCAATCCTCAATCTTCAATCCTCAATCCTCAATCCTCAATCCTCAATCCTCAATCTTCAATCCTCAATACTCAATCTTCAATCCTCAATCCTCAATCCCCAATCCCCAATCCTCAGTCCTCAATCCTCAATCCTCTGTCCTCAATACTCACTCCTCGTTCTTCAATCCTCAATACCCAATCCTCAATCTTAAATCCTCAATCCTCAATTCGCAATCCTCAATCCTCAATCCTCAGGCCTCAAGTATCAATACTCGACCCTCAGTCCTCGTCCTCAATCCACGACCTTCAATCCTCAATCCTCAATCTTCATTCATCAATATTCAACCTTCAATCCTCAATCCTCAATCCTCAATCCTCAATCATCATTCTTCAATCCTCAATACCCGATCCTCAGTCTTCAATCCTCAATCCTCAATCCTCAATCCTCAATCCTCAATCCTCAATCCTCAATCCTCAGTCCTCAGACCTCAATCCTGAATCCTCAATCCTGAATCCTCAAGCTTCAGCCCTCAGTCCTCAACAATCAGTGGTCCATCCTCAATCCTCAATAGAATATCATGATTTCACAGTTTTCAATACTCAATACTCAACCTGCAATCTTCAAATCTCTATCCACAAACAACAATCCTCATCACTCAACCCTCAACACTCAGTCCCCAATCCTCAATATTCAAGCCTCAATCCTCAATACACAATCCGCAACCTTCAATCCTCAATACTCAATATTCAATCCTCAATCCCCAACCCTCAATCCTCAATTCGCAATCCTCAATAGTCGATCTTCAATCCTCAATACTCAATATTCAATCCTCAATACTCAATCCTCAATCCTCAATCATCATTTTTCAATCCTCAATACCCTATCCTCAATCCTCAATCCTCAATCCTCAATCCTCAATACCCAATCCTCAATCTTCAATCCTCAATCCTCAATCCTCAATTCTCAATCCTCAGTCCTCAATCCTCAGACCTCAAACATAAATATTCAACCCTCAGTCCTCGTCCTCAATCCACAACCCGCAACCCTCAATCCTCAATCCTCAATCCTCAATCTTCAATCCTCAGTCCTGAATCCTCAATCCTCAATCCTCAATCCTCAATCCTCAATCCTCAATCCTCAATCTTCAATCCCCAATCCTCAATCCTCATTTCGCAATCCTCAATCCTCAATCCTCAGGCCTCAAGTATCGATACTCAACCCTCAGTCCTCGTCCTCAATCCACGACCTTCAATCCTCAATCCTCAATCTTCATTCATCAATATTCAATCTTCAATCCTCAATCCTCAATCCTCAATCCTCAATCCTCAATCCTCAATCCTCAATCCTCAATGTTCAATCCTCAATACCCGATCCTCAGTCTTCAATCCTCAATCCTCAATCCTCAATCCTCAATCCTCAATCCTCAAACCTCAATTCTGAATCCTCAATCCTGAATCCTCAATCTTCAGCCCTCAGTCCTCAACATTCAGTTGTCAATCCACAATCCTCAATAGAATATCCTCAATTCACAGTTTTCAATACCCAATACTCAATCTGCGATCTTCAAATCTCTATCCAGAAACATAAATTCTCATCACTCAACCCCCAACACTCAGTACTCAATGTTCAATCCTCATCCTCAGTTTTGAATCTTCAATGCTCAATACTGAATCTTCAATTCGCAGTCCTCAATCCCCAATCCTCAATCCTCAATCCTCAATCCTCAGTCTTCAATCCTCAATACTCAATCTTCAATCCTCAATCCGCAATCCTCAATCCTCATTTGTCAATACTCAATACCCAATCCTCAATCTTCAATCGTCAATCCTCAATTCTCAATTCTCAATCCTCAATCCTCAGACCTCAGACATCAATATTCAACACTCAGTCCTCGTCCTCAATCCACAACCCTCAATCCTCAACCCTCAATGTTTAATCACCAATATTCAATCTTCAATCCTCAATCCTCAATCCTCAATCCTCAATCCTCAATCCTCAATCTTCAAACCTCAATCCTCAATCCTCAATCCTCAATCCTCAGTCCTCGATCCTCAAACTCCAATCTTCAATCCTCAGTCCCAAATCCTCAATTTTCAGTACGCACTCCTCAATCCTCAATCTTCAATCCTCAATACTCAGTCTTCAATCCTCAATCGTCAGTCCTCAATCCTCAATCCTCATTCTTCAATCCTCAATCCTCAATCCTCAATCCTCAATCCTCGATCCTCAATCTTCAATCCTCAATACTCAATCTTCAATCCTCCATCCTCAATCCTCAATATTCAGCACACAACCCTCATACATGAATCCTCAATACTCAACCATCAATCCTCAATTCTCAATACTCAATAGAATATACTGAATCCTCATGGTTGAATACTCATTCCAAAATATTCAATAATCAAACCTCAATCCTCAAACATCAATCCTCAACACTCAATCCTCAACACTCAGTCCTCTCTCTTCAATCCTCCATCCTCAATCCTCAATCCTCAATCCTCAATCGTCAATCTTCAATCCTCAATACTCAATCTTCAATCCTCAATCCTCTGTCCTCAATCCTCAATCCTCATTCTTCAATCCTCAATACCCAATCCTCAATCTTCAACCCTCAATCCTCAATCCACATTCTTCAATCCTCAATACCCAATCTTCAATCTTCAATCCTCAATCCTCTGTCCTCAATCCTCAATCCTCATTCTTCAATCCTCAATACCCAATCCTCAATCTTAAATCCTCAATCCTCAATTCGCAATCCTCAATCCAAAATCCTCAGGCCTCAAGTATCAATACTCAACCCTCAGTCCTCGTCCTCAATCCACGACCTTCAATCCCCAATCCTCAATCTTCATTCATCAATATTCAATCCTCAATCCTCAATCCTCAATCCTCAATGCTCAATCCTCAACAGCCAATCCTCAATCCTCAATCCTCAATCCTCAATCGACAATCCTCAATCCTCAATCTTCAATCTTCAATCCTCAATCCTCTGTCCTCAATCCTCAATCCTCATTCTTCAATCCTCAATACCCAATCCTCAATCTTAAATCCTCAATCCTCAATTCGCAATCCTCAATCCCCAACCCTCAATCCTCAATTCGCAATCCTCAATAGTCGATCTTCAATCCTCAATACTCAATACTCAATCCTCAATCCTCAATCCATAATCCTCAATCATCATTCTTCAATCCTCAATACCCTATCCTCAATCTTCAATCCTCAATCCTCAATCCTCAATACCGAATCCTCAATCTTCAATCCTCAATCCTCAATCCTCAATTCTCAATCCTCAATCCTCAATCCTCAGACCTCAATCATAAATATTCAAACCTAAGTCCTCGTCCTCAATCCACAACCCTCAATCCTCAATCCTCAATCCTCAATCCTCAATAATCAATCCTCAATCCTCAATCCTCAATCCTCAATCCACAATCGTCAATCCTTAATCTTCTATCCTCAATACTCAATCATCAATCCTCAATCCTCAATCCTCAATCCTCAATCCTCAATCCTCAATATTCAATCCTCAATACTCAATATTCAATCCTCAATCCTCAATACTCAATCCCCAATCCTCATTCTTCAATCCTCATTCTTCAATCCTCATTCTTCAATCCTCAATACCCAATCCTCAATCCTCAATCCTCAGTTCGCAATCCTCAATCCTCAATCCTCAGACCTCAGGCATCAACACTCAACCCTCAGTCCTCGTTCTCAATCCATAACACTCAATCCTCTATCCTCAATCTTCGTTCATCAATATTCAACCTTCAATCCTCAATCCTCAATACTCAGTCCTCAATCCTCAATGTTCAATCCTCGACAGCCAATCCTCAATCTTCAATCCTCAATCCTCAATCCTCAATTCTCAATCCTCAATCCTCAATCCTCAGTCCTCTCTCCTCAAACCTCAATCCTGAATACTCAATCCTGAATCCTCAAGCTTCAGCACTCAGTCCTCAGCAATCAGATGTCAATCCTCAATCCTCAATAGAATATCATCAATTCACAGTTTTCAATACTCAATACTCAATCTGCAATCTTCAAATCTCCATCCACAAACATCAATTCTCATCATTCAACCCTCAACACTCAGTCCCCAATCCTCAATATTCCAGCCTCAATCCTCAATCCGCAATCCACAATCCTCAACATTCAATCCTCAATACTCAATCTTGAATCCTCAATCCTCAATCCTCAATCCTCAATTCGCAATCCTCAATAGTCAATCTTCAATCCTCAATACTCAATATTCAATCCTCAATCCTCAATCCTCAATCCTCAATCCACATTCTTCAATCCTCAATACCCAATCCTCAATCTTCAACCCTCAATCCTCAATCCTCAATTCTCAATCCTCAATCCTCAGTCCTCAGTCCTCAAACCTCAACCTTCAACCCTCAGCCCTCATCCTCAATCCTCAATCCTCAATCCTCAATTCTCAATCTTCAATCCTCAATACTCAATCTTCAATCCTCAATGCTCAGTCCTCAAATTTCAATTCTGAATCCTCAATCCGGAACCCTCAACCTTCAGCCCTCAGTCCTCAACAATCAGTTGTCAATCCTCAATCCTCAATAGAATATACTCAATTCACAGTTTTCAATACTCAATACTCAATCTGCAATATTCAAATCTCTATCCACAAACATCAATTCTCATCACTCAACCCTCAACACTCAGTCCTCAATGTTCAATCCTCAATCCTGAATACTCAATCTTCAATCCTCAATACTGAACCTTCAATCCTTAATCCTCCATCCTCAGTCCTCAATCCTCAATCCTCAATCTTTAATCCTCAATACTCAATCTTCAATCCTCAATCCTCAATCCTCAATCCTCAATCCTCAATCCTCAATCCTCAATCGACAATCTTCAATCCTCAACCTTCAATCTTCAATCCTCAATCCTCTGTCCTCAATCCTCAATCCTCATTCTTCAATCCTCAATACCCAATCCTCAATCTTAAATCCTCAATCCTCAATTCGCAATCCTCAATCCTCAATCCTCAGGCCTCAAGTATCAATACTCAACCCTCAGTCCTCGTCCTCAATCCACGACATTCAATCCTCAATCCTCAATCTTCATTCATCAATATTCAATCCTCAATCCTCAATCCTCAATCCTCAATCCTCAATCCTCAATACGCAATCCTCAATCTTCAATCCTCAATCCTCAATCCTCAATTCTCAATCCTCAATCCTCAATCCTCAGACCTCAATCATAAATACTCAAACCTAAGTCCTCGTCCTCAATCCACAACCCTCAATCCTCAATCCTCAATCCTCAATCCTCAATAATCAATCCTCAATCCTCAATCCTCAATCCTCAATCCACAATCGTCAATCCTTAATCTTCTATCCTCAATACTCAATCATCAATCCTCAATCCTCAATCCTCAATCCTCAATCCTCAATCCTCAATATTCAATCCTCAATACTCAATATTCAATCCTCAATCCTCAATACTCAATCCCCAATACTCATTCTTCAATCCTCATTCTTCAATCCTCATTCTTCAATCCTCAATACCCAATCCTCAATCCTCAATCCTCAGTTCGCAATCCTCAATCCTCAATCCTCAGACCTCAGGCATCAACACTCAACCCTCAGTCCTCGTTCTCAATCCATAACCCTCAATCCTCTATCCTCAATCTTCGTTCATCAATATTCAACCTTCAATCCTCAATCCTCAATACTCAGTCCTCAATCCTCAATGTTCAATCCTCGACAGCCAATCCTCAATCTTCAATCCTCAATCCTCAATCCTCAATTCTCAATCCTCAATCCTCAATCCTCAGTCCTCTCTCCTCAAACCTCAATCCTGAATACTCAATCCTGAATCCTCAAGCTTCAGCACTCAGTCCTCAGCAATCAGATGTCAATCCTCAATCCTCAATAGAATATCATCAATTCACAGTTTTCAATACTCAATACTCAATCTGCAATCTTCAAATCTCCATCCACAAACATCAATTCTCATCATTCAACCCTCAACACTCAGTCCCCAATCCTCAATATTCCAGCCTCAATCCTCAATCCTCAATCCACAATCCTCAACATTCAATCCTCAATACTCAATCTTGAATCCTCAATCCTCAATCCTCAATCCTCAATTCGCAATCCTCAATAGTCAATCTTCAATCCTCAATACTCAATATTCAATCCTCAATCCTCAATCCTCAATCCTCAAACCTCAATTCTGAATCCTCAATCCTGAATCCTCAATCTTCAGCCCTCAGTCCTCAACATTCAGTTGTCAATCCACAATCCTCAATAGAATATCCTCAATTCACAGTTTTCAATACCCAATACTCAACCTGCGATCTTCAAATCTCTATCCAGAAACATAAATTCTCATCACTCAACCCCCAACACTCAGTACTCAATGTTCAATCCTCATCCTCAGTTTTGAATCTTCAATGCTCAATACTGAATCTTCAATTCGCAGTCCTCAATCCCCAATCCTCAATCCACAATCCTCAATCCTCAGTCTTCAATCCTCAATACTCAATCTTCAATCCTCAATCCGCAATCCTCAATCCTCATTCGTCAATGCTCAATACCCAATCCTCAATCTTCAATCCTCAATCCTCAATTCTCAATTCTCAATCCTCAATCCTCAGACCTCAGACATCAATATTCAACACTCAGTCCTCGTCCTCAATCCACAACCCTCAATCCTCAACCCTCAATGTCTAATCACCAATATTCAATCTTCAATCCGCAATCCCCAACCGTCAATCCTCAATTCGCAATCCTCAATAGTCGATCTTCAATCCTCAATACTCAATATTCAATCCTTAATCCTCAATCCATAATCCTCAATCATCATTCTTCAATCCTCAATACCCTATCCTCAATCTTCAATCCTCAATCCTCAATCCTCAATACCCAATCCTCAATCTTCAATCCTCAATCCTCAATCCTCAATTCTCAATCCTCAATCCTCAATCCTCAGGCCTCAATCATAAATATTCAACCCTCAGTACTCGTCCTCAATCCACAACCCTCAATCCTCAATCCACAACCCTCAATCCTCAATCTTCAATCCTCAATCCTCAATCCTCAATCCTCAATCCTCAATCTTCAATCCTCAATACTCAATCTTCAATCCTCAATCCTCAATCCCCAATCCCCAATCCTCAGTCCTCAATCCTCAATCCTCTGTCCTCAATCCTCACTCCTCGTTCTTCAATCCTCAATACCCAATCCTCAATCTTAAATCCTCAATCCTCAATTCGCAATCCTCAATCCTCAATCCTCAGGCCTCAAGTATCAATACTCGACCCTCAGTCCTCGTCCTCAATCCACGACCTTCAATCCTCAATCCTCAATCTTCATTCATCAATATTCAACCTTCAATCCTCAATCCTCAATCCTCAATCCTCAATCATCATTCTTCAATCCTCAATACCCGATCCTCAGTCTTCAATCCTCAATCCTCAATCCTCAATCCTCAATCCTCAATCCTCAATCCTCAATCCTCAGTCCTCAGACCTCAATCCTGAATCCTCAATCCTGAATCCTCAAGCTTCAGCCCTCAGTCCTCAACAATCAGTGGTCCATCCTCAATCCTCAATAGAATATCATGATTTCACAGTTTTCAATACTCAATACTCAACCTGCAATCTTCAAATCTCTATCCACAAACAACAATCCTCATCACTCAACCCTCAACACTCAGTCCCCAATCCTCAATATTCAAGCCTCAATCCTCAATACACAATCCGCAACCTTCAATCCTCAATACTCAATCTTCAATCCTCAATCCCCAACCCTCAATCCTCAATTCGCAATCCTCAATAGTCGATCTTCAATCCTCAATACTCAATATTCAATCCTCAATACTCAATCCTCAATCCTCAATCATCATTTTTCAATCCTCAATACCCTATCCTCAATCCTCAATCCTCAATCCTCAATCCTCAATACCCAATCCTCAATCTTCAATCCTCAATCCTCAATCCTCAATTCTCAATCCTCAGTCCTCAATCCTCAGACCTCAAACATAAATATTCAACCCTCAGTCCTCGTCCTCAATCCACAACCCGCAACCCTCAATCCTCAATCCTCAATCCTCAATCTTCAATCCTCAGTCCTGAATCCTCAATCCTCAATCCTCAATCCTCAATCCTCAATCCTCAATCCTCAATCTTCAATCCCCAATCCTCAATCCTCATTTCGCAATCCTCAATCCTCAATCCTCAGGCCTCAAGTATCGATACTCAACCCTCAGTCCTCGTCCTCAATCCACGACCTTCAATCCTCAATCCTCAATCTTCATTCATCAATATTCAATCTTCAATCCTCAATCCTCAATCCTCAATCCTCAATCCTCAATCCTCAATCCTCAATGTTCAATCCTCAATACCCGATCCTCAGTCTTCAATCCTCAATCCTCAATCCTCAATCCTCAATCCTCAATCCTCAATCCTCAGTCCTCAAACCTCAATCCTGAATCGTCAATCCTGAATCCTCAACCTTCAGCCCTCAGTCCTCAACAATCAGTGGTCCATCCTCAATCCTCAATAGAATATCATGATTTCACAGTTTTCAATACTCAATACTCAACCTGCAATCTTCAAATCTCTATACACAAACATCAATTCTCATCACTCAACCCTCAGCACTCAGTCCCCATTCCTCAATCTTCAATCCTCAATCCTCAATCCTCAATCCTCAATCCTCAATCTTCAATCCTCAATACTCAATCTTCAATCCTCGATCCTCAATCCTCAATCCTCAATCCTCAATCCTCAATCCTCAATCCTCTGTCCTCAATCCTCAATCCTCATTCTTCAATCCTCAATACCCAATCCTCAATCTTAAATCCTCAATCCTCAATTCGCAATCCTCAATCCTCAATCCTCAGGCCTCAAGTATCAATACTCGACCCTCAGTCCTCGTCCTCAATCCACGACCTTCAATCCTCAATCCTCAATCTTCATTCATCAATATTCAACCTTCAATCCTCAATCCTCAATCCTCAATCCTCAATCCTCAATCCTCAATGTTCAATCCTCAATACCCGATCCTCAGTCTTCATTCCTCAATCCTCAATCCTCAATCCTCAATCCTCAATCCTCAACCCTCAGTCCTCAAACCTCAATCCTGAATCCTCAATCCTGAATCCTCAATCTTCAGCTCTCAGTCCTCAACAATCAGTGGTCAATCCTCTATCCTCAATAGAATGTCATGAATTCACAGTTTTCAATACTCAATACTCAACCTGCAATCTTCAGATCTCTATCCACAAACATCAATTCTCATCACTCAACCCTCAACACTCAGTCCCCAATCCTCAATATTCAAGCCCCAATCCTCAATATTCAAGCCTCAACCCTCAATCCTCAATCAACAATACTCAACCTTCAATCCTCAATACTCAATCTTCAATCCTCAATCCTCAATCCTCAATCCTGAATTCGCAATCCTCAATAGTCAATCTTCAATCCTCAATACTCAATATTCAATCCTCAATCCTCAATCCTCTTTCTTCGATCCTCAATAACCAATCCTCATTCTTCAATCCTCAATCCTCAATCCTCAATACCCAATCCTCAATCTTCAATCCTCAATCCTCAATCCTCAATTCTCAATCCTCAATCCTCAATCCTCAGACCTCAATCATAAATATTCAACCCTAAGTCCTCGTCCTCAATCCACAACCCTCAATCCTCAATCCTCAGTCCTCAATCCTCAATAATCAATCCTCAATCCTCAATCCTCAATCCTCAATCCACAATCGTCAATCCTTAATCTTCAATCCTCAATACTCAATCATCAATCCTCAATCCTCAATCCTCAATCCTCAATCCTCAATCCTCAATATTCAATCCTCAATACTCAATATTCAATCCTCAATCCTCAATACTCAATCCCCAATCCTCATTCTTCAATCCTCATTCTTCAATCCTCATTCTTCAATCCTCAATACCCAATCCTCAATCCTCAATCCTCAGTTCGCAATCCTCAATCCTCAATCCTCAGACCCCAGGCATCAACACTCAACCCTCAGTCCTCGTTCTCAATCCATAACCCTCAATCCTCTATCCTCAATCTTCGTTCATCAATATTCAACCTTCAATCCTCAATCCTCAATACTCAGTCCTCAATCCTCAATGTTCAATCCTGGACAGCCAATCCTCAATCTTCAATCCTCAATCCTCAATGCTCAGTTCTCAATCCTCAATCCTCAATCCTCAGTCCTCTCTCCTCAAACCTCAATCCTGAATACTCAATCCTGAATCCTCAAGCTTCAGCACTCAGTCCTCAGCAATCAGATGTCAATCCTCAATCCTCAATAGAATATCATCAATTCACAGTTTTCAATACTCAATACTCAATCTGCAATCTTCAAATCTCCATCCACAAACATCAATTCTCATCATTCAACCCTCAACACTCAGTCCCCAATCCTCAATATTCCAGCCTCAATCCTCAATCCTCAATCCACAATCCTCAACATTCAATCCTCAATACTCAATCTTGAATCCTCAATCCTCAATCCTCAATCCTCAATTCGCAATCCTCAATAGTCAATCTTCAATCCTCAATACTCAATATTCAATCCTCAATCCTCAATCCTCAATCCTCAAACCTCAATTCTGAATCCTCAATCCTGAATCCTCAATCTTCAGCCCTCAGTCCTCAACATTCAGTTGTCAATCCACAATCCTCAATAGAATATCCTCAATTCACAGTTTTCAATACCCAATACTCAACCTGCGATCTTCAAATCTCTATCCAGAAACATAAATTCTCATCACTCAACCCCCAACACTCAGTACTCAATGTTCAATCCTCATCCTCAGTTTTGAATCTTCAATGCTCAATACTGAATCTTCAATTCGCAGTCCTCAATCCCCAATCCTCAATCCTCAATCCTCAATCCTCAGTCTTCAATCCTCAATACTCAATCTTCAATCCTCAATCCGCAATCCTCAATCCTCATTCGTCAATACTCAATACCCAATCCTCAATCTTCAATCCTCAATCCTCAATTCTCAATTCTCAATCCTCAATCCTCAGACCTCAGACATCAATATTCAACACTCAGTCCTCGTCCTCAATCCACAACCCTCAATCCTCAACCCTCAATGTCTAATCACCAATATTCAATCTTCAATCCGCAATCCCCAACCGTCAATCCTCAATTCGCAATCCTCAATAGTCGATCTTCAATCCTCAATACTCAATATTCAATCCTTAATCCTCAATCCATAATCCTCAATCATCATTCTTCAATCCTCAATACCCTATCCTCAATCTTCAATCCTCAATCCTCAATCCTCAATACCCAATCCTCAATCTTCAATCCTCAATCCTCAATCCTCAATTCTCAATCCTCAATCCTCAATCCTCAGGCCTCAATCATAAATATTCAACCCTCAGTACTCGTCCTCAATCCACAACCCTCAATCCTCAATCCACAACCCTCAATCCTCAATCTTCAATCCTCAATCCTCAATTCTCAATCCTCAATCCTCAGTCCTCAGTCCTCAAACCTCAATCTTCAACCCTCAGCCCTCATCCTCAATCCTCAATCCTCAATCCTCAATTCTCAATCTTCAATCCTCAATACTCAATCTTCAATCCTCAATGCTCAGTCCTCAAATTTCAATTCTGAATCCTCAATCCGGAACCCTCAACCTTCAGCCCTCAGTCCTCAACAATCAGTTGTCAATCCTCAATCCTCAATAGAAAATACTCAATTCACAGTTTTCAATACTCAATACTCAATCTGCAATCTTCAAATCTCTATCCACAAACATCAATTCTCATCACTCAACCCTCAACACTCAGTCCTCAATGTTCAATCCTCAATCCTGAATACTCAATCTTCAATCCTCAATACTGAACCTTCAATCCTTAATCCTCCATCCTCAGTCCTCAATCCTCAATCCTCAATCTTTAATCCTCAATACTCAATCTTCAATCCTCAATCCTCAATCCTCAATCCTCAATCCTCAATCCTCAATCCTCAATCGACAATCTTCAATCCTCAATCTTCAATCTTCAATCCTCAATCCTCTGTCCTCAATCCTCAATCCTCATTCCTCAATCCTCAATACCCAATCCTCAATCTTAAATCCTCAATCCTCAATTCGCAATCCTCAATCCTCAATCCTCAGGCCTCAAGTATCAATACTCAACCCTCAGTCCTCGTCCTCAATCCACGACCTTCAATCCTCAATCCTCAATCTTCATTCATCAATATTCAATCCTCAATCCTCAATCCTCAATCCTCAATGCTCAATCCTCAACAGCCAATCCTCAATCTTCAATCCTCAATCCTCAATCCTCAATTCTCAATTCTCAATCCTCAGTCCTCAGTCCTCAAACCTCAATCCTCAACCCTCAGACCTCATCCTCAATACTTAATCGACAATCCTCAATCCTCAATCTTCTATCCTCAATACTCAATCCTCAATCCTGAATCCTCAGACTTCAAACATCAATACTCAACCCTCAGTCCTCGTCCTCAATCCAAAACCCTCAATCCGCAATCCTCAATATTCAGTCATTAATATTCAACCTTCAATCCTCTATCCTCAATCCTCTATCCTCAACACTCAATCCTCAATGTTCAATCCTCAATACCCAATCCTCAGTCTTCAATCCTCAATCCTCAATCCTCAATCCTCAATCCTCAATCCTCAGTCCTCAAACCTCAATCCTGAATCCTCAACACTGAATCCTCAATCTTCAGCCCTAAGTCCGCAACAATCAGTTGTCAATCCTCAATCCTCAATAGAATATCCTCAATTCACAGTTTTCAATACTCAATACTCAATCTGCAATCTTCAGACCTCTATCCACAAGCATCAATTCTCATCACTCAACCCTCAATACTCAGTCCCCAATCCTCAATCTTCAATCCTCAATCATCAATCCTCAATCTTAATCTTCAATCCTCGGTACTCAATCTTCAATCCTCAATCCTCAAACCTCAATCCTAAATCCTCAATCTTCAATCCTCAATACTCAATGTTCAATTCTCAATCCTCAATCCTCAATCCTCAATCCTCAATCCTCAATCGTCAATATTCAATCCTCAATACTCAATCTTCAATCCTCAACCCTCAATACTCAGTACTCAATCCTCATTCTTCAATCCTCAATACCCAATCCTCAATCTTCAATCCTCAATCCTCAATTCTCAATCCTCAACCCTCAATCCTCAGTCGTCAGGCTTCAATGCTCAATACTTAATCTTCAATCCTCAATCCTCAATCCTCAATCCTCAATCCTCATTCTTCAATCCTCAATACCCAATCCTCAATCTTCAATCCTCAATCCTCAATTCTCAATCCTCAACCCTCAATCCTCAGACCTCAAACATCAATACTCAACCCTCAGTCCTCGTCCTCAATCCACAACCATCAATCCTCAATCCTCAATATTCAATCATCAATATTCAATCTTCAGTCCTCAATCCTCAATCCTCAATCCTCAATCCTCAATGTTCAATCCGCAATACCCAATCCTCAATCTTCTATCCGCAATCCTCAATCCTCAATGCTCAATCCTCAATCCTCAATCCTCAATATTCAATCCTCAGTACTCAATCTTCAATCCTCAATCCTCAATCCTCAATCCTCAATCCTCATTCTTCAATCCTCAACACCCAATCCTCAATCTTCAATCCTCAATCGTCAATCCTCAATTCTCAATCCTCAATCCTCAATCCTCAGACCTCAAACATGAATACTCAACCCTCAGTCCTCGTCCTCAATCCACAACACTCAATCCTCGATCCTCAATCTTCAATCATCAATATTCAATCTTCAATCCTCAATCCTCAATCCTCAATACTCAATCTTCAATCCTCAATGTTCTATCCTCAATACGCAATCCTCAATCCTCAATCTTAATCTTCAATCCTCAGTACTCAATCTTCAATCCTCAATCCACAATCCTCAATCCTCAATCCTCAATCTTCAATACCCAATACTCAATCTTCAATCCTCAATCCTCAATCCTCAATCCTCAATCCTCAATCCTCAATCCTCAATCGTCAATCTTCAATCCTCAATACTCAACCTTCAATCCTCAATCCTCAACACTCAATACTCAATCCTAATTCTTTAATCCTCAATACCTAATCCTCAATCTTCAATCCTCAATCCTCAATGCTCAATCCTCAATCCTCAATACTCAATCCTCAATCCTCAATGTTCTATCCTCAATACGCAATCCTCAATCTTGAATCCTCAATCCTCAATCCTCAATCCTCAATCCTCAATCCTCAATCGTCAATCTTAATCTTCAATCCTCAGTACTCAATCTCCAATCCTCAATCCTCAATCCTCAATCCTCAATCCTCAATCCTCAATCTTCAATCCTCGATACTCAATCTTGAATCCTCAATCCTCAATCCTCAATCCTCAATCCTCAATCCTCAATCTTAATCTTCAATCCTGAGTACTCAATCTTCAATCCTCAATCCTCAATCCTCAATCCTCAATCCTCAATCCTCAATCTTCAATCCCCAATACTCAATCTTCAATCCTCAATCCTCAATCCTCAATCCTCAATCCTCAATCCTCAATCCTCAATCCTCAATCGTCAATCTTCCATCCTCAATACTCAATCTTCAATCCTCAATCCTCAATACTCAAAACTCAATCCTCATTCTTCAATCCTCAATACCCAATCCTCAATCTTCAATCCTCAATCCTCAATCCTCAATCCTCAATCCTCAATCTTCAATCCTCAATCGACAGTCTTCAATCCACAATCCTCAATCTTCAATCCTCAATACTCAATCTTCAATCCTCAATGCTCAATCCTCAATCCTCAATCCTCAATCCTCAATCCTCAACCGTCAACCTTCAATCCTCAATACTCAATCTTCAATCCTCAATCCTCAACCCTCAATCCTCAATCCTCATTCTTCAATCCTCAATACCCAATCCTCAATCTTCAATCCTCAATCCTGAATCCTCAATCATCAATCCTCAATCCTCAATCCTCAATCCTCAGACCTCAACCATCAATACTCAACCCTCAGTCCTCGTACTCAATCCACAACCCTCAATCCTCGATCCTCAACCTTCAATCATCAATATTCAATATTCAACCCTCAATCCTCAATCCTCAATACTCAATACTCAATCCTCAATCCTCAATCTTCAATCCCCAATACTCAATCTTCAATCCTCAATCCTCAATCCTCAATCCTCAATCCTCAATCCTCAATCCTCAATCCTCAATCCTCAATCCTCAATCCTCAATATTCAATCCTCTATACTCAACCTTCAATCCTCAATCCTCAATCCTCAATCCTCAATTCTCATTCTTCAATCCTCAACACACAATCCTCAATCTTCAATCCTCAATCCTCAATCCTCAATTCTCAATCCTCAATCCTCAGTCCTCAGACCTCAAACATCAATACTCAACCCTCAGTCCTCGTCCTCAATCCACAACCCTCAATCCTCGATCCTCAATCTTCAATCATCAATATTCAATCTTCAATCCTCAATCCTCAATCCTCAATACTCAATCCTCAATCCTCAATGTTCTATCCTCAATACGCAATCCTCAATCTTGAATCCTCAATCCTCAATCCTCAATCCTCAATCCTCAATCCTCAATCGTCAATCTTAATCTTCAATCCTCAGTACTCAATCTCCAACCCTCAATCCTCAATCCTCAATCCTCAATCCTCAATCTTCAATCCTCAATACTCAATCTTGAATCCTCAATCCTCAATCCTCAATCCTCAATCCTCAATCCTCAATCCTCAATCTTAATCTTCCATCCTCAGTACTCAATCTTCAATCCTCAATCCTCAATCCTCAATCCTCAATCCTCAATCCTCAATCTTCAATCCCCAATACTCAATCTTCAATCCTCAATCCTCAATCCTCAATCCTCAATCCTCAATCCTCAATCCTCAATCCTCAATCGTCAATCTTCAATCCTCAATACTCAATCTTCAATCCTCAATCCTCAATACTCAATACTCAATCCTCATTCTTCAATCATCAATACCCAATCCTCAATCATCAATCCTCAATACTCAATCTTCAATCCTCAATCCTCAACCCTCAATCCTCAATCCTCATCCTTCAACCCTCAATACCCAATCCTCAATCTTCAATCCTCAATCCTGAATCCTCAATCATCAATCCTCAATCCTCAATCCTCAATCCTCAGACCTCAACCATCAATACTCAACCCTCAGTCCTCGTACTCAATCCACAACCCTCAATCCTCGATCCTCAACCTTCAATCATCAATATTCAATATTCAACCCTCAATCCTCAATCCTCAATACTCAATACTCAATCCTCAATGTTCTATCCTCAATACGCAATCCTCAATCTTCAATCCTGAATCCTCAATCCTCAATCCTCAACCCTCAATCCTCAATCCTCAATCTTAATCTTCAATCCTCAGTACTCAATCTTCAATCCTCAATCCTGAATACTCAATCCTCAATCCTCAATCTTCAATCCTCAATACTCAATCTTCAATCTACAATCCTCAATCCTCAATCCTCAAACCTCAATCCTCAATCTTAATCTTCAATCCTCATTACTCAATCTTCAATCCTCAATCCTCAATCCTCAATCCTCAATCCTCAATCTTCAATCCCCAATACTCAATCTTCAATCCTCAATCCTCAATCCTCAATCCTCAATCCTCAATCGCCAATCTTCAATCCTCAATACTCAATCTTCAATCCTCAATCCTCAATAGTCAATACTCAGTACTCATTCTTCAATCCTCAATACCGAATCCTCAATCTTCAATGATCAATCCTCAATCCTCAATCGTCAATCTTCAATCCTCAATACACAATCTTCAATCCTTAATCCTCAATCCTCAATCCTCAATACTCATTCTTCAATCCACAATACCCAATCCTCAATCTTCAATCCTCCATCCTCAATCCTCAATCCTCAATCCTCAAACCCCAATCTTCAATCCTCAGTCCCAAATCCTCAATCTTAAATACTCACTCCTCAATCCTCAACCTTCAATCCTCAATACTCAGTCTTCAATCCTCAATCCTCAATCCTCAATCCTCAATCCTCATTCTTCAATCCTCAATCCTCAATCCTCAATCCTCAGTCCTCGATCCTCAATCTTCAATCCTCAATCCTCAATCTTCAATCCTCAATACTCAATCTTGAATCCTCAATCCTCAATCCTCAATCCTCAACCTTCAATCCTCAATACTCAGTCTTCAATCCTCAATCCTCAATCCTCAATCCTCAATTCTCAATTCTCATTCCTCTGTCCTTAGTCCTCAAACCTCAATCCTCAACCCTCAGCCCTCATCCTCAATCCTCAATCCTCAATCCTCAACCCTCTATCTTCAATCCTCAATACTCAATCTTCAATCCTCAATCCTCAGTCCTCAAACCTCAATTCTGAATCCTCAATCCTGAATCCTCAATCTTCAGCCCTCAGTCCTCAACATTCAGTTGTCAATCCACAATCCTCAATAGAATATCCTCAATTCACAGTTTTCAATACCCAATACTCAATCTGCGATCTTCAAATCTCTATCCAGAAACATAAATTCTCATCACTCAACCCCCAACACTCAGTACTCAATGTTCAATCCTCATCCTCAGTTTTGAATCTTCAATGCTCAATACTGAATCTTCAATTCGCAGTCCTCAATCCCCAATCCTCAATCCTCAATCCTCAATCCTCAGTCTTCAATCCTCAATACTCAATCTTCAATCCTCAATCCGCAATCCTCAATCCTCATTCGTCAATACTCAATACCCAATCCTCAATCTTCAATCCTCAATCCTCAATTCTCAATTCTCAATCCTCAATCCTCAGACCTCAGACATCAATATTCAACACTCAGTCCTCGTCCTCAATCCACAACCCTCAATCCTCAACCCTCAATGTTTAATCACCAATATTCAATCTTCAATCCTCAATCCTCAATCCTCAATCCTCAATCCTCAATCCTCAATCTTCAATCCTCAATCCTCAATCCTCAATCCTCAATCCTCAGTCCTCGATCCTCAAACTCCAATCTTCAATCCTCAGTCCCAAATCCTCAATTTTCAGTACGCACTCCTCAATCCTCAATCTTCAATCCTCAATACTCAGTCTTCAATCCTCAATCGTCAATCCTCAATCCTCAATCCTCATTCTTCAATCCTCAATCCTCAATCCTCAATCCTCAATCCTCGATCCTCAATCTTCAATCCTCAATACTCAATCTTCAATCCTCCATCCTCAATCCTCAATATTCAGCACACAACCCTCATACATGAATCCTCAATACTCAACCATCAATCCTCAATTCTCAATACTCAATAGAATATACTGAATCCTCATGGTTGAATACTCATTCCAAAATATTCAATAATCAAACCTCAATCCTCAAACATCAATCCTCAACACTCAATCCTCAACACTCAGTCCTCTCTCTTCAATCCTCCATCCTCAATCCTCAATCCTCAATCCTCAATCGTCAATCTTCAATCCTCAATACTCAATCTTCAATCCTCAATCCTCTGTCCTCAATCCTCAATCCTCATTCTTCAATCCTCAATACCCAATCCTCAATCTTCAACCCTCAATCCTCAATCCTCAATTCTCAATCCTCAATTCTCAGTCCTCAGTCCTCAAACCTCAATCCTCAACCCTCAGCCCTCATCCTCAATCCTCAATCCTCAATCCTCAATCCTCAATTCTCAATCTTCAATCCTCAATACTCAATCTTCAATCCTCAATGCACAGTCCTCTAATTTCAATTCTGAATCCTCAATCCGGAACCCTCAATCTTCAGTCCTCAGTCCTCAACAATCAGTTGTCAATCCTCAATCCTCAATAGAATATACTCATTTCACAGTTTTCAATACTCAATACTCAATCTGCAATCTTCAAATCTCTATCCACAAACATCAATTCTCATCACTCAACCCTCAACACTCAGTCCTCAATGTTCAATCCTCAATCCTGAATACTCAATCTTCAATCCTCAATACTGAAACTTCAATCCTCAATCCTCCATCCTCAGTCCTCAATCCTCAATCCTCAATCTTAATCTTCAATCCTCAGTACTCAATCTTCAATCCTCAATCCTCAATCCTCAATCCTCAATCCTCAATCTTCAATCCTCAATACTCAATCTTCAATCCGCAATCCTCAATCCTCAATCCTCAATCCTCAATCCTCAATCCTCAATCTTAATCTTCAATCCTCAATCATCAATCCTCAATCCACAATCCTTAATCCTCAATACTCAATCTTCAATCCTCAATCCTCAATCCTCAATCCTCGATCCTCAATCCTCAATCCACATTCTTCAATCCTCAATACCCAATCCTCAATATTCAATCCTCAATCCTCAATCCTCAATCCACAATCCTCAATCTTCAACCCTCAATCCTCAATCCTCAATTCTCAATCCTCAATCCTCAGTCCTCAGTCCTCAAACCTCAATCCTCAACCCTCAGCCCTCATCCGCAATTCTCAATCCTCAATCCTCAATTCTCAATCTTCAATCCTCAATACTCAATCTTCAATCCTCAGTGCTCAGTCCTCAAATTTCAATTCTGAATCCTCAATCCGGAACCCTCAACCTTCAGCCCTCAGTCCTCGACAATCAGTTGTCAATCCTCAATCCTCAATAGAATATACTCAATTCACAGTTTTCAATACTCAATACTCAATCTGCAATCTTCAAATCTCTATCCACAAACATCAATTCTCATCACTCAACCCTCAACACTCAGTCCTCAATGTTCAATCCTCAATCCTGAATACTCAATCTTCAATCCTCAATACTGAACCTTCAATCCTTAATCCCCCATCCTCAGTCCTCAATCCTCAATCTTTAATCCTCAATACTCAATCTTCAATCCTGAATCCTCAATCCTCAATCCTCAATCCTCAATCCTCAATCCTCAATCGACAATCTTCAATCCTCAATCTTCAATCTTCAATCCCCAATCCTCTGTCCTCAATCCTCAATCCTCATTCTTCAATCCTCAATACCCAATCCTCAATCTTAAATCCTCAATCCTCAATTCGCAATCCTCAATCCACAATCCTCAGGCCTCAAGTATCAATACTCAACCCTCAGTCCTCGTCCTCAATCCACGACCTTCAATCCCCAATCCTCAATCTTCATTCATCAATATTCAATCCTCAATCCTCAATCCTCAATCCTCAATGCTCAATCCTCAACAGCCAATCCTCAATCCTCAATCCTCAATCCTCAATCGACAATCCTCAATCCTCAATCTTCAATCTTCAATCCTCAATCCTCTGTCCTCAATCCTCAATCCTCATTCTTCAATCCTCAATACCCAATCCTCAATCTTAAATCCTCAATCCTCAATTCGCAATCCTCAATCCCCAACCCTCAATCCTCAATTCGCAATCCTCAATAGTCGATCTTCAATCCTCAATACTCAATACTCAATCCTCAATCCTCAATCCATAATCCTCAATCATCATTCTTCAATACTCAATACCCTATCCTCAATCTTCAATCCTCAATCCTCAATCCTCAATACCCAATCCTCAATCTTCAATCCTCAATCCTCAATCCTCAATTCTCAATCCTCAATCCTCAATCCTCAGACCTCAATCATAAATATTCAAACCTAAGTCCTCGTCCTCAATCCACAACCCTCAATCCTCAATCCTCAATCCTCAATCCTCAATAATCAATCCTCAATCCTCAATCCTCAATCCTCAATCCACAATCGTCAATCCTTAATCTTCTATCCTCAATACTCAATCATCAATCCTCAATCCTCAATCCTCAATCCTCAATCCTCAATCCTCAATATTCAATCCTCAATACTCAATATTCAATCCTCAATCCTCAATACTCAATCCCCAATCCTCATTCTTCAATCCTCATTCTTCAATCCTCATTCTTCAATCCTCAATACCCAATCCTCAATCCTCAATCCTCAGTTCGCAATCCTCAATCCTCAATCCTCAGACCTCAGGCATCAACACTCAACCCTCAGTCCTCGTTCTCAATCCATAACACTCAATCCTCTATCCTCAATCTTCGTTCATCAATATTCAACCTTCAATCCTCAATCCTCAATACTCAGTCCTCAATCCTCAATGTTCAATCCTCGACAGCCAATCCTCAATCTTCAATCCTCAATCCTCAATCCTCAATTCTCAATCCTCAATCCTCAATCCTCAGTCCTCTCTCCTCAAACCTCAATCCTGAATACTCAATCCTGAATCCTCAAGCTTCAGCACTCAGTCCTCAGCAATCAGATGTCAATCCTCAATCCTCAATAGAATATCATCAATTCACAGTTTTCAATACTCAATACTCAATCTGCAATCTTCAAATCTCCATCCACAAACATCAATTCTCATCATTCAACCCTCAACACTCAGTCCCCAATCCTCAATATTCCAGCCTCAATCCTCAATCCTCAATCCACAATCCTCAACATTCAATCCTCAATACTCAATCTTGAATCCTCAATCCTCAATCCTCAATCCTCAATTCGCAATCCTCAATAGTCAATCTTCAATCCTCAATACTCAATATTCAATCCTCAATCCTCAATCCTCAATCCTCAATCCACATTCTTCAATCCTCAATACCCAATCCTCAATCTTCAACCCTCAATCCTCAATCCTCAATTCTCAATCCTCAATCCTCAGTCCTCAGTCCTCAAACCTCAACCTTCAACCCTCAGCCCTCATCCTCAATCCTCAATCCTCAATCCTCAATTCTCAATCTTCAATCCTCAATACTCAATCTTCAATCCTCAATGCTCAGTCCTCAAATTTCAATTCTGAATCCTCAATCCGGAACCCTCAACCTTCAGCCCTCAGTCCTCAACAATCAGTTGTCAATCCTCAATCCTCAATAGAATATACTCAATTCACAGTTTTCAATACTCAATACTCAATCTGCAATATTCAAATCTCTATCCACAAACATCAATTCTCATCACTCAACCCTCAACACTCAGTCCTCAATGTTCAATCCTCAATCCTGAATACTCAATCTTCAATCCTCAATACTGAACCTTCAATCCTTAATCCTCCATCCTCAGTCCTCAATCCTCAATCCTCAATCTTGAATCCTCAATACTCAATCTTCAATCCTCAATCCTCAATCCTCAATCCTCAATCCTCAATCCTCAATCCTCAATCCTCAATCGACAATCTTCAATCCTCAACCTTCAATCTTCAATCCTCAATCCTCTGTCCTCAATCCTCAATCCTCATTCTTCAATCCTCAATACCCAATCCTCAATCTTAAATCCTCAATCCTCAATTCGCAATCCTCAATCCTCAATCCTCAGGCCTCAAGTATCAATACTCAACCCTCAGTCCTCGTCCTCAATCCACGACCTTCAATCCTCAATCCTCAATCTTCATTCATCAATATTCAATCCTCAATCCTCAATCCTCAATCCTCAATGCTCAATCCTCAACAGCCAATCCTCAATCTTCAATCCTCAATCCTCAATCCTCAATCCTCAATCCTCAATCCTCAGTCCTCAAACCTCAATCCTGAACCCTCAATCCTGAATCCTCAATCTTCAGCCCTCAGTCCTCAACAATCAGTGGTCCATCCTCAATCCTCAATAGAATATCATGATTTCACAGTTTTCAATACTCAATACTCAACCTGCAATCTTCAAATCTCTATCCACAAACATCAATCCTCATCACTCAACCCTCAACACTCAGTCCCCAATCCTCAATATTCAAGCCTCAATCCTCAATCCTCAATCCACAATCCTCAACCTTGAATCCTCAATACTCAATCTTCAATCCGCAATCCCCAACCGTCAATCCTCAATTCGCAATCCTCAATAGTCGATCTTCAATCCTCAATACTCAATATTCAATCCTTAATCCTCAATCCATAATCCTCAATCATCATTCTTCAATCCTCAATCCTCAATCCCCAATCCCCAATCCTCAGTCCTCAATCCTCAATCCTCTGTCCTCAATCCTCACTCCTCGTTCTTCAATCCTCAATACCCAATCCTCAATCTTAAATCCTCAATCCTCAATTCGCAATCCTCAATCCTCAATCCTCAGGCCTCAAGTATCAATACTCGACCCTCAGTCCTCGTCCTCAATCCACGACCTTCAATCCTCAATCCTCAATCTTCATTCATCAATATTCAACCTTCAATCCTCAATCCTCAATCCTCAATCCTCAATCATCATTCTTCAATCCTCAATACCCGATCCTCAGTCTTCAATCCTCAATCCTCAATCCTCAATCCTCAATTCTCAATCCTCAATCCTCAATCCTCAGTCCTCAAACCTCAATCCTGAATCCTCAATCCTGAATCCTCAAGCTTCAGCACTCAGTCCTCAGCAATCAGATGTCAATCCTCAATCCTCAATAGAATATCATCAATTCACAGTTTTCAATACTCAATACTCAATCTGCAATCTTCAAATCTCCATCCACAGACATCAATTCTCATCATTCAACCCTCAACACTCAGTCCCCAATCCTCAATATTCAATGCTCAATCCTCAATCCTCAATCCACAATCCTCAACCTTCAATCCTCAATACTCAATCTTCAATGCTCAGTCCTCAATTCTCAATCTTCAATCCTCAATACTGAACCTTCAATCCTCAATCCTCAATCCTCAGTCCTCAACCCTCAATACTCACTCTTAATCTTCAATCCTCAGTACTCAATCTTCAATCCTCAATCCTCAATCCTCAATCCTCAATACCCAATCCTCAATCTTCAATCCTCAATCCTCAATCCTCAATTCTCAATCCTCAATCCTCAATCCTCAGGCCTCAATCATAAATATTCAACCCTCAGTACTCGTCCTCAATCCACAACCCTCAATCCTCAATCCACAACCCTCAATCCTCAATCTTCAATCCTCAATCCTCTGCCCTCAATCCTCAATCCTCATTCTTCAATCCTCAATACCCAATCCTCAATCTTAAATCCTCAATCCTCAATTCGCAATCCTCAATCCTCAATCCTCAGGCCTCAAGTATCAATACTCAACCCTCAGCCCTCGTCCTCAATCCACGACCTTCAATCCTCAATCCTCAATCTTCATTCATCAATATTCAACCTTCAATCCTCAATCCTCAATCCTCAATATTCAACACACAACCCTCATACATCAATCCTCAATACTCAACCATCAATCCTCAATTCTCAATACTCAATAGAATATACTGAATTCTCATGGTTGAATACTCGTTCCAAAATATTCAATAATCAAATCTCAATCCTCAAACATCAATCCTCAACACTCAATCCTCAACACTCCGTCCTCTCTCTTCAATCCTCCATCCTCAATCCTCAATCCTCAAGCGTGAATCCTCAATCCTCGATCCTCAACCCTCAATCCTCTGTCCTCAAACCTCAATCCTGAATCCTCAATCCTGAATCCTCAATCTTCAGCCCTCAGTCCTCAACTATCGGTGGTCAATCCTCAATCCTCAATACAATATCATGAACTCACAGTTTTCAATACTCAATACTCAACCTGCAATCTTCAAGTCTCTATCCACAAACATCAATTCACAACACTCAACCCTCAACACTCAGTCCCCAATCCTCAATATTCAAGCCTCAATCCTCAATCCTCAATCCACAATACTCAACACTCAATCCTCAATACTCAATCTTGAATCCTCAATCCTCAATCCTCAATCCTCAATTCGCAGTCCTCAATAGTCAATCTTCAATCCTCAATACTCAATATTCAATCCTCAATGCTCAATCCTCAATCCTCAATCCTCATTCTTCGAGCCTCAATACCAAATCCTCAATCTTCAATCCTCAATGCTCAATCCTCAATTCTCAACCCTCAATCCTCTGTGCTTAGTCCTCAAACCTCAATCCTCAACCCTCAGCCCTCATCCTCAATCCTCAATCCTCAATCCTCAACCCTCAATCCTCAATCCTCAATGTTCAAACCTCAATACCCAATCCTCAGTCCTCAATCCTCAATCCTCAATCCTCAATCCTCAATCCTCAGCCCTCAATCCTCAATCCTCAGTCCTCAGACCTCAATCCTGAATCCTCAATCCTGAATCCTCAGTCTTCAGCCCTCAGTCCTCAACAATCAGTGGTCCATCCTCAATCCTCAATAGAATATCATGATTTCACAGTTTTCAATACTCAATACTCAATCTGCAATCTTCAAATCTCCATCCACAGACATCAATTCTCATCATTCAACCCTCAACACTCAGTCCCCAATCCTCAATATTCAAGCCTCAATCCTCAATCCTCAATCCACAATCCTCAACCTTCAATCCTCAATACTCAATCTTCAATGCTCAGTCCTCAATTCTCAATCTTCAATCCTCAATACTGAACCTTCAATCCTCAATCCTCAATCCTCAGTCCTCAACCCTCAATACTCACTCTTAATCTTCAATCCTCAGTACTCAATCCTCAATCCTCTGCCCTCAATCCTCAATCCTCATTCTTCAATCCTCAATACCCAATCCTCAATCTTAAATCCTCAATCCTCAATTCGCAATCCTCAATCCTCAATCCTCAGGCCTCAAGTATCAATACTCAACCCTCAGCCCTCGTCCTCAATCCACGACCTTCAATCCTCAATCCTCAATCTTCATTCATCAATATTCAACCTTCAATCCTCAATCCTCAATCCTCAATATTCAACACACAACCCTCATACATCAATCCTCAATACTCAACCATCAATCCTCAATTCTCAATACTCAATAGAATATACTGAATTCTCATGGTTGAATACTCGTTCCAAAATATTCAATAATCAAATCTCAATCCTCAAACATCAATCCTCAACACTCAATCCTCAACACTCCGTCCTCTCTCTTCAATCCTCCATCCTCAATCCTCAATCCTCAAGCGTGAATCCTCAATCCTCGATCCTCAACCCTCAATCCTCTGTCCTCAAACCTCAATCCTGAATCCTCAATCCTGAATCCTCAATCTTCAGCCCTCAGTCCTCAACTATCGGTGGTCAATCCTCAATCCTCAATACAATATCATGAACTCACAGTTTTCAATACTCAATACTCAACCTGCAATCTTCAAGTCTCTATCCACAAACATCAATTCACAACACTCAACCCTCAACACTCAGTCCCCAATCCTCAATATTCAAGCCTCAATCCTCAATCCTCAATCCACAATACTCAACACTCAATCCTCAATACTCAATCTTGAATCCTCAATCCTCAATCCTCAATCCTCAATTCGCAGTCCTCAATAGTCAATCTTCAATCCTCAATACTCAATATTCAATCCTCAATGCTCAATCCTCAATCCTCAATCCTCATTCTTCGAGCCTCAATACCAAATCCTCAATCTTCAATCCTCAATGCTCAATCCTCAATTCTCAACCCTCAATCCTCTGTGCTTAGTCCTCAAACCTCAATCCTCAACCCTCAGCCCTCATCCTCAATCCTCAATCCTCAATCCTCAACCCTCAATCCTCAATCCTCAATGTTCAAACCTCAATACCCAATCCTCAGTCCTCAATCCTCAATCCTCAATCCTCAATCCTCAATCCTCAGCCCTCAATCCTCAATCCTCAGTCCTCAGACCTCAATCCTGAATCCTCAATCCTGAATCCTCAGTCTTCAGCCCTCAGTCCTCAACAATCAGTGGTCCATCCTCAATCCTCAATAGAATATCATGATTTCACAGTTTTCAATACTCAATACTCAACCTGCAATCTTCAAATCTCTATCCACAAACAACAATCCTCATCACTCAACCCTCAACACTCAGTCCCCAATCCTCAATATTCAAGCCTCAATCCTCAATACACAATCCGCAACCTTCAATCCTCAATACTCAATCTTCAATCCTCAATCCCCAACCCACAATCCTCAATTCGCAATCCTCAATAGTCGATCTTCAATCCTCAATACTCAATATTCAATCCTCAATACTCAATCCTCAATCCTCAATCATCATTTTTCAATCCTCAATACCCTATCCTCAATCCTCAATCCTCAATCCTCAATCCTCAATACCCAATCCTCAATCTTCAATCCTCAATCCTCAATCCTCAATTCTCAATCCTCAGTCCTCAATCCCCAGACCTCAAACATAAATATTCAACCCTCAGTCCTCGTCCTCAATCCACAACCCGCAACCCTCAATCCTCAATCCTCAATCCTCAATCTTCAATCCTCAGTCCTGAATCCTCAATCCTCAATCCTCAATCCTCAATCCTCAATCCTCAATCCTCAATCTTCAATCCCCAATCCTCAATCCTCATTTCGCAATCCTCAATCCTCAATCCTCAGGCCTCAAGTATCGATACTCAACCCTCAGTCCTCGTCCTCAATCCACGACCTTCAATCCTCAATCCTCAATCTTCATTCATCAATATTCAATCTTCAATCCTCAATCCTCAATCCTCAATCCTCAATCCTCAATCCTCAATCCTCAATGTTCAATCCTCAATACCCGATCCTCAGTCTTCAATCCTCAATCCTCAATCCTCAATCCTCAATCCTCAATCCTCAATCCTCAGTCCTCAAACCTCAATCCTGAATCGTCAATCCTGAATCCTCAACCTTCAGCCCTCAGTCCTCAACAATCAGTGGTCCATCCTCAATCCTCAATAGAATATCATGATTTCACAGTTTTCAATACTCAATACTCAACCTGCAATCTTCAAATCTCTATCCACAAACATCAATTCTCATCACTCAACCCTCAGCACTCAGTCCCCAATCCTCAATCTTCAATCCTCAATCCTCAATCCTCAATCCTCAATCCTCAATCTTCAATCCTCAATACTCAATCTTCAATCCTCGATCCTCAATCCTCAATCCTCAATCCTCAATCCTCAATCCTCAATAGTCAATCTTCAATCCTCAATCCTCATTCTTCAATCCTCAATACCCAATCCTCAATCTTAAATCCTCAATCCTCAATTCGCAATCCTCAATCCTCAATCCTCAGGCCTCAAGTATCAATACTCGACCCTCAGTCCTCGTCCTCAATCCACGACCTTCAATCCTCAATCCTCAATCTTCATTCATCAATATTCAACCTTCAATCCTCAATCCTCAATCCTCAAACCTCAATCCTCAATCCTCAATGTTCAATCCTCAATACCCGATCCTCAGTCTTCATTCCTCAATCCTCAATCCTCAATCCTCAATCCTCAATCCTCAACCCTCAGTCCTCAAACCTCAATCCTGAATCCTCAATCCTGAATCCTCAATCTTCAGCTCTCAGTCCTCAACAATCAGTGGTCAATCCTCTATCCTCAATAGAATGTCATGAATTCACAGTTTTCAATACTCAATACTCAACCTGCAATCTTCAGATCTCTATCCACAAACATCAATTCTCATCACTCAACCCTCAACACTCAGTCCCCAATCCTCAATATTCAAGCCCCAATCCTCAATATTCAAGCCTCAACCCTCAATCCTCAATCAACAATACTCAACCTTCAATCCTCAATACTCAATCTTCAATCCTCAATCCTCAATCCTCAATCCTGAATTCGCAATCCTCAATAGTCAATCTTCAATCCTCAATACTCAATATTCAATCCTCAATCCTCAATCCTCAATCCTCAATCCTCAATCCTCTTTCTTCGATCCTCAATAACCAATCCTCATTATTCAATCCTCAATCCTCGATCCTCAATACCCAATCCTCAATCTTCAATCCTCAATCCTCAATCCTCAATTCTCAATCCTCAATCCTCAATCCTCAGACCTCAATCATAAATATTCAACCCTAAGTCCTCGTCCTCAATCCACAACCCTCAATCCTCAATCCTCAGTCCTCAATCCTCAATAATCAATCCTCAATCCTCAATCCTCAATCCTCAATCCACAATCGTCAATCCTTAATCTTCAATCCTCAATACTCAATCATCAATCCTCAATCCTCAATCCTCAATCCTCAATCCTCAATCCTCAATATTCAATCCTCAATACTCAATATTCAATCCTCAATCCTCAATACTCAATCCCCAATCCTCATTCTTCAATCCTCATTCTTCAATCCTCATTCTTCAATCCTCATTCTTCAATCCTCAATACCCAATCCTCAATCCTCAATCCTCAGTTCGCAATCCTCAATCCTCAATCCTCAGACCTCAGGCATCAACACTCAACCCTCAGTCCTCGTTCTCAATCCATAACCCTCAATCCTCTATCCTCAATCTTCGTTCATCAATATTCAACCTTCAATCCTCAATCCTCAATACTCAGTCCTCAATCCTCAATGTTCAATCCTCGACAGCCAATCCTCAATCTTCAATCCTCAATCCTCAATCCTCAATTCTCAATCCTCAATCCTCAATCCTCAGTCCTCTCTCCTCAAACCTCAATCCTGAATACTCAATCCTGAATCCTCAAGCTTCAGCACTCAGTCCTCAGCAATCAGATGTCAATCCTCAATCCTCAATAGAATATCATCAATTCACAGTTTTCAATACTCAATACTCAATCTGCAAACTTCAAATCTCCATCCACAAACATCAATTCTCATCATTCAACCCTCAACACTCAGTCCCCAATCGTCAATATTCCAGCCTCAATCCTCAATCCTCAATCCACAATCCTCAACATTCAATCCTCAATACTCAATCTTGAATCCTCAATCCTCAATCCTCAATCCTCAATTCGCAATCCTCAATAGTCAATCTTCAATCCTCAATACTCAATATTCAATCCTCAATCCTCAATCCTCAATCCTCAATCCACATTCTTCAATCCTCAATACCCAATCCTCAATCTTCAACCCTCAATCCTCAATCCTCAATTCTCAATCCTCAATCCTCAGTCCTCAGTCCTCAAACCTCAATCTTCAACCCTCAGCCCTCATCCTCAATCCTCAATCCTCAATCCTCAATTCTCAATCTTCAATCCTCAATACTCACTCTTCAATCCTCAATGCTCAGTCCTCAAATTTCAATTCTGAATCCTCAATCCGGAACCCTCAACCTTCAGCCCTCAGTCCTCAACAATCAGTTGTCAATCCTCAATCCTCAATAGAATATACTCAATTCACAGTTTTCAATACTCAATACTCAATCTGCAATCTTCAAATCTCTATCCACAAACATCAATTCTCATCACTCAACCCTCAACACTCAGTCCTCAATGTTCAATCCTCAATCCTGAATACTCAATCTTCAATCCTCAATACTGAACCTTCAATCCTTAATCCTCCATCCTCAGTCCTCAATCCTCAATCCTCAATCTTTAATCCTCAATACTCAATCTTCAATCCTCAATCCTCAATCCTCAATCCTCAATCCTCAATCCTCAATCCTCAATCGACAATCTTCAATCCTCAATCTTCAATCTTCAATCCTCAATCCTCTGTCCTCAATCCTCAATCCTCATTCCTCAATCCTCAATACCCAATCCTCAATCTTAAATCCTCAATCCTCAATTCGCAATCCTCAATCCTCAATCCTCAGGCCTCAAGTATCAATACTCAACCCTCAGTCCTCGTCCTCAATCCACGACCTTCAATCCTCAATCCTCAATCTTCATTCATCAATATTCAATCCTCAATCCTCAATCCTCAATCCTCAATGCTCAATCCTCAACAGCCAATCCTCAATCTTCAATCCTCAATCCTCAATCCTCAATTCTCAATCCTCAATCCTCAATCCTCAATCCTCAATCCTCAATCCTCAATCCTCAATCCTCAGTCCTCAAACCTCAATCCTGAACCCTCAATCCTGAATCCTCAATCTTCAGCCCTCAGTCCTCAACAATCAGCGGTCCATCCTCAATCCTCAATAGAATATCATGATTTCACAGTTTTCAATACTCAATACTCAACCTGCAATCTTCAAATCTCTATCCACAAACATCAATCCTCATCACTCAACCCTCAACACTCAGTCCCCAATCCTCAATATTCAAGCCTCAATCCTCAATCCTCAATCCACAATCCTCAACCTTGAATCCTCAATACTCAATCTTCAATCCTCAATCCCCAACCGTCAATCCTCAATTCGCAATCCTCAATAGTCGATCTTCAATCCTCAATACTCAATATTCAGTCCTTAATCCTCAATCCATAATCCTCAATCATCATTCTTCAATCCTCAATACCCTATCCTCAATCTTCAATCCTCAATCCTCAATCCTCAATACCCAATCCTCAATCTTCAATCCTCAATCCTCAATCCTCAATTCTCAATCCCCAATCCTCAATCCTCAGGCCTCAATCATAAATATTCAACCCTCAGTACTCGTCCTCAATCCACAACCCTCAATCCTCAATCCTCAATCCTCAATCCTCAACCTTCAATCCTCAATCCTCAATCCTCGATCCTCAATCCTCAATCGTCAATCCTCAATCATCAATCCTCAATACTCAATCATCAATCCTCAATCCTCAATCCTCAATCCTCAATCCTCAATCCTCAATATTCAATCCTCAATACTCAATACTCAACCATCAATCCTCAATTCTCAATACTCAGTAGAATATACTGAATTCTCATGGTTGAATACTCATTCCAAAATATTCAATAATCAAATCTCAATCCTCAAACATCAATCCTCAACACACAATCCTCAACACTCAGTCCTCTCTCTTCAATCCTCCATCCTCAATCCTCAATCCTCAAGCGTGAATCCTCAATCCTCGATCCTCAACCCTCAATCCCCAGTCCTCAAACCTCAATCCTGAATCCTCAATCCTGAATCCTCATTCTTCAGCCCTCAGTCCTCAACAATCGGTGGTCACACCTCAATCCTCAATACAATATCATGAACTCACAGTTTTCAATACTCAATAGTCAACCTGCAATCTTCAAATCTCTATCCACAAACATCAATTCACAACACTCAACCCTCAACACTCAGTACCCAATCCTCAATATTCAAGCCTCAATCCTCAATCCTCAATCCACAATCCTCAACATTCAATCCTCAATACTCAATCTTGAATCCTCAATCCTCAATCCTCAATCCTCAATTCGCAATCCTCAATAGTCAATCTTCAATCCTCAATACTCAATATTCAATCCTCAAACCTCAATCCTCAATCCTCAATCCTCATTCTTCGATCCTCGATACCAAATCCTCAATCTTCAATCCTCAATGCTCAATCCTCAATTCTCAACCCTCAATCCTCTGTCCTTAGTCCTCAAACCTCAATCCTCAACCCTCAGCCCTCATCCTCAATCCTCAATCCTCAATCCTCAACCCTCAATCCTCAATCCTCAATGTTCAAACCTCAATACCCAATCCTCAGTCTTCAATCCTCAATCCTCGATCCTCAATCCTCAATCCTCAATCCTCAATCCTCAATCCTCAGTCCTCAGACCTCAATCCTGAATCCTCAATCCTGAATCCTCAATCTTCAGCCCTCAGTCCTCAACAATCAGTGGTCCATCCTGAATCCTCAATAGAATATCATGATTTCACAGTTTTCAATACTCAATACTCAACCTGCAATCTTCAAATCTCTATCCACAAACATGAATCCTCATCACTCAACCCTCAACACTCAGTCCCCAATCCTCAATATTCAAGCCTCAATCCTCAATCCACAATCCTCAACCTTCAATCCTCAATACTCAATCTTCAATCCTCAATCCCCAACCCTCAATCCTCAATTCGCAATCCTCAATAGTCGATCTTCAATCCTCAATACTCAATACCCAATCCTCAATCTTCAATCCTCAATCCTCAATCCTCAATTCTCAATCCTCAGTCCTCAATCCTCAGACCTCAAACATAAATATTCAACCCTCTGTCCTCGTCCCCAATCCACAACCCGCAATCCCTAATCCTCAATCCTCAATCCTCAATCTTCAATCCTCAGTCCTCACTCCTCAATCCTCAATCCTCAATCCTCAATCCTCAATCCTCAATCTTCAATCCCCAAACCTCATCCCCAATTCGCAATCCTCAATCCTCAATCCTCAGGCCTCAAGTATCGATACTCAACCCTCAGTCCTCGTCCTCAATCCACGACCTTCAATCCTCAATCCTCAATCTTCATTCATCAATATTCAACCTTCAATCCTCAATCCTCAATCCTCAATCCTCAATCCTCAATCCTCAATGTTCAATCCTCAATACCCGATCCTCAGTCTTCAATCCTCAATCCTCAATCCTCAATCCTCAATCCTCAATCCTCAATCCTCAGTCCTCAAACCTCAATCCTGAATCGTCAATCCTGAATGCTCAACCTTCAGCCCTCAGTCCTCAACAATCAGTGGTCCATCCTCAATCCTCAATAGAATATCATGATTTCACAGTTTTCAATACTCAATACTCAACCTGCAATCTTCAAATCTCTATCCACAAACATCAATTCTCATCACTCAACCCTCAACACTCAGTCCCCAATCCTCAATCTTCAATCCTCAATCCTCAATCCTCAATCCTCAATCCTCAATCTTCAATCCTCAATACTCAATCTTCAATCCTCAATCCTCAATCCCCAATCCACAATCCTCAGTCCTCAATCCTCAATCCTCTGTCCTCAATCCTCAATCCTCGTTCTTCAATCCTCAATACCCAATCCTCAATCTTAAATCCTCAATCCTCAATTCGCAATCCTCAATCCTCAATCCTCAGGCCTCAAGTATCAATACTCGACCCTCAGTCCTCGTCCTCAATCCACGACCTTCAATCCTCAATCCTCAATCTTCATTCATCAATATTCAACCTTCAATCCTCAATCCTCAATCCTCAATCCTCAATCATCATTCTTCAATCCTCAATACCCGATCCTCAGACTTCAATCCTGAATCCTCAATCCTCAATCCTCAATCGTCAATCCTCAATCCTCAGTCCTCAAACCTCAATCCTGAATCCTCAATCCTGAATCCTCAAGCTTCAGCACTCAGTCCTCAGCAATCAGATGTCAATCCTCAATCCTCAATAGAATATCATCAATTCACAGTTTTCAATACTCAATACTCAATCTGCAATCTTCAAATCTCCATCCACAGACATCAATTCTCATCATTCAACCCTCAACACTCAGTCCCCAATCCTCAATATTCAATGCTCAATCCTCAATCCTCAATCCACAATCCTCAACCTTCAATCCTCAATACTCAATCTTCAATGCTCAGTCCTCAATTCTCAATCTTCAATCCTCAATACTGAACCTTCAATCCTCAATCCTCAATCCTCAGTCCTCAACCCTCAATACTCACCCTTAATCTTCAATCCTCAGTACTCAATCTTCAATCCTCAATCCTCAATCCTCAATCCTCAATCCTCAATCTTCAATCCTCAATACTCAATCTTCAACCCCCAATCCTCAATCCTCAATCCTCAATCCTCAATCCTCAATCCTCAATCCTCAATCCTCAATCCTCAATCCTCAGCCCTCAATCCTCAATCCTCAGTCCTCAGACCTCAATCCTGAATCCTCAATCCTGAATCCTCAGTCTTCAGCCCTCAGTCCTCAACAATCAGTGGTCCATCCTCAATCCTCAATAGAATATCATGATTTCACAGTTTTCAATACTCAATACTCAACCTGCAGTCTTCAAATCTCTATCCACAAACAACAATCCTCATCACTCAACCCTCAACACTCAGTCCCCAATCCTCAATATTCAAGCCTCAATCCTCAATCCACAATCCTCAACCTTCAATCCTCAATACTCAATCTTCAATCCTCAATCCCCAACCCTCAATCCTCAATTCGCAATCCTCAATAGTCGATCTTCAATCCTCAATACTCAATATTCAATCCTCAATACTCAATCCTCAATCCTCAATCATCATTTTTCAATCCTCAATACCCTATCCTCAATCCTCAATCCTCAATCCTCAATCCTCAATACCCAATCCTCAATCTTCAATCCTCAATCCTCAATCCTCAATTCTCAATCCTCAGTCCTCAATCCTCAGACCTCAAACATAAATATTCAACCCTCAGTCCTCGTCCTCAATCCACAACCCGCAACCCTCAATCCTCAATCCTCAATCCTCAATCTTCAATCCTCAGTCCTGAATCCTCAATCCTCAATCCTCAATCCTCAATCCTCAATCCTCAATCCTCAATCTTCAATCCCCAATCCTCAATCCTCATTTCGCAATCCTCAATCCTCAATCCTCAGGCCTCAAGTATCGATACTCAACCCTCAGTCCTCGTCCTCAATCCACGACCTTCAATCCTCAATCCTCAATCTTCATTCATCAATATTCAATCTTCAATCCTCAATCCTCAATCCTCAATCCTCAATCCTCAATCCTCAATCCTCAATGTTCAATCCTCAATACCCGATCCTCAGTCTTCAATCCTCAATCCTCAATCCTCAATCCTCAATCCTCAATCCTCAATCCTCAGTCCTCAAACCTCAATCCTGAATCGTCAATCCTGAATCCTCAACCTTCAGCCCTCAGTCCTTAACAATCAGTGGTCCATCCTCAATCCTCAATAGAATATCATGATTTCACAGTTTTCAATACTCAATACTCAACCTGCAATCTTCAAATCTCTATCCACAAACATCAATTCTCATCACTCAACCCTCAGCACTCAGTCCCCAATCCTCAATCTTCAATCCTCGATCCTCAATCCTCAATCCTCAATCCTCAATCCTCAATCCTCAATCCTCTGTCCTCAATCCTCAATCCTCATTCTTCAATCCTCAATACCCAATCCTCAATCTTAAATCCTTAATCCTCAATTCGCAATCCTCAATCCTCAATCCTCAGGCCTCAAGTATCAATACTCGACCCTCAGTCCTCGTCCTCAATCCACGACCTTCAATCCTCAATCCTCAATCTTCATTCATCAATATTCAACCTTCAATCCTCAATCCTCAATCCTCAATCCTCAATCCTCAATCCTCAATCCTCAATGTTCAATCCTCAATACCCGATCCTCAGTCTTCAATCCTCAATCCTCAATCCTCAATCCTCAATCCTCAATCCTCAACCCTCAGTCCTCAAACCTGAATCCTGAATCCTCAATCCTGAATCCTCAATCTTCAGCCCTCAGTCCTCAACAATCAGTGGTCAATCCTCTATCCTCAATAGAATGTCATGAATCCACAGTTTTCAATACTCAATACTCAACCTGCAATCTTCAGATCTCTATCCACAAACATCAATTCTCATCACTCAACCCTCAACACTCAGTCCCCAATCCTCAATATTCAAGCCCCAATCCTCAATATTCAAGCCTCAACCCTCAATCCTCAATCAACAATACTCAACCTTCAATCCTCAATACTCAATCTTCAATCCTCAATCCTCAATCCTCAATCCTGAATTCGCAATCCTCAATAGTCAATCTTCAATCCTCAATACTCAATATTCAATCCTCAATCCTCAATCCTCAATCCTCAATCCTCAATCCTCTTTCTTCGATCCTCAATAACCAATCCTCATTCTTCAATCCTCAATCCTCAATCCTCAATTCTCAATCCTCAATCCTCCGTCCTTAGTCCTCAAACCTCAATCCTCAACACTCAGCCCTCATCCTCAATCCTCAATCCTCAATCCTCAATCCTCAATCTTCAATCCTCAATACTCAATCTTCAATCCTCAATTCTCAGTCCTCAAACCTCAATTCTGAATCATCAATCCTGAATCCTCAATCTTCAGCCCTCAGTCCTCAAGATTCAGTTGTCAATCCTCAATCCTCAATAGAATATCCTGAATTCACAGTTTTCAATACTCAATACTCAATCTGCAATATTCAAATCTCTATCCAGAAACATAAATTCTCATCACTCAACCCTTAACACTCAGTACTCAATGTTCAATCCTCATCCTCAATTCTCAATCCTCAATCCTCAGTCCTCAGTCCGCAAACCTCAATCCTCAACCCTCAGCCTTCATCCTCAATCCTCAATCCTCAATCCTCAATTCTCAATCTTCAATCCTCAATACTCAATCTTCAATCCTCAATGCTCAGTCCTCAAATTTCAATTCTGAATCCTCAATCCGGAACCCTCAATCTTCAGCCCTCAGTCCTCAACAATCTGTTGTCAATCCTCAATCCTCAATAGAATATACTCAATTCACAGTTTTCAATACTCAATACTCAATCTGCAATCTTCAAATCTCTATCCACAAACATCAATTCTCATCACTCAACCCTCAACACTCAGTCCTCAATGTTCAACCCTCAATCCTCAATTCTCAATCTTCAATCCTCAATACTGAACCTTCAGTCCTCAATCCTCAATCCTCAGTCCTCAATCCTCAATCCTCACTCTTAATCTTCAATCCTCAGTACTCAATCTTCAATCCTCAATCCTCAATCCTCAATCCTCAATCCTCAATCTTCAATCCTCAATACTCAATCTTCAATCCTCAATCCTCAATCCTCAATCCTGAATCCTCAATCCTCAATCTTAATCTTCAATCCTCAGTACTCAATCTTCAATACTCAATCCTCAATCCTCAATCTTCAATCCTCAATACTCAATCTTCAATCCTCAATCCTCAATCCTCAATCCACAATCCTCAATCTTCAATCCTCAATCGTCAATCTTCAATCCTCAATATTCAATCTTCAATCCTCAATCCTCAATCCTCAATTCTCAATCCTCAATCCTCAATCCTCAGTCCTCTCTCCTCAAACCTCAATCCTGAATCCTCAATCCTGAATCCTCAAGCTTCAGCACTCAGTCCTCAGCAATCAGCTGTCAATCCTCAATCCTCAATAGAATATCATCAATTCACAGTTTTCAATACTCAATACTCAATCTGCAATCTTCAAATCTCCATCCACAAACATCAATTCTCATCATTCAACCCTCAACACTCAGTCCCCAATCCTCAATATTCAATGCTCAATCCTCAATCCTCAATCCACAATCCTCAACCTTCAATCCTCAATACTCAATCTTGAATGCTCAATCCTCAATTCTCAATCTTCAATCCTCAATACTGAACCTTCAATCCTCAATCCTCAATCCTCAGTCCTCAACCCTCAATACTCACTCTTTATCTTCAATCCTCAGTACTCAATCTTCAATCCTCAATCCTCAATCCTCAATCCTCAATCCTCAATCTTCAAACCTCAATACTCAATCTTCAATCCTCAATCCTCAATCCTCAATCCTCAATACTCAATCCTCAATCCTCAATCGTCAATCTTCAATCCTCAATCCTCTGCCCTCAATCCTCAATCCTCATTCTTCAATCCTCAATACCCAATCCTCAATCTTAAATCCTCAATCCTCAATTCGCAATCCTCAATCCTCAATCCTCAGGCCTCAAGTATCAATACTCAACCCTCAGTCCTCGTCCTCAATCCACGACCTTCAATCCTCAATCCTCAATCTTCATTCATCAATATTCAACCTTCAATCCTCAATTCTCAATCCTCAATCCTCAATCCTCAATCCTCAATATTCAACACACAACCCTCATACATCAATCCTCAATACTCAACCATCAATCCTCAATTCTCAATACTCAATAGAATATACTGAACTCTCATGGTTGAATACTCATTCCAAAATATTCAATAATCAAATCTCAATCCTCAAACATCAATCCTCAACACTCAATCCTCAACACTCAGTCCTCTCTCTTCAATCCTCCATCCTCAATCCTCAATCCTCAAGCGTGTATCCTCAATCCTCGATCCTCAACCCTCAATCCTCTGTCCTCAAACCTCAATCCTGAATCCTCAATCCTGAATCCTCATTCTTCAGCCCTCAGTCCTCAACAATCGGTGGTCAATCCTCAATCCTCAATACAATATCATGAACTCACAGTTTTCAATACTCACTACTCAACCTGCAATCTTCAAATCTCTATCCACAAACATCAATTCACAACACTCAACCCTCAACACTCAGTCCCCAATCCTCAATATTCAAGCCTCAATCCTCAATCCTCAATCCACAATCCTCAACATTCAATCCTCAATACTCAATCTTGAATCCTCAATCCTCAATCCTCAATCCTCAATTCGCAATCCTCAATAGTCAATCTTCAATCCTCAATACTCAATATTCAATCCTCAATCCTCAATCCTCAATCCTCAATCCTCATTCTTCGATCCTCAATACCAAATCCTCAATCTTCAATCCTCAATGCTCAATCCTCAATTCTCAACCCTCAATCCTCTGTCCTTAGTCCTCAAACCTCAATCCTCAACCCTCAGCCCTCATCCTCAATCCTCAATCCTCAATCCTCAACCCTCAATCCTCAATCCTCAATGTTCAAACCTCAATACCCAATCCTCAGTCTTCAATCCTCAATCCTCAATCCTCAATCCTCAATCCTCAATCCTCAATCCTCAATCCTCAGTCCTCAGACCTCAATCCTGAATCCTCAATCCTGAATCCTCAATCTTCAGCCCTCAGTCCTCAACAATCAGTGGTCCATCCTGAATCCTCAATAGAATATCATGATTTCACAGTTTTCAATACTCAATACTCAACCTGCAATCTTCAAATCTCTATCCACAAACATCAATCCTCATCACTCAACCCTCAACACTCAGTCCCCAATCCTCAATATTCAAGCCTCAATCCTCAATCCACAATCCTCAACCTTCAATCCTCAATACTCAATCTTCAATCCTCAATCCCCAACCCTCAATCCTCAATTCGCAATCCTCAATAGTCGATCTTCAATCCTCAATACTCAATACCCAATCCTCAATCTTCAATCCTCAATCCTCAATCCTCAATTCTCAATCCTCAGTCCTCAATCCTCAGACCTCAAACATAAATATTCAACCCTCAGTCCTCGTCCTCAATCCACAACCCGCAATCCTCAATCCTCAATCCTCAATCCTCAATCTTCAATCCTCAGTCCTCAATCCTCAATCCTCAATCCTCAATCCTCAATCCTCAATCCTCAATCTTCAATCCCCAAACCTCATCCCCAATTCGCAATCCTCAATCCTCAATCCTCAGGCCTCAAGTATCGATACTCAACCCTCAGTCCTCGTCCTCAATCCACGACCTTCAATCCTCAATCCTCAATCTTCATTCATCAATATTCAACCTTCAATCCTCAACACTCAGTCCCCAATCCTCAATCTTCAATCCTCAATCCTCAATCCTCAATCCTCAATCCTCAATCTTCAATCCTCAATACTCAATCTTCAATCCTCAATCCTCAATCCTCAATCCTCAATCCTCAGTCCTCAATCCTCAATCCTCTGTCCTCAATCCTCAATCCTCGTTCTTCAATCCTCAATACCCAATCCTCAATCTTAAATCCTCAATCCTCAATTCGCAATCCTCAATCCTCAATCCTCAGGCCTCAAGTATCAATACTCGACCCTCAGTCCTCGTCCTCAATCCACGACCTTCAATCCTCAATCCTCAATCTTCATTCATCAATATTCAACCTTCAATCCTCAATCCTCAATCCTCAATCGTCAATCATCATTCTTCAATCCTCAATACCCGATCCTCAGTCTTCAATCCTCAATCCTCAATCCTCAATCCTCAATCCTCAATCCTCAATCCTCAGTCCTCAAACCTCAATACTGAATCCTCAATCCTGAATCCTCAATCTTCAGCCCTCAGTCCTCAACAATCAGTGGTCAATCCTCAATCCTCAATAGAATATCATGAATTCACAGTTTTCAATACTCAATACTCAACCTGCAATCTTCAGATCTCTATCCACAAACATCAATTCTCATCACTCAACCCTCAACACTCAGTCCCCAATCCTCAATATTCAAGCCCCAATCCTCAATATTCAATCCTCAACCCTCAATCCTCAATCAACAATCCTCAACCTTCAATGCTCAATCCTCAATTCTCAATCTTCAATCCTCAATACTGAACCTTCAATCCTCAATCCTCAATCCTCAGTCCTCAACCCACAATACTCACTCTTAATCTTCAATCCTCAGTACTCAATCTTCAATCCTCAACCCTCAACACTCAGTCCCCAATCCTCAATCTTCAATCCTCAATCCTCAATCCTCAATCCTCAATCCTCAATCTTCAATCCTCAATACTCAATCTTCAATCCTCAATCCTCAATCCTCAATCCTCAATCCTCAATCCTCAATCCTCAATCCTCTGTCCTCAATCCTCAATCCTCATTCTTCAATCCTCAATACCCAATCCTCAATCTTAAATCCTCAATCCTCAATTCGCAATCCTCAATCCTCAATCCTCAGGCCTCAAGTATCAATACTCGACCCTCAGTCCTCGTCCTCAATCCACGACCTTCAATCCTCAATCCTCAATCTTCATTCATCAATATTCAACCTTCAATCCTCAATCCTCAATCCTCAATCCTCAATCCTCAATCCTCAATGTTCAATCCTCAATACCCGATCCTCAGTCTTCAATCCTCAATCCTCAATCCTCAATCCTCAATCCTCAATCCTCAACCCTCAGTCCTCAAACCTCAATCCTGAATCCTCAATCCTGAATCCTCAATCTTCAGCCCTCAGTCCTCAACAATCAGTGGTCAATCCTCTATCCTCAATAGAATATCATGAATTCACAGTTTTCAAAACTCAATACTCAACCTGCAATCTTCAGATCTCTATCCACAAACATCAATTCTCATCACTCAACCCTCAACACTCAGTCCCCAATCCTCAATATTCAAGCCTCAATCCTCAATCCACAATCCTCAACCGTCAATCCGCAATACTCAATCTTCAATCCTCAATCCCCAACACTCAATCCTCAATTCGCAATCCTCAATAGTCGATCTTCAATCCTCAATAATCAATATTCAATCCTCAATCCTCAATCCATAATCCTCAATCATCATTCTTCAATCCTCAATACCCTATCCTCAATCTTCAATCCTCAATCCTCAATCCTCAATACCCAATCCTCAATCTTCAATCCTCAATCCTCAATCCTCAATTCTCAATCCTCAATCCTCAATCCTCAGACCTCAATCATAAATATTCAACCCCCAGTCCTCGTTCTCAATCCACAACCCTCAATCCTCAATCCTCAATCCTCATGCATCAATATTCAGCCTTCAATCCTCAATCCTCAATCCTCACTCCTCAATCCTCAATGTTCAATCCTCAACAGCCAATCCTCAATCTTCAATCCTCAATCCTCAATCCTCAATTCTCAATCCCCAATCCTCAATCCTCAGTCCTCTCTCCTAAAACCTCAATCCTGAATCCTCAATACTGAATCCTCAACCTTCAGCCCTCAGTCCTCAACAATCAGTTGTCAATCCTCAATCCTCAATAGAATATCATCAATTCACTGTTTTCAATACTCAATACTAAATCTGCAATCTTCAAATCTCTATCCATAAACATCAATTCTCATCATTCAACCCTCAACACTCAGTCCCCAATCCTCAATATTCAAGCCTCAATCCTCAATTCTCAATCCACAATCCTCAACCGTCAATCCTCAATACACAATCTTCAATCCTCAATCCCCAACACTCAATCCTCAATTCGCAATCCTCAATAGTCGATCTTCAATCCTCAATAATCAATATTCAATCCGCAATCCTCAATCCATAATCCTCAATCATCATTCTTCAATCCTCAATACCCTATCCTCAATCTTCAATCCTCAATCCTCAATCCTCAATACCCAATCCTCAATCTTCAATCCTCAATCCTCAATCCTCAATTCTCAATCCTCAATCCTCAATCCTCAGACCTCAATCATAAATATTCAACCCCCAGTCCTCGTTCTCAATCCACAACCCTCAATCCTCAATCCTCAATCCTCATGCATCAATATTCAGCCTTCAATCCTCAATCCTCAATCCTCACTCCTCAATCCTCAATGTTCAATCCTCAACAGCCAATCCTCAATCTTCAATCCTCAATCCTCAATCCTCAATTCTCAATCCCCAATCCTCAATCCTCAGTCCTCTCTCCTAAAACCTCAATCCTGAATCCTCAATACTGAATCCTCAACCTTCAGCCCTCAGTCCTCAACAATCAGTTGTCAATCCTCAATCCTCAATACAATATCATCAATTCACTGTTTTCAATACTCAATACTAAATCTGCAATCTTCAAATCTCTATCCATAAACATCAATTCTCATCATTCAACCCTCAACACTCAGTCCCCAATCCTCAATATTCAATCCTCAATCCTCAATCCTCAATCCACAATCCTCAACCTTCAATCCTCAATACTCAATCTTCAATCCTGAATCCTCAATACTCAATCCTCAATGCTCAATCCTCGATCGTCAATCTTCAATCCTCAATAATCAATCTTCAATCCTCAATCCTCAATCCTCAATCCTCAATCCACATTCTTCAATCCTCAATACCCAATCCTCAATCTTCAACCCTCAATCCTCAATCCTCAATTCTCAATCCTCAATCCTCAGTCCTCAGTCCTCAAACCTCAATCCTCAACCCTCAGCCCTCATCCTCAATCCTCAATCCTCAATCCTCAATTCTCAATCTTCAATCCTCAATACTCAATCTTCAATCCTCAATGCTCAGTCCTCAAATTTCAATTCTGAATCCTCAATCCGGAACCCTCAATCTTCAGCCCTCAGTCCTCAACAATCGGTTGTCAATCCTCAATCCTCAATAGAATATACTCAATTCACAGTTTTCAATACACAATACTCAATCTGCAATCTTCAAATCTCTATCCACAAACATCAATACTCATCACTCAACCCTCAACACTCAGTCCTCAATGTTCAACCCTCAATCCTCAATTCTCAGTCATCAATCCTCAATACTGAACCTTCAATCCTCAATCCTCAATCCTCAATCTTCAATCCTCAATACTCAATCTTCAATCCTCAATCCTCAATCCTCAATCCTCAATCCTCAATCCTCAATCTTAATCTTCAATCCTCAGTACTCAATCTTCAATCCTCAATCCTCAATCCTCAATCCTCAATCCTCAATCGTCAATCTTCAATCCTCAATCCTCTGCCCTCAATCCTCAATCCTCATTCTTCAATACTCAATCCTCAATCCTCAAGTCTCAATCCTCAATCCTCTGACCTTAGTCCTCAAACCTCAATCCTCAACCCTCAGTCCACATCCTCAATCCTCAATCCTCAATCCTCAATCCTCAACCTTCAATCCTCAATACTCAATATTCAATCCTCAATCCTCAATCCTCAATCCTCAATCCTCAATCCTCAATCCTCAATCTCCAGTCCTCAATCTTCAATCCTCAATGCTCAATCCTCAATCCTCAATCCTCAGTCCTCAATCCTCAATCCTCAATCCTCAAACCCCAATCCTCAACCGTCAGTCCACGTCCTCAATCCTCAAACCTCAATCCTCAATCCTCAATCTTCAATCCTCAATACTCAATCCTCAATCCTCAAACCTCAATCTTAATCGTCAACCCTCAATACTCAATCTTCAATCCTCAATCCTCAATCCTCAGTCCTCAATCCATAATCCTCAATCCTCAATACTCAATCTTCAATCCTCAATCCTCAATCCTCAATACTCAATCTTCAATCCTCAATACTCACTCTTCAATCCTCAATCCTCAATACTCAATCCTCAATCCTCATTCTTCAATCCTCAATACCCAATCCTCAATCTTCAATCCTCAATCCTCAATCCTCAATTCTCAATCCTCAATCCTCAGTCCTCAGTCCTCAAGCCTCAATCCTCAACCCTCAGCCCTCATCCTCAATCCTCAATTCACAATTCTCAATCCTCAATCTTCAATCCTCAATACTCAATCTTCAATCCTCAATCTCAGTCCACAATCTTCAATCCTCAATGCTCAATCCTCAATACTCAATCCTCAGTCCTCAATCCTCAATCCTCAATCCTCAAACCTCAATCCTCAACCGTCAGTCCTCGTCCTCAAACCTCAACCCCCAATCCTCAATCCTCAATCTTCAATCATCAATACTCAATCTTCAATCCTCAACCCTCAATCCTCAATCCTCAATCCTCAATCCTCAATATTCAACGCACAACCCTCAGGCATCAATCCTCCATCCTCAATCCTCAATCCTCAAGAGTCAATCCTCAATCCTCAATCCTCAACCCTCAATCCTCAGTCCTCAAACCTCCACCACGAATCCTCAATCCTGAATCCTCAATCTTCAGCCATAAGACCTCAACAATCAATTGTCAATCCTCAATCCTCAATAGAATATCCTCAAGTCACAGTTTTCAATACTCAATCCCCATTCTTCAATCTTCAAATCTCAATCCACAAACATCAATTCTCATCACGCAACCCTCAAAACTCAGTCCTCAATCTTCAATCCTCAATCCTCAAACATCAATCTTCAATCCCCAATACTCAATCTCCAATCCTAGATCCTCAATCCCCAATCCTCAACCCTTAATCCTCTAACATCAATCCTCAATCCCCATTCCTCAATCTTCAGACCTCAATGCTCAATCCTCAATCCTCAATCCTCAGTCCTCAATCCTCAATCCTCAATCCTCAAACCTCAATCCTCAACCGTCAGTCCACGTCCTCAATCCTCAACCCTCAATCCTCAATCCTCAATCTTCAATCCTCAATACTCAATATACAATCCTCAATACTCAAACCTCAATCCTCAATCTTCAATCCTCAATCCTCAATCCTCAATCCTCAATCCACATTCTTCAATCCGCAATACCCAATCCTCAATCTACAATACTCAATACTCAATCCTCAATTCTCAATCCTCAATCCTCTGACCTCAGTCCTCAAACCTCAATCCTCAACCCTCAGCCATCATCCTCAATCCACAATCCTCAATCCTCAATCCTCATTGTTCAATCCTCAATACTCAATCTTCAATAATCAATCCTCAATGCTCAATCCTCAATCCTCAATCCTCAGTCCTCAATCCTCAATCCTCAATCCTCAAACCTCAATCCTCAACCGTCAGTCCACGTCCTCAATCCTCAAACCTCAATCCTCAATCCTCAATCTTCAATCCTCAAAACTCAATCCTCAATCCTCAAACCTCAATCTTAATCTTCAACCCTCAATACTCAATCTTCAATCCTCAATCCTCAACCCTCAGTCCTCAATCCTCAATCCTCAATTTTCAATACTCAATCCTCAACCCTGAATCCTCAATCCTCAATACTCAACCATCAATCCTCAATTCTCAATACTCAATAGAATATCCTGAATTCTCGGGATTCTATACTCAAACCTCAATCCTCAACCCTCTGCCCTCATTCTCAATCATCAATCCACAAACCTCAAACCTCAATCCTCAACCGTCAGTCCTCGTCCTCAATCCCCAACACTCAATCCCCAATCCTCCCATCTTGAATCATCAATACGCAATCTTCAATCCTCAATCCTCAATCCTCAGTCCGCATACCTCAATCCTGAATCCTCAATCCTGAATCCTCAATCTTCAGCCCTGAGTCCTCAACAATCAGTTGTCAATCCTCAATCATCAATAGAATATCCTCAAATCACAGTTTTCAATACTCAATACTCAATCTGCAATCTTCAGATCTCTATCCACAAACATCAATTCTCATCACTCAACCCTCAATACTCAGTCCCTAATCCTCAATCTTCAATTCTCAATCCTGAATCCTCAATCCTCAATCCTCAATCCTCAATCCTCAATCGTCAATCTTCAATCCTCAATACTCAATCTTCAATCCTCAATCCTCAATCCTCAATCCTCAATCCTCAATCCTCATTCTTCAATCCTCAATACCCAATCCTCAACCTTCTATCCTCAATCCTCAATCCTCAATCCTCAATCCTCAGCCATCAGTCCTCAACAATCAGTTGTCTATCCTCAATCCTCAATATAATATACTCAATTCACAGTTTTCAATACTCAAACCCCATTCTTCAATCTTCAAATCTCAATCCACAAACATCAACTCTCATCACGCAACCCTCAACACTCAGTCCTCAATGTTCAATCCGCAATACCCAATCCTCAATCTTCAGTCCTCAATACTCAATCCTCAATCCTCAATACTCAATCCACAATCCTCAATGTTCAATCCTCAATACCCAAACCTCAATCTTCAATCCTCAATCCTAAATCCTCAATCCTCAATCCTCAATTTTCAATCCTCAATCCTCAGTCCTCAAACCTCAATCCTGAATCCTCAAACCTGAATCCTCATTCGTCAGCCCTCAGTCCTCAACAATCAGTTGTCAATCCTCAATACTCAATTGGATATCATCAATTCACAGTTTTCATTACTCAATACTCAATCTGCAATCTTCAAATCTCTATCCACAAACATCAATTCTCATCGCTCAACCCTCAACACTCAGTCCACAGTCCTCAATATTCAATCCTCAATCCTCAATCCTCAATCCACAATCCTCAACGTTCAATCCTCAATACTCAATCTTCAATGCTCATTCCTCAATCCTCAATCCTCAATTCTCAATCCTCAATCGTCAATCTTCAATCCCCAATACTCAATCTTCAATCCCCAATCCTCAATCCTCGGTCCGCAATCCTCAATCGTCCATCTCCAATCCTGAATGCTCAATCTTCAATCCTCAATCCTCAATCCTCAATCCTCAATCCTCAATCCTCATTCTTCAATCCTCAATACCCAATCCTCAACCTTCAATCCTCAATCCTCAATCATCAATTCTCAATCCTGAATCCTCAGTCCTCAGTCCTCAAACCTCAATCCTCAACCCTCAGCCCTCATCCTCAATCCTCAATCCTCAATCCTCAATCCTCAATCTCCAATCCTCAATACTCAAACTTCAATCCTCAATCCTCAGTCCACAATCTTCAATCCTCAATGCTCAATCCTCAATCCTCAATCCTCAGTGCTCAATCCTCAATCCTCAATCCTCAAACCTCAATCCTCAACCGTCAGTCCTCGTCCTCAAACCTCAACCCCCAATCCTCAATCCTTAATATTCAATCATCAATACTCAATCTTCAATCCTCAATCCTCAATCCTCAATCCTCAATCCTCAATCCTCAATAATCAACGCACAACCCTCAGCTGTCAATCCTCAATACTCAACCATCAATCCTCAATTCTCAATACTCAATAGAATATCCTGAATTCTCATGGTTCAATACTCAACCGACAATATTCAATAATCAAATCTCAATCCTCAAACATCAATTTTCAACACTCAATCCTCAACACTCAGTCCTCTCTCATCAATCCTCCATCCTCAATCCTCAATCCACAAGAGTCAGTCCTCAATCCTCAATCATCAACCCTCAATCCTCAGTCCTCAAACCTCCACCACGAATCCTCAATCCTGAATCCTCAATCTTCAGCCATAAGACCTCAAAAGTCAATTGTCAATCCTCAATCCTCAATAGAATATCCTTAATTCGCAGTTTTCAATACTCAATCCCCATTCTTCAATCTTCAAATCTCAACACTCAAACATCAATTCTCAACACTCAATCCTCAACACTCAGTCCTCTCTCTTCAATCCTCCACCCTCAATCCTCAATCCTCAACTCTCAATCCTTAATCCTCAATCCTCAGAGTTCAAACATCTATACTCAACCCTCAGTCCTCGTCGCCAATCCACAACACTCAATACTCAATCCTCAATCTTCGATTATCCATATTCAATCTTCAATCCTCAATCCTCAATGCTCAATCCTCAATCCTCAATGTTCAATCCTCAATACCCAATCCTCAATCTTCAATCCTCAATCCTGAATCCTCAATCCTCAATCCTCAATCCTCAATCCACAGTCCTCAAACCACAATCCTGAATCCTCAATCCTGAATCCTCAATCTTCAGAAATCAGTCCTCAACAATCAGTAGTCAAACCTCAATCCTCAATAGAATATCATCAAATCACAGCTTTCAATACTCAACACTCAATCTGCAATCTCCAAATCTCTATCCACAGACATCAATTCTCATCACTCAACCCTCAACACTCAGTACTCAATGTTCAATCCTCAATCCTCAATTCTCAATCTTCAGTCCTCAATACTGAATCTTCAATCCTCAACCCTCAATCCTCAATCCTCAATCCTCAATGCTCAATCTTAATCTTCAATCCTCAATACTCAATCTTCAATTCTCAATCCTCAATCTTCAATCCTCAATCCTCAATCCTCAATCCTCAATCCTCAATCCTCAATCCTCAATCGTCAATCTTCAATCCTCAATACTCAATCCTCAATCCTCAATCCTCAATCCTCAATCCTCAATCCTCAATCCTCATTCTTCAATCCTCAATACCCAATCCTCAACCTTCTATCCTCAGTCCTCAATCCTCAATCCTCAATCCTCAGCCATCAGTCCTCAACAATCAGTTGTCAATCCTCAATCCTCAATATAATATACTCAATTCACAGTTTTCAATACTCAAACCCCATTCTTCAATCTTCAAATCTCAATCCACAAACATCAACTCTCATCACGCAACCCTCAACACTCAGTCCTCAATGTTCAATCCGCAATACCCAATCCTCAATCTTCAATCCTCAATACTCAATCCTCAATCCTCAATACTCAATCCACAATCCTCAATGTTCAATCCTCAATACCCAAACCTCAATCTTCAATCCTCAATCCTCAATCCTCAATCCTCAATCCTCAATTTTCAATCCTCAATCCTCAGTCCTCAAACCTCAATCCTGAATCCTCAAACCTGAATCCTCATTCGTCAGCCCTCAGTCCTCAACAATCAGTTGTCAATCCTCAATACTCAATTGAATATCATCAATTCACAGTTTTCATTACTCAATACTCAATCTGCTATCTTCAAATCTCTATCCACAAACATCAATTCTCATCACTCAACCCTCAACACTCAGTCCACAGTCCTCAATATTCAATCCTCAATCCTCAATCCTCAATCCACAATCCTCAACGTTCAATCCTCAATACTCAATCTTCAATGCTCATTCCTCAATCCTCAATCCTCAATTCTCAATCCTCAATCGTCAATCTTCAATCCCCAATACTCAATCTTCAATCCCCAATCCTCAATCCTCGGTCCGCAATCCTCAATCGTCCATCTCCAATCCTGAATGCTCAATCTTCAATCCTCAATCCTCAATCCTCAATCCTCAATCCTCAATCCTCATTCTTCAATCCTCAATACCCAATCCTCAATCTTCAATCCTCAATCCTCAGTCATCAATTCTCAATCCTCAATCCTCAGTCCTCAGTCCTCAAACCTCAATCCTCAACCCGCAGCCCTCATCCTCAATCCTCAATCCTCAATCCTCAATCCTCAATCTCCAATCCTCAATACTCAAACTTCAATCCTCAATCCTCAGTCCACAATCTTCAATCCTCAATGCTCAATCCTCAATCCTCAATCCTCAGTGCTCAATCCTCAATCCTCAATCCTCAAACCTCAATCCTCAACCGTCAGTCCTCGTCCTCAAACCTCAACCCCCAATCCTCAATCCTTAATATTCAATCATCAATACTCAATCTTCAATCCTCAATCCTCAATCCTCAATCCTCAATCCTCAATCCTCAATAATCAACGCACAACCCTCAGCTGTCAATCCTCAATACTCAACCATCAATCCTCAATTCTCAATACTCAATAGAATATCCTGAATTCTCATGGTTCAATACTCAACCGACAATATTCAATAATCAAATCTCAATCCTCAAACATCAATTTTCAACACTCAATCCTCAACACTCAGTCCTCTCTCATCAATCCTCCATCCTCAATCCTCAATCCACAAGAGTCAGTCCTCAATCCTCAATCATCAACCCTCAATCCTCAGTCCTCAAACCTCCACCACGAATCCTCAATCCTGAATCCTCAATCTTCAGCCATAAGACCTCAAAAGTCAATTGTCAATCCTCAATCCTCAATAGAATATCCTTAATTCGCAGTTTTCAATACTCAATCCCCATTCTTCAATCTTCAAATCTCAACCCTCAAACATCAATTCTCAACACTCAATCCTCAACACTCAGTCCTCTCTCTTCAATCCTCCACCCTCAATCCTCAATCCTCAACTCTCAATCCTTAATCCTCAATCCTCAGAGTTCAAACATCTATACTCAACCCTCAGTCCTCGTCGCCAATCCACAACACTCAATACTCAATCCTCAATCTTCGATTATCCATATTCAATCTTCAATCCTCAATCCTCAATGCTCAATCCTCAATCCTCAATGTTCAATCCTCAATACCCAATCCTCAATCTTCAATCCTCAATCCTGAATCCTCAATCCTCAATCCTCAATCCTCAATCCACAGTCCTCAAACCACAATCCTGAATCCTCAATCCTGAATCCTCAATCTTCAGAAATCAGTCCTCAACAATCAGTAGTCAAACCTCAATCCTCAATAGAATATCATCAAATCACAGCTTTCAATACACAACACTCAATCTGCAATCTTCAAATCTCTATCCACAGACATCAATTCTCATCACTCAACCCTCAACACTCAGTACTCAATGTTCAATCCTCAATCCTCAATTCTCAATCTTCAGTCCTCAATACTGAATCTTCAATCCTCAATCCTCAATCCTCAATCCTCAATCCTCAATCCTCATTCTTCAATCCTCAATACCCAATCCTCAACCTTCTATCCTCAATCCTCAATCCTCAATCCTCAATCCTCAGCCATCAGTCCTCAACAATCAGTTGTCAATCCTCAATCCTCAATATAATATACTCAATTCACAGTTTTCAATACTCAAACCCCATTCTTCAATCTTCAAATCTCAATCCACAAACATCAACTCTCATCACGCAACCCTCAACACTCAGTCCTCAATGTTCAATCCGCAATACCCAATCCTCAATCTTCAATCCTCAATACTCAATCCTCAATCCTCAATACTCAATCCACAATCCTCAATGTTCAATCCTCAATACCCAAACCTCAATCTTCAATCCTCAATCCTCAGTCCTCAAACCTCAATCCTGAATCCTCAAACCTGAATCCTCATTCGTCAGCCCTCAGTCCTCAACAATCAGTTGTCAATCCTCAATACTCAATTGAATATCATCAATTCACAGTTTTCATTACTCAATACTCAATCTGCAATCTTCAAATCTCTATCCACAAACATCAATTCTCATCGCTCAACCCTCAACACTCAGTCCACAGTCCTCAATTTTCAATCCTCAATCCTCAATCCTCAATCCACAATCCTCAACGTTCAATCCTCAATACTCAATCTTCAATGCTCATTCCTCAATCCTCAATCCTCAATTCTCAATCCTCAATCGTCAATCTTCAATCCCCAATACTCAATCTTCAATCCCCAATCCTCAATCCTCGGTCCGCAATCCTCAATCGTCCATCTCCAATCCTGAATGCTCAATCTTCAATCCTCAATCCTCAATCCTCAATCCTCAATCCTCAATCCTCAATCCTCATTCTTCAATCCTCAATACCCAATCCTCAATCTTCAATCCTCAATCCTCAATCATCAATTCTCAATCCTCAATCCTCAGTCCTCAGTCCTCAAACCTCAATCCTCAACCCTCAGCCCTCATCCTCAATCCTCAATCCTCAATCCTCAATCCTCAATCTCCAATCCTCAATACTCAAACTTCAATCCTCAATCCTCAGTCCACAATCTTCAATCCTCAATGCTCAATCCTCAATCCTCAATCCTCAGTGCTCAATCCTCAATCCTCAATCCTCAAACCTCAATTCTCAACCGTCAGTCCTCGTCCTCAAACCTCAACCCCCAATCCTCAATCCTTAATATTCAATCATCAATACTCAATCTTCAATCCTCAATCCTCAATCCTCAATCCTCAATCCTCAATCCTCAATATTCAACGCACAACCCTCAGCTGTCAATCCTCAATACTCAACCATCAATCCTCAATTCTCAATACTCAATAGAATATCCTGAATTCTCATGGTTCAATACTCAATCGACAATATTCAATAATCAAATCTCAATCCACAAACATCAATCTTCAACACTCAATCCTCAACACTCAGTCCACTCTCATCAATCCTCCATCCTCAATCCTCAATCCACAAGAGTCAGTCCTCAATCCTCAATCATCAACCCTCAATCCTCAGTCCTCAAACCTCCACCACGAATCATCAATCCTGAATCCTCAATCTTCAGCCATAAGACCTCAAAAATCAATTGTCAATCCTCAATCCTCAATAGAATATCCTTAATTCGCAGTTTTCAATACTCAATCCCCATTCTTCAATCTTCAAATCTCAACCCTCAAACATCAATTCTCAACACTCAATCCTCAACACTCAGTCCTCTCTCTTCAATCGTCCACCCTCAATCCTCAATCCTCAACTCTCAATCCTTAATCCTCAATCCTCAGAGTTCAAACATCTATACTCAACCCTCAGTCCTCGTCGCCAATCCACAACACTCAGTACTCAATCCTCAATCTTCGATTATCCATATTCAATCTTCAATCCTCAATCCTCAATGTTCAATCCTCAATCCTCAATGTTCAATCCTCTATACCCAATCCTCAATCTTCAATCCTCAATCCTGAATCCTCAATCCTCAATCCTCAATCCTCAATCCACAGTCCTCAAACCACAATCCTGAATCCTCAATCCTGAATCCTCAATCTTCAGAAATCAGTCCTCAACAATCAGTAGTCAAACCTCAATCCTCAATAGAATATCATCAAATCACAGCTTTCAATACACAACACTCAATCTGCAATCTTCAAATCTCTATCCACAGACATCAATTCTCATCACTCAACCCTCAACACTCAGTACTCAATGTTCAATCCTCAATCCTCAATTCTCAATCTTCAGTCCTCAATACTGAAACTTCAATCCTCAACCCTCAATCCTCAATCCTCAATCCTCAATACTCAATCTTCAATCCTCAGTCCCCAATCCTCAATCTTCAATCCTCAATCCTCAATCCTCAATCCTCGATCCTCAATCCTCAATCCTCAATCCTCAATCCTCAATGTTCAATCCGCAATACCCAATACTCAATCTTCAATCCTCAATCCTCAATCCTCAATCCTCGATCCTCAATCCTCAATCCTCAATCCTCAGTCCTCAAATCTCAATCCTCAGACCACATCCTCAACCCTCAGTCCTCAATCCTCAGTCCTCTGTCCTCAAACTTCAATCCTCAACCCTCAGACCTCATCCTCAATACTCAATCGTCAATCCTCAATCCCCAATCCTCAATCTTCAATCCTCAATCCTCAATCCTCAATCCTCATTCCTCAAACCTCAATCCTCAACCCTCAGTCCTCAACCTCAATTCTCAATTCTCAATCCTCAATCCTCAATCCTCAATCCTCAATCCTCAATCCTCAATCCTCAGACCTCAAACAGCAATACTCAACCCTCAGTCCTCGTCCTCAATCCACAACCATCAATACTGAATCCACAACCTTCAATCATCAATATTCAATCTTCAGTCCTCAATCCTCAATCCTCAATCCTCAAACCTCAATCCTCAATCCACAATATTCAACGCACAACCCTCATCCATCAATCCTCAATACTCAAACATCAATCCTCAATTCTCACTGCTCATGGGAATATCCTGAATTCTCATGGTTCAATACTCAATCCACAATATTCAGTAATCAAATCTCAATCCTCAAACATCAATTCTCAACACGCAATCCTCAGCACTCAGTCCTCTCTCTTCAGTCCTCCATCCTCAATCCTCAATCCTCAAGCGTCAATCCTCAATTTTGAATACTCAATCCTCAACCCTGAATCCTCAATCCTCAATACTCAACCATCAATCCTCAATTCTCAATACTCAATAGAATATCCTGAATTCTCGGGATTCTATACTCAAACCTCAATCCTCAACCCTCTGCCCTCATTCTCAATCCTCAATCCACAATCCTCAAACCTCAATCCTCAACCGTCAGTCCTCGTCCTCAATCCCCAACACTCAATCCCCAATCCTCCCATCTTCAATCATCAATACGCAATCTTCAATCCTCAATCCTCAATCCTCTGTCCTCATACCTCAATCCTGAATCCTCAATCCTGAATCCTCAATCTTCAGCCCTGAGTCCTCAACAATCAGTTGTCAATCCTCAATCCTCAATAGAATATCCTCAAATCACAGTTTTCAATACTCAATACTCAATCTGCAATCTTCAGATCTCTATCCACAAACATCAATTCTCATCACTCAACCCTCAATACTCAGTCCCTAATCCTCAATCTTCAATCCTCAATCCTGAATCCTCAATCCTCAATGCTCAATCTTAATCTTCAATCCTCAATACTCAATCTTCAATTCTCAATCCTCAATCCTCAATCCTCAATCCTCAATCTTCAAGCCTCAATACTCAATCTTCAATCCTCAATCCTCAATCCTCAATCCTCAATCCTCAATCGTCAATCTTCAATCCTCAATACTCAATCTTCAATCCTCAATCCTCAATCCTCAATCCTCAATCCTCAATCCTCATTCTGCAATCCTCAATACCCAATCATCAACCTTCTATCCTCAATCCTCAATCCTCAATCCTCAATCCTCAGCCTTACTCCTCAACAATCAGTTGTCAATCCTCAATCCTCAATATAATATCCTCAATTCACAGTTTTCAATACTCAAACCCCATTCTTCAATCTTCAAATCTCAATCCACAAACATCAACTCTCATCACGCAACCCTCAACACTCAGTCCTCAATCTTCAATCCTCAATCCTCAATCCTGAACCTTCAATCCTCAATACTCAATCTTCAATCCTCAATCCTCAATTCTCAATCCTCAATGCTTAATACTCAATCGTCAATCCTCAATCCTCAATCCTCAATCCTCAATCCTCAATCCTCAATACTCAATCTACAATCCTCAATCCTCAATCCTCAATCCTCAATCTTCAATCCTCAATACTCAATCTTCAATCCTCAATCCTCAATCCTCAATCCTCAATCCACATTCTTCAATCCTCAACACCCAATCCTCAATCTTCAATCCTCAACCCTCAGTCCTCAATTCTCAATCCTCAATCCTCAACCCTCAGACCTCAAACATCAATACTCAACCCTCAGTCCTCGTCCTCAATCCACAACCCTCAATCCTCGATCCTCAATCTTCAATCATCAATATTCAATCTTCAATCCTCAACCCTCAATCCTCAATACTCAATCCACAATCCTCAATGTTCTATCCTCAATACCCAAACCTCAATCTTCAATCCTCAATCCTCAATCCTCAATCCTCAAACCTCGATTTTCAATCCTCAATCCTCAGTCCTCAAACCTCATTCCTGAATCCTCAAACCTGAATCCTCATTCGTCAGCCCTCAGTCCTCAACAATCAGTTGTCAATCCTCAATACTCAGTTGAATATCATCAATTCACAGTTTTCAATACTCAATGCTCAATCTGCAATCTTCGAATCTCTATCCACAAACATCAATTCTCATCATACAACCCTCAACACTCAGTCCCCAATCCTCAATCTTCAATCCTCAATCCTCAATCCACAATCCTCGATCCTCAGTCTTGAATCCTCAATACTCAATCTTCAATCCTCCATCCTCAATCCTGAATCCTCAATCCTCAATACTCAATCGTCAGGCTTCAATCCTCAGTACTCAATCTTCAATAATCAATCCTCAATTCTCAATCCTCAATACTCAATTCTCAATCGTCAATACTCAATCCCCAATCCTCAATCTTCAATCCTCAATCCTCAATCCTCAATCCTCAATCCTCAATCTTCAATCCTCAATACACAATCTTCAATCCTCAATCCTCAATCCTCAATCCTCATTCTTCAATCCTCAATACCCAATCCTCAATACTCAGTCTTCAATCCTCAATTCTCAATCCTCAATCCTCAATCCTCATTCTTCAATCCTCAACACCCAATCCACAATCTTCAATCCTCAATCCTCAATCCTCAATTCTCAATCCTCAATCCTCAATCCTCAGACCTCAAGCAGCAATACTCAACCCTCAGTCCTCGTCCTCAATCCACAACCATCAATACTCAATCCTCAAGATTCAATCATCAATGTTCAATCTTCAGTCCTCAATCCTCAATCCTCAATCCTCAATCCTCAATCCTCCATCCTCAATGTTCAATCCGCAATACCCAATCCTCAATCTTCAATCCTCAATCCTCAATCCTCAATCCTCAATCCTCAGTCCTCGATCCTCAAACCTGTATCCTCAATCCTGAATCCTCAATCTTCAGACCTCAGTCCTCAACAATCAGTTGTCAATTCTCAATCCTCAATAGAATATCATCAATTCACAGTTTTCAATACTCAATACTCAATCTGCAATTTTCAAATCTCTATCCACAAACATCAATTCTCATCATTCAACCCTCAACACTCAGTCCCCAAACCTCAATCATCAATACTCAATCCTCAATCCTCAATCCTCGATTCTCAATCTTCAATCCTCAATACTCAATCTTCAATCCCACATCCTCAATCGTCAATCCTCAATCCTCAGTCCTCAGTCGCCAGGCTTCAATCCTCAATACTCAATCTTCAATCCTCAATCCTCAATGCTCATTCCTGAATCCTCATTCATCAATCCTCAACACCCAATCCTCAATCTTCAAACCTCAATCCTCAATCCTCAACTCTCAATCCTCAATCCTCAATCCTCATTCTTCAATCCTCAATACCCAATCCTCAATCTTCAATCCTCAATCCTCAATCCTCAATTCTCAACCCTCAATCCTCAGTCCTCAGCCCTCAATCCTCAATCCTCAAACCTCAGCCCTCATTCTCAATCCTCAATCCTCAATCCTCAAACCTCAATCCTCAATCCTCAATACTCAATCTTCAAGCCTCAATCCTCAATCCTCAGTCCTCAATCTTCAATCCTCAATACTCAATCTTCAATCCTCAATCCTCAATCCTTAATACTCAATCCTCAATCCTCAAACCTCAACCTTAATCTTCAACCATCAATACTCAATCTTCAATCCTCAATCCTCAGTCCTCAATCCTCAATCCTCAATCCTCAATCCTCAATACTCAATCTTCAAGCCTCAATCCTCAATCCTCAGTCCTCAATCTTCAATCCTCAATACTCAATCTTCAATCCTCAATCCTCAATCCTCAATCCTCAATCCTCGTTCCTCAAACCTCAATCCTCAATCTTCAATCCTCAATAATCAATCTCCAATCCTAGATCCTCAATCCCCAATCATCAATCCTTAATCCTCTATCATCAATCCTCAATCCCCATTCCTCAATCTTCAATCCTCAATACTCAATCTTCAATAATCAATCCTCAATTCTCAATCCTCAATACTCAATTCTCAATCGTCAATACTCAATCCCCAATCCTCAATCTTCAATCCTCAATCCTCAATCCTCAATCCTCAATCCTCAATCTTCAATCCTCAACACACAATCTTCAATCCTCAATCCTCAATGCTCAATCCTCAATCCTCAATGTTCAATCCTCAATACCCAATCCTCAATCTTCAATCCTCAATCCTGAATCCTCAATCCTCAATCCTCAATCCTCAATCCACAGTCCTCAAACCACAATCCTGAATCCTCAATCCTGAATCCTCAATCTTCAGAAATCAGTCCTCAACAATCAGTAGTCAAACCTCAATCCTCAATAGAATATCATCAAATCACAGCTTTCAATACACAACACTCAATCTGCAATCTTCAAATCTCTATCCACAGACATCAATTCTCATCACTCAACCCTCAACACTCAGTACTCAATGTTCAATCCTCAATCCTCAATTCTCAATCTTCAGTCCTCAATACTGAATCTTCAATCCTCAACCCTCAATCCTCAATCCTCAATCCTCAATGCTCAATCTTAATCTTCAATCCTCAATACTCAATCTTCAATTCTCAATCCTCAATCTTCAATCCTCAATCCTCAATCCTCAATCCTCAATCCTCAATCCTCAATCCTCAATCGTCAATCTTCAATCCTCAATACTCAATCCTCAATCCTCAATCCTCAATCCTCAATCCTCAATCCTCAATCCTCATTCTTCAATCCTCAATACCCAATCCTCAACCTTCTATCCTCAGTCCTCAATCCTCAATCCTCAATCCTCAGCCATCAGTCCTCAACAATCAGTTGTCAATCCTCAATCCTCAATATAATATACTCAATTCACAGTTTTCAATACTCAAACCCCATTCTTCAATCTTCAAATCTCAATCCACAAACATCAACTCTCATCACGCAACCCTCAACACTCAGTCCTCAATGTTCAATCCGCAATACCCAATCCTCAATCTTCAATCCTCAATACTCAATCCTCAATCCTCAATACTCAATCCACAATCCTCAATGTTCAATCCTCAATACCCAAACCTCAATCTTCAATCCTCAATCCTCAATCCTCAATCCTCAATCCTCAATTTTCAATCCTCAATCCTCAGTCCTCAAACCTCAATCCTGAATCCTCAAACCTGAATCCTCATTCGTCAGCCCTCAGTCCTCAACAATCAGTTGTCAATCCTCAATACTCAATTGAATATCATCAATTCACAGTTTTCATTACTCAATACTCAATCTGCAATCTTCAAATCTCTATCCACAAACATCAATTCTCATCACTCAACCCTCAACACTCAGTCCACAGTCCTCAATTTTCAATCCTCAATCCTCAATCCTCAATCCACAATCCTCAACGTTCAATCCTCAATACTCAATCTTCAATGCTCATTCCTCAATCCTCAATCCTCAATTCTCAATCCTCAATCGTCAATCTTCAATCCCCAATACTCAATCTTCAATCCCCAATCCTCAATCCTCGGTCCGCAATCCTCAATCGTCCATCTCCAATCCTGAATGCTCAATCTTCAATCCTCAATCCTCAATCCTCAATCCTCAATCCTCAATCCTCATTCTTCAATCCTCAATACCCAATCCTCAATCTTCAATCCTCAATCCTCAATCATCAATTCTCAATCCTCAATCCTCAGTCCTCAGTCCTCAAACCTCAATCCTCAACCCTCAGCCCTCATCCTCAATCCTCAATCCTCAATCCTCAATCCTCAATCTCCAATCCTCAATACTCAAACTTCAATCCTCAATCCTCAGTCCACAATCTTCAATCCTCAATGCTCAATCCTCAATCCTCAATCCTCAGTGCTCAATCCTCAATCCTCAGTGCTCAATCCTCAATCCTCAATCCTCAAACCTCAATCCTCAACCGTCAGTCCTCGTCCTCAAACCTCAACCCCCAATCCTCAATCCTTAATATTCAATCATCAATACTCAATCTTCAATCCTCAATCCTCAATCCTCAATCCTCAATCCTCAATCCTCAATATTCAACGCACAACCCTCAGCTGTCAATCCTCAATACTCAACCATCAATCCTCAATTCTCAATACTCAATAGAATATCCTGAATTCTCATGGTTCAATACTCAATCGACAATATTCAATAATCAAATCTCAATCCTCAAACATCAATCTTCAACACTCAATCCTCAACACTCAGTCCACACTCATCAATCCTCCATCCTCAATCCTCAATCCACAAGAGTCAGTCCTCAATCCTCAATCCACAAGAGTCAGTCCTCAATCCTCAATCATCAACCCTCAATCCTCAGTCCTCAAACCTCCACCACGAATCATCAATCCTGAATCCTCAATCTTCAGCCATAAGACCTCAAAAATCAATTGTCAATCCTCAGTCCTCAATAGAATATCCTTAATTCGCAGTTTTCAATACTCAATCCCCATTCTTCAATCTTCAAATCTCAACCCTCAAACATCAATTCTCAACACTCAATCCTCAACACTCAGTCCTCTCTCTTCAATCGTCCACCCTCAATCCTCAATCCTCAACTCTCAATCCTTAATCCTCAATCCTCAGAGTTCAAACATCTATACTCAACCCTCAGTCCTCGTCGCCAATCCACAACACTCAGTACTCAATCCTCAATCTTCGATTATCCATATTCAATCTTCAATCCTCAATCCTCAATGTTCAATCCTCAATCCTCAATGTTCAATCCTCTATACCCAATCCTCAATCTTCAATCCTCAATCCTGAATCCTCAATCCTCAATCCTCAATCCTCAATCCACAGTCCTCAAACCACAATCCTGAATCCTCAATCCTGAATCCTCAATCTTCAGAAATCAGTCCTCAACAATCAGTAGTCAAACCTCAATCCTCAATAGAATATCATCAAATCACAGCTTTCAATACACAACACTCAATCTGCAATCTTCAAATATCTATCCACAGACATCAATTCTCATCACTCAACCCTCAACACTCAGTCCCCAAACCTCACCATTCAATCCTCAACCCTCAATCCTCAATCCACAATCCTCAACATTCAATCCTCATTACTCAATCTTCAATCCTCAATCCTCTATCCACAATCCTCAATTCTCAACCCTCATTCGTCAATCTTCAAACCTCAATAATCAATCTTCAATCCTCAATCCTCAATCCTCAATCCTCAATCCTCATACTACAATCCTCAATACCCAATCCGCAATCTTCAATCCTCAATCCTCAATACTCAATTCTCAATCCTCAACCCTCAGTCCTCAGTCCTCAAACCTCAACCCTCAGCCCTCAGCCCTCTTCCTCAATCCTCAATCCTCAATCCTCGATCCTCAATCTTCAGCCCTCAGTCCTCAACAATCAGTTGTCAATCGTCAATCCTCAATAGAGTATCCTCAATTCACAGTTTTCAATACTCAATAGTCAATCTGCATTCTTCAGATCTCTATCCACAAACACCAATTCTCATCACTCAACCCTCAACACTCAGTACTCAATGTTCAATCCTCAATCCTCAATTCTCAATCTTCAGTCCTCAATACTGAATCTTCAATCCTCATTCCTCAAACCTCAATCCTCAACCCTCAGTCCTCATCCTCAATTCTCAATTCTCAATCCTCAATCCTCAATCCTCAATCCTCAATCCTCAATCCTCAATCCTCAGACCTCAAACAGCAATACTCAACCCTCAGTCCTCGTCCTCAATCCACAACCATCAATACTGAATCCACAACCTTCAATCATCAATATTCAATCTTCAGTCCTCAATCCTCAATCCTCAATCCTCAAACCTCAATCCTCAATCCACAATATTCAACGCACAACCCTCATCCATCAATCCTCAATACTCAAACATCAATCCTCAATTCTCACTGCTCATGGGAATATCCTGAATTCTCATGGTTCAATACTCAATCCACAATATTCAGTAATCAAATCTCAATCCTCAAACATCAATTCTCAACACGCAATCCTCAGCACTCAGTCCTCTCTCTTCAATCCTCCATCCTCAATCCTCAATCCTCAAGCGTCAATCCTCAATTTTGAATACTCAATCCTCAACCCTGAATCCTCAATCCTCAATACTCAACCATCAATCCTCAATTCTCAATACTCAATAGAATATCCTGAATTCTCGGGATTCTATACTCAAACCTCAATCCTCAACCCTCTGCCCTCATTCTCAATCCTCAATCCACAATCCTCAAACCTCAATCCTCAACCGTCAGTCCTCGTCCTCAATCCCCAACACTCAATCCCCAATCCTCCCATCTTCAATCATCAATACGCAATCTTCAATCCTCAATCCTCAATCCTCTGTCCTCATACCTCAATCCTGAATCCTCAATCCTGAATCCTCAATCTTCAGCCCTGAGTCCTCAACAATCAGTTGTCAATCCTCAATCCTCAATAGAATATCCTCAAATCACAGTTTTCAATACTCAATACTCAATCTGCAATCTTCAGATCTCTATCCACAAACATCAATTCTCATCACTCAACCCTCAATACTCAGTCCCTAATCCTCAATCTTCAATCCTCAATCCTGAATCCTCAATCCTCAATGCTCAATCTTAATCTTCAATCCTCAATACTCAATCTTCAATTCTCAATCCTCAATCCTCAATCCTCAATCCTCAATCTTCAAGCCTCATTACTCAATCTTCAATCCTCAATCCTCTATCCACAATCCTCAATTCTCAACCCTCATTCGTCAATCTTCAAACCTCAATAATCAATCTTCAATCCTCAATCCTCAATCCTCAATCCTCAATCCTCATACTACAATCCTCAATACCCAATCCGCAATCTTCAATCCTCAATCCTCAATACTCAATTCTCAATCCTCAACCCTCAGTCCTCAGTCCTCAAACCTCAACCCTCAGCCCTCAGCCCTCTTCCTCAATCCTCAATCCTCAATCCTCGATCCTCAATCTTCAGCCCTCAGTCCTCAACAATCAGTTGTCAATCGTCAATCCTCAATAGAGTATCCTCAATTCACAGTTTTCAATACTCAATAGTCAATCTGCATTCTTCAGATCTCTATCCACAAACACCAATTCTCATCACTCAACCCTCAACACTCAGTACTCAATGTTCAATCCTCAATCCTCAATTCTCAATCTTCAGTCCTCAATACTGAATCTTCAATCCTCATTCCTCAAACCTCAATCCTCAACCCTCAGTCCTCATCCTCAATTCTCAATTCTCAATCCTCAATCCTCAATCCTCAATCCTCAATCCTCAATCCTCAATCCTCAGACCTCAAACAGCAATACTCAACCCTCAGTCCTCGTCCTCAATCCACAACCATCAATACTGAATCCACAACCTTCAATCATCAATATTCAATCTTCAGTCCTCAATCCTCAATCCTCAATCCTCAAACCTCAATCCTCAATCCACAATATTCAACGCACAACCCTCATCCATCAATCCTCAATACTCAAACATCAATCCTCAATTCTCACTGCTCATGGGAATATCCTGAATTCTCATGGTTCAATACTCAATCCACAATATTCAGTAATCAAATCTCAATCCTCAAACATCAATTCTCAACACGCAATCCTCAGCACTCAGTCCTCTCTCTTCAATCCTCCATCCTCAATCCTCAATCCTCAAGCGTCAATCCTCAATTTTGAATACTCAATCCTCAACCCTGAATCCTCAATCCTCAATACTCAACCATCAATCCTCAATTCTCAATACTCAATAGAATATCCTGAATTCTCGGGATTCTATACTCAAACCTCAATCCTCAACCCTCTGCCCTCATTCTCAATCCTCAATCCACAATCCTCAAACCTCAATCCTCAACCGTCAGTCCTCGTCCTCAATCCCCAACACTCAATCCCCAATCCTCCCATCTTCAATCATCAATACGCAATCTTCAATCCTCAATCCTCAATCCTCTGTCCTCATACCTCAATCCTGAATCCTCAATCCTGAATCCTCAATCTTCAGCCCTGAGTCCTCAACAATCAGTTGTCAATCCTCAATCCTCAATAGAATATCCTCAAATCACAGTTTTCAATACTCAATACTCAATCTGCAATCTTCAGATCTCTATCCACAAACATCAATTCTCATCACTCAACCCTCAATACTCAGTCCCTAATCCTCAATCTTCAATCCTCAATCCTGAATCCTCAATCCTCAATGCTCAATCTTAATCTTCAATCCTCAATACTCAATCTTCAATTCTCAATCCTCAATCCTCAATCCTCAATCCTCAATCTTCAAGCCTCAATACTCAATCTTCAATCCTCAATCCTCAATCCTCAATCCTCAATCCTCAATCGTCAATCTTCAATCCTCAATACTCAATCTTCAATCCTCAATCCTCAATCCTCAATCCTCAATCCTCAATCCTCATTCTGCAATCCTCAATACCCAATCATCAACCTTCTATCCTCAATCCTCAATCCTCAATCCTCAATCCTCAGCCTTACTCCTCAACAATCAGTTGTCAATCCTCAATCCTCAATATAATATCCTCAATTCACAGTTTTCAATACTCAAACCCCATTCTTCAATCTTCAAATCTCAATCCACAAACATCAACTCTCATCACGCAACCCTCAACACTCAGTCCTCAATCTTCAATCCTCAATCCTCAATCCTGAACCTTCAATCCTCAATACTCAATCTTCAATCCTCAATCCTCAATTCTCAATCCTCAATGCTTAATACTCAATCGTCAATCCTCAATCCTCAATCCTCAATCCTCAATCCTCAATCCTCAATACTCAATCTACAATCCTCAATCCTCAATCCTCAATCCTCAATCTTCAATCCTCAATACTCAATCTTCAATCCTCAATCCTCAATCCTCAATCCTCAATCCACATTCTTCAATCCTCAACACCCAATCCTCAATCTTCAATACTCAACCCTCAGTCCTCAATTCTCAATCCTCAATCCTCAATCCTCAGACCTCAAACATCAATACTCAACCCTCAGTCCTCGTCCTCAATCCACAACCCTCAATCCTCGATCCTCAATCTTCAATCATCAATATTCAATCTTCAATCCACAACCCTCAATCCTCAATACTCAATCCACAATCCTCAATGTTCTATCCTCAATACCCAAACCTCAATCTTCAATCCTCAATCCTCAATCCTCAATCCTCAAACCTCGATTTTCAATCCTCAATCCTCAGTCCTCAAACCTCATTCCTGAATCCTCAAACCTGAATCCTCATTCGTCAGCCCTCAGTCCTCAACAATCAGTTGTCAATCCTCAATACTCAGTTGAATATCATCAATTCACAGTTTTCATTACTCAATACTCAATCTGCAATCTTCAAATCTCTATCCACAAACATCAATTCTCATCACTCAACCCTCAACACTCAGTCCCCAATCCTCAATATTCAATCCTCAATCCTCAATCCTCAATCCACAATCCTCAACGTTCAATCCTCAATACTCAATCTTCAATGCTCATTCCTCAATCCTCAATCCTCAATTCTCAATCCTCAATCGTCAATCTCAAATCCCCAATACTCAATCTTCAATCCCCAATCCTCAATCCTCGGTCCTCAATCCTCAATCATCAATCTTCAATCCTCAGACCTCAAGCAGCAATACTCAACCCTCAGTCCTCGTCCTCAATCCACAACAATCAATACTCAATCCTCAATCATCAACAATCAATATTCAATCTTCAGTCCTCAATCCTCAATCCTCAATCCTCAATCCTGAATCCTCAATCTTCAGACCTCAGTCCTCAACAATCAGTTGTCAATTCTCAATCCTCAATAGAATATCATCAATTCACAGTTTTCAATACTCAATGCTCAATCTGCAATCTTCGAATCTCTATCCACAAACATCAATTCTCATCATACAACCCTCAACACGCAGTCCCCAATCCTCAATCTTCAATCCTCAATCCTCAATCCACAATCCTCGATCCTCAGTCTTGAATCCTCAATACTCAATCTTCAATCCTCCATCCTCAATCCTGAATCCTCAATCCTCAATACTCAATCGTCAGGCTTCAATCCTCAGTACTCAATCTTCAATAATCAATCCTCAATTCTCAATCCTCAATACTCAATTCTCAATCGTCAATACTCAATCCCCAATCCTCAATCTTCAATCCTCAATCCTCAATCCTCAATCCCCAATCCTCAATCTTCAATCCTCAATACACAATCTTCAATCCTCAATCCTCAATCCTCAATCCTCATTCTTCAATCCTCAATACCCAATCCTCAATACTCAGTCTTCAATCCTCAATTCTCAATCCTCAATCCTCAATCCTCATTCTTCAATCCTCAACACCCAATCCACAATCTTCAATCCTCAATCCTCAATCCTCAATTCTCAATCCTCAATCCTCAATCCTCAGACCTCAAGCAGCAATACTCAACCCTCAGTCCTCGTCCTCAATCCACAACCATCAATACCCAATCCTCAAGATTCAATCATCAATGTTCAATCTTCAGTCCTCAATCCTCAATTCTCAACCCTCATTCGTCAATCTTCAAACCTCAATAATCAATCTTCAATCCTCAATCCTCAATCCTCAATCCTCAATCCTCATACTACAATCCTCAATACCCAATCCGCAATCTTCAATCCTCAATCCTCAATACTCAATTCTCAATCCTCAACCCTCAGTCCTCAGTCCTCAAACCTCAACCCTCAGCCCTCAGCCCTCTTCCTCAATCCTCAATCCTCAATCCTCGATCCTCAATCTTCAGCCCTCAGTCCTCAACAATCAGTTGTCAATCGTCAATCCTCAATAGAGTATCCTCAATTCACAGTTTTCAATACTCAATAGTCAATCTGCATTCTTCAGATCTCTATCCACAAACACCAATTCTCATCACTCAACCCTCAACACTCAGTACTCAATGTTCAATCCTCAATCCTCAATTCTCAATCTTCAGTCCTCAATACTGAATCTTCAATCCTCATTCCTCAAACCTCAATCCTCAACCCTCAGTCCTCATCCTCAATTCTCAATTCTCAATCCTCAATCCTCAATCCTCAATCCTCAATCCTCAATCCTCAATCCTCAGACCTCAAACAGCAATACTCAACCCTCAGTCCTCGTCCTCAATCCACAACCATCAATACTGAATCCACAACCTTCAATCATCAATATTCAATCTTCAGTCCTCAATCCTCAATCCTCAATCCTCAAACCTCAATCCTCAATCCACAATATTCAACGCACAACCCTCATCCATCAATCCTCAATACTCAAACATCAATCCTCAATTCTCACTGCTCATGGGAATATCCTGAATTCTCATGGTTCAATACTCAATCCACAATATTCAGTAATCAAATCTCAATCCTCAAACATCAATTCTCAACACGCAATCCTCAGCACTCAGTCCTCTCTCTTCAATCCTCCATCCTCAATCCTCAATCCTCAAGCGTCAATCCTCAATTTTGAATACTCAATCCTCAACCCTGAATCCTCAATCCTCAATACTCAACCATCAATCCTCAATTCTCAATACTCAATAGAATATCCTGAATTCTCGGGATTCTATACTCAAACCTCAATCCTCAACCCTCTGCCCTCATTCTCAATCCTCAATCCACAATCCTCAAACCTCAATCCTCAACCGTCAGTCCTCGTCCTCAATCCCCAACACTCAATCCCCAATCCTCCCATCTTCAATCATCAATACGCAATCTTCAATCCTCAATCCTCAATCCTCTGTCCTCATACCTCAATCCTGAATCCTCAATCCTGAATCCTCAATCTTCAGCCCTGAGTCCTCAACAATCAGTTGTCAATCCTCAATCCTCAATAGAATATCCTCAAATCACAGTTTTCAATACTCAATACTCAATCTGCAATCTTCAGATCTCTATCCACAAACATCAATTCTCATCACTCAACCCTCAATACTCAGTCCCTAATCCTCAATCTTCAATCCTCAATCCTGAATCCTCAATCCTCAATGCTCAATCTTAATCTTCAATCCTCAATACTCAATCTTCAATTCTCAATCCTCAATCCTCAATCCTCAATCCTCAATCTTCAAGCCTCATTACTCAATCTTCAATCCTCAATCCTCTATCCACAATCCTCAATTCTCAACCCTCATTCGTCAATCTTCAAACCTCAATAATCAATCTTCAATCCTCAATCCTCAATCCTCAATCCTCAATCCTCATACTACAATCCTCAATACCCAATCCGCAATCTTCAATCCTCAATCCTCAATACTCAATTCTCAATCCTCAACCCTCAGTCCTCAGTCCTCAAACCTCAACCCTCAGCCCTCAGCCCTCTTCCTCAATCCTCAATCCTCAATCCTCGATCCTCAATCTTCAGCCCTCAGTCCTCAACAATCAGTTGTCAATCGTCAATCCTCAATAGAGTATCCTCAATTCACAGTTTTCAATACTCAATAGTCAATCTGCATTCTTCAGATCTCTATCCACAAACACCAATTCTCATCACTCAACCCTCAACACTCAGTACTCAATGTTCAATCCTCAATCCTCAATTCTCAATCTTCAGTCCTCAATACTGAATCTTCAATCCTCATTCCTCAAACCTCAATCCTCAACCCTCAGTCCTCATCCTCAATTCTCAATTCTCAATCCTCAATCCTCAATCCTCAATCCTCAATCCTCAATCCTCAATCCTCAGACCTCAAACAGCAATACTCAACCCTCAGTCCTCGTCCTCAATCCACAACCATCAATACTGAATCCACAACCTTCAATCATCAATATTCAATCTTCAGTCCTCAATCCTCAATCCTCAATCCTCAAACCTCAATCCTCAATCCACAATATTCAACGCACAACCCTCATCCATCAATCCTCAATACTCAAACATCAATCCTCAATTCTCACTGCTCATGGGAATATCCTGAATTCTCATGGTTCAATACTCAATCCACAATATTCAGTAATCAAATCTCAATCCTCAAACATCAATTCTCAACACGCAATCCTCAGCACTCAGTCCTCTCTCTTCAATCCTCCATCCTCAATCCTCAATCCTCAAGCGTCAATCCTCAATTTTGAATACTCAATCCTCAACCCTGAATCCTCAATCCTCAATACTCAACCATCAATCCTCAATTCTCAATACTCAATAGAATATCCTGAATTCTCGGGATTCTATACTCAAACCTCAATCCTCAACCCTCTGCCCTCATTCTCAATCCTCAATCCACAATCCTCAAACCTCAATCCTCAACCGTCAGTCCTCGTCCTCAATCCCCAACACTCAATCCCCAATCCTCCCATCTTCAATCATCAATACGCAATCTTCAATCCTCAATCCTCAATCCTCTGTCCTCATACCTCAATCCTGAATCCTCAATCCTGAATCCTCAATCTTCAGCCCTGAGTCCTCAACAATCAGTTGTCAATCCTCAATCCTCAATAGAATATCCTCAAATCACAGTTTTCAATACTCAATACTCAATCTGCAATCTTCAGATCTCTATCCACAAACATCAATTCTCATCACTCAACCCTCAATACTCAGTCCCTAATCCTCAATCTTCAATCCTCAATCCTGAATCCTCAATCCTCAATGCTCAATCTTAATCTTCAATCCTCAATACTCAATCTTCAATTCTCAATCCTCAATCCTCAATCCTCAATCCTCAATCTTCAAGCCTCAATACTCAATCTTCAATCCTCAATCCTCAATCCTCAATCCTCAATCCTCAATCGTCAATCTTCAATCCTCAATACTCAATCTTCAATCCTCAATCCTCAATCCTCAATCCTCAATCCTCAATCCTCATTCTGCAATCCTCAATACCCAATCATCAACCTTCTATCCTCAATCCTCAATCCTCAATCCTCAATCCTCAGCCTTACTCCTCAACAATCAGTTGTCAATCCTCAATCCTCAATATAATATCCTCAATTCACAGTTTTCAATACTCAAACCCCATTCTTCAATCTTCAAATCTCAATCCACAAACATCAACTCTCATCACGCAACCCTCAACACTCAGTCCTCAATCTTCAATCCTCAATCCTCAATCCTGAACCTTCAATCCTCAATACTCAATCTTCAATCCTCAATCCTCAATTCTCAATCCTCAATGCTTAATACTCAATCGTCAATCCTCAATCCTCAATCCTCAATCCTCAATCCTCAATCCTCAATACTCAATCTACAATCCTCAATCCTCAATCCTCAATCCTCAATCTTCAATCCTCAATACTCAATCTTCAATCCTCAATCCTCAATCCTCAATCCTCAATCCACATTCTTCAATCCTCAACACCCAATCCTCAATCTTCAATACTCAACCCTCAGTCCTCAATTCTCAATCCTCAATCCTCAATCCTCAGACCTCAAACATCAATACTCAACCCTCAGTCCTCGTCCTCAATCCACAACCCTCAATCCTCGATCCTCAATCTTCAATCATCAATATTCAATCTTCAATCCACAACCCTCAATCCTCAATACTCAATCCACAATCCTCAATGTTCTATCCTCAATACCCAAACCTCAATCTTCAATCCTCAATCCTCAATCCTCAATCCTCAAACCTCGATTTTCAATCCTCAATCCTCAGTCCTCAACCCTCATTCCTGAATCCTCAAACCTGAATCCTCATTCGTCAGCCCTCAGTCCTCAACAATCAGTTGTCAATCCTCAATACTCAGTTGAATATCATCAATTCACAGTTTTCATTACTCAATACTCAATCTGCAATCTTCAAATCTCTATCCACAAACATCAATTCTCATCACTCAACCCTCAACACTCAGTCCCCAATCCTCAATATTCAATCCTCAATCCTCAATCCTCAATCCACAATCCTCAACGTTCAATCCTCAATACTCAATCTTCAATGCTCATTCCTCAATCCTCAATCCTCAATTCTCAATCCTCAATCGTCAATCTCAAATCCCCAATACTCAATCTTCAATCCCCAATCCTCAATCCTCGGTCCTCAATCCTCAATCATCAATCTTCAATCCTCAGACCTCAAGCAGCAATACTCAACCCTCAGTCCTCGTCCTCAATCCACAACAATCAATACTCAATCCTCAATCATCAACAATCAATATTCAATCTTCAGTCCTCAATCCTCAATCCTCAATCCTCAATCCTGAATCCTCAATCTTCAGACCTCAGTCCTCAACAATCAGTTGTCAATTCTCAATCCTCAATAGAATATCATCAATTCACAGTTTTCAATACTCAATGCTCAATCTGCAATCTTCGAATCTCTATCCACAAACATCAATTCTCATCATACAACCCTCAACACGCAGTCCCCAATCCTCAATCTTCAATCCTCAATCCTCAATCCACAATCCTCGATCCTCAGTCTTGAATCCTCAATACTCAATCTTCAATCCTCCATCCTCAATCCTGAATCCTCAATCCTCAATACTCAATCGTCAGGCTTCAATCCTCAGTACTCAATCTTCAATAATCAATCCTCAATTCTCAATCCTCAATACTCAATTCTCAATCGTCAATACTCAATCCCCAATCCTCAATCTTCAATCCTCAATCCTCAATCCTCAATCCCCAATCCTCAATCTTCAATCCTCAATACACAATCTTCAATCCTCAATCCTCAATCCTCAATCCTCATTCTTCAATCCTCAATACCCAATCCTCAATACTCAGTCTTCAATCCTCAATTCTCAATCCTCAATCCTCAATCCTCATTCTTCAATCCTCAACACCCAATCCACAATCTTCAATCCTCAATCCTCAATCCTCAATTCTCAATCCTCAATCCTCAATCCTCAGACCTCAAGCAGCAATACTCAACCCTCAGTCCTCGTCCTCAATCCACAACCATCAATACCCAATCCTCAAGATTCAATCATCAATGTTCAATCTTCAGTCCTCAATCCTCAATCCTCAATCCTCAATCCTCAATCCTCCATCCTCAATGTTCAATCCGCAATACCCAATCCTCAATCTTCAATCCTCAATCCTCAATCCTCAATCCTCAATCCTCAGTCCTCGATCCTCAAACCTGTATCCTCAATCCTGAATCCTCAATCTTCAGACCTCAGTCCTCAACAATCAGTTGTCAATTCTCAATCCTCAATAGAATATCATCAATTCACAGTTTTCAATACTCAATACTCAATCTGCAATTTTCAAATCTCTATCCACAAACATCAATTCTCATCATTCAACCCTCAACACTCAGTCCCCAAACCTCAATCATCAATACTCAATCCTCAATCCTCAATCCTCGATCCTCAATCTTCAATCCTCAATACTCAATCTTCAATCCCACATCCTCAATCGTCAATCCTCAATCCTCAGTCCTCAGTCGCCAGGCTTCAATCCTCAATTCTCAATCTTCAATCCTCAATCCTCAATGCTCATTCCTGAATCCTCATTCATCAATCCTCAACACCCAATCCTCAATCTTCAAACCTCAATCCTCAATCCTCAACTCTCAATCCTCAATCCTCAATCCTCATTCTTCAATCCTCAATACCCAATCCTCAATCTTCAATCCTCAATCCTCAATCCTCAATTCTCAACCCTCAATCCTCAGTCCTCAGCCCTCAATCCTCAATCCTCAAACCTCAGCCCTCATTCTCAATCCTCAATCCTCAATCCTCAAACCTCAATCCTCAATCCTCAATACTCAATCTTCAAGCCTCAATCCTCAATCCTCAGTCCTCAATCTTCAATCCTCAATACTCAATCTTCAATCCTCAATCCTCAATCCTTAATACTCAATCCTCAATCCTCAAACCTCAACCTTAATCTTCAACCATCAATACTCAATCTTCAATCCTCAATCCTCAGTCCTCAATCCTCAATCCTCAATCCTCAATCCTCAATACTCAATCTTCAAGCCTCAATCCTCAATCCTCAGTCCTCAATCTTCAATCCTCAATACTCAATCTTCAATCCTCAATCCTCAATCCTCAATCCTCAATCCTCGTTCCTCAAACCTCAATCCTCAATCTTCAATCCTCAATAATCAATCTCCAATCCTAGATCCTTAATCCCCAATCATCAATCCTTAATCCTCTATCATCAATCCTCAATCCCCATTCCTCAATCTTCAATCCTCAATACTCAATCTTCAATAATCAATCCTCAATTCTCAATCCTCAATACTCAATTCTCAATCGTCAATACTCAATCCCCAATCCTCAATCTTCAATCCTCAATCCTCAATCCTCAATCCTCAATCCTCAATCTTCAATCCTCAATACACAATCTTCAAACCTCAATCCTCAATCCTCAATCCTCATTCTTCAATCCTCAATACCCAATCCTCAATACTCAGTCTTCAATCCTCAATTCTCAATCCTCAATCCTCAATCCGCATTCTTCAATCCTCAACACCCAATCCACAATCTTCAATCCTCAATCCTCAATCCTCAATTCTCAATCCTCAATCCTCAATCCTCAGACCTCAAGCAGCAATACTCAACCCTCAGTCCTCGTCCTCAATCCACAACCATCAATACTCAATCCTCAATATTCAATCATCAATATTCAATCTTCAGTCCTCAATCCTCAATCCTCAATCCTCAATCCTCAATCCTCCATCCTCAATGTTCAATCCGCAATACCCAATCCTCAATCTTCAATCCTCAATCCTCAATCCTCAATCCTCAATCCTCAGTCCTCGATCCTCAAACCTGTATCCTCAATCCTGAATCCTCAATCTTCAGACCTCAGTCCTCATCAATCAGTTGTCAATTCTCAATCCTCAATAGAATATCATCAATTCACAGTTTTCAATACTCAATACTCAATCTGCAATTTTCAAATCTCTATCCACAAACATCAATTCTCATCATTCAACACTCAACACTCAGTCCCCAATGCTCAATCTTCAATACTCAATCCTCAATCCTCAATCCTCGATCCTCAATCTTCAATCCTCAATACTCAATCTTCAATCCCACATCCTCAATCGTCAATCCTCAATCCTCAGCCCTCAGTCGCCAGGCTTCAATCCTCAATACTCAATCTTCAATCCTCAATCCTCAATGCTCATTCCTGAATCCTCATTCTTCAATCCTCAACACCCAATCCTCAATCTTCAAACCTCAATCCTCAATCCTCAACTCTCAATCCTCAATCCTCAATCCTCATTCTTCAATCCTCAATACCCAATCCTCAATCTTCAATCCTCAATCCTCAATCCTCAATTCTCAACCGTCAATCCTCAGTCCTCAGCCCTCAATCCTCAATCCTCAAACCTCAGCCCTCATTCTCAATCCTCAATCCTCAATCCTCAAACCTCAATCCTCAATCCTCAATACTCAATCTTCAAGCCTCAATCCTCAATCCTCAGTCCTCAATCTTCAATCCTCAATACTCAATCTTCAATGCTCAATCCTCAATCCTTAATACTCAATCCTCAATCCTCAAACCTCAACCTTAATCTTCAACCATCAATACTCAATCTTCAATCCTCAATCCTCAGTCCTCAATCCTCAATCCTCAATCCTCAATCCTCAATACTCAATCTTCAAGCCTCAATCCTCAATCCTCAGTCCTCAATCTTCAATCCTCAATACTCAATCTTCAATCCTCAATCCTCAATCCTCAATACTCAATCCTCAATCCTCAAACCTCAACCTTAATCTTCAACCATCAATACTCAATCTTCAATCCTCAAACCTCAGTCCTCAATCCTCAATCCTCAATCCTCAATCCTCAATACTCAATCTTCAAGCCTCAATCCTCAATCCTCAGACCTCAATCTTCAATCCTCAATACTCAATCTTCAATCCTCAACCCTCAGTCCTCAAACCTCAATCCTCAATCCTCAATCCTCAATCCTCGTTCCTCAAACATCAATCCTCAGCCCTCAGTCCTCACACTCAATTCTCAATTCTCAATCCTCAATCCTCAATCCTCAATCTTCAATCCTCAATAATCAATCTCCAATCCTAGATCCTCAATCCCCAATCCTCAATCCTTAATCCTTTATCATCAATCCTCAATCTCCAGTCCTCAATCTTCAATCCTCAATGCTCAATCATCAATCCTCAATCCTCAGTCCTCAATCCTCAATCCTCAATCCTCAAACCTCAATCCTCAACCGTCAGTCCACGTCTTCAATCCTCAAACCTCAATCCTCAATCCTCAATCTTCAATCCTCAATACTCAATCCTCAATCCTCAATCCTCAATCTTCAATCCACAATACTCAATCTTCAATCCTCAATCCTCAGTCCTCAAACCTCAATCCTCAATCCTCAATCCTCAGTAATCAATCCTCAATCTTCAATACTGAATCGTCAATCCTCAGTCCTCAATCCTCAATCCTCAATCCTCGTTCCTCAAACATCAATCCTCAGCCCACAGTCCTCACACTCAATTCTCAATTCTCAATCCTCAATCCTCAATCCTCAATGTTCAATCCTCAATAATCAATCTCCAATCCTAGATCCTCAATCCCCAATCCTCAATCCTTAATCCTCTATCATCAATCCTCAATCTCCAGTCCTCAATCTTCAATCTTCAATACTGGATCGTCAATCCTCAGTCCTCAATCCTCAATCCTCAATCCTCGTTCCTCAAACCTCAATCCTCAATCTTCAATCCTCAATAATCAATCTCAAATCCTAGGTCCTCAATCCCCAATCATCAATCCTTAATCCTCTATCATCAATCCTCAATCCCCATTCCTCAATCTTCAATCCTCAATACTCAATCTTCAATAATCAATCCTCAATTCTCAATCCTCAATACTCAATTCTCAATCGTCAATACTCAATCCCCAATCCTCAATCTTCAATCCTCAATCCTCAATCCTCAATCCTCAATCCTCAATCTTCAATCCTCAATACACAATCTTCAATCCTCAATCCTCAATCCTCAATCCTCATTCTTCAATTCTCAATACCCAATCCTCAATACTCAGTCTTCAATCCTCAATTCTCAATCCTCAATCCTCAATCCTCATTCTTCAATCCTCAATACCCAATCCACAATCTTCAATCCTCAACCCTCAGTCCTCAATTCTCAATCCTCAATCCTCAATCCTCAGACCTCAAACATCAATACTCAACCCTCAGTCCTCGTCCTCAATCCACAACCCTCAATCCTCGATCCTCAATCCTCAATCATCAATATTCAATCTTCAATCCTCAATCCTCAATCCTCAATACTCAATCCACAATCCTCAATGTTCAATCCTCAATACCCAAACCTCAATCTTCAATCCTCAATCCTCAATCCTCAATCCTCAATCCTCAATTTTCAATCCTCAATCCTCAGTCCTCAAACCTCAATCCTGAATCCTCAAACCTGAATCCTCATTCGTCAGCCCTCAGTCCTCAACAATCAGTTGTCAATCCTCAATACTCAATTGAATATCATCAATTCACAGTTTTCATTACTCAATACTCAATCTGCAATCTTCAAATCTCTATCCACAAACATCAATTCTCATCACTCAACCCTCAACACTCAGTCCCCAGTCCTCAATATTCAATCCTCAATCCTCAATGCTCAATCCACAATCCTGAACGTTCAATCCTCAATACTCAATCTTCAATGCTCATTCCTCAATCCTCAATCCTCAATTCTCAATCCCCAATCGTCAATCCTCAATCCCCAATACTCAATCTTCAATCCCCAATCCTCAATCCTCGGTCCTCAATCCTCAATCGTCCATCTCCAATCCTGAATGCTCAATCTTCAATCCTCAATCCTCAATCCTCAATCCTCAATCCTCAATCCTCCATCCTCAATCCTCAATCCTCAACTCTCAATCCTTAATCCTCAATCCTCAGAGTTCAAACATCTATACTCAACCCTCAGTCCTCGTCGCCAATCCACAACACTCAATACTCAATCCTCAATCTTCGATTAAACATATTCAATCTTCAATCCTCAATCCTCAATGCTCAATCCTCAATCCTCAATGTTCAATCCTCAATACCCAATCCTCAATCTTCAATCCTCAATCCTGAATCCTCAATCCTCAATCCTCAATCCTCAATCCACAGTCCTCAAACCACAATCCTCAATACTCAATCGTCAATCCTCAATACTCAACCCTCAATCCTCAATCATCAATCCTCAATCATCAATCCTCAATCTTCAATACTCAATCCTCAACCCTCAATCCTCAATCCTCAATACTCAACCATCAATCCTCAATTCTCAATACTCAATAGAATATCCTGAATTCTCAGGATTCTATACTCAAACCTGAATCCACAACCCTCTGCCCTCATTCTCAATCCTCAATCCACAATCCTCAAACCTCAATCCTCAACCGTCAGTCCTCGTCCTCAATCCCCAACACTCAATCCTCAATCCTCCCATCTTCAATCTTCAATCCTCAATCCTCAGTCCTCAATCCTCAATCCTCAATGCTCATTCCTGAATCCTCATTCTTCAATCCTCAACACCCAATCCTCAATCTTCAAACCTCAATCCTCAATCCTCAACTCTCAATCCTCAATCCTCAATCCTCATTCTTCAATCCTCAATACCCAATCCTCAATCTTCAATCCTCAATCCTCAATCCTCAATTCTCAACCCTCAATCCTCAGTCCTCAGCCCTCAATCCTCAATCCTCAAACCTCAGCCCTCATCCGCAATCCTCAATCCTCAATCCTCAATCCTCAATCTTCAATCCACAATACTCAATCTTCAATCCTCAATCCTGAGTCCTCAAACCTCAATCCTCAATCCTCAATCCTCAGTAATCAATCCTCAATCTTCAATACCGAATCGTCAATCCTCAGTCCTCAATCCTCAATCCTCAATCCTCGTTCCTCAAACATCAATCCTCAGCCCACAGTCCTCACACTCAATTCTCAATTCTCAATCCTCAATCCTCAATCCTCAATCTTCAATCCTCAATAATCAATCTCCAATCCTAGATCCTCAATCCCCAATACTCAATCCTTAATACTCTATCATCAATCCTCAATCTCCAGTCCTCAATCTTCAATCCTCAATGCTCAATCCTCAATCCTCAATCCTCAGTCCTCAATCCTCAACCCTCAATCCTCAAACCTCAATCCTCAACCGTCAGTCCACGTCCTCAATCCTCAAACCTCAATCCTCAATCCTCAATCTTCAATCCTCAATCCTCAATCCTCAATCCTCAATCCTCAATCCTCAATCCTCAATACTCAATCTACAATCCTCAATCCTCAATCCTCAATCCTCAATCTTCAATCCTCAATACTCAATCTTCAATCCTCAATCCTCAATCCTCAATCCTCAATCCACATTCTTCAATCCTCAACACCCAATCCTCAATCTTCAATCCTCAACCCTCAGTCCTCAATTCTCAATCCTCAATCCTCAATCCTCAGACCTCAAACATCAATACTCAACCCTCAGTCCTCGTCCTCAATCCACAACCCTCAATCCTCGATCCTCAATCTTCAATCATCAATATTCAATCTTCAATCCTCAACCCTCAATCCTCAATACTCAATCCACAATCCTCAATGTTCTATCCTCAATACCCAAACCTCAATCTTCAATCCTCAATCCTCAATCCTCAATCCTCAAACCTCGATTTTCAATCCTCAATCCTCAGTCCTCAAACCTCATTCCTGAATCCTCAAACCTGAATCCTCATTCGTCAGCCCTCAGTCCTCAACAATCAGTTGTCAATCCTCAATACTCAGTTGAATATCATCAATTCACAGTTTTCATTACTCAATACTCAATCTGCAATCTTCAAATCTCTATCCACAAACATCAATTCTCATCACTCAACCCTCAACACTCAGTCCCCAATCCTCAATATTCAATCCTCAATCCTCAATCCTCAATCCACAATCCTCAACGTTCAATCCTCAATACTCAATCTTCAATGCTCATTCCTCAATCCTCAATCCTCAATTCTCAATCCTCAATCGTCAATCTCAAATCCCCAATACTCAATCTTCAGTCCCCAATCCTCAATCCTCGGTCCTCAATCCTCAATCGTCCATCTGCAATCCTGAATGCTCAATCTTCAATCCTCAATCCTCAATCCTCAATCCTCAATCCTCAATCCTCATTCTTCAATCCTCAATACCCAATCCTCAATCTTCAATCCTCAATCCTCAATCCTCAATTCTCAATCCTCAATCCTCAGTCCTCAGTCCTCAAACCTCAATCCTCAACCCTCAGCCCTCATCCTCAATCCTCAATCCTCAATCCTCAATCCTCGATCCTCAATCCTCAATCCTCAATCCTCAGTCCTCAAATCTCAATCCTCAGACCACATCCTCAACCCTCAGTCCTCAATCCTCAGTCCTCTGTCCTCAAACTTCAATCCTCAACCCTCAGACCTCATCCTCAATCCTCAATCCTCAGCCCTCAATCCTCAACCTTCAATCCTCAATACTCAATCTTCAATCCTCAATCCTCAGGCCTCAAACCTCAATTCTGAATCCTCAATACTCTATCTTCAATCCTCAATCCTCAATTCTCAATCCTCAATACTCAATCCTCAATCGTCAATCCTCAATCCCCAATCCTCAATCTTCAATCCTCAATCCTCAATCCTCAATCCTCATTCCTCAAACCTCAATCCTCAACCCTCAGTCCTCATCCTCAATTCTCAATTCTCAATCCTCAATCCTCAATCCTCAGTCCTCAATCCTCAATCCTCAGACCTCAAACAGCAATACTCAACCCTCAGTCCTCGTCCTCAATCCACAACCATCAATACTGAATCCTCAACCTTCAATCATCAATATTCAATCTTCAGTCCTCAATCCTCAATCCTCAATCCTCAATCCTCAAACCTCAATCCTCAACCGTCAGTCCTCGTTCTCAAACCTCAACCCTCAATCCTCAATCCTCAATCTTCAATCATCAATACTCAATCTTCAATTCTCAATCCTCAATCCTCAATCCTCAATCCTCAATCCACAATATTCAACGCACAACCCTCATCCATCAATCCTCAATACTCAACCATCAATCCTCAATTCTCAATACTCAAAGGAATATCCTGAATTCTCATGGTTCAATACTCAGTCCACAATATTCAGTAATCAAATCTCAATCCTCAAACATCAATTCTCAACACGCAATCCTCAGTACTCAGTCCTCTCTCTTCAATGCTCCATCCTCAATCCTCAATCCTCAAGCGTCAATCCTCAATCCTCAATCCTCAATCCTCAGTAATCAATCCTCAATCTTCAATACTGAATCGTCAATCCTCAGTCCTCAATCCTCAATCCTCAATCCTCGTTCCTCAAACCTCAATCCTCAACCCTCTGTCCTCACACTCAATTCTCAATTCTCAATCCTCAATAGAATATCATCAATTCACAGTTTTCAATACTCAATACTCAATCTGCAATTTTCAAATCTCTAACCACAAACATCAATTCTCATCACTCAACCCTCAACACTCAGTCCTCAACGTTCTATCCTCAATCCTCAATTCTCAATCTGCAATCCTCAATACTGAATCTTCAATCCTCAATCCTCAATCCTCAATCCTCAATACTCAATCCTCAATCCTCAATCCTCAATCTTCAATCCTCAACACTCAATCGTCAATCCTCAATACTCAATCCTCAATCCTCAATCATCAATCCTCAATCATCAATCCTCAATTTTCAATACTCAATCCTCAACCCTGAATCCTCAATCCTCTATACTCAACCATCAATCCTCAATTCTCAATACTCAATAGAATATCCTGAATTCTCAGGATTCTATACTCAAACCTCAATCCTCAACCCTCTGCCCTCATTCTCAATCCTCAATCCACAATCCTCAAACCTCAATCCTCAACCGTCAGTCCTCGTCCTCAATCCCCAACACTCAATCCCCAATCCTCCCATCTTCAATCATCAATACCCAATCTTCAATCCTCAATCCTCAATCCTCAGTCCTCATACCTCAATCCTGAATCCTCAATCCTGAATCCTCAATCTTCAGCCCTGAGTCCTCAACAATCAGTTGTCAATCCTCAATCCTCAATAGAATATCCTCAATTCACAGTTTTCAATACTCAATACACAATCTGCAATCTTCAGATCTCTATCCACAAACATCAATTCTTATCACTCAACCCTCAATACTCAGACCCTAATCCTCAATCTTCAATCCTCAATCCTGAATCCTCAATCCTCAATGCTCAAACTTAATCTTCAATCCTCAATACTCAATCTTCAATTCTCAATCCTCAATCCTCAATCCTCAATCCTCAACCTTCAAGCCTCAATACTCAATCTTCAATCCTCAATCCTCAATCCTCAATCCTCAATCCTCAATCCTCAATCCTCAATCGTCAATCTTCAATCCTCAATACTCAATCTTCAATCCTCAATCCTCAATCCTCAATCCTCAATCCTCAATCATCAATCCTCAATCTTCAATACTCAATCCTCAACCCTCAATCTTCAATCCTCAATACTCAACCATCAATCCTCAATTTGCAATACTCAATAGAATATCCTGAATTCTCAGGATTCTATACTCAAACCTCAATCCTCAACCCTCTGCCGTCATTCTCAATCCTCAATCCACAATCCTCAAACCTCAATCCTCAACCGTCAGTCCTCGTCCTCAATCCTCAACCCTCAATCCTCAATCCTCCCATCTTCAATCATCAATACTCAACCTTCAATCCTCAATCCTCAATCCTCAGTCCTCGAACCTCAATCCTGAATCCTCAATCCTCAATCCTCAATCCTCAATCCTCAATCCTCAATCCTCAATCCTCAATACTCAATCCTCAATCCTCAATCCTCAGTCCTCAACCCTCAGCCCTCATCCTCCATCCTCAATCCTCAATCTTCAATCCTCAATCCTCAATCCTCAATCCTCAATCCTCAATCCTCAATCCTCAATCCTCAGTCCTCAAACATCAAACCTGAATCCTCAATCCTGAATCCTCAATCTTCAGACCTCAGTCCTCAACAATCGGTAGTCAATCCTCAATCCTCAGTAGAATATCCTCAATTCACAGCTTTCAACACTCAATACTCGATCTGCAATCTTCAAGCCACTATCCACTAACATCAATTCTCATCACTCAACCCTCAACACTCAGACCTCAATGTTCAATCCTCAATCCTCAATACTCAACCCTCAATGCTCAATTCTCAATACTCAATAGGATATCCCGAATTCTCGTTATTCAATACTCAATCCACAATATTCAATAATCAAATCGCAATCCTCAAACATCAACTCTCAATACTCAATCCTCAATACTTTGTCCTCTCTCTTCAATCCTCCATCCTCAATCCTCAATACTCAAGCGTCAATCCTCAATCCTCAATCCTCAGACCTCAAACAGCAATACTCAACCCTCAGTCCTCGTCCTCAATCCACAACCATCAATTCTGAATCCTCAACCTTCAATCATCAATATTCAGCCTTCAGTCCACAATCCTCAATCCTCAATCCTCAAACCTCAATCCTCAACCGTCAGTCCTCGTTCTCAAACCTCAACCTTCAATCCTCAATCCTCAATCTTCAATCATCAATACTCAATCTTCAATCCTCAATCCTCAATCCTCAATACTCAATCGTCAATCCTCAATACTCAATCCTCAATCCTCAATCATCAATCCTCAATCATCAATCCTCAATTTTCAATACTCAATCCTCAACCCTGAATCCTCAATCCTCAATACTCAACCATCAATCCTCAATTCTCAATACTCAATAGAATATCCTGAATTCTCAGGATTCTATACTCAAACCTCAATCCTCAACCCTCTGCCCTCATTCTCAATCCTCAATCCACAATCCTCAAACCTCAATCCTCAACCGTCAGTCCTCGTCCTCAATCCCCAACACTCAATCCCCAATCCTCCCATCTTCAATCATCAATACCCAATCTTCAATCCTCAATCCTCAGTCCTCAGTCCTCATACCTCAATCCTGAACCCTCAATCCTGAATCCTCAATCTTCAGCCCTGAGTCCTCAACAATCAGTTGTCAATCCTCAATCCTCAATAGAATATCCTCAATTCACAGTTTTCAATACTCAATACTCAATCTGCAATCTTCAGATCTCTATCCACAAACATCAATTCTCATCACTCAACCCTCAATACTCAGACCCTAATCCTCAATCTTCAATCCTCAATCCTGAATCCTCAATCCTCAATGCTCAATCTTAATCTTCAATCCTCAATACTCAATCTTCAATTCTCAATCCTCAATCCTCAATCCTCAATCCTCAACCTTCAAGCCTCAATACTCAATCTTCAATCCTCAATCCTCAATCCTCAATCCTCAATCCTCAATCCTCAATCCTCAATCGTCAATTTCAATCCTCAATACTCAATCGTCAATCCTCAATCCTCAATCCTCAATCCTCAATCCTCAATCATCAATCCTCAATCTTCAATACTCAATCCTCAACCCTCAATCTTCAATCCTCAATACTCAACCATCAATCCTCAATTTGCAATACTCAATAGAATATCCTGAATTCTCAGGATTCTATACTCAAACCTCAATCCTCAACCCTCTGCCGTCATTCTCAATCCTCAATCCACAATCCTCAAACCTCAATCCTCAACCGTCAGTCCTCGTCCTTAATCCTCAACCCTCAATCCTCAATCCTCCCATCTTCAATCATCAATACTCAACCTTCAATCCTCAATCCTCAATCCTCAGTCCTCGAACCCCAATCCTGAATCCTCAATCCTCAATCCTCAATCCTCAATCCTCAATCCTCAATCCTCAATCCTCAATACTCAATCCTCAATCCTCAATCCTCAGTCCTCAACCCTCAGCCCTCATCCTCCATCCTCAATCCTCAATCTTCAATCCTCAATCCTCAATCCTCAATCCTCAATCCTCAATCCTCAATCCTCAATCCTCAGTCCTCAAACATCAAACTTGAATCCTCAATCCTGAATCCTCAATCTTCAGACCTCAGTCCTCAACAATCGGTAGTCGATCCTCAATCCTCAGTAGAACATCCTCAATTCACAGTTTTCAACACTCAATACTCGATCTGCAATCTTCAAGCCACTATCCACTAACATCAATTCTCATCACTCAACCCTCAACACTCAGACCTCAATGTTCAATCCTCAATCCTCAATACTCAACCCTCAATGCTCAATTCTCAATACTCAATAGGATATCCCGAATTCTCATTATTCAATACTCAATCCACAATATTCAATAATCAAATCGCAATCCTCAAACATCAACTCTCAATACTCAATCCTCAATACTTTGTCCTCTCTCTTCAATCCTCCATCCTCAATCCTCAATACTCAAGCGTCAATCCTCAATGCTCAATCCTCAATCCTCAATCCTCAACCCTCAATCCTCAGTCCTCAAACCTCAATCCGGAATCCTCAATCCTGAATCCTCAATCTTCAGCCGTCAGTCCTCAACAATCAATTGTCAATCCTCAATCCTTAATATTCAATCTTCAAACCTCAATCCGCAATCCTCAATCCTCAATCTTCAATCCTCAATGCTCAATCTTCAATCCTCAATCTTCTATCCTCAATCCTCAATCCTCAATCTTCAATCCTCAATCCTCAATCCTCAATCCTCAATCCTCAATCCTCAATCCTCAATCTTCAATCCTCAATACTCAAACTGCAATCCTGAATCCTCAGTCCTCACTCCTCAATCCTCATTCTTCAATCCTCAATACCGAATCCTCAATCTTCAATCCTCAATCCTCAATCCTCAATTCTCAATCCTCAATCATCAATCCTCAGACTTCAAACACCAATACTCAACCCCCAGTCCTCGTCCTCAATCCACAACCCTCAATCCTCAATCCTCAATCTTCAATCATTAATATTCAATCTTCAATCCTCAATCCTCAATCCTCAATCCTCAATCCGCAATCCTCAATCCTCAATCTTCAACCCTCAATACTCAATCTTCAATCCGCAATCTTCAACCCTCAATCCTCAATCCTCAATCCTCAATCATCAAGCTTCAATCCTCAGACCTCAAGCAGCAATACTCAACCCTCAGACCTCGTACTCAATCCACAACCATCAATACTCAATCCTCTATTATCAATCATCAATATTCAATCTTCAGGCCTCAATCCTCAATCCTCAATCCTCAATCCTCAATCCTCAAACCTCAATCCCCAACCGTCAGTCCTCGTCCTCAATCCTCAACCCTCAATCCTCAATCCTCAATCTTCAATCCTCGATACTCAATATTCAGTCCTCAATCCTCAATCCTGAATCCTCAGTCTTCAATCCTCAATCCTCAATCCTCAATCCTCAATCCTCATTCCTCATTCTTCAATCCTCAATACCCAATCCTCAATCTTCAATCATCTATCCTCAATCCTCAATTCTCAATCCTCAATCCTCAATCCTCAGACCTCAAGCAGCAATACTCAACCCTCAGTCCTCGTCCTCAATCCACAACCATCAGTACTGAATCCTCAACCTTCAATGATCAATATTCAATCTTCAGTCCTCAATCCTCAATCCTCAATCCTCAAACCTCAATCCTCAACCGTCAGTCCTCGTTCTCAAACCTCAACCCTCAATCCTCAATCCTCAATCTTCAATCATCAATATTCAATCTTCGATCCTCCATCCTCAATCCTCAATCCTCAAGCGTCAATCCTCAGTCCTCAATCCTCAATCCTCAGTAATCGATCCTCAATCTTCAATACTGAATCGTCAATCCTCAGTCCTCAATCCTCAATCCTCAACCCTCGTTCCTCAAACCTCAATCCTCAACCCTCAGTCCTCACACTCAATTCTCAATTCTCAATCCTCAATCCTCAATCTTCAATCCTCAATAATCAATCTCCAATCCTAGATCCTCAATCCCCAATCCTCAATCCTTAATCCTCAGTCCTCAATCCTCAATCCTCAATCCTCAAACCTCAATCCTCAACCGTCAGTTCACGTCCTCAATCCTCAACCCTCAGTCCTCAATACTCAATCTTCAATCCTCAATACTCAATATTCAATCCTCAATCCTCAATCCTCAATCCTCAATCTTGAATCCTCAATCCTCAGCCCTCAGTCCTCAACCCACATTCTTCAATCCGCAATACCCAATCCTCAATCTACAATACTCAATACTCAATCCTCAATTCTCAATCCTCAATCCTCTGCCCTCAGTCCTCAAACCTCAATCCTCAACCCTCAGCCCTCATCCTCAATCCTCAATCCTCAATCCTCGATCCTCAATCCTGAATCTTCAATCCTCAATACTCAATCTTCAATCCTCAATCCTCAATTCTCAATCCTCAATGCTCAATACTCAATCGTCAATCCTCAATCCCCAATCCTCAATCTTCAATCCTAAATCCTCAATCCTCAATCCTCAATCCTCAATCTTCAATCCTCAATACTCAATCTTCAATCCTCAATCCTCAATCCTCAATCCCCAATCGTCAATCCTCAATCCTCAATCTTCAATCCTCAATACTCAAACTGCAATCCTGAATCCTCAGTCCTCAATCCTCAATCCTCATTCTACAGTCCTCAATACCGAATCCTCAATCTTCAATCCTCAATCATCAATCCTCAATTCTCAATCCTCAATCCTCAATCCTCAGACTTCAAACACCAATACTCAACCCTCAGTCCTCGTGCTCAATCCACAACCCTCAATCCTCAATCCTCAATCTTCAATCATTAATATTCAATCTTCAATCCTCAATCCTCAATCCTCAATCCTCAACCCTCAATCCCCAACGCTCAATCCTCAATACCCAATCCTCAGTATTCAATCCTCAATCCTCAATCCTCAATCCTCAATCCTCAATCTTCAATCCTCAATACTCAATCTTCAATCCTCAATCCTCAATCCTCGGTCCTTAATCCTCAATCGTCAATCTCCAATCCTGAATACTCAATCTTCAATCCTCAATACTCAATCTTCAATCCTCAATCCTCAGTCCTCAAACCTCAATTCTGAATCCTCAAATCTCAATTCTGAATCCTCAATCCTGAACCCTCAATCTTCAGCCCTCAGTCCTCAACAATCAGTTGTCAATCCCCAATCCTCAATGGAATATCATCAATTCACAGTTTTCAATACTCAATACTCAATCTGCAATCTTCAAATCTCTATCCACAAACATCAATTCTCATCTCTCAACACTCAACACTCCGTCCCCAATCCTCAATCTTCAATCCTCAATCCTCAATCCTCAATCCTCAATCCTCAATCCTCAATTTTCAATCCTCAATACTCAATCTTCAATCATCAATACTCAATCTTCAATCCGCAATCCTCAATCTTCAATCCTCAATACTCAATTCTCAGTCCTCAATACTCAATCCTCAATTGTCAATCCTCAATCCACAATCCTCAATCTTCAATCCTCAATCCTCAATCCTCAATCCTCAATCCTCAATCTTCAATCCTCAATACTCAATCTTCAATCCTCAATCCTCAATCATCAATCCTCAATGCTCAATCCTCAATCCTCAATCCTCAACCCTCAATCTTCAATCCTCAATACTCAATCTGCAATCCTCAATCCTGAATCCTCAATCCTCAATCCTCATTCTTCAATCCTCAGTGCCCAGTCCTCAATCTTGAATCCTCAATCCTCAACCCTCAATGCTCAATACTCAATCCTCAATCCTCAGACCTCAAACAGCAATACTCAACCCTCAGTCCTCGTCCTCAATCCACAACCCTCAATCCTCAATCGTCAGTCCTAAATCCTCAATCCTCAATCCTCAAACCTCAATCCTCAACCGTCAGTCCCCGCCCTCAATCCTCAAACATGAATCCTCAATCCTCAACCTTCAATCATCAATACTCCATCCTCAATCCTCAATTATCAATCCTCAATCTTCAATCCTCAATACTCAATCTTCAATAATCAATCCTCAATACTCAATCCTCAATACTCAATCCTCAATCGTCAATACTCAATCCCCAATCCTCAATCTTCAATCCTCAATCCTCAATCCTCAATCCTCAATCCTCAATCTTCAATCCTCAATACTCAATCTTCATTCCTCAATCCTCAATCCTCAATCCTCAATCCTCAATCCTCAATCCTCGATCCTCAATCCTCAATCCTCAATCCTCAATCTTCAATCCTCAATACTCAGTATTCAATACTCAATCCTCAATCCTCAATCCTCAATCCTCATTCTTCAATCCTCAATACACAATCCACAATCTTCAATCCTCAATCCTCAACCCTCAATTCTCAATACTCAATCCTCAATCCTCAGACCTCAAACAGCAATACTCAACCCTCAGTCCTCGTCCTCAATCCACAAGCATCAATACCCAATCCTCAATCTTCAATCATCAATATTCAATCTTGAGTCCTCAATCCTCAATCCTCAATCTTCAATCCTCAATACTCAATCTTCATTACTCAATCCTCAATCCTCAATCCTCAGTTCTCAAGCCTCAATCCTCAATCCTCAATGCTCAATCCTCAATCTTCAATCCTCAATCCTCAATCCTCAATTCTCAATCCTCAATCCTCAATCCTCAATCCTCAATCCTCAATCCTCAGTCTTCAATCCTCAATACTCAAACTGCAATCCTCAATCCTCAGTCCTCACTCCTCAATCCTCATTCTTCAATCCTGAATACCGAATCCTCAATCTTCAATCCTCAATCCTCAATCCTCAATTCTCAATCCTCAATCCTCAATCCTCAGACTTAAAACACCAATACTCAACCCTCTGTCCTCGTCCTCAATCCACAACCCTCAATCCTCAATCCTCAATCCTCAATCCTCAATCCTCAACCCTCAATCCCCAAAGCTAAATCCTCAATACCCAATCCTCAGTCTTCAATCCTCAATCCTCAATCCTCAATCCTCAATCCTCAACTCTCAGTCCTCAATCCTCAATCTTCGATCCTCAATACTCAATCTTCAATCTTCAATCCTCAATCCTCAATCCTCAATCTTCAATCCTCAATACTGAATCTTCAATCCTCAATCTTCAATCCTCAATGTTCAATCCGCAATACCCAATCCTCAATCTTCAATGCTCAATCCTCAATCCTCAATCCTCAATCCTCAATCTTCAATCCTCAATACTCAACCTTCAATCCTCAATCCTCAATCCTCAATCCTCAATCGACAGTCTTCAATCCTCAACACCCAATCCTCAATCTTCAATCCTCAATCCTCAGTCCTCAATTCTCAATCCTCAATCCTCAATCCTCAGACCTCAAACATCAATACTCAACCCTCAGTCCTCGTCCTCAATCCACAACCCTCAATCCTCGATCCTCAATCTTCAATCATCAATATTCAATCTTCAATCCTCAATCCTCAATCATCAATACTCAATGCACAATCCTCAATGTTCAATCCTCAATACCCAATCCTCAATCTTCAATCCTCAACCCTCAATCCTCAATCCTCAATCCTCAATCCTCAATCATCAATCCTCAATTTTCAATACTCAATCCTCAACCCTGAATCCTCAATCCTCAATACTCAACCATCAATCCTCAATTCTCAATACTCAATAGAATATCCTGAATTCTCAGGATTCTATACTCAAACCTCAATCCTCAACCCTCTGCCCTCATTCTCAATCCTCAATCCACAATCCTCAAACCTCAATCCTCAACCGTCAGTCCTCGTCCTCAATCCCCAACACTCAATCCCCAATCCTCCCATCTTCAATCATCAATACCCAATCTTCAATCCTCAATCCTCAGTCCTCAGTCCTCATACCTCAATCCTGAACCCTCAATCCTGAATCCTCAATCTTCAGCCCTGAGTCCTCAACAATCAGTTGTCAATCCTCAATCCTCAATAGAATATCCTCAATTCACAGTTTTCAATACTCAATACTCAATCTGCAATCTTCAGATCTCTATCCACAAACATCAATTCTCATCACTCAACCCTCAATACTCAGACCCTAATCCTCAATCTTCAATCCTCAATCCTGAATCCTCAATCCTCAATGCTCAATCTTAATCTTCAATCCTCAATACTCTATCTTCAATTCTCAATCCTCAATCCTCAATCCTCAATCCTCAACCTTCAAGCCTCAATACTCAATCTTCAATCCTCAATCCTCAATCCTCAATCCTCAATCCTCAATCCTCAATCCTCAATCGTCAATTTCAATCCTCAATACTCAATCTTCAATCCTCAATCCTCAATCCTCAATCCTCAATCCTCAATCATCAATCCTCAATCTTCAATACTCAATCCTCAACCCTCAATCTTCAATCCTCAATACTCAACCATCAATCCTCAATTTGCAATACTCAATAGAATATCCTGAATTCTCAGGATTCTATACTCAAACCTCAATCCTCAACCCTCTGCCGTCATTCTCAATCCTCAATCCACAATCCTCAAACCTCAATCCTCAACCGTCAGTCCTCGTCCTCAATCCTCAACCCTCAATCCTCAATCCTCCCATCTTCAATCATCAATACTCAACCTTCAATCCTCAATCCTCAATCCTCAGTCCTCGAACCCCAATCCTGAATCCTCAATCCTCAATCCTCAATCCTCAATCCTCAATCCTCAATCCTCAATCCTCAATCCTCAATCCTCAATACTCAATCCTCAATCCTCAATCCTCAGTCCTCAACCCTCAGCCCTCATCCTCCATCCTCAATCCTCAATCTTCAATCCTCAATCCTCAATCCTCAATCCTCAATCCTCAATCCTCAATCCTCAATCCTCAGTCCTCAAACATCAAACTTGAATCCTCAATCCTGAATCCTCAATCTTCAGACGTCAGTCCTCAACAATCGGTAGTCGATCCTCAATCCTCAGTAGAATATCCTCAATTCACAGTTTTCAACACTCAATACTCGATCTGCAATCTTCAAGCCACTATCCACTAACATCAATTCTCATCACTCAACCCTCAACACTCAGACCTCAATGTTCAATCCTCAATCCTCAATACTCAACCCTCAATGCTCAATTCTCAATACTCAATAGGATATCCCGAATTCTCATTATTCAATACTCAATCCACAATATTCAATAATCAAATCGCAATCCTCAAACATCAACTCTCAATACTCAATCCTCAATACTTTGTCCTCTCTCTTCAATCCTCCATCCTCAATCCTCAATACTCAAGCGTCAATCCTCAATGCTCAATCCTCAATCCTCAATCCTCAATACTCAATCCTCAATCCTCAATCCCCAACCCTCAATCCTCAGTCCTCAAACCTCAATCCGGAATCCTCAATCCTGAATCCTCAATCTTCAGCCGTCAGTCCTCAACAATCAATTGTCAATCCTCAATCCTTAATATTCAATCCTCAATCCTCAATCCGCAATCCTCAATCCTCAATCTTCAATCCTCAATGCTCAATCTTCAATCCTCAATCTTCTATCCTCAATCCTCAATCCTCAATCTTCAATCCTCAATCCTCAATCCTCAATCCTCAATCCTCAATCCTAAATCCTCAATCTTCAATCCTCAATACTCAAACTGCAATCCTGAATCCTCAGTCCTCACTCCTCAATCCTCATTCTTCAATCCTCAATACCGAATCCTCAATCTTCAATCCTCAATCCTCAATCCTCAATTCTCAATCCTCAATCATCAATCCTCAGACTTCAAACACCAATACTCAACCCCCAGTCCTCGTCCTCAATCCACAACCCTCAATCCTCAATCCTCATTCTTCAATCATTAATATTCAATCTTCAATCCTCAATCCTCAATCCTCAATCCTCAATCCGCAATCCTCAATCCTCAATCTTCAACCCTCAATACTCAATCTTCAATCCGCAATCTTCAACCCTCAATCCTCAATCCTCAATCCTCAATCATCAAGCTTCAATCCTCAGACCTCAAGCAGCAATACTCAACCCTCAGACCTCGTCCTCAATCCACAACCATCAATACTCAATCCTCTATTATCAATCATCAATATTCAATCTTCAGGCCTCAATCCTCAATCCTCAATCCTCAATCCACAATCCTCAATCCTCGATCCTCAATCCTCAACCCTCAATCCTCAATCCTCAGTCCTCAAACGTCAAACCTGAATCCTCAATCCTGAATCCTCCATCTTCAGACCTCAGTCCTCAACTATCAGTTGTCAATTCACAATCCTCAATAGAATATCATCAATTCACAGTTTTCAATACTCAATACTCAATCTGCAATCTTCGAATCTCTATCCACAAACATCAATTCTCATAATTCAGCCCTCAACACTCAGTCCCCAATCCTCAATCTTCAATCCTCAATCCTCAACCCACAATCCTCGATCCTCAGTCCTCAATCCTCAATCCTCAATCCTCAAACCTCAATCCCCAACCGTCAGTCCTCGTCCTCAATCCTCAGCCCTCAATCCTCAATCCTCAATCTTCAATCCTCGATACTCAATATTCAGTCCTCAATCCTCAATCCTGAATCCTCAGTCTTCAATCCTCAATCCTCAATCCTCAATCATCAATCCTCAATCCTCATTCTTCAATCCTCAATACCCAATCCTCAATCTTCAATCATCTATCCTCAATCCTCAATTCTCAATCCTCAATCCTCAATCCTCAGACCTCAAGCAGCAATACTCAACCCTCAGTCCTCGTCCTCAATCCACAACCATCAATACTGAATCCTCAACCTTCAATCATCAATATTCAATCTTCAGTCCTCAATCCTCAATCCTCAATCCTCAAACCTCAATCCTCAACCGTCAGTCCTCGTTCTCAAACCTCAACCCTCAATCCTCAATCCTCAATCTTCAATCATCAATATTCAATCTTCGATCCTCCATCCTCAATCCTCAATCCTCAAGCGTCAATCCTCAGTCCTCAATCCTCAATCCTCAGTAATCGATCCTCAATCTTCAATACTGAATCGTCAATCCTCAGTCCTCAATCCTCAATCCTCAACCCTCGTTCCTCAAACCTCAATCCTCAACCCTCAGTCCTCACACTCAATTCTCAATTCTCAATCCTCAATCCTCAATCTTCAATCCTCAATAATCAATCTCCAATCCTAGATCCTCAATCCCCAATCCTCAATCCTTAATCCTCAGTCCTCAATCCTCAATCCTCAATCCTCAAACCTCAATCCTCAACCGTCAGTTCACGTCCTCAATCCTCAACCCTCAATCCTCAATCCTCAATCTTCAATCCTCAATACTCAATATTCAATCCTCAATCCTCAGTCCTCAAACCTCAATTCTGAATCCTCAAATCTCAATTCTGAATCCTCAATCCTGAACCCTCAATCTTCAGCCCTCAGTCCTCAACAATCTGATGTCAATCCCCAATCCTCAATGGAATATCATCAATTCACAGTTTTCAATACTCAATACTCAATCTGCAATCTTCAAATCTCTATCCACAAACATCAATTCTCATCTCTCAACACTCAACACTCCGTCCCCAATCCTCAATCTTCAATCCTCAATCCTCAATCCTCAATACTCAATCTGCAATCCTCAATCCTGAATCCTCAATCCTCAATCCTCATTCTACAATCCTCAGTGCCCAGTCCTCAATCTTGAATCCTCAATCCTCAACCCTCAATTCTCAATACTCAATCCTCAATCCTCAGACCTCAAACAGCAATACTCAACCCTCAGTCCTCGTCCTCAATCCACAACCCTCAATCCTCAATCGTCAGTCCTAAATCCTCAATCCTCAACCCTCAAACCTCAATCCTCAACCGTCAGTCCCCGCCCTCAATCCTCAAACATGAATCCTCAATCCTCAACCTTCAATCATCAATACTCCATCTTCAATCCTAAATTATCAATCCTCAATCTTCAATCCTCAATACTCAATCTTCAATAATCAATCCTCAATACTCAATCCTCAATACTCAATCCTCAATCGTCAATACTCAATCCCCAATCCTCAATCTTCAATCCTCAATCCTCAATCCTCAATCCTCAATCCTCAATCTTCAATCCTCAATACTCAATCTTCATTCCTCAATCCTCAATCCTCAATCCTCAATCCTCAATCCTCAATCCTCGATCCTCAATCCTCAATCCTCAATCCTCAATCTTCAATCCTCAATACTCAGTATTCAATACTCAATCCTCAATCCTCAATCCTCAATCCTCATTCTTCAATCCTCAATACACAATCCACAATCTTCAATCCTCAATCCTCAACCCTCAATTCTCAATACTCAATCCTCAATCCTCAGACCTCAAACAGCAATACTCAACCCTCAGTCCTCGTCCTCAATCCACAAGCATCAATACCCAATCCTCAATCTTCAATCATCAATATTCAATCTTGAGTCCTCAATCCTCAATCCTCAATCTTCAATCCTCAATACTCAATCTTCATTACTCAATCCTCAATCCTCAATCCTCAGTTCTCAAGCCTCAATCCTCAATCCTCAATGCTCAATCCTCAATCTTCAATCCTCAATCCTCAATCCTCAATTCTCAATCCTCAATCCTCAATCCTCAATCCTCAATCCTCAATCCTCAATCTTCAATCCTCAATACTCAAACTGCAATCCTCAATCCTCAGTCCTCACTCCTCAATCCTCATTCTTCAATCCTGAATACCGAATCCTCAATCTTGAATCCTCAATCCTCAATCCTCAATTCTCAATCCTCAATCCTCAATCCTCAGACTTAAAACACCAATACTCAACCCTCTGCCCTCGTCCTCAATCCACAACCCTCAATCCTCAATCCTCAATCCTCAATCCTCAATCCTCAACCCTCAATCCCCAAAGCTAAATCCTCAATACCCAATCCTCAGTCTTCAATCCTCAATCCTCAATCCTCAATCCTCAATCCTCAACTCTCAGTCCTCAATCCTCAATCTTCGATCCTCAATACTCAATCTTCAATCTTCAATCCTCAATCCTCAATCCTCAATCTTCAATCCTCAATACTGAATCTTCAATCCTCAATCTTCAATCCTCAATGTTCAATCCGCAATACCCAATCCTCAATCTTCAATGCTCAATCCTCAATACTCAATCCTCAATCCTCAATCTTCAATCCTCAATACTCAACCTTCAATCCTCAATCCTCAATCCTCAATCCTCAATCCACAGTCTTCAATCCTCAACACCCAATCCTCAATCTTCAATCCTCAATCCTCAGTCCTCAATTCTCAATCCTCAATCCTCAATCCTCAGACCTCAAACATCAATACTCAACCCTCAGTCCTCGTCCTCAATCCACAACCCTCAATCCTCGATCCTCAATCTTCAATCATCAATATTCAATCTTCAATCCTCAATCCTCAATCATCAATACTCAATGCACAATCCTCAATGTTCAATCCTCAATACCCAATCCTCAATCTTCAATCCTCAACCCTCAATCCTCAATCCTCAATCCTCAATCCTCGGTCCTTAATCCTCAATCGTCAATCTCCAATCCTGAATACTCAATCTTCAATCCTCAATACTCAATCTTCAATCCTCAATCCTCAGTCCTCAAACCTCAATTCTGAATCCTCAAATCTCAATTCTGAATCCTCAATCCTGAACCCTCAATCTTCAGCCCTCAGTCCTCAACAATCAGTTGTCAATCCCCAATCCTCAATGGAGTATCATCAATTCACAGTTTTCAATACTCAATACTCAATCTGCAATCTTCAAATCTCTATCCACAAACATCAATTCTCATCTCTCAACACTCAACACTCCGTCCCCAATCCTCAATCTTCAATCCTCAATCCTCAATCCTCAATCCTCAATCCTCAATTTTCAATCCTCAATACTCAATCTTCAATCATCAATACTCAATCTTCAATCCGCAATCCTCAATCTTCAATCCTCAATACTCAATTCTCAGTCCTCAATACTCAATCCTCAATTGTCAATCCTCAATCCACAATCCTCAATCTTCAATCCTCAATCCTCAATCCTCAATCCTCAATCCTCAATCTTCAATCCTCAATACTCAATCTTCAATCCTCAATCCTCAATCATCAATCCTCAATGCTCAATCCTCAATCCTCAATCCTCAACCCTCAATCTTCAATCCTCAATACTCAATCTGCAATCCTCAATCCTGAATCCTCAATCCTCAATCCTCATTCTTCAATCCTCAGTGCCCAGTCCTCAATCTTGAATCCTCAATCCTCAACCCTCAATGCTCAATACTCAATCCTCAATCCTCAGACCTCAAACAGCAATACTCAACCTCAGTCCTCGTCCTCAATCCACAACCCTCAATCCTCAATCGTCAGTCCTAAATCCTCAATCCTCAATCCTCAAACCTCAATCCTCAACCGTCAGTCCCCGCCCTCAATCCTCAAACATGAATCCTCAATCCTCAACCTTCAATCATCAATACTCCATCCTCAATCCTCAATTATCAATCCTCAATCTTCAATCCTCAATACTCAATCTTCAATAATCAATCCTCAATACTCAATCCTCAATACTCAATCCTCAATCGTCAATACTCAATCCCCAATCCTCAATCTTCAATCCTCAATCCTCAATCCTCAATCCTCAATCCTCAATCTTCAATCCTCAATACTCAATCTTCATTCCTCAATCCTCAATCCTCAATCCTCAATCCTCAATCCTCAATCCTCGATCCTCAATCCTCAATCCTCAATCCTCAATCTTCAATCCTCAATACTCAGTATTCAATACTCAATCCTCAATCCTCAATCCTCAATCCTCATTCTTCAATCCTCAATACACAATCCACAATCTTCAATCCTCAATCCTCAACCCTCAATTCTCAATACTCAATCCTCAATCCTCAGACCTCAAACAGCAATACTCAACCCTCAGTCCTCGTCCTCAATCCACAAGCATCAATACCCAATCCTCAATCTTCAATCATCAATATTCAATCTTGAGTCCTCAATCCTCAATCCTCAATCTTCAATCCTCAATACTCAATCTTCATTACTCAATCCTCAATCCTCAATCCTCAGTTCTCAAGCCTCAATCCTCAATCCTCAATGCTCAATCCTCAATCTTCAATCCTCAATCCTCAATCCTCAATTCTCATTCCTCAATCCTCAATCCTCAATCCTCAATCCTCAATCCTCAGTCTTCAATCCTCAATACTCAAACTGCAATCCTCAATCCTCAGTCCTCACTCCTCAATCCTCATTCTTCAATCCTGAATACCGAATCCTCAATCTTCAATCCTCAATCCTCAATCCTCAATTCTCAATCCTCAATCCTCAATCCTCAGACTTAAAACACCAATACTCAACCCTCTGTCCTCGTCCTCAATCCACAACCCTCAATCCTCAATCCTCAATCCTCAATCCTCAATCCTCAACCCTCAATCCCCAAAGCTAAATCCTCAATACCCAATCCTCAGTCTTCAATCCTCAATCCTCAATCCTCAATCCTCAATCCTCAACTCTCAGTCCTCAATCCTCAATCTTCGATCCTCAATACTCAATCTTCAATCTTCAATCCTCAATCCTCAATCCTCAATCTTCAATCCTCAATACTGAATCTTCAATCCTCAATCTTCAATCCTCAATGTTCAATCCGCAATACCCAATCCTCAATCTTCAATGCTCAATCCTCAATCCTCAATCCTCAATCCTCAATCTTCAATCCTCAATACTCAACCTTCAATCCTCAATCCTCAATCCTCAATCCTCAATCGACAGTCTTCAATCCTCAACACCCAATCCTCAATCTTCAATCCTCAATCCTCAGTCCTCAATTCTCAATCCTCAATCCTCAATCCTCAGACCTCAAACATCAATACTCAACCCTCAGTCCTCGTCCTCAATCCACAACCCTCAATCCTCGATCCTCAATCTTCAATCATCAATATTCAATCTTCAATCCTCAATCCTCAATCATCAATACTCAATGCACAATCCTCAATGTTCAATCCTCAATACCCAATCCTCAATCTTCAATCCTCAACCCTCAATCCTCAATCCTCAATCCTCAATCCTCAATCATCAATCCTCAATTTTCAATACTCAATCCTCAACCCTGAATCCTCAATCCTCAATACTCAACCATCAATCCTCAATTCTCAATACTCAATAGAATATCCTGAATTCTCAGGATTCTATACTCAAACCTCAATCCTCAACCCTCTGCCCTCATTCTCAATCCTCAATCCACAATCCTCAAACCTCAATCCTCAACCGTCAGTCCTCGTCCTCAATCCCCAACACTCAATCCCCAATCCTCCCATCTTCAATCATCAATACCCAATCTTCAATCCTCAATCCTCAGTCCTCAGTCCTCATACCTCAATCCTGAACCCTCAATCCTGAATCCTCAATCTTCAGCCCTGAGTCCTCAACAATCAGTTGTCTATCCTCAATCCTCAATAGAATATCCTCAATTCACAGTTTTCAATACTCAATACTCAATCTGCAATCTTCAGATCTCTATCCACAAACATCAATTCTCATCACTCAACCCTCAATACTCAGACCCTAATCCTCAATCTTCAATCCTCAATCCTCAATCCTCAGTTCTCAAGCCTCAATCCTCAATCCTCAATGCTCAATCCTCAATCTTCAATCCTCAATCCTCAATCCTCAATTCTCATTCCTCAATCCTCAATCCTCAATCCTCAATCCTCAATCCTCAGTCTTCAATCCTCAATACTCAAACTGCAATCCTCAATCCTCAGTCCTCACTCCTCAATCCTCATTCTTCAATCCTGAATACCGAATCCTCAATCTTCAATCCTCAATCCTCAATCCTCAATTCTCAATCCTCAATCCTCAATCCTCAGACTTAAAACACCAATACTCAACCCTCTGTCCTCGTCCTCAATCCACAACCCTCAATCCTCAATCCTCAATCCTCAATCCTCAATCCTCAACCCTCAATCCCCAAAGCTAAATCCTCAATACCCAATCCTCAGTCTTCAATCCTCAATCCTCAATCCTCAATCCTCAATCCTCAACTCTCAGTCCTCAATCCTCAATCTTCGATCCTCAATACTCAATCTTCAATCTTCAATCCTCAATCCTCAATCCTCAATCTTCAATCCTCAATACTGAATCTTCAATCCTCAATCTTCAATCCTCAATGTTCAATCCGCAATACCCAATCCTCAATCTTCAATGCTCAATCCTCAATCCTCAATCCTCAATCCTCAATCTTCAATCCTCAATACTCAACCTTCAATCCTCAATCCTCAATCCTCAATCCTCAATCGACAGTCTTCAATCCTCAACACCCAATCCTCAATCTTCAATCCTCAATCCTCAGTCCTCAATTCTCAATCCTCAATCCTCAATCCTCAGACCTCAAACATCAATACTCAACCCTCAGTCCTCGTCCTCAATCCACAACCCTCAATCCTCGATCCTCAATCTTCAATCATCAATATTCAATCTTCAATCCTCAATCCTCAATCATCAATACTCAATGCACAATCCTCAATGTTCAATCCTCAATACCCAATCCTCAATCTTCAATCCTCAACCCTCAATCCTCAATCCTCAATCCTCAATCCTCAATCATCAATCCTCAATTTTCAATACTCAATCCTCAACCCTGAATCCTCAATCCTCAATACTCAACCATCAATCCTCAATTCTCAATACTCAATAGAATATCCTGAATTCTCAGGATTCTATACTCAAACCTCAATCCTCAACCCTCTGCCCTCATTCTCAATCCTCAATCCACAATCCTCAAACCTCAATCCTCAACCGTCAGTCCTCGTCCTCAATCCCCAACACTCAATCCCCAATCCTCCCATCTTCAATCATCAATACCCAATCTTCAATCCTCAATCCTCAGTCCTCAGTCCTCATACCTCAATCCTGAACCCTCAATCCTGAATCCTCAATCTTCAGCCCTGAGTCCTCAACAATCAGTTGTCTATCCTCAATCCTCAATAGAATATCCTCAATTCACAGTTTTCAATACTCAATACTCAATCTGCAATCTTCAGATCTCTATCCACAAACATCAATTCTCATCACTCAACCCTCAATACTCAGACCCTAATCCTCAATCTTCAATCCTCAATCCTGAATCCTCAATCCTCAATGCTCAATCTTAATCTTCAATCCTCAATACTCTATCTTCAATTCTCAATCCTCAATCCTCAATCCTCAATCCTCAACCTTCAAGCCTCAATACTCAATCTTCAATCCTCAATCCTCAATCCTCAATCCTCAATCCTCAATCCTCAATCCTCAATCGTCAATTTCAATCCTCAATACTCAATCTTCAATCCTCAATCCTCAATCCTCAATCCTCAATCCTCAATCATCAATCCTCAATCTTCAATACTCAATCCTCAACCCTCAATCTTCAATCCTCAATACTCAACCATCAATCCTCAATTTGCAATACTCAATAGAATATCCTGAATTCTCAGGATTCTATACTCAAACCTCAATCCTCAACCCTCTGCCGTCATTCTCAATCCTCAATCCACAATCCTCAAACCTCAATCCTCAACCGTCAGTCCTCGTCCTCAATCCTCAACCCTCAATCCTCAATCCTCCCATCTTCAATCATCAATACTCAACCTTCAATCCTCAATCCTCAATCCTCAGTCCTCGAACCCCAATCCTGAATCCTCAATCCTCAATCCTCAATCCTCAATCCTCAATCCTCAATCCTCAATCCTCAATCCTCAATCCTCAATACTCAATCCTCAATCCTCAATCCTCAGTCCTCAACCCTCAGCCCTCATCCTCCATCCTCAATCCTCAATCTTCAATCCTCAATCCTCAATCCTCAATCCTCAATCCTCAATCCTCAATCCTCAATCCTCAGTCCTCAAACATCAAACTTGAATCCTCAATCCTGAATCCTCAATCTTCAGACCTCAGTCCTCAACAATCGGTAGTCGATCCTCAATCCTCAGTAGAATATCCTCAATTCACAGTTTTCAACACTCAATACTCGATCTGCAATCTTCAAGCCACTATCCACTAACATCAATTCTCATCACTCAACCCTCAACACTCAGACCTCAATGTTCGATCCTCAATCCTCAATACTCAACCCTCAATGCTCAATTCTCAATACTCAATAGGATATCCCGAATTCTCATTATTCAATACTCAATCCACAATATTCAATAATCAAATCGCAATCCTCAAACATCAACTCTCAATACTCAATCCTCAATACTTTGTCCTCTCTCTTCAATCCTCCATCCTCAATCCTCAATACTCAAGCGTCAATCCTCAATGCTCAATCCTCAATCCTCAATCCCCAACCCTCAATCCTCAGTCCTCAAACCTCAATCCGGAATCCTCAATCCTGAATCCTCAATCTTCAGCCGTCAGTCCTCAACAATCAATTGTCAATCCTCAATCCTTAATATTCAATCCTCAATCCTCAATCCGCAATCCTCAATCCTCAATCTTCAATCCTCAATGCTCAATCTTCAATCCTCAATCTTCTATCCTCAATCCTCAATCCTCAATCTTCAATCCTCAATCCTCAATCCTCAATCCTCAATCCTCAATCCTAAATCCTCAATCTTCAATCCTCAATACTCAAACTGCAATCCTGAATCCTCAGTCCTCACTCCTCAATCCTCATTCTTCAATCCTCAATACCGAATCCTCAATCTTCAATCCTCAATCCTCAATCCTCAATTCTCAATCCTCAATCATCAATCCTCAGACTTGAAACACCAATACTCAACCCCCAGTCCTCGTCCTCAATCCACAACCCTCAATCCTCAATCCTCAATCTTCAATCATTAATATTCAATCTTCAATCCTCAATCCTCAATCCTCAATCCTCAATCCGCAATCCTCAATCCTCAATCTTCAACCCTCAATACTCAATCTTCAATCCGCAATCTTCAACCCTCAATCCTCAATCCTCAATCCTCAATCATCAAGCTTCAATCCTCAGACCTCAAGCAGCAATACTCAACCCTCAGACCTCGTCCTCAATCCACAACCATCAATACTCAATCCTCTATTATCAATCATCAATATTCAATCTTCAGGCCTCAATCCTCAATCCTCAATCCTCAATCCACAATCCTCAATCCTCGATCCTCAATCCTCAACCCTCAATCCTCAATCCTCAGTCCTCAAACGTCAAACCTGAATCCTCAATCCTGAATCCTCCATCTTCAGACCTCAGTCCTCAACTATCAGTTGTCAATTCACAATCCTCAATAGAATATCATCAATTCACAGTTTTCAATACTCAATACTCAATCTGCAATCTTCGAATCTCTATCCACAAACATCAATTCTCATAATTCAGCCCTCAACACTCAGTCCCCAATCCTCAATCTTCAATCCTCAATCCTCAACCCACAATCCTCGATCCTCAGTCCTCAATCCTCAATCCTCAATCCTCAAACCTCAATCCCCAACCGTCAGTCCTCGTCCTGAATCCTCAACCCTCAATCCTCAATCCTCAATCTTCAATCCTCGATCCTCAGTCCTCATTCCTCAATCCTCAATCCTCAATTCTCAATCCTCAATCGTCAATCCTCAATCCCCAATACTCAATCTTCAATCCCCAATCCTCAATCCTCGGTCCTCAAACCTCAATCGTCCATCTCCAATCCTGAATGCTCAATCTTCAATCCTCAATCCTCAATCCTCAATCCTCAATCCTCAATCCTTATTCTTCAATCCTCAATACCCAATCCTCAGTCTTCAATCCTCAATCCTCAATCCTCAATTCTCAATCTTCAATCCTCAGTCCTCAGTCCTCAAACCTCAATCTTCAACCCTCAGCTCTCATCCTCAATCCTCAATCCTCAATCCTCAATCCTCAATCTCCAATCCTCAATACTCAATCTTCAATCCTCAATCCTCAGTCCACAATCTTCTATCCTCAACGCTCAATCCTCAATCCTCAATCCTCAGTCCTCAATCCTCAATCCTCAATCCTCAAACCTCAATCCTCAACCGTCAGACCTCGTCCTCAAACCTCAACCCCCAATCCTCAATACTCAATCCTCAATCTTAAATCATCAATACTCAATCTTCAATCCTCAATCATCAATCCTCAATCCTCAATCCTCAATCCTCAATATTCAACGCACAACCCTCAGCCATCAATCCTCAATACTCAACCATCAATCCTCAATTCTCAATACTCAATAGAATATCCTGACTTCTCATGGATCAATACTCAATCCACAATATTCAATAATCAAATCTCAATCCTCAAAAATCAATTCTCAACACTCAATTCTCAACACTCAGTCCTCTCTCATCAATCCTCCATCCTCAATCCTCAATCCTCAAGAGTCAATCCTCAATACTCAATATTCAATCCTCAGTCCCCAATCCTCGACCTTCAATCCTCAATCCTCAATCCTCAGACCTCATCCTCAATCCTCAATCCTCAGCCCTCAATCCTCAATTTTCAATCCTCAATACTCAATCTTCAATCCTCAATCCTCAGTCCACAAACCTCAATTCTGAATCCCCAATACTCAATCTTCAGACCTCAATACTGAATCTTCAATCCTCAACCCTCAATCCTCATTCCTCAATCCTCAATACTCAATATTCAATCCTCAATCCTCGATCCTCAATCCTCAATCCTCAATCCTCAATCCTCAATGTTCAATCCGCAATACCGAATCCTCAATCTTCAACCCTCAATCCTCAATCCTCAATCCTCAATCCTCAATTCTCAATCCTCAATCGTCAATCCTCAATCCCCAATACTCAATCTTCAATCCCCAATCCTCAATCCTCGGTCCTCAAACCTCAATCGTCCATCTCCAATCCTGAATGCTCAATCTTCAATCCTCAATCCTCAATCCTCAATCCTCAATCCTCAATCCTTATTCTTCAATCCTCAATACCCAATCCTCAGTCTTCAGTCCTCAATCCTCAATCCTCAATTCTCAATCTTCAATCCTCAGTCCTCAGTCCTCAAACCTCAATCTTCAACCCTCAGCTCTCATCCTCAATCCTCAATCCTCAATCCTCAATCCTCAATCTCCAATCCTCAATACTCAATCTTCAATCCTCAATCCTCAGTCCACAATCTTCTATCCTCAACGCTCAATCCTCAATCCTCAATCCTCAGTCCTCAATCCTCAATCCTCAATCCTCAAACCTCAATCCTCAACCGTCAGACCTCGTCCTCAAACCTCAACCCCCAATCCTCAATCCTCAATCCTCAATCTTCAATCCCCAATACTCAATCCTCAATCCTCAATCTTCAACCCTCAATCCTCAATCCCCAATCTTCGATCCTCAATACTCAATCATCAATCCTCAATCCTCAATCCTCAATCCTCAATCCTCAATCTTCAATCCTGAATAATCGATCTTCAATCCTCAATCCTGAGTCCTCAACCCTCAATCCTCATTCTTCAATCCTCAATACCCAATCCTCAATCTTCAATCCCGAATCCTCAATCCTCAATTCGCAATCCTCAATCCTCAATCCTCAGACCTCAAGTATCAATACTCAACCCTCAGTGCTCGTCATCAATCCACAACCCTCAATCCTCAATCCTCAATCTTCATTCATCAATATTCAACCTTCAATGCTAAATCCTCAATCCTCAATCCTCAATCCTCAATCCTCAATGTTCAATCCTCAATACCCTATCCTCAATCCTCAATCCTCAATCCTCAATCCTCAATCCTCAATGTTCAATCCGCAGTACCCAATCCTCAATCTTCAATCCTCAATCCTCAATCCTCAATCCTCGATCCTCAATCCTCAATCTTCAATCCTCAGTCCTCAAATCTCAATCCTCAGACCACATACTCAATCCTCAGTCCTCAATCCTCAATCCTCAATCCTCAATCCTCATTCTACAATACTCAATACCCAATCCTCAATCTTCAATCCTCAATCCTCAATTCTCAATCCTCAATCCTCAATCCTCAGACCTCAAACATCAATACTCAACCCTCAGTCCTCGTCCTCAATCCACAACCCTCAATCCTCGATCCTCAATCTTCAATCATCAATATTCAATCTTCAATCCTCAATCCTCAATCCTCAATACTCAATCCTCAATCCTCAATGTTCTATCCTCAATACGCAATCCTCAACGTTGAATCCTCAATCCTCAATCCTCAATCCTCAATCCTCAATCCTCAATCCTCAGTCCTCAGTCCTCAACCCTGAATCCGCAATACTGAACCCTCAATATTCAGCCCTCAGACCTCAACAATCAGTTGTGAATCCTCAATCCTCAATAGGATATCCTCAATTCACAGGTTTCAATACTCAATACTAAGCCTGCAATCTTCTAAGCTCTATCCTCAAACATCAATTCTCATCACTCAACCCTCAATATTCAACATACAGACCCCAACCATCAATCCTCAATACTCAACCATCAATCCTCAATTCTCAATACTCAATAGAATATCCTGAATTCTCATGGTTCAGCACTCAATCCACAATATCCAATAATCAAATCTCAATCCTCAAACATCAATTCTCAACACTCAATCCTCAACAGTCAGTCCTCTCTCTTCAATCCTCCATCTTCAATCCTCAATCCTCATTACTCAATACTCAATCCTCATTCTTCAATCCTCAATACCCAATCCTCAATCTTCAATCCTCAATCCTCAATCCTCAATTCTCAATCCTCAATCCTCAATCCTCAGACCTCAAACATCAATACTCAACCGTTAGTCCTCGTCCACAATCCTCAACCCCCAATACTCACTCCTCAATCTTCAATTCTCAATCCTCAACCCTCAATCCTCAATCTTCAATCCTCAATACTCAATCTTCAATCCTCGATCCTCAATCCTCAATCCTCAATCCACATTCTTCAATCCTCAACACCCAATCCTCAATCTTCAATCCTCAATCCTCAATCCTCAATCGTCCATCTTCAATCCTCAATACTCATTCTTCAATCCTCAGTGCCCAGTCCTCAATCTTGAATCCTCAATCCTCAATCCTCGATTCTCATTCCACAATCCTCAATCGTCAATCCTCAATCCTCAATCCTCAACCCTCAATCCTCAATGTTGAATCCTCAATACCCAATCCTCAGTCTTCAATCCTCAATCCTCAATCCTCAATCCTCAATCCTCAATCTTCAATCCTCAATCCTCAATCCTCAATTCTCAATCCTCAATCCTCAATCCTCAGACCTCAAACATCAACACTCAACCCTCAGTCCTCGTCCTCAATCCACAACCCTCAACCCTCAATCCTCAGTCCTAAATCCTCAATCCTCAATCCTCAAACCTCAATCCTCAACCGTCAGTCCCCGTCCTCAATCCTCAAACATGAATCCTCAATCCTCAACCTTCAATCATCAATACTCCATCTTCAATCCTCAATTATCAATCCTCAATCTTCAATCCTCAATACTCAATCTTCAATAATCAATCCTCAATACTCAATCCTCAATACTCAATCCTCAATCGTCAATACTCAATCCCCAATCCTCAATCTTCCATCCTCAATCCTTAATCCTCAATCCTCAATCCTCAATCTTCAATCCTCAATACTCAATCTTCATTCCTCAATCCTCAATCCTCAATCCTCAATCCTCAATCCTCGATCCTCAATGCTCAATCCTCAATCCTCAATCTTCAATCCTCAATACTCAGTATTCAATACTGAATCCTCAATCCTCAATCCTCAATCCTCATTCTTCAATCCTCAATACCCAATCCACAATCTTCAATCCTCAATCCTCAACCCTCAATTCTCAATACTCAATCCTCAATCCTCAGACCTCAGACAGCAATACTCAACCCTCAGTCCTCGTCCTCAATTCACAACCATCAATACTGAATCCTCAACCTTCAATCATCAATATTCAATCTTCAGTCCTCAATCCTCAATCCTCAATCCTCAAACCTCAATCCTCAACCGTCAGTCCTCGTTCTCAAACCTCAACCCTCAATCCTCAATCCTCAATCTTCAATCATCAATATTCAACCTTCAATCCTCCATCCTCAATCCTCAATCCTCAAGCGTCAATCCTCAATCCTCAATCTTCAATCCTCAGTAATCAATCCTCAATCTTCAATACTGAATCGTCAATCCTCAGTCCTCAATCCTCAATCCTCAATCCTCGTTCCTCAAACCTCAATCCTCAACCCTCTGCCCTCACACTCAATTCTCAATTCTCAATCCTCAATCCTCAATCCTCAATCTTCAATCCTCAATAATCAATCTCCAATCCTAGATCCTCAATCCCCAATCCTCAATCCTCAATCCTGAATCCTCAATCCTGAATCTTCAATCCTCAATCCTCAGTCCTCAATTCTCAACCCTCAATCCTCAATCCTCAGACCTCAAACATCAATACTCAACCCTCAGTCCTCGACCTCAATACACAACCCTCAATCCTCAATCCTCAATCCTCATTCCTCAATCCTCATTCTTCAATCCTCAACACCCAGTCCTCAATCTTCAATCCTCAATCCTCAATCCTCAGTTCTCGACCCTCAATCCTCAGTCCTCAGCCCTCGATCCTCAATCCTCAAACCTCAGCCCTCATCCTCAATCCTCAATCCTCAATCCTCATTCTTCAATCCTCAATACCCAATCCCCAAACTCCAATCCTCAATCCTCAATCCTCAATTCTCAATCCTCAATCCTCAGTCCTCAAACCACAATTCTGAATGCCCAATACTCAATCTTCAGACCTCAATACTGAATCTTCAATCCTCAAACCTCAATCCTCATTCCTCAATCCTCAATACTCAATATTCAATCCTCAATCCTCGATCCTCAATCCTCAATCCTCAATCCTCAATCCTCAATGTTCAACCCGCAATACCGAATCCTCAATCTTCAACCCTCAATCCTCAATCCTCAATCCTCGACCCTCAATCCTCAATGCTCAATCCTCAGTCCTCAAATCTCAATCCTCAGACCACATCCTCAATCCTCAGTCCTCAATCCTCAGTCCTCTGTCCTCAAACTTCAATCCTCAACCCTCAGACCTAATCCTCAATCCTCAATCCTCAGCCCTCAATCCTCAATCTTCAATCCTCAATACTCAATCTTCAATCCTCAATCCTCAGTCCTCAAACCTCAATTCTGAATCCTCAATACTCAATCTTCAATCCTCAATCCTCAATTCTCAATCCTCAATACTCAATCCTCAATCGTCAATCCTCAATCCCCAATCCTCAATCTTCAATCCTCAATCCTCAATCCTCAATCCTCATTCCTCAAACCTCAATCCTCAACCCTCAGTCCTCATCCTCAATTCTCAATTCTCAATCCTCAATCCTCAATCCTCAATCCTCAATCTTCAATCCTCAATAATCAATCTCCAATCCTAGACCCTCAATCCCCAATCCTCAATCCTTAATCCTCAATCTTCAGTCCTCAATCCCCAGTCCTCAATCTTCAATCCTCAATGCACAATCCTCAGTCCTCAATCCTCAGACCACAATCCTCAATCCTCAAACCTCAATCCTCATTCCTCAACCTTCAATCATCAATAACCAATCTTCAATCCTCAATCCTCAATCCTCAATCCTCAATCCTCAATCCTCAATATTCAACGCACAACGCTCAACCATCAATCCTCTATACTCAACCATCAATCCTCAATTCTCAATACTCAACAGAATATCCTGAATTCCCATGGTTCAATACTCAATCCACAATATTCAATAATCAAATCTCTACCCTCAAACATCAATTCTCAACACTCAATCCTGAACGCTCAGTCCTCTCTCTTCAATCCTCCATCTTCAATCCTCAATCCTCATTACTCAATACTCAATCCTCATTCTTCAATCCTCAATACCCAATCCTCAATCTTCAATCCTCAATCCTCAATTCTCAATCCTCAATCCTCAATCCTCAGACCTCAAACATCAATACTCAACCGTTAGTCCTCGTCCACAATCCTCAACCCCCAATACTCACTCCTCAATCTTCAATTCTCAATCCTCAACCCTCAATCCTCAATCTTCAATCCTCAATACTCAATCTTCAATCCTCGATCCTCAATCCTCAATCCTCAATCCACATTCTTCAATCCTCAACACCCAATCCTCAATCTTCAATCCTCAATCCTCAATCCTCAATCCTCCATCTTCAATCCTCAATACTCAATCTTCAATCCTCGATCCTCAATCCTCAATCCTCAATCCTCATTCTTCAATCCTCAACACCCAATCCTCAGTCTTCAATCCTCAATCCTCAATCGTCAATTCTCAATCCTCATTCCTCAATCCTCAGACCTCAAACATCAATACTCAACCCTCAGTCCTCGTCCTCAATCCGCAACCCTCAATCGTCGATCGTCAAACTTTAATCATCAATATTCAATCTTCAACCCTCAATCCTCAATCCTCAATACTCAATCCTCAATCCTCAATGTTCTATCCTCAATACGCAATCCTCAACCTTCAATCCTCAATCCTCAATCCTCAATCCTCAATCCTCAATCCTCAATCCCCAGTCCTCAAACCTCAATCCTGAATCCACAATCCTGAGCCCTCAATATTCAGCACTCAGACCTCAACAATCAGTTGTGAATCCTCAATCCTCAATAGAATATCCTCAATTCACAGGTTTCGATACTCAATACTCAGCCTGCAATCTTCAAATCTCTATCCACAAACATCAATTCTCATCACTCAATCCTCAATATTCAACGCACAACCCTCAAACATCAATCCTCAATACTCAACCATCAATCCTCAATTCTCAATACTCAATAGAATATCCTGAATTCTCATGGTTCAATACTCAATCCACAATATCCAATAATCAAATCTCAATCCTCAAACATCAATTCTCAACACTCAATCCTCAACACTCAGTCCTCTCTCTTCAATCCTCCATCTTCAATCCTCAATCCTCAATACTCAATACTCAATCCTCATTCTTCAATCCTCAATACCCAATCCTCAATCTTCAATCCTCAATCCTCAATTCTCAATCCTCAATCCTCAATCCTCAGACCTCAAACATCAATACTCAACCGTCAGCCCTCGTCCTCAATACTCAACCCCCAATACTCAATCCTCAATCTTCAATTCTCAATCCTCAACCCTCAATCCTCAATCCTCGGTCCTCAAACCACAATCCTGAATCCTCAATCCTGAATCCTCAACCTTCAGCCCTCAGTCCTCAACAATCAGTTGTCAATCCTCAGTCCTCAAGAGAATATCATCTATTCACAGTTTTCAATACTCAATACTCAATCTGCAATCTTCAAATCTCCATCCACAAACATCAATTCTCATCACACAACCCTCAACACTCAGTCTTCAATCCTCAATCCTCAATCCTCAATCCTCAATCCTCAATTCTCAATCCTCAATCCTCAATACTCAGTCCTCAATCCTCAACCTTCAATCCTCAATCCTCAATCCTCAATCCTCAATATTCAACGCACAACCCTCAGCCATCAATCCTCAATACTCAAACATCAATCCTCAATTCTCAATACTCACTAGAATATCCTGAATTCTCATGGTTCAATACTCAATCCACAATATTCAATAATCAAATCTCAATCCTCAAACATCAATTCTCAACACTCAATCCTCAACACTCAGTCCTCTCTCATCAATCCTCCAACCTCAATCCTCAATCCTCGAGAGTCAATCCTCAATCCTCAATCCTCAACCCTCAATCCTCAGTCCTCAAACCTCCACCACGAATCCTCAATCCTGAATCCTCAATCGTCAGCCATAAGACCTCAACAATCAATTGTCAATCCTCAATCCTCAATAGAATATTCTTAATTCACGGTTTTCAATACTCAATCCCCATTCTTCAATCTTCAAATCTCAACACCCAAACATCAATTCTCAACACTCAATCCTCAACACTCAGTCCTCTCTCTTCAATCCTCCATCCTCAATCCTCAATCCTTAACTCTCAATCCTTAATCCTCAATCCTCAGAGTTCAAACATCTATACTCAACCCTCAGTCCTCGTCGCCAATCCACAACACTCAATACTCAATCCTCAACCTTCGATTATCCATATTCAATCTTCAATCCTCAATCCTCAATCCACAATCCTCAATTCTCAACACTCAATCGTCAATCTTCAATCCTCAATAATCAATCTTCAATCCTCAATCCTCAATCCTCAATCCTCAATCCTCATTCTACAATCCTCAATACCCAATCCGCAATCTTCAATCCTCATTCCTCAATACTCAATTCTCAATCCTCAATCCTCAGTCCTCAGTCCTCAAACCTCAATCCTCAACCCTCAGCCCACTTCCTCAATCCTCAATCCTCAATCCTCAATCCTCAGTCTTCAGCCCTCAGTCCTCAACAATCAGTTGTCAATCATCAATCCTCAATAGAGTATCCTCAAGTCACAGTTTTCAATACTCAATAGTCAATCTGCAATCTTCAGATCTCTATCCACAAACACCAATTCTCATCACTCAACCCTCAACACGCAGTACTCAATGTTCAATCCTCAATCCTCAATTCTCAATCTTCAGACCTCAATACTGAATCTTCAATCCTCAATCCTCAATCCTCAATCCTCAATCCTCAATACTCAATATTCAATCCTCAGTCCCCAATCCACAATCTTCAATCCTCAATCCTCAATCCTCAGACCTCATCCTCAATCCTCAATTCTCAGCCCTCAAACCTCAATCTTCAATCCTCAATACTCAATCTTCAATCCTCAATCCTCAGTCCTCAAACCTCAATTCTGAATCCCCAATACTCAATCTTCAGACCTCAATACTGAATCTTCAATCCTCAACCCTCAATCCTCATTCCTCAATCCTCAATACTCAATATTCAATCCTCAGTCCCCAATCCTCAATCCTCAATACTCAATCCACAATCCTCAATGTTCAATCCTCAATACCCAAACCTCAATCTTCAATCCTCAATCCTCAATCCTCAATCCTCAATCCTCAATTTTCAATCCTCAATCCTCAGTACTCAAACCTCAATCCTGAATCCTCAAACCCGAATCCTCATTCGTCAGCCCTCAGTCCTCAACAATGAGTTGTCAATCCTCAATACTGAATAGAATATCATCAATTCACAGTTTTCATTACTCAATACTCAATCTGCAATCTTCAAATCTCTATCCACAAACATCAATTCTCATCTCTCAACCCTCAACACTCAGTCCCCAATCCTCAATATTCAATCCTCAATCCTCAATCCTCAATCCACAATCCTCAACGTTCAATCCTCAATACTCAATCTTCAATGCTCATTCCTCAATCCTCAATCCTCAATTCTCAATCCTCAATCGTCAATCATCAATCCCCAATACTCAATCTTCAATCCCCAATCCTCAATCCTCGGTCCTCAAACCTCAATCGTCCATCTCCAATCCTGAATGCTCAATCTTCAATCCTCAATCCTCAATCCTCAATCCTCAATCCTCAATCCTTATTCTTCAATCCTCAATACCCAATCCTCAGTCTTCAATCCTCAATCCTCAATCCTCAATTCTCAATCTTCAATCCTCAGTCCTCAGTCCTCAAACCTCAATCTTGAACCATCAGCTCTCATCCTCAATCCTCAATCCTCAATCCTCAATCCTCAATCTCCAATCCTCAATACTCAATCTTCAATCCTCAATCCTCAGTCCACAATCTTCTATCCTCAACGCTCAATCCTCAATCCTCAATCCTCAGTCCTCAATCCTCAATCCTCAATCCTCAAACCTCAATCCTCAACCGTCAGACCTCGTCCTCAAACCTCAACCCCCTATCCTCAATCCTCAATCCTCAACCTTAAATCATCAATACTCAATCTTCAATCCTCAATCATCAATCCTCAATCCTCAATCCTCAATCCTCAATCCTCAATATTCAACGCACAACCCTCAGCCATCAATCCTCAATACTCAACCATCAATCCTCAATTCTCAATACTCAATAGAATATCCTGAATTCTCATGGATCAATACTCAATCCACAATATTCAATAATCAAATCTCAATCCTCAAACATCAATCCTCAACACTCAATCCTCAACACTCAGTCCTCTCTCATCAATCCTCCATCCTCAATCCTCAATCCTCAAGAGTCAATCCTCAATACTCAATATTCAATCCTCAGTCCCCAATCCTCGATCTTCAATCCTCAATCCTCAATCCTCAGACCTCATCCTCAATCCTGAATCCTCAGCCCTCAATCCTCAATCTTCAATCCTCAATACTCAATCTTCAATCCTCAATCCTCAGTCCTCAAACCACAATTCTGAATGCCCAATACTCAATCTTCAGACCTCAATACTGAATCTTCAATCCTCAAACCTCAATCCTCATTCCTCAATCCTCAATACTCAATATTCAATCCTCAATCCTCGATCCTCAATCCTCAATCCTCAATCCTCAATCCTCAATGTTCAACCCGCAATACCGAATCCTCAATCTTCAACCCTCAATCCTCAATCCTCAATCCTCGACCCTCAATCCTCAATGCTCAATCCTCAGTCCTCAAATCTCAATCCTCAGACCACATCCTCAATCCTCAGTCCTCAATCCTCAGTCCTCTGTCCTCAAACTTCAATCCTCAACCCTCAGACCTAATCCTCAATCCTCAATCCTCAGCCCTCAATCCTCAATCTTCAATCCTCAATACTCAATCTTCAATCCTCAATCCTCAGTCCTCAAACCTCAATTCTGAATCCTCAATACTCAATCTTCAATCCTCAATCCTCAATTCTCAATCCTCAATACTCAATCCTCAATCGTCAATCCTCAATCCCCAATCCTCAATCTTCAATCCTCAATCCTCAATCCTCAATCCTCATTCCTCAAACCTCAATCCTCAACCCTCAGTCCTCATCCTCAATTCTCAATTCTCAATCCTCAATCCTCAATCCTCAATCCTCAATCTTCAATCCTCAATAATCAATCTCCAATCCTAGACCCTCAATCCCCAATCCTCAATCCTTAATCCTCAATCTTCAGTCCTCAATCCCCACTCCTCAATCTTCAATCCTCAATGCACAATCCTCAGTCCTCAATCCTCAGACCACAATCCTCAATCCTCAAACCTCAATCCTCATTCCTCAACCTTCAATCATCAATAACCAATCTTCAATCCTCAATCCTCAATCCTCAATCCTCAATCCTCAATCCTCAATATTCAACGCACAACGCTCAACCATCAATCCTCTATACTCAACCATCAATCCTCAATTCTCAATACTCAACAGAATATCCTGAATTCCCATGGTTCAATACTCAATCCACAATATTCAATAATCAAATCTCTACCCTCAAACATCAATTCTCAACACTCAATCCTGAACGCTCAGTCCTCTCTCTTCAATCCTCCATCTTCAATCCTCAATCCTCATTACTCAATACTCAATCCTCATTCTTCAATCCTCAATACCCAATCCTCAATCTTCAATCCTCAATCCTCAATTCTCAATCCTCAATCCTCAATCCTCAGACCTCAAACATCAATACTCAACCGTTAGTCCTCGTCCACAATCCTCAACCCCCAATACTCACTCCTCAATCTTCAATTCTCAATCCTCAACCCTCAATCCTCAATCTTCAATCCTCAATACTCAATCTTCAATCCTCGATCCTCAATCCTCAATCCTCAATCCACATTCTTCAATCCTCAACACCCAATCCTCAATCTTCAATCCTCAATCCTCAATCCTCAATCCTCCATCTTCAATCCTCAATACTCAATCTTCAATCCTCGATCCTCAATCCTCAATCCTCAATCCTCATTCTTCAATCCTCAACACCCAATCCTCAGTCTTCAATCCTCAATCCTCAATCGTCAATTCTCAATCCTCATTCCTCAATCCTCAGACCTCAAACATCAATACTCAACCCTCAGTCCTCGTCCTCAATCCGCAACCCTCAATCGTCGATCGTCAAACTTTAATCATCAATATTCAATCTTCAACCCTCAATCCTCAATCCTCAATACTCAATCCTCAATCCTCAATGTTCTATCCTCAATACGCAATCCTCAACCTTCAATCCTCAATCCTCAATCCTCAATCCTCAATCCTCAATCCTCAATCCCCAGTCCTCAAACCTCAATCCTGAATCCACAATCCTAAGCCCTCAATATTCAGCACTCAGACCTCAACAATCAGTTGTGAATCCTCAATCCTCAATAGAATATCCTCAATTCACAGGTTTCGATACTCAATACTCAGCCTGCAATCTTCAAATCTCTATCCACAAACATCAATTCTCATCACTCAATCCTCAATATTCAACGCACAACCCTCAAACATCAATCCTCAATACTCAGCCATCAATCCTCAATTCTCAATACTCAATAGAATATCCTGAATTCTCATGGTTCAATACTCAATCCACAATATCCAATAATCAAATCTCAATCCTCAAACATCAATTCTCAACACTCAATCCTCAACACTCAGTCCTCTCTCTTCAATCCTCCATCTTCAATCCTCAATCCTCAATACTCAATACTCAATCCTCATTCTTCAATCCTCAATACCCAATCCTCAATCTTCAATCCTCAATCCTCAATTCTCAATCCTCAATCCTCAATCCTCAGACCTCAAACATCAATACTCAACTGTCAGCCCTCGTCCTCAATACTCAACCCCCAATACTCAATCCTCAATCTTCAATTCTCAATCCTCAACCCTCAATCCTCAATCCTCGGTCCTCAAACCACAATCCTGAATCCTCAATCCTGAATCCTCAACCTTCAGCCCTCAGTCCTCAACAATCAGTTGTCAATCCTCAGTCCTCAAGAGAATATCATCTATTCACAGTTTTCAATACTCAATACTCAATCTGCAATCTTCAAATCTCCATCCACAAACATCAATTCTCATCACACAACCCTCAACACTCAGTCTTCAATCCTCAATCCTCAATCCTCAATCCTCAATCCTCAATTCTCAATCTTCAATCCTCAATACTCAGTCTTCAATCCTCAATCCTCAATACTCAATCCTCAATTCTAAATCCTCAATCTTCAATCCTCAATACTCAATCTTCAATCCTCAATCCTCAATCCTCAATCCTCAATCCTCATTCTTCCATCCTCAACACCCAATCCTCAATCTTCAATCCTCAATCCTCAATCATCAATTCTCACTCCTCATTCCTCAATCATCAGACCTCAAACATCAATACACAACCCTCAGTCCTCGTCCTCAGTCCACAACCTTCAATCCTCGATCCTCAATCTTCAATCATCAATATTCAATCTTCAATCCTCAATCCTCAATCCTCAATACTCAATCCTCAATCCTCAATGTTCTATCCTCAATACGCAATCCTCAACGTTCAATCCTCAATCCTCAATCCTCAATCCTCAATCCTCAATCCTCAATCCTCAGTCCTCAGTCCTCAATCCTGAATCCACAATCCTGAACCCTCAATATTCAGCCCTCAGACCTCAACAATCAGTTGTGAATCCTCAATCCTCAATAGGATATCCTCAATTCACAGGTTTCAATACTCAATACTCAGCCTGCAATCTTCTAAGCTCTATCCTCAAACATCAATTCTCATCCCTCAACCCTCAATATTCAACGCACAGCCCCCAACCATCAATCCTCAATACTCAACCATCAATCCTCAATTCTCAATACTCAATAGAATATCCTGAATTCTCATGGTTCAGCACTCAATCCACAATATCCAATAATCAAATCTCAATCCTCAAACATCAATTCTCGACACTCATTCCTCAACAGTCAGTCCTCTGTCTTCAATCCTCCATCTTCAATCCTCAATCCTCATTACTCAATACTCAATCCTCATTCTTCAATCCTCAATACCCAATCCTCAATCTTCAATCCTCAATCCTCAATTCTCAATCCTCAATCCTCAATCCTCAGACCTCAAACATCAATACTCAACCGTTAGTCCTCGTCCACAATCCTCAACCCCCAATACTCAATCCTCAATCTTCAATTCTCAATCCTCAACCCTCAATCCTCAATCCTCGGTCCTCAAACCACAATCCTGAATCCTCAATCCTGAATCCTCAACCTTCAGCACTCAGTCCTCAACAATCAGTAGTCAATCCTCAATCCTCAAGAGAATATCATCAATTCACAGTTTTCAATACTCAATACTCAATCTGCAATCTTCAAATCTCCATCCACAAACATCAGTTCTCATCACACAACCCTCAACACTCAGTCTTCAATCTTCAATCCTCAATCATCAATCCTCAATCTTCAATCCTCAATACTCAATCTTCAATCCTCAATCCTCAATTCTCAATCCTCAATGCTCAATCCTCAATCCTCAATTTTCAATCCTCAATACTCAATCTTCAATCCTCAATCCTCAATCCTCAATCCTCAATCCTCAATCCTCAATCCTCAATCTTCAATCCTCAATACTCAAACTGCAATCCTCAATCCTCAGTCCTCACTCCTCAATCCTCATTCTTCAATCCTCAATACCGAATCCTCAATCTTCAATCCTCAATCCTCAATCCTCAATTCTCAATCCTCAACTGTCAGTCCTGGTCCTCAAACCTCAAACCTCAATCCTCAATCCTCAATCTTCAATCATCAATACTCAAACTTCAATCCTCAATCCTCAATCCTCAATCCCCAATATTCAATCCTCAATACTCAATCTTCAATCCTCAACCCTCAATTCTCAATCCTCAATGCTCAATACTCAATCGTCAATCCTCAATCCCAAATCCTCAATCTTCAATCCTAAATCCTCAATCCTCAATCCTCAATCCTCAATCTTCAATCCTCAATACTCAATCTTCAATCCTCAATCCTCAATCCTCAATCCTCAATCCTCAATCCTCAATCCTCAATCTTCAATCCTCAATACTCAAACTGCAATCCTCAATCCTCAGTCCTCACTCCTCAATCCTCAATCTTCAATCCTCAATACCGAATCCTCAATCTTCAGTCCTCAATCCTCAATCCTCAATTCTCAATCCTCAATCCTCAATCCACAATCCTCAAACCTCAATCCTCAACCGTCAGTCCTCGTACTCAATCCCCAACACTCAATCCCCAATCCTCCCATCTTCAATCATCAATACCCAATCTTCAATCCTCAATCCTCAATCCTCAGTCCTCATACCTCAATCCTGAATCCTCAATCCTGAATCCTCAATCTTCAGCCCTGAGTCCTCAACAATCAGTTGTCAATCCTCAATCCTCAATAGAATATCCTCAATTCACAGTTTTCAATACTCAATACTCAGTCTGCAATCTTCAGATCTCTATCCACAAACATCAATTCTCATCACTCAACCCTCAATACTCAGTCCCTAATCCTCAATCTTCAATCCTCAATCCTGAATCCTCAATCCTCAATGCTCAAACTTAATCTTCAATCCTCAATACTCAATCTTCAATTCTCAATCCTCAATACTCAATCCTCAATCCTCAATCCTCAATCGTCAATCTCAATCGTCAATACTCAATCTTCAATCCTCAATCCTCAATCCTCAATCCTCAATCCTCCCATCTTCAATCATCAATCCTCAGTCCTCAAACATCAAACTTGAATCCTCAATCCTGAATCCTCAATCTTCAGACCTCAGTCCTCAACAATCGGTAGTCGATCCTCAATCCTCAGTAGAATATCCTCAATTCACAGTTTTCAACACTCAATACTCGATCTGCAATCTTCAAGCCACTATCCACTAACATCAATTCTCATCACTCAACCCTCAACACTCAGACCTCAATGTTCAATCCTCAATCCTCAATACTCAACCCTCAATGCTCAATTCTCAATACTCAATAGGATATCCCGAATTCTCATTATTCAATACTCAATCCACAATATTCAATAATCAAATCGCAATCCTCAAACATCAACTCTCAATACTCAATCCTCAATACTTTGTCCTCTCTCTTCAATCCTCCATCCTCAATCCTCAATACTCAAGCGTCAATCCTCAATGCTCAATCCTCAATCCTCAATCCCCAACCCTCAATCCTCAGTCCTCAAACCTCAATCCGGAATCCTCAATCCTGAATCCTCAATCTTCAGCCGTCAGTCCTCAACAATCAATTGTCAATCCTCAATCCTTAATATTCAATCCTCAATCCTCAATCCGCAATCCTCAATCCTCAATCTTCAATCCTCAATGCTCAATCTTCAATCCTCAATCTTCTATCCTCAATCCTCAATCCTCAATCTTCAATCCTCAATCCTCAATCCTCAATCCTCAATCCTCAATCCTCAATCCTCAATCTTCAATCCTCAATACTCAAACTGCAATCCTGAATCCTCAGTCCTCACTCCTCAATCCTCATTCTTCAATCCTCAATACCGAATCCTCAATCTTCAATCCTCAATCCTCAATCCTCAATTCTCAATCCTCAATCATCAATCCTCAGACTTCAAACACCAATACTCAACCCCCAGTCCTCGTCCTCAATCCACAACCCTCAATCCTCAATCCTCAATCTTCAATCATTAATATTCAATCTTCAATCCTCAATCCTCAATCCTCAATCCTCAATCCGCAATCCTCAATCCTCAATCTTCAACCCTCAATACTCAATCTTCAATCCGCAATCTTCAACCCTCAATCCTCAATCCTCAATCCTCAATCATCAAGCTTCAATCCTCAGACCTCAAGCAGCAATACTCAACCCTCAGACCTCGTCCTCAATCCACAACCATCAATACTCAATCCTCTATTATCAATCATCAATATTCAATCTTCAGGCCTCAATCCTCAATCCTCAATCCTCAATCCACAATCCTCAATCCTCGATCCTCAATCCTCAACCCTCAATCCTCAATCCTCAGTCCTCAAACGTCAAACCTGAATCCTCAATCCTGAATCCTCCATCTTCAGACCTCAGTCCTGAACTATCAGTTGTCAATTCACAATCCTCAATAGAATATCATCAATTCACAGTTTTCAATACTCAATACTCAATCTGCAATCTTCGAATCTCTATCCACAAACATCAATTCTCATAATTCAGCCCTCAACACTCAGTCCCCAATCCTCAATCTTCAATCCTCAATCCTCAATCCACAATCCTCGATCCTCAGTCCTCAATCCTCAATCCTCAATCCTCAACCCTCAATCCCCAACCGTCAGTCCTCGTCCTCAATCCTCAACCCTCAATCCTCAATCCTCAATCTTCAATCCTCGATACTCAATATTCAGTCCTCAATCCTCAATCCTGAATCCTCAGTCTTCAATCCTCAATCCTCAATCCTCAATCCTCAATCCTCAATCCTCATTCTTCAATCCTCAATACCCAATCCTCAATCTTCAATCATCTATCCTCAATCCTCAATTCTCAATCCTCAATCCTCAATCCTCAGACCTCAAGCAGCAATACTCAACCCTCAGTCCTCGTCCTCAATCCACAACCATCAATACTGAATCCTCAACATTCAATCATCAATATTCAATCTTCAGTCCTCAATCCTCAATCCTCAATCCTCAAACCTCAATCCTCAACCGTCAGTCCTCGTTCTCAAACCTCAACCCTCAATCCTCAATCCTCAATCTTCAATCATCAATATTCAATCTTCGATCCTCCATCCTCAATCCTCAATCCTCAAGCGTCAATCCTCAGTCCTCAATCCTCAATCCTCAGTAATCGATCCTCAATCTTCAATACTGAATCGTCAATCCTCAGTCCTCAATCCTCAATCCTCAACCCTCGTTCCTCAAACCTCAATCCTCAACCCTCAGTCCTCACACTCAATTCTCAATTCTCAATCCTCAATCCTCAATCTTCAATCCTCAATAATCAATCTCCAATCCTAGATCCTCAATCCCCAATCCTCAATCCTTAATCCTCAGTCCTCAATCCTCAATCCTCAATCCTCAATCCTCAAACCTCAATCCTCAACCGTCAGTTCACGTCCTCAATCCTCAACCCTCAATCCTCAATCCTCAATCTTCAATCCTCAATACTCAATATTCAATCCTCAATCCTCAATCCTCAATCCTCAATCTTGAATCCTCAATCCTCAGCCCTCAGCCCTCAACCCACATTCCTCAATCCGCAATACCCAATCCTCAATCTACAATACTCAATACTCAATCCTCAATTCTCAATCCTCAATCCTCTGCCCTCAGTCCTCAAACCTCAATCCTCAACCCTCAGCCCTCATCCTCAATCCTCAATCCTCAATCCTCAATCCTCAATCCTCAATCTTCAATCCTCAATACTCAATCTTCAATAATCAATCCTCAATTCTCAATCCTCAATACTCAATCCTCAATCGTCAATACTCAATCCTCAATCCTCAATCTTCAATCCTCAATACTCAATCTTCAATCCTCAATCCTCAATTCTCAATCCTCAATGCTCAATACTCAATCGTCAATCCTCAATCCCCAATCCTCAATCTTCAATCCTAAATCCTCAATCCTCAATCCTCAATCCTCAATCTTCAATCCTCAATACTCAATCTTCAATCCTCAATCCTCAATCCTCAATCCTCAATCCTCAATCCTCAATCCTCAATCTTCAATCCTCAATACTCAAACTGCAATCCTGAATCCTCAGTCCTCAATCCTCAATCCTCATTCTACAGTCCTCAATACCGAATCCTCAATCTTCAATCCTCAATCATCAATCCTCAATTCTCAATCCTCAATCCTCAATCCTCAGACTTCAAACACCAATACTCAACCCTCAGTCCTCGTGCTCAATCCACAACCCTCAATCCTCAATCCTCAATCTTCAATCATTAATATTCAATCTTCAATCCTCAATCCTCAATCCTCAATCCTCAACCCTCAATCCCCAATGCTCAATCCTCAATACACAATCCTCAGTATTCAATCCTCAATCCTCAATCCTCAATCCTCAATCCTCAATCTTCAATCCTCAATACTCAATCTTCAATCCTCAATCCTCAATCCTCGGTCCTTAATCCTCAATCGTCAATCTCCAATCCTGAATACTCAATCTTCAATCCTCAATACTCAATCTTCAATCCTCAATCCTCAGTCCTCAAACCTCAATTCTGGATCCTCAAATCTCAATTCTGAATCCTCAATCCTGAACCCTCAATCTTCAGCCCTCAGTCCTCAACAATCAGTTGTCAATCCCCAATCCTCAATGGAATATCATCAATTCACAGTTTTCAATACTCAATACTCAATCTGCAATCTTCAAATCTCTATCCACAAACATCAATTCTCATCTCTCAACACTCAACACTCCGTCCCCAATCCTCAATCTTCAATCCTCAATCCTCAATCCTCAATCCTCAATCCTCAATTTTCAATCCTCAATACTCAATCTTCAATCATCAATACTCAATCTTCAATCCGCAATCCTCAATCTTCAATCCTCAATCCTCAATCCTCAATCCTCAATCCTCAATCTTCAATCCTCAATACTCAATCTTCATTCCTCAATCCTCAATCCTCAATCCTCAATCCTCAATCCTCAATCCTCGATCCTCAATACTCAATCCTCAATCCTCAATCTTCAATCCTCAATACTCAGTATTCAATACTCAATCCTCAATCCTCAATCCTCAATCCTCATTCTTCAATCCTCAATACACAATCCACAATCTTCAATCCTCAATCCTCAACCCTCAATTCTCAATACTCAATCCTCAATCCTCAGACCTCAAACAGCAATACTCAACCCTCAGTCCTCGTCCTCAATCCACAAGCATCAATACCCAATCCTCAATCTTCAATCATCAATATTCAATCTTGAGTCCTCAATCCTCAATCCTCAATCTTCAATCCTCAATACTCAATCTTCATTACTCAATCCTCAATCCTCAATCCTCAGTTCTCAAGCCTCAATCCTCAATCCTGAATGCTCAATCCTCAATCTTCAATCCTCAATCCTCAATCCTCAATTCTCAATCCTCAATCCTCAATCCTCAATCCTCAATCCTCAATCCTCAATCTTCAATCCTCAATACTCAAACTGCAATCCTCAATCCTCAGTCCTCACTCCTCAATCCTCATTCTTCAATCCTGAATACCGAATCCTCAATCTTCAATCCTCAATCCTCAATCCTCAATTCTCAACCCTCAATCCTCAATCCTCAGACTTAAAACACCAATACTCAACCCTCTGTCCTCGTCCTCAATCCACAACCCTCAATCCTCAATCCTCAATCCTCAATCCTCAATCCTCAATCCTCAACCCTCAATCCCCAAAGCTAAATCCTCAATACCCAATCCTCAGTCTTCAATCCTCAATCCTCAATCCTCAATCCTCAATCCTCAACTCTCAGTCCTCAATCCTCAATCTTCGATCCTCAATACTCAATCTTCAATCTTCAATCCTCAATCCTCAATCCTCAATCTTCAATCCTCAATACTGAATCTTCAATCCTCAATCTTCAATCCTCAATGTTCAATCCGCAATAACCAATCCTCAATCTTCAATGCTCAATCCTCAATCCTCAATCCTCAATCCTCAATCTTCAATCCTCAATACTCAACCTTCAATCCTCAATCTTCAATCCTCAATCCTCAATCCTCAATCCTCAACCCTCAATCCCCAATGCTCAATCCTCAATACACAATCCTCAGTATTCAATCCTCAATCCTCAATCCTCAATCCTCAATCCTCAATCTTCAATCCTCAATACTCAATCTTCAATCCTCAATCCTCAATCCTCGGTCCTTAATCCTCAATCGTCAATCTCCAATCCTGAATACCCAATCTTCAATCCTCAATACTCAATCTTCAATCCTCAATCCTCAGTCCTCAAACCTCAATTCTGGATCCTCAAATCTCAATTCTGAATCCTCAATCCTGAACCCTCAATCTTCAGCCCTCAGTCCTCAACAATCAGTTGTCAATCCCCAATCCTCAATGGAATATCATCAATTCACAGTTTTCAATACTCAATACTCAATCTGCAATCTTCAAATCTCTATCCACAAACATCAATTCTCATCTCTCAACACTCAACACTCCGTCCCCAATCCTCAATCTTCAATCCTCAATCCTCAATCCTCAATCCTCAATCCTCAATTTTCAATCCTCAATACTCAATCTTCAATCATCAATACTCAATCTTCAATCCGCAATCCTCAATCTTCAATCCTCAATCCTCAATCCTCAATCCTCAATCCTCAATCTTCAATCCTCAATACTCAATCTTCATTCCTCAATCCTCAATCCTCAATCCTCAATCCTCAATCCTCAATCCTCGATCCTCAATACTCAATCCTCAATCCTCAATCTTCAATCCTCAATACTCAGTATTCAATACTCAATCCTCAATCCTCAATCCTCAATCCTCATTCTTCAATCCTCAATACACAATCCACAATCTTCAATCCTCAATCCTCAACCCTCAATTCTCAATACTCAATCCTCAATCCTCAGACCTCAAACAGCAATACTCAACCCTCAGTCCTCGTCCTCAATCCACAAGCATCAATACCCAATCCTCAATCTTCAATCATCAATATTCAATCTTGAGTCCTCAATCCTCAATCCTCAATCTTCAATCCTCAATACTCAATCTTCATTACTCAATCCTCAATCCTCAATCCTCAGTTCTCAAGCCTCAATCCTCAATCCTGAATGCTCAATCCTCAATCTTCAATCCTCAATCCTCAATCCTCAATTCTCAATCCTCAATCCTCAATCCTCAATCCTCAATCCTCAATCCTCAATCTTCAATCCTCAATACTCAAACTGCAATCCTCAATCCTCAGTCCTCACTCCTCAATCCTCATTCTTCAATCCTGAATACCGAATCCTCAATCTTCAATCCTCAATCCTCAATCCTCAATTCTCAACCCTCAATCCTCAATCCTCAGACTTAAAACACCAATACTCAACCCTCTGTCCTCGTCCTCAATCCACAACCCTCAATCCTCAATCCTCAATCCTCAATCCTCAATCCTCAATCCTCAACCCTTAATCCCCAAAGCTAAATCCTCAATACCCAATCCTCAGTCTTCAATCCTCAATCCTCAATCCTCAATCCTCAATCCTCAACTCTCAGTCCTCAATCCTCAATCTTCGATCCTCAATACTCAATCTTCAATCTTCAATCCTCAATCCTCAATCCTCAATCTTCAATCCTCAATACTGAATCTTCAATCCTCAATCTTCAATCCTCAATGTTCAATCCGCAATAACCAATCCTCAATCTTCAATGCTCAATCCTCAATCCTCAATCCTCAATCCTCAATCTTCAATCCTCAATACTCAACCTTCAATCCTCAATCCTCAATCCTCAATCCTCAATCCACAGTCTTCAATCCTCAACACCCAATCCTCAATCTTCAATCCTCAATCCTCAGTCCTCAATTCTCAATCCTCAATCCTCAATCCTCAGACCTCAAACATCAATACTCAACCCTCAGTCCTCGTACTCAATCCACAACCCTCAATCCTCGATCCTCAATCTTCAATCATCAATATTCAATCTTCAATCCTCAATCCTCAATCATCAATACTCAATGCACAATCCTCAATGTTCAATCCTCAATACCCAATCCTCAATCTTCAATCCTCAACCCTCAATCCTCAATCCTCAATCCTCAATCCTCAATCCTCAGTCCTCAAACCTCAATCCTGAATCCTCAAACCTGAATCCTCAGTCTTCAGCCCTCACTCCTCAACAATCAGTTGTCAATCCTCAATCCTCAATAGAATATCCTCAATTCACAGGCTTCAATACTCAATACTCAACCTGCAATCTTCAAATCTCTATCCACAAACATGATTTCTCATCACTCAACCCTCAACACTCAGTCCCCAATCCTCAATCCTCAATCCTCAATCCTCAATCCACAATCGTCAATCCTCAATCCCCAATACTCAATCTTCAATCCTCAATCCTCAATCCTCAATCCTCAATCCTCAATACTCAATCTTCAATCCTCAATCCTCAATCATCAATCCTCAATGCTCAATCCTCAATCCTCAATCCTCTACCCTCAATCTTCAATCCTCAATACTCAATCTGCAATCCTCAATCCTCAATCCTCAATCCTCAATCCTCATTCTTCAATCCTCAGTGCACAGTCCTCAATCTTGAATCCTCAATCCTCAATCCTCGATTCTCATTCCTCAATCCTCAATCGTCAATCCTCAATCCTCAATTCTCAACCCTCAATCCTCAATTCTCAATCCTCAATCCTCAATCCTCAGACCTCAAACATCAACACTCAACCCTCAGTCCTCGTCCTCAATCCACAACCCTCAACCCTCAATCCTCAGTCCTAAATCCTCAATCCTCAATCCTCAAACCTCAATCCTCAACCGTCAGTCCCCGTCCTCAATCCTCAAACATGAATCCTCAATCCTCAACCTTCAATCATCAATACTCCATCTTCAATCCTCAATTATCAATCCTCAATCTTCAATCCTCAATACTCAATCTTCAATAATCAATCCTCAATACTCAATCCTCAATACTCAATCCTCAATCGTCAATACTCAATCCCCAATCCTCAATCTTCAATCCTCAATCCTTAATCCTCAATCCTCAATCCTCAATCTTCAATCCTCAATACTCAATCTTCATTCCTCAATCCTCAATCCTCAATCCTCAATCCTCAATCCTCGATCCTCAATGCTCAATCCTCAATCCTCAATCTTCAATCCTCAATACTCAGTATTCAATACTGAATCCTCAATCCTCAATCCTCAATCCTCAATCCTCAATCTGCAATCCTCAATACTCAATCTTCAATCCTCAATCCTCAGTCCACAATCTTCAGTCCTCAATGCTCAATCCTCAATACTCAATCCTCAGTCCTCAATCCTCAATCCTCAACCCTCAAACCTCAATCCTCAACCGTCAGTCCTCGTCCTCAGACCTCAACCCCCAATCCTCAATCCTCAATCTTCAATCATCAATACTCAATCTTCAATCCTCAACCCTCAATCCTCAATCCTCAATCCTCAATCCCCAATATTCAACGCACAACCCTCAGGCATCAATGCTCAATACTCAACCACCAATCCTCAATTCTCAATACTCAATAGAATATCCTGAATTCTCATGGTTCAATACTCAATCCACAATATTCAATAATCAAATCTCAATCCGCAAACATCAATTCTCAACACTCAATCCTCAACACTCAGTCCTCTCTGATCAATCCTCCATCCTCAATCCTCAATCCTCAAGAGTCAATCCTCTGTCCTCAATCCTCAACCCTCAATCCTCAATACTCAACCATCAATCCTCAATTCTCAATACTCAAAATATATCCTGAATTCTCATGGTTCAATACTCAATCCACAATATTCAATAATCAAATCTCAATCCTCAAACATCAATTCTCAACACGCAATCCTCAACACTCAGTCCTCTCTCTTCAATCCTCCATCCTCAATCCTCAATCCTCAAGCGTCAATCCTCAATCCCCAGTCCTCAATCCTCAGTAATCAATCCTCAATCTTCAATACTGAATCGTCAATCCTCAGTCCTCAATCCTCAATCCTCAATCCTCGTTCCTCAAACCTCAATCCTCAATCTTCAGTCCTCAATAATCAATCTCCAATCCTAGACCCTCAATCCCCAATCCTCAATCCTTAATCCTCTATCATCAATCCTCAATTCTCAATCCTCAATCGTCAATCTTCAATCCCCAATACTCAATCTTCAATCCCCAATCCTCAATCCTCGGTCCTCAATCCTCAATCGTCCATCTCCAATCCTGAATGCTCAATCTTCAATCCTCAATCCTCAATCCTCAATGCTCAATCCTCAATCCTCATTCTTCAATCCTGAATACCCAATCCTCAATCTTCAATCCTCAATCCTCAATCCTCAATTCTCAATCCTCAATCCTCAGTCCTCAGTCCTCAAACCTCAATCCTCAACCCTCAGCCCTCATCCTCAATCCTCAATCCTCAATCCTCAATCCTCAATCTCCAATCCTCAATACTCAATCTTCAATCCTCAATCCTCAGTCCATAATCTTCAATCCTCAATGCTCAATCCTCAATCCTCAATCCTCAGTCCTCAATCCTCAATCCTCCATCCTCAAACCTCAATCCTCAACCGTCAGTCGTCGTCCTCAAACCTCAACCCCCAATCCTCAATCCTCAATCTTCAATCATCAATACTCAATCTTCAATCCTCAATCCTCAATCCTCAATCCTCAATCCTCAATCCTCAATATTCAACGCACAACCCTCAGCCATCAATCCTCAATACTCAAACATCAATCCTCAATTCTCAATACTCACTAGAATATCCTGAATTCTCATGGTTCAATACTCAATCCACAATATTCAATAATCAAATCTCAATCCTCAAACATCAATTCTCAACACTCAATCCTCAACACTCAGTCCTCTCTCATCAATCCTCCAACCCCAATCCTCAATCCTCGAGAGTCAATCCTCAATCCTCAATCCTCAACCCTCAATCCTCAGTCCTCAAACCTCCACCACGAATCCTCAATCCTGAATCCTCAATCGTCAGCCATAAGACCTCAACAATCAATTGTCAATCCTCAATCCTCAATAGAATATTCTTAATTCACAGTTTTCAATACTCAATCCCCATTCTTCAATCTTCAAATCTCAACCCCCAAACATCAATCCTCAACACTCAATCCTCAACACTCAGTCCTCTCTCTTCAATCCTCCATCCTCAATCCTCAATCCTTAACTCTCAATCCTTAATCCTCAATCCTCAGAGTTCAAACATCTATACTCAACCCTCAGTCCTCGTCGCCAATCCACAACACTCAATACTCAATCCTCAACCTTCGATTATCCATATTCAATCTTCAATCCTCAATCCTCAATCCACAATCCTCAATTCTCAACACTCAATCGTCAATCTTCAATCCTCAATAATCAATCTTCAATCCTCAATCCTCAATCCTCAATCCTCAATCCTCATTCTTCAATCCTCAACACCCAATCCTCAGTCTTCAATCCTCAATCCTCAATCGTCAATTCTCAATCCTCATTCCTCAATCCTCAGACCTCAAACATCAATACTCAACCCTCAGTCCTCGTCCTCAATCCGCAACCCTCAATCGTCGATCGTCAAACTTTAATCATCAATATTCAATCTTCAACCCTCAATCCTCAATCCTCAATACTCAATCCTCAATCCTCAATGTTCTATCCTCAATACGCAATCCTCAACCTTCAATCCTCAATCCTCAATCCTCAATCCTCAATCCTCAATCCTCAATCCCCAGTCCTCAAACCTCAATCCTGAATCCACAATCCTGAACCCTCAATATTCAGCACTCAGACCTCAACAATCAGTTGTGAATCCTCAATCCTCAATAGAATATCCTCAATTCACAGGTTTCGATACTCAATACTCAGCCTGCAATCTTCAAATCTCTATCCACAAACATCAATTCTCATCACTCAATCCTCAATATTCAACGCACAACCCTCAAACATCAATCCTCAATACTCAACCATCAATCCTCAATTCTCAATACTCAATAGAATATCCTGAATTCTCATGGTTCAATACTCAATCCACAATATCCAATAATCAAATCTCAATCCTCAAACATCAATTCTCAACACTCAATCCTCAACACTCAGTCCTCTCTCTTCAATCCTCCATCTTCAATCCTCAATCCTCAATACTCAATACTCAATCCTCATTCTTCAATCCTCAATACCCAATCCTCAATCTTCAATCCTCAATCCTCAATTCTCAATCCTCAATCCTCAATCCTCAGACCTCAAACATCAATACTCAACCGTCAGCCCTCGTCCTCAATACTCAACCCCCAATACTCAATCCTCAATCTTCAATTCTCAATCCTCAACCCTCAATCCTCAATCCTCGGTCCTCAAACCACAATCCTGAATCCTCAATCCTGAATCCTCAACCTTCAGCCCTCAGTCCTCAACAATCAGTTGTCAATCCTCAGTCCTCAAGAGAATATCATCTATTCACAGTTTTCAATACTCAATACTCAATCTGCAATCTTCAAATCTCCATCCACAAACATCAATTCTCATCACACAACCCTCAACACTCAGTCTTCAATCCTCAATCCTCAATCCTCAATCCTCAATCCTCATTCTTCAATCCTCAACACCCAATCCTCAATCTTCAATCCTCAATCCTCAATCCTCATTTCTCAATCCTCAATCCTCAATCCTCAGACCTCAAACAGCAATACTCAACCCTCAGACCTCGTCCTCAATCCACAAACATCAATCCTCAATCCTCAATCTTCAATCATCAATATTCAACCTTCAGTCCTCAATCCTCAATCCTCAATCCTCAATCCTCAATCCTCAATGTTCAATCCGCAATACCCAATCCTCCATCTTCTATCCGCAATCCTCAATCCTCAATCCTCAATCCTCAATCCTCAATCCTCTATCTTCAATCCTCAATACTCAATCTTCAATCCTCAATCCTCAATCCTCAATCCTCAATCCTCATCCTGCAATCCACAAAACCCAATCCTCAATCTTCAATCCTCAATCCTCAATCCTCAACTCTCAACCCTCAATCCTCAATCCTCAGACCTCAAACGTCAATACTCAACCCTCAGTCCTCGTCCTCAATCCACAACCCTCAATCCCCGATCCTCAGCCTTCAATCATCAATATTCAATCTTCAATCCTCAATCCTCAATCCTCAATACTCAATCCTCAATCCTCAATGTTCCATCCTCGATACGCAATCCTCAATCTTCAATCCTCAATCCTCAATCCTCAATCCTCAATCCTCAATCCTCAATCCTCAATCTTAATCTTCAATCCTCAGTACTCAATCTTCAATCCTCAATCCTCAACGCTCAATCCTCAATCCTCAATCTTCAATCCTCAATACTCAATCTTCAATCCTCAATCCTCAATCCTCATTCTTCAATCCTCAAAACCCAATCCTCAATCGTCAATCCTCAATCCTCAATCCTCAATTCTCAATCCTCACTCCTCAATTCTCAATCTTCAATCCTCAATACTCAGTCTTCAATCCTCAATCCTCAATACTCAATCCTCAATTCTCAATCCTCAATCTTCAATCCTCAATACTCAATCTTCAATCCTCAATCCTCAATCCTCAATCCTCAATCCTCATTCTTCCATCCTCAACACCCAATCCTCAATCTTCAATCCTCAATCCTCAATCATCAATTCTCACTCCTCATTCCTCAATCATCAGACCTCAAACATCAATACACAACCCTCAGTCCTCGTCCTCAGTCCACAACCTTCAATCCTCGATCCTCAATATTCAATCATCAATATTCAATCTTCAATCCTCAATCCTCAATCCTCAATACTCAATCCTCAATCCACAATGTTCTATCCTCAATACGCAATCCTCAACGTTCAATCCTCAATCCTCAATCCTCAATCCTCAATCCTCAATCCTCAATCCTCAGTCCTCAGTCCTCAATCCTGAATCCACAATCCTGAACCCTCAATATTCAGCCCTCAGACCTCAACAATCAGTTGTGAATCCTCAATCCTCAATAGAATATCCTCAATTCACAGGTTTCGATACTCAATACTCAGCCTGCAATCTTCAAATCTCTATCCACAAACATCAATTCTCATCACTCAATCCTCAATATTCAACGCACAACCCTCAAACATCAATCCTCAATACTCAACCATCAATCCTCAATTCTCAATACTCAATAGAATATCCTGAATTCTCATGGTTCAATACTCAATCCACAATATCCAATAATCAAATCTCAATCCTCAAACATCAATTCTCAACACTCAATCCTCAACACTCAGTCCTCTCTCTTCAATCCTCCATCTTCAATCCTCAATCCTCAATACTCAATACTCAATCCTCATTCTTCAATCCTCAATACCCAATCCTCAATCTTCAATCCTCAATCCTCAATTCTCAATCCTCAATCCTCAATCCTCAGACCTCAAACATCAATACTCAACCGTCAGCCCTCGTCCTCAATACTCAACCCCCAATACTCAATCCTCAATCTTCAATTCTCAATCCTCAACCCTCAATCCTCAATCCTCGGTCCTCAAACCACAATCCTGAATCCTCAATCCTGAATCCTCAACCTTCAGCCCTCAGTCCTCAACAATCAGTTGTCAATCCTCAGTCCTCAAGAGAATATCATCTATTCACAGTTTTCAATACTCAATACTCAATCTGCAATCTTCAAATCTCCATCCACAAACATCAATTCTCATCACACAACCCTCAACACTCAGTCTTCAATCCTCAATCCTCAATCCTCAATCCTCAATCCTCATTCTTCAATCCTCAACACCCAATCCTCAATCTTCAATCCTCAATCCTCAATCCTCATTTCTCAATCCTCAATCCTCAATCCTCAGACCTCAAACAGCAATACTCAACCCTCAGACCTCGTCCTCAATCCACAAACATCAATCCTCAATCCTCAATCTTCAATCATCAATATTCAACCCTCAGTCCTCAATCCTCAATCCTCAATCCTCAATCCTCAATCCTCAATGTTCAATCCGCAATACCCAATCCTCCATCTTCTATCCGCAATCCTCAATCCTCAATCCTCAATCCTCAATCCTCAATCCTCTATCTTCAATCCTCAATACTCAATCTTCAATCCTCAATCCTCAATCCTCAATCCTCAATCCTCATCCTTCAATCCACAAAACCCAATCCTCAATCTTCAATCCTCAATCCTCAATCCTCAACTCTCAACCCTCAATCCTCAATCCTCAGACCTCAAACGTCAATACTCAACCCTCAGTCCTCGTCCTCAATCCACAACCCTCAATCCCCGATCCTCAGCCTTCAATCATCAATATTCAATCTTCAATCCTCAATCCTCAATCCTCAATACTCAATCCTCAATCCTCAATGTTCCATCCTCGATACGCAATCCTCAATCTTCAATCCTCAATCCTCAATCCTCAATCCTCAATCCTCAATCCTCAATCCTCAATCTTAATCTTCAATCCTCAGTACTCAATCTTCAATCCTCAATCCTCAACGCTCAATCCTCAATCCTCAATCTTCAATCCTCAATACTCAATCTTCAATCCTCAATCCTCAATCCTCATTCTTCAATCCTCAAAACCCAATCCTCAATCGTCAATCCTCAATCCTCAATCCTCAATTCTCAATCCTCACTCCTCAATTCTCAATCTTCAATCCTCAATACTCAGTCTTCAATCCTCAATCCTCAATACTCAATCCTCAATTCTCAATCCTCAATCTTCAATCCTCAATACTCAATCTTCAATCCTCAATCCTCAATCCTCAATCCTCAATCCTCATTCTTCCATCCTCAACACCCAATCCTCAATCTTCAATCCTCAATCCTCAATCATCAATTGTCACTCCTCATTCCTCAATCATCAGACCTCAAACATCAATACACAACCCTCAGTCCTCGTCCTCAGTCCACAACCTTCAATCCTCGATCCTCAATCTTCAATCATCAATATTCAATCGTCAATCCTCAATCCTCAATCCTCAATACTCAATCCTCAATCCTCAATGTTCTATCCTCAATACGCAATCCTCAACGTTCAATCCTCAATCCTCAATCCTCAATCCTCAATCCTCAGTCCTCAGTCCTCAATCCTGAATCCACAATCCTGAACCCTCAATATTCAGCCCTCAGACCTCAACAATCAGTTGTGAATCCTCAATCCTCAATAGGATATCCTCAATTCACAGGTTTCAATACTCAATACTCAGCCTGCAATCTTCTAAGCTCTATCCTCAAACATCAATTCTCATCCCACAACCCTCAATATTCAACGCACAGCCCCCAACCATCAATCCTCAATACTCAACCATCAATCCTCAATTCTCAATACTCAATAGAATATCCTGAATTCTCATGGTTCAGCACTCAATCCACAATATCCAATAATCAAATCTCAATCCTCAAACATCAATTCTCGACACTCATTCCTCAACAGTCAGTCCTCTGTCTTCAATCCTCCATCTTCAATCCTCAATCCTCATTACTCAATACTCAATCCTCATTCTTCAATCCTCAATACCCAATCCTCAATCTTCAATCCTCAATCCTCAATTCTCAATCCTCAATCCTCAATCCTCAGACCTCAAACATCAATACTCAACCGTTAGTCCTCGTCCACAATCCTCAACCCCCAATACTCAATCCTCAATCTTCAATTCTCAATCCTCAACCCTCAATCCTCAATCCTCGGTCCTCAAACCACAATCCTGAATCCTCAATCCTGAATCCTCAACCTTCAGCACTCAGTCCTCAACAATCAGTAGACAATCCTCAATCCTCAAGAGAATATCATCAATTCACAGTTTTCAATACTCAATACTCAATCTGCAATCTTCAAATCTCCATCCACAAACATCAGTTCTCATCACACAACCCTCAACACTCAGTCTTCAATCTTCAATCCTCAATCATCAATCCTCAATCTTCAATCCTCAATACTCAATCTTCAATCCTCAATCCTCAATTCTCAATCCTCAATGCTCAATCCTCAATCGTCAATCCTCAATCCCTAATCCTCAATCTTCAATCCCCAATCCTCAATCCTCAATCCTCAGTCCTCAATCTTCGATCCTCAATACTCAATCTTCAATCCTCAATCCTCAATCCTCAATGCTCAATCCTCAATCCTCAATCCTCAATCTTCAATCCTCAATACTCAATCTGCAATCCTCAATCCTCAGTCCTCACTCCTCAATCCTCATTCTTCAATCCTCAATACCGAATCCTCAATCTTCAGTCCTCAATCCTCAATCCTCAATTCTCAATCCTCAATCCTCAATCCTCAGACCTCAAACATCAATACTCAACCGTCAGTCCTCGTCCTCAATCCACAACCCCCAATACTCAATCCTCAATCTTCAATTCTCAATCCTCAATCCTCAATCCTCAATCCTCGGTCCTCAAACCACAATCCTGAATCCTCAATCCTGAATCCTCAACCTTCAGCCCTCAGTCCTCAACAATCAGTTGTCAATCCTCAATCCTCAAGGGAATATCATCAATTCACAGCTTTCAATACTCAATACTCTATCTGCAATCTTCAAATCTCTATCCACAAACATCAATTCTCATCACTCAACCCTCAACACTCAGTCTTCAATCCTCAATCCTCAGTCCTCAATCCTCAATCCTCATTCTTCAATCCTCAACACCCAATCCTCAATCTTCAATCCTCAATCCTCAATCCTCATTTCTCAATCCTCAATCCCCAATCCTCTGACCTCAAACAGCAGTACTCAACCCTCCGTCCTCGTCCTCAATCCACAAATATCAATCCTCAATCCTCAATCTTCAATCATCAATATTCAATCTTCAGTCCTCAATCCTCAATCCTCGATCCTCAATCCTCAATCCTCAATGTTCAATCCGCAATACCCAATCCTCAATCTTCTATTCGCAATCCTCAATCCTCAATCCCCAATCCTCAATCCTCAATCCTCAATCCGCAATCTTCAATCCTCAATACTCAATCTTCAATACTCAATCCTCAATCCTCAATCCTCAATCCTCATTCTTCAATCCTCAACACCCAATCCTCAATCCTCAATCCTCAATCCTCAATCCTCAATTCTCAATCCTCATTCCTCAATCCTCAGACCTCAAACATCAATACTCAACCCTCAGTCCTCGTGCTCAATCCGCAACTCTCAATCGTCGATCCTCAATCTTCAATCATCAATATTCAATCTTCAATCCTCAATCCTCAATCGTCAATCCTCAATCCTCAATCCTCAATCTTCAATCCTCATTCTTCAATCCTCAATACCCAATCCTCAATCTTCATTCCTCAATCCTCAATCCTCAATTCTCAACCCTCAATCCTCAATCTTCAATCCTCAATAATCAATCTCCAATCCTAGATCCTCAATCCCCAAACCTCAATCCTTAATCCTCAACCTTCAATCCTCAATCCCCAGTCCCAATCTTCAATCCTCAATGCTCAATCCTCAATCCTCAATCCTCAGTCCTCAATCCTCAACCCTCAATCTTCAATCCTCAATACTCAATATTCAATACTCAATCCTCAATCTTCAATCCTCAATCTTCAATCCTCAATCCTCAATCCTCAATCCTCGATCCTCATTCTCCAATCCTCAATACCCAATCCTCAATCTTCAATCCTCAATCCTCAATCCTCAATTCCCAATCCTCAATCCTCAGTCCCCAGTCCTCAGACCTCTATCCTCAACCCTCAGCCCTCATCCTCAATCCTCAATCCGCAATCCTCAATCCTCAATCCTCAATCTTCAATCCTCAATACTCAATCTTCATTCCTCAATCCTCAATCCTCAATCCTCAATCCTCAATCCTGAATCCCCAATCCTCAATTTTCAATCCTCAATACTCAATCTTCGATCCTCAATCCTCAATCCTCAATCCTCAATCCTCAATCCTCAATCCTCAATCGTCAATCTTCAATCATCAATACTCGATCTTCAATCCTCAATACCGGATCCTCAGTCTTCAATCCTCAATCCTCAATCCTCAATCCTCAATCCTCAATCCTCAATCCTCAGTCCTCAAACCTCAATCCTGAATCCTCAATCCTGAATCCTCAATCTTCAGCCCTCAGTCCTCAACAATCAGTGGTCAATCCTCAATCCTCAATAGAATATCATGAATTCACAGTTATCAATACTCAATACTCAACCTGCAATCTTCAAATCTCTATCCACAAACATCAATTCTCATCACTCAACCCTCAACACTCAGTCCCCAATCCTCAATATTCAAGCCTCAATCCTCAATACTCAATCCACAATCCTCAACCTTCAATCCTCAATACTCAATCTTCAATCCTCAACCCTCAATCCTCAATCCTCAATTCGCAATCCTCAATAGTCAATCTGCAATCCTCAACACTCAATATTCAATCCTCAATCCTCAATCCTCAATCCTCATTCTTCGATCCTCAATACCCTATCCTCAATCTTCAATCCTCAATCCTCAATCCTCAATTCTCAATCCTCAATCCTCTGTCCTTAGTCCTCAAACATTAATCCTCAACCCTCAGCCCTCATCCTCAATCCTCAATCCTCAATCCTCAATCCTCAATCTTCAATCCTCAATACTCCATATTCAATCCTCAATCCTCAGTCCTCAAACCTCAATCCTGAATCCTCAATCCTGAATCCTCAATCTTCAGCCCTCAGTCCTCAACAATCAGTTGTCAATCCTCAATCCTCAATAGAATATCCTCAATCCACAGTTTTCAATACTCAATACTCAATCTGCAATCTTCAAATCTCTATCCAGAAACATAAATTCTCATCACTCAACCCTCAACACTCAGTATTCAATGTTCAATCCTCATCCTCAATTCTGAATCTTCAATCCTCAATACTGAATCTTCAATCCGCAATCCTCTATCCCCAATCCTGAATCCTCAATACTCAATCCTCAATGCTCATTCCTCGATCGTCAATCTTCAATCCTCAATACTCAATCTTCAATCCTCAATTCTCAATACTCAATCCACAATCCTCATTCTTCAATCCTCAATACCCAATCCTCAATCTTCAACCCTCAATCCTCAATCCTCAATTCTCAATCCTCAATCCCCAGACCTCAGTCCTCAAACCTCAATCCTCAACCCTCAGCCCTCATCCCCAATCCTCAATCCTCAATCCTCAATTCTCAATCTTCAATCCTCAATACTCAATCGTCAATCCTCAGTCCTCAATCCTCAATCCTCAATCTTAATCTTCAATCCTCAGTACTCAGTCTTCAATCCTCAATCCTCAATCCTCAATCCTCAATCCTCAATCTTCAATCCTCAATACTCAATCTTCAATCCTCAATCCTCAATCCTCAATCCTCAATCCTCAATCCTCAATCCTCAATCGTCAATCTTCAATCCTCAATACTCAATCTTCAATCCTCAATCCTCTGTCCTCGATCCTCAATCCTCATTCTTCAATCCTCAATACCCAATCCTCAATCTTAAATCCTCAATCCTCAATTCGCAATCCTCAATCCTCAATCCTCAGGCCTCAAGTATCAATACTCAACCCTCTGCCCTCGTCCTTAATCCACGACCTTCAATCCTCAATCCTCAATCTTCATTCATCAATATTCAAACTTCAATCCTCAATCCTCAATCCTCAACCCTCTATCCTCAATCCTCAATGTTCAATCCTCAATACCCGATCCTCAGTCTTCAATCCTCAACCCTCAATCCTCAATCCTCAATCCTCAATCCTCAATCCTCAATCCTCAGTCGTCAAACCTCAATCCTGAATCCTCAATCCTGAATCCTCAATCTTCAGCCCTCAGTCCTCAACAATCAGTGGTCAATCCTCAATCCTCAATAGAATATCATGAATTCACAGTTTTCAATACTCAATACTCAACCTGCAATCTTCAAATCTCTATCCACAAACATCAATTCTCATCACTCAACCCTCAACACTCAGTCCCCAATCCTCAATATTCAAGCCTCAATCCTCAATCCTCAATCCACAATCCTCTACCTTCAATCCTCAATACTCAATCTTCAATCCTCAATCCTCAATCCTCAATCCTCAGTTCGCAATCCTCAATAGTCAATCTTCAATCCTGAATACTCAATATTCAATCCTCGATCCTCAATCCTCAATTCTCAATCCTCAATCCTCTGTCCTTAGTCGTCAAACCTCAATCCTCAACCCTCAGCCCTCATCCTCAATCCTCAATCCTCAATCCTCAATTCTCAATTTTCAATCCTCAATACTCAATCTTCAATCCTCAATGCTCAGTCCTCAAATTTCAATTCTGATTCCTCAATCCGGAACCCTCAATCTTCAGCACTCAGTCCGCAACAATCAGTTGTCAATCCCCAATCCTCAATAGAATATCATCAATTCACTGCTTTCAATACCCAACACTCAATCTGCAATCTTCAAATCTCTATCCACAGAAATCAATTCTCATCACTCAGCCCTCAACACTCAGTCCCCAATCCACAATCTTCAATCCTCAATCCTCAATCCTCAATCCTCAATCATCAATATTCAATCCCCAATACTCAATCCTCAATCCTCAATCTTCAACCCTCAATCCTCAATCCTCAATCTTCAATCCTCAATACTCAATCATCAATCATCAATCCTCAATCCTCAATCCTCGATCCTCTATCTTCAATCCTCAACCCTCAATCCTCAGTCTTCAAACTTCAATCCTGAATCCAGAATCCTGAATCCTCAGTCTTCAGCACTCAGTCCTCAACCATCAGTGGTCCATCCTCAATCCTCAATAGAATATCATGATTTCACAGTTTTCAAGTCTCAATACTCAACCTGCAATCTTCAAATCTCTATCCAGAAACAGCAATTCTCATCACTCAACCCTCAACACTCAGTCCCCAATCCTCAATATTCAAGCCTCAATCCTCAATCCTCAATCCACAATGCTCAACCTTCAATCCTCATTACTCAATCTTCAATCCTCAATCCTCAATCCTCAATCCTCAATTCGCAATCCACAATAGTCAACCTTCAATCCTCAATACTCAATATTCAATCCTCAATCCTCAATCCTCAATCTTCAATCCTCAATACTCAATCTTCAATCCTCAATCCTCAGCCCTGAAACCTCAATGTTCAATCCCCAATACCCGATTCTCAGTCTTCAATCCTCAATCCTCAATCCTCAATCCACAATCCTCAATCCTCAATCCTCAGTCCTCAAACCTCAATCCTGAACCCTCAATCCTGAATCCTCAATCTTCAGCTCTCAGTCCTCAACAGTCAGTGGTGCATCCTCAATCCTCAATAGAATATCATGATTTCACAGTTTTCAATACTCAATACTCAACCTACAATCTTCAAATCTCTATCCACAAACATCAATTCTCATCACTTAAACCTCAACACTCAGTTCCCAATCCTCAATATTCGAGCCTCAATCCTCAATCCTCAATCCACAATCCTCAACCTTCAATACTCAAAACTCAATCTTCAATCCTCCATCCCCAACGCTCGATCCTCAATTCGCAATCCTCAATAGTCGATGTTCAATCCTCAATACTCAATATTCAATCCTCAATCCTCAATCCTCAATCCTCAATCATCATTCTTCAATCCTCAATACCCTATCCTCAATCTTCAATCCTCAATCCTCAATCCTCAATACCCAATCCTCAATCTTCAATCCTCAATCCTCAATCCTCAATTCTCAATCCTCAATCCTCAATCCTCAGACCTCAAACATAAATATTCAGCCCTCAGTCCTCGTCCTCAATCCACAACCCTCAATCCTCAATCCTCAATCCTCAATCCTCAATCTTCAATCCTCAATCCTCAATACTCAATCCTCAATCCTCAATCCTCAGTCCTCAATCTTCAATCCTCAATACTCAATCTTCAATCCTCAATCCTCAATCCTCAATCCTCAATCCTCAATATTCAATTCTCAATACTCAATATTCAGTCCTCAATCCTCAATACTCAATCCCCAATCCTCATTCTTCAATCCTCATTCTTCAATCCTCAATACCCAATCCCCAATCTTCAATCCTCAATCATCAATCCTCAGTTCGCAATCCTCAATCCTCAATCCTCAGACCTCAGGCATCAACACTCAACTCTCAGTCCTCGTTCTCAATCCACAACCCTCAATCCTCAATCCTCAATCTTCATTCATCAATATTCAACCTTCAATCCTCAATCCTCAATCCTCAATCCTCAATCCTCAATGTTCAATCCTCAACAGCCAGTCCTCAATCTTCAATCCTCAATCCTCAATCCTCAATTCTCAATCCTCAATCCTCAATCCTCAGTCCTCTCTCCTCAAACCTCAATCCTCAACCTTCAATCCTCAATACTCAATCTTCAATCCTCAATCCTCAATCCTCAATCCTCAATATTCAATTCTCAATACTCAATCCTCAATTCGCAATCCTCAATAGTCAATCTTCAATCCTCAATACTCAATATTCAATCCTCAATCCTCAATCCTCAATCCTCAATCCTCATTCTTCGATCCTCAATACCCAATCCTCAATCTTCAATCCTCAATCCTCAATCCTCTGTCCTTAGTCCTCAAACCTCAATCCTCAACCCTCAGCCCTCATCATCAATCCTCAATCCTCAATCCTGAGTTCTCAATCTTCAACCCTCAATACACAATCTTCAATCCTCAATGCTCAGTCCTCAAATTTCAATTCAGAATACTCAATCCGGAACCCTCAGTCTTCAGCCCTCGGTCCTCAACAATCAGTTGTCAATCCTCAATCCTCAATATAATATACTCAATTCTCAGTTTTCAATACTCAAAACTCAATCTGCAATCTTCAAATCTCTATCCACAAACATCAATTCTCATCATTCAACCCTCAACACTCAGTCCTCAATGTTGAACACCCAATCCTCAATTCTCAATCTTCAATCCTCAATACTGAACCTTCAATCCTCAATCCTCAATCCTCAGTCCTCAATCCTCAATCCTCACTCTTAATCTTCAATCCTCAGTACTCAATCTTCAGTACTCAATCTTCAATCCTCAATCCTCAATCCTCAATCCTCAATCCTCAATCTTCAATCCTCAATACTCAATCTTCAATCCTCAATCCTCAATCCTCAATCCTCAATCCTCAATCCTCAATCCTCAATCGTCAATCTTCAATCCTCAATACTCGATCTTCAATCCTCAATACCGGATCCTCAGTCTTCAATCCTCAATCCTCAATCCTCAATCCTCAATCCTCAATCCTCAATCCTCAGTCCTCAAACCTCAATCCTGAATCCTCAATCCTGAATCCTCAATCTTCAGCCCTCAGTCCTCAACAATCAGTGGTCAATCCTCAATCCTCAATAGAATATCATGAATTCACAGTTATCAATACTCAATACTCAACCTGCAATCTTCAAATCTCTATCCACAAACATCAATTCTCATCACTCAACCCTCAACACTCAGTCCCCAATCCTCAATATTCAAGCCTCAATCCTCAATACTCAATCCACAATCCTCAACCTTCAATCCTCAATACTCAATCTTCAATCCTCAACCCTCAATCCTCAATCCTCAATTCGCAATCCTCAATAGTCAATCTGCAATCCTCAACACTCAATATTCAATCCTCAATCCTCAATCCTCAATCCTCATTCTTCGATCCTCAATACCCTATCCTCAATCTTCAATCCTCAATCCTCAATCCTCAATTCTCAATCCTCAATCCTCTGTCCTTAGTCCTCAAACATTAATCCTCAACCCTCAGCCCTCATCCTCAATCCTCAATCCTCAATCCTCAATCCTCAATCTTCAATCCTCAATACTCAATATTCAATCCTCAATCCTCAGTCCTCAAACCTCAATCCTGAATCCTCAATCCTGAATCCTCAATCTTCAGCCCTCAGTCCTCAACAATCAGTTGTCAATCCTCAATCCTCAATAGAATATCCTCAATCCACAGTTTTCAATACTCAATACTCAATCTGCAATCTTCAAATCTCTATCCAGAAACATAAATTCTCATCACTCAACCCTCAACACTCAGTATTCAATGTTCAATCCTCATCCTCAATTCTGAATCTTCAATCCTCAATACTGAATCTTCAATCCGCAATCCTCTATTCCCAATCCTGAATCCTCAATACTCAATCCTCAATGCTCATTCCTCGATCGTCAATCTTCAATCCTCAATACTCAATCTTCAATCCTCAATTCTCAATACTCAATCCACAATCCTCATTCTTCAATCCTCAATACCCAATCCTCAATCTTCAACCCTCAATCCTCAATCCTCAATTCTCAATCCTCAATCCCCAGACCTCAGTCCTCAAACCTCAATCCTCAACCCTCAGCCCTCATCCCCAATCCTCAATCCTCAATCCTCAATTCTCAATCTTCAATCCTCAATACTCAATCGTCAATCCTCAGTCCTCAATCCTCAATCCTCAATCTTAATCTTCAATCCTCAGTACTCAGTCTTCAATCCTCAATCCTCAATCCTCAATCCTCAATCCTCAATCTTCAATCCTCAATACTCAATCTTCAATCCTCAATCCTCAATCCTCAATCCTCAATCCTCAATCCTCAATCCTCAATCGTCAATCTTCAATCCTCAATACTCAATCTTCAATCCTCAATCCTCTGTCCTCGATCCTCAATCCTCATTCTTCAATCCTCAATACCCAATCCTCAATCTTAAATCCTCAATCCTCAATTCGCAATCCTCAATCCTCAATCCTCAGGCCTCAAGTATCAATACTCAACCCTCTGCCCTCGTCCTTAATCCACGACCTTCAATCCTCAATCCTCAATCTTCATTCATCAATATTCAAACTTCAATCCTCAATCCTCAATCCTCAACCCTCTATCCTCAATCCTCAATGTTCAATCCTCAATACCCGATCCTCAGTCTTCAATCCTCAACCCTCAATCCTCAATCCTCAATCCTCAATCCTCAATCCTCAATCCTCAGTCGTCAAACCTCAATCCTGAATCCTCAATCCTGAATCCTCAATCTTCAGCCCTCAGTCCTCAACAATCAGTGGTCAATCCTCAATCCTCAATAGAATATCATGAATTCACAGTTTTCAATACTCAATACTCAACCTGCAATCTTCAAATCTCTATCCACAAACATCAATTCTCATCACTCAACCCTCAACACTCAGTCCCCAATCCTCAATATTCAAGCCTCAATCCTCAATCCTCAATCCACAATCCTCTACCTTCAATCCTCAATACTCAATCTTCAATCCTCAATCCTCAATCCTCAATCCTCAGTTCGCAATCCTCAATAGTCAATCTTCAATCCTGAATACTCAATATTCAATCCTCGATCCTCAATCCTCAATTCTCAATCCTCAATCCCCTGTCCTTAGTCGTCAAACCTCAATCCTCAACCCTCAGCCCTCATCCTCAATCCTCAATCCTCAATCCTCAATTCTCAATTTTCAATCCTCAATACTCAATCTTCAATCCTCAATGCTCAGTCCTCAAATTTCAATTCTGGTTCCTCAATCCGGAACCCTCAATCTTCAGCACTCAGTCCGCAACAATCAGTTGTCAATCCCCAATCCTCAATAGAATATACTCAATTCACAGTTTTCAATACTCAATACTCAATGTGCAATCTTCAAATCTCTATCCACAAACATCAATTCTCATCATTCAACCCTCAACACTCATTCCCCAATCCTCAATACTCAATCCTCAATGCTCAATCCACGATCGTCAATCTTGAATCCTCAATACTCAATCTTCAATCCTCCATCCTCAATCCTCAATCTTCAATCCTCATTCTTCAATCCTCAATACCCAATCCTCAATCTTCAACCCTCAATCCTCAATCCTCAATTCTCAATCCTCAATCCTCAGTCCTCAGTCCTCAAACCTCAATCCTCAACCCTCAGCCCTCATCCTCAATCCTCAATCCTCAATCCTCAATTCTCAATCTTCAATCCTCAATCCTCAATCCTCAATCCTCAATCTTCAATCCTCAATACTCAGTATTCAATCCTCAATTCTCAATCCTCAATCCTCAATCCGCAATCTTCAATCCTCAATACTCAATCTTCAATCTTCAATCCTCAATACTCAATCTTCAATCCTCAATCCGCTGTCCTGAATCCTTAATACTCATTCGTCAATCCTCAATACCCAATCCTCAATCTTCAGTCCTCAATCCTCAATTCTCAATCTTCAATCCTCAATACTGAACCTTCAATCCTCAATCCTCCATCCTCAGTCCTCAATCCTCAATCCTCAATCTTAATCTTCAATCCTCAGTACTCAATCTTAATCTTCAATCCTCAGTACTCAATCTCCAATACTCAATCCTCAATCGTCAATCCTCAATCCTCAATCCTCAATCTTCAATCCTCAATACTCAATCTTCAATCCTCAATCCTCAATCCTCAATCCTCAATCCTCAATCCTCAATCCTCAATCGTCAATCTTCAATCCTCAATACTCAATCTTCAATCCTCAATCCGCTGTCTTCAATCCTCAATCCTCATTCGTCAATCCTCAATACCCAATCCTCAATCTTCAATCCTCAATCCTCAATTCTCAATTCTCAATTCTCAATCCTCAATCCTCAGACCTCAGACATCAATATTCAACACTCAGTCCTCGTCCTCAATCCACAACTCTCAATCCTCAAACCTCAATCTTTAATCATCAATATTCAATCTTGAATGCTCAATCCTCGATCCTCAATCCTCAATCCTCAATCCTCAATCTTCACTCCTCAAACCTCAATTCTCAATCCTCAATGTTCAAACCTCAATACCCAATCCTCAGTCTTCAATCTTCAATCCTCCGTCCTCAATTCTCAATCCTCAAACCTCAATCCTCAGACCTCAAACCTCAATCCTGAATCCTCAATCCTGAATCCTCAATCTTCAGCCCTCAGTCCTCAACAATCAGTGGTCCATCCTCAATCCTCAATAGAATATCATGATTTCACAGCTTTCAATACTCAATACTCAACCTGCAATCTTCAAATCTCTATCCACAAACATCAATCCTCGTCACTCAACCCTCAACACTCAGTCCCCAATCCTCAATATTCAAGCCTCAATCCTCAATCCTCAATCCTCAATCCTCAATTCTCAATCTTCAATCCTCAATACTCAATCTTCAATCCTCAATCCTCAATCTTAATCTTCAATCCTCAGTCTTCAATCCTCAATCCTCAATCCTCAATCCTCAATCCTCAATCCTCAATCTTCAATCCTCAATACTCTGTCTTCAATCCTCAAACCTCAATCCTCAATCCTCAATCCTCAATCTTCAATCCTCAATACTCAATCTTCAATCTTCAATCCTCAATACTCAATCTTCAATCCTCAATCCGCTGTCCTCAATCCTCAATCCTCATTCGTCAATCCTCAATACCCAATCCTCAATCCTCAATTCTCAATACTCAATCTTCAATCCTCAATCCTCAATCCTCAATTCTCAATCCTCAATCCTCAATCGTCAATCTTCAATCCTCAATACTCAATCTTCAATCCTCAATCCGCTGTCCTCAATCCTCAATCCTCATTCGTCAATCCTCAATACCCAATCCTCAATCTTCAATCCTCAATCCTCAATTCTCAATTCTCAATCCTCAATCCTCAGACCTCAGACATCAATATTCAACACTCAGTCCTCGTCCTCAATCCACAACTCTCAATCCTCAACGCCCAATCTTTAATCATCAATATTCAATCTTCAATCCTCAATCCTCGATCCTCAATCCTCAACCCTCAATCCTCAATCTTCACTCCTCAAACCTCAATCCTCAATCCTCAATGTTCAAACCTCAATACCCAATCCTCAGTCTTCAATCCTCAATCCTCCGTCCTCAATTCTCAATCCTCAATCCACAATCCTCAGACCTCAAACCTCAATCCTCAATCCTCAATCCTGAATCCTCAACCTTCAGCCCTCAGTCCTCAACAATCAGTGGTCCATCCTCAATCCTCAATAGAATATCATGATTTCACAGTTTTCAATACTCAATACTCAACCTGCAATCTTCAAATCTCTATCCGCAAACATCAATTCTCGTCACTCAACCCTCAACACTCAGTCCCCAATCCTCAATATTCAAGCCTCAATCCTCAATCCTCAATCCACAATCCTCAACCTTCAATCCTCAATACTCAATCTTCAATCCTCAATCCCCAACCCTCAATCCACAATTCGCAATCCTCAATAGTCGGTCTTCAATCCTCAATACTCAATATTCAATCCTCAATCCTCAATCCTCAATCCTCAATCATCATTCTTCAATCCTCAATACCCTATCCTCAATCTTCAATCCTCAATCCTCAATCCTCAATACCCAATCCTCAATCTTCAATCCTCAATCCTCAATCCTCAATTCTCAATCCTCAATCCTCAGTCCTCATACCTCAATCATAAATATTCAACCCTCAGTCCTCGTCCTCAATCCACAACCCTCAAGCTTCAGCCCTCAGTCCTCAACAATCAGTTGTCAATACTCAATCCTCAATAGAATATCACCAATTTACAGTCTTCAATACTCAATAAACAATCTGCAATCTTCAAATCTCTATCCACAAACATCAATTTTCATCATTCAACACTCAACACTCAGTCCCCAATCCTCAATATTCAATCCTCAATCCTCAATCCTCAATCCACAATCCTCAACCTTCAATCCTCAATACTCAATCTTCAATCCTGAATCCTCAATACTCAATCTTCAATCCTCAATCCTCAGCCCTGAAACCTCAATGTTCAATAACCAATACCCGATTCTCAGTCTTCAATCCTCAATCCTCAATCCTCAATCCACAATCCTCAATCCTCAATCCTCAATCCTCAATCATCATTCTTCAATCCTCAATACCCTATCCTCAATCTTCAATCCTCAATCCTCAATCCTCAATACCCAATCCTCAATCTTCAATCCTCAATCCTCAATCCTCAATTCTCAATCCTCAATCCTCAATCCTCAGACCTCAAACATAAATATTCAACCCTCAGTCCTCGTCCTCAATCCACAACCCTCAATCCTCAATCCTCAATCCTCAATCCTCAATCTTCAATCCTCGATCCTCAATACTCAATCCTCAATCCTCAATCCTCAGTCCTCAATCTTCAATCCTCAATACTCAATCTTCAATCCTCAATCCTCAATCCTCAATCCTCAATCCTCAATATTCAATTCTCAATACTCAATATTCAGTCCTCAATCCTCAATCCTCAATCCCCAATCCTCATTCTTCAATCCTCATTCTTCAATCCTCAATACCCAATCCCCAATCTTCAATCCTCAATCATCAATCCTCAGTTCGCAATCCTCAATCCTCAATCCTCAGACCTCAGGCATCAACACTCAACTCTCAGTCCTCGTTCTCAATCCACAACCCTCAATCCTCAATCCTCAATCTTCATTCATCAATATTCAACCTTCAATCCTCAATCCTCAATCCTCAATCCTCAATCCTCAATGTTCAATCCTCAACAGCCAGTCCTCAATCTTCAATCCTCAATCCTCAATCCCCAATTCTCAATCCTCAATCCTCAATCCTCAGTCCTCTCTCCTCAAACCTCAATCCTCAATCTTCAATCCTCAATACTCAATCTTCAATCCTCAATCCTCAATCCTCAATCCTCAATATTCAATCCTCAATCCTCAATCCTCAATTCGCAATCCTCAATAGTCAATCTTCAATCCTCAATACTCAATATTCAATCCTCAATCCTCAATCCTCAATCCTCAATCCTCATTCTTCGATCCTCAATACCCAATCCTCAATCTTCAATCCTCAATCCTCAATCCTCTGTCCTTAGTCCTCAAACCTCAATCCTCAACCCTCAGCCCTCATGATCAATCCTCAATCCTCAATCCTCAATTCTCAATCTTCAATCCTCAATACACAATCTTCAATCCTCAATGCTCAGTCCTCAAATTTCAATTCTGAATCCTCAATCCGGAACCCTCAGTCTTCAGCCCTCGGTCCTCAACAATCAGTTGTCAATCCTCAATCCTCAATATAATATACTCAATTCTCAGTTTTCAATACTCAATACTCAATCTGCAATCTTCAAATCTCTATCCACAAACATCAATTCTCATCACTCAACCCTCAACACTCAGTCCCCAATCCTCAATATTCAAGCCTCAATCCTCAATACTCAATCCACAATCCTCACCCTTCAATCCTCAATACTCAATCTTCAATCCTCAATCCTCAATCCTCAATCCTCAATTCGCAATCCTCAATAGTCAATCTGCAATCCTCAATACTCAATATTCAATCCTCAATCCTCAATCCTCAATCCTCAATCCTCAATCCTCATTCTTCGATCCTCAATACCCTATCCTCAATCTTCAATCCTCAATACTCAATCCTCAATTCTCAATCCTCAATCCTCTGTCCTTAGTCCTCAAACATTAATCCTCAACCCTCAGCCCTCATCCTCAATCCTCAATCCTCAATCCTCAATCCTCAATCTTCAATCCTCAATACTCAATATTCAATCCTCAATCCTCAGTCCTCAAACCTCAATCCTGAATCCTCAATCCTGAATCCTCAATCTTCAGCCCTCAGTCCTCAACATTCAGTTGTCAATCCTCAATCCTCAATAGAATATCCCCAATTCACAGTTTTCAATACTCAATACTCAATCTGCAATCTTCAAATCCCTATCCAGAAACATAAATTCTCATCACTCAACCCTCAACACTCAGTACTCAATGCTCAATCCTCATCCTCAATTCTGAATCTTCAATCCTCAATACTGAATCTTCAACTCGCAATCCTCAATCCCCAATCCTCAGTCATCAATCCTCAATCCTCAATCTTCAATCCTCAATCCCCAACCCTCAATCCTCAATTCGCAATCCACAATAGTCGATCTTCAATCCTCAATACTCTATCTTCAATCCTCAATCCTCAATCCTCAATCCTCAATCCTCAATCCTCAATCCTCAATCGCCAATCTTCAAACCTCAATACTCAATCTTCAATCCTCAATACCGGATCCTCGGTCTTCAATCCTCAATCCTCAATCCTCAATCCTCAATCCTCAATCCTCAATCCTCAGTCCTCAAACCTCAATCCTGAATCCTCAATCCTGAATCCTCAATCTTCAGCCCTCAGTCCTCAACAATCAGTGGTCAATCCTCAATCCTCAATAGAATATCATGAATTCACAGTTATCAATACTCAATACTCAACCTGCAACCTTCAAATCTCTATCCACAAACATCAATTCTCATCACTCAAACCTCAACACTCAGTCCCCAATCCTCAATATTCAAGCCTCAATCCTCAATACTCAATCCACAATCCTCAACCTTCAATCCTCAATACTCAATCTTCAATCCTCAATCCTCAATCCTCAATCCTCAATTCGCAATCCTCAATAGTCAATCTGCAATCCTCAATACTCAATATTCAATCCTCAATCCTCAATCCTCAATCCTCAATCCTCAATCCTCATTCTTCGATCCTCAATACCCTATCCTCAATCTTCAATCCTCAATACTCAATCCTCAATTCTCAATCCTCAATCCTCTGTCCTTAGTCCTCAAACATTAATCCTCAACCCTCAGCCCTCATCCTCAATCCTCAATCCTCAATCCTCAATCCTCAATCTTCAATCCTCAATACTCAATATTCAATCCTCAATCCTCAGTCCTCAAACCTCAATCCTGAATTCTCAATCCTGAATCCTCAATCTTCAGCCCTCAGTCCTCAACATTCAGTTGTCAATCCTCAATCCTCAATAGAATATCCCCAATTCACAGTTTTCAATACTCAATACTCAATCTGCAATCTTCAAATCCCTATCCAGAAACATAAATTCTCATCACTCAACCCTCAACACTCAGTACTCAATGCTCAATCCTCATCCTCAATTCTGAATCTTCAATCCTCAATACTGAATCTTCAACTCGCAATCCTCAATCCCCAATCCTCAGTCATCAATCCTCAATCCTCAATCTTCAATCCTCAATCCCCAACCCTCAATCCTCAATTCGCAATCCACAATAGTCGATCTTCAATCCACAATACTCAATATTCAATACTCAATCCTCAATCCTCAATCCTCAATCATCATTCTTCAATCCTCAATACCCTATCCTCAATCTTCAATCCTCAATCCTCAATCCTCAATACCCAATCCTCAATCTTCAATCCTCAATCCTCAATCCTCAATCCTCAATCCTCAATCCTCAATCCTCAATCCTCAATCTTCAATCCTCAATACTCAATCTTCAATCCTCAATCCTCAATCCTCAATCCTCAATCCTCAATCCTCAATATTCAGTCCTCAATACCCTATCCTCAATCTTCAATCCTCAATCCTCAATCCTCAATCCTCAATCGTCAATCTTCAATCCTCAATACTCAATCTTCAATCCTCAATCCGCTGTCCTCAATCCTCAATCCTCATTCGTCAATCCTCAATACCCAATCCTCAATCTTCAATCCTCAATCCTCAATTCTCAATTCTCAATCCTCAATCCTCAGACCTCAGACATCAATATTCAACACTCAGTCCTCGTCCTCAATCCACAACTCTCAATCCTCAACCCCCAATCTTTAATCATCAATATTCAATCTTCAATCCTCAATCCTCGATCCTCAATCCTCAACCCTCAATCCTCAATCTTCACTCCTCAAACCTCAATCCTCAATCCTCAATGTTCATACCTCAATACCCAATCCTCAGTCTTCAATCCTCAATCCTCCGTCCTCAATTCTCAATCCTCAATCCACAATCCTCAGACCTCAAACCTCAATCCTCAATCCTCAATCCTGAATCCTCAACCTTCAGCCCTCAGTCCTCAACAATCAGTGGTCCATCCTCAATCCTCAATAGAATATCATGATTTCACAGTTTTCAATACTCAATACTCAACCTGCAATCTTCAAATCTCTATCCACAAACATCAATTCTCGTCACTCAACCCTCAACACTCAGTCCCCAATCCTCAATATTCAAGCCTCAATCCTCAATCCTCAATCCACAATCCTCAACCTTCAATCCTCAATACTCAATCTTCAATCCTCAATCCCCAACCCTCAATCCACAATTCGCAATCCTCAATAGTCGGTCTTCAATCCTCAATACTCAATATTCAATCCTCAATCCTCAATCCTCAATCCTCAATCCTCAATCTTCAATCCTCAATACTCAATATTCAATCCTCAATCCTCAGTCCTCAAACCTCAATCCTGAATCCTCAATCCTGAATCCTCAATCTTCAGCCCTCAGTCCTCAACATTCAGTTGTCAATCCTCAATCCTCAATAGAATATCCCCAATTCACAGTTTTCAATACTCAATACTCAATCTGCAATCTTCAAATCCCTATCCAGAAACATAAATTCTCATCACTCAACCCTCAACACTCAGTACTCAATGCTCAATCCTAATCCTCAATTCTGAATCTTCAATCCTCAATACTGAATCTTCAACTCGCAATCCTCAATCCCCAATCCTCAGTCATCAATCCTCAATCCTCAATCTTCAATCCTCAATCCCCAACCCTCAATCCTCAATTCGCAATCCACAATAGTCGATCTTCAATCCACAATACTCAATATTCAATACTCAATCCTCAATCCTGAATCCTCAATCATCATTCTTCAATCCTCAATACCCTATCCTCAATCTTCAATCCTCAATCCTCAATCCTCAATACCCAATCCTCAATCTTCAATCCTCAATCCTCAATCCTCAATTCTCAATCCTCAATCCTCAGTCCTCATACCTCAATCATAAATATTCAACCCTCAGTCCTCGTCCTCAATCCACAACCCTCAAGCTTCAGCCCTCAGTCCTCAACAATCAGTTGTCAATACTCAATCCTCAATAGAATATCACCAATTTACAGTCTTCAATACTCAATAAACAATCTGCAATCTTCAAATCTCTACCCACAAACATCAATTTTCATCATTCAACACTCAACACTCAGTCCCCAATCCTCAATATTCAATCCTCAATCCTCAATCCTCAATCCACAATCCTCAACCTTCAATCCTCAATACTCAATCTTCAATCCTGAATCCTCAATACTCAATCTTCAATCCTCAATCCTCAGCCCTGAAACCTCAATGTTCAATAACCAATACCCGATTCTCAGTCTTCAATCCTCAATCCTCAATCCTCAATCCACAATCCTCAATCCTCAATCCTCAATCCTCAATCATCATTCTTCAATCCTCAATACCCTATCCTCAATCTTCAATCCTCAATCCTCAATCCTCAATACCCAATCCTCAATCTTCAATCCTCAATCCTCAATCCTCAATTCTCAATCCTCAATCCTCAATCCTCAGACCTCAAACATAAATATTCAACCCTCAGTCCTCGTCCTCAATCCACAACCCTCAATCCTCAATCCTCAATCCTCAATCCTCAATCTTCAATCCTCGATCCTCAATACTCAATCCTCAATCCTCAATCCTCAGTCCTCAATCTTCAATCCTCAATACTCAATCTTCAATCCTCAATCCTCAATCCTCAATCCTCAATCCTCAATATTCAATTCTCAATACTCAATATTCAGTCCTCAATCCTCAATCCTCAATCCCCAATCCTCATTCTTCAATCCTCATTCTTCAATCCTCAATACCCAATCCCCAATCTTCAATCCTCAATCATCAATCCTCAGTTCGCAATCCTCAATCCTCAATCCTCAGACCTCAGGCATCAACACTCAACTCTCAGTCCTCGTTCTCAATCCACAACCCTCAATCCTCAATCCTCAATCTTCATTCATCAATATTCAACCTTCAATCCTCAATCCTCAATCCTCAATCCTCAATCCTCAATGTTCAATCCTCAACAGCCAGTCCTCAATCTTCAATCCTCAATCCTCAATCCCCAATTCTCAATCCTCAATCCTCAATCCTCAGTCCTCTCTCCTCAAACCTCAATCCTCAATCTTCAATCCTCAATACTCAATCTTCAATCCTCAATCCTCAATCCTCAATCCTCAATATTCAATCCTCAATCCTCAATCCTCAATTCGCAATCCTCAATAGTCAATCTTCAATCCTCAATACTCAATATTCAATCCTCAATCCTCAATCCTCAATCCTCAATCCTCATTCTTCGATCCTCAATACCCAATCCTCAATCTTCAATCCTCAATCCTCAATCCTCTGTCCTTAGTCCTCAAACCTCAATCCTCAACCCTCAGCCCTCATGATCAATCCTCAATCCTCAATCCTCAATTCTCAATCTTCAATCCTCAATACACAATCTTCAATCCTCAATGCTCAGTCCTCAAATTTCAATTCTGAATCCTCAATCCGGAACCCTCAGTCTTCAGCCCTCGGTCCTCAACAATCAGTTGTCAATCCTCAATCCTCAATATAATATACTCAATTCTCAGTTTTCAATACTCAATACTCAATCTGCAATCTTCAAATCTCTATCCACAAACATCAATTCTCATCACTCAACCCTCAACACTCAGTCCCCAATCCTCAATATTCAAGCCTCAATCCTCAATACTCAATCCACAATCCTCACCCTTCAATCCTCAATACTCAATCTTCAATCCTCAATCCTCAATCCTCAATCCTCAATTCGCAATCCTCAATAGTCAATCTGCAATCCTCAATACTCAATATTCAATCCTCAATCCTCAATCCTCAATCCTCAATCCTCAATCCTCATTCTTCGATCCTCAATACCCTATCCTCAATCTTCAATCCTCAATACTCAATCCTCAATTCTCAATCCTCAATCCTCTGTCCTTAGTCCTCAAACATTAATCCTCAACCCTCAGCCCTCATCCTCAATCCTCAATCCTCAATCCTCAATCCTCAATCTTCAATCCTCAATACTCAATATTCAATCCTCAATCCTCAGTCCTCAAACCTCAATCCTGAATCCTCAATCCTGAATCCTCAATCTTCAGCCCTCAGTCCTCAACATTCAGTTGTCAATCCTCAATCCTCAATAGAATATCCCCAATTCACAGTTTTCAATACTCAATACTCAATCTGCAATCTTCAAATCCCTATCCAGAAACATAAATTCTCATCACTCAACCCTCAACACTCAGTACTCAATGCTCAATCCTCATCCTCAATTCTGAATCTTCAATCCTCAATACTGAATCTTCAACTCGCAATCCTCAATCCCCAATCCTCAGTCATCAATCCTCAATCCTCAATCTTCAATCCTCAATCCCCAACCCTCAATCCTCAATTCGCAATCCACAATAGTCGATCTTCAATCCTCAATACTCTATCTTCAATCCTCAATCCTCAATCCTCAATCCTCAATCCTCAATCCTCAATCCTCAATCGCCAATCTTCAAACCTCAATACTCAATCTTCAATCCTCAATACCGGATCCTCGGTCTTCAATCCTCAATCCTCAATCCTCAATCCTCAATCCTCAATCCTCAATCCTCAGTCCTCAAACCTCAATCCTGAATCCTCAATCCTGAATCCTCAATCTTCAGCCCTCAGTCCTCAACAATCAGTGGTCAATCCTCAATCCTCAATAGAATATCATGAATTCACAGTTATCAATACTCAATACTCAACCTGCAACCTTCAAATCTCTATCCACAAACATCAATTCTCATCACTCAACCCTCAACACTCAGTCCCCAATCCTCAATATTCAAGCCTCAATCCTCAATACTCAATCCACAATCCTCAACCTTCAATCCTCAATACTCAATCTTCAATCCTCAATCCTCAATCCTCAATCCTCAATTCGCAATCCTCAATAGTCAATCTGCAATCCTCAATACCCAATCCTCAATCTTCAATCCTCAATCCTCAATTCTCAATTCTCAATCCTCAATCCTCAGACCTCAGACATCAATATTCAACACTCAGTCCTCGTCCTCAATCCACAACTCTCAATCCTCAACCCCCAATCTTTAATCATCAATATTCAATCTTCAATCCTCAATACTCGATCCTCAATCCTCAACCCTCAATCCTCAATCTTCACTCCTCAAACCTCAATCCTCAATCCTCAATGTTCATACCTCAATACCCAATCCTCAGTCTTCAATCCTCAATCCTCCGTCCTCAATTCTCAATCCTCAATCCACAATCCTCAGACCTCAAACCTCAATCCTCAATCCTCAATCCTGAATCCTCAACCTTCAGCCCTCAGTCCTCAACAATCAGTGGTCCATCCTCAATCCTCAATAGAATATCATGATTTCACAGTTTTCAATACTCAATACTCAACCTGCAATCTTCAAATCTCTATCCACAAACATCAATTCTCGTCACTCAACCCTCAACACTCAGTCCCCAATCCTCAATATTCAAGCCTCAATCCTCAATCCTCAATCCACAATCCTCAACCTTCAATTCTCAATACTCAATCTTCAATCCTCAATCCCCAACCCTCAATCCACAATTCGCAATCCTCAATCCTCAATCCTCAATCCTCAATCGCCAATCTTCAATCCTCAATACTCAATCTTCAATCCTCAATACTCAATCTTCAATCCTCAATCCTCAATCCTCAATCCTCAATCCTCAATCCTCAATCCTCAATCGCCAATCTTCAATCCTCAATACTCAATCTTCAATCCTCAATCCTCAATCCTCAATCCCCAGACCTCAGTCCTCAAACCTCAATCCTCAACCCTCAGCCCTCATCCTCAATCCTCAATCCTCAATCCTCAATTCTCAATCTTCAATCCTCAATACTCAATCGTCAATCCTCAGTCCTCAATCCTCAATCCTCACTCTTAATCTTCAATCCTCAGTACTCAATCTTCAGCCCTCAGTCCTCAACAATCAGTTGTCAATCCTCAATCCTCAATAGAATATACTCAATTCACAGTTTTCAATACTCAATACTCAATCTGTAATCTTCAAATCTCTATCCACAAACATCAATTCTCATCGCTCAACCCTCAACACTCAGTCCTCATGGTTCAATCCTCAATCCACAACCCTCAATCCTCAATCCTCAATCCTCAATCCTCAATCTTCAATCCTCAATACTCAATCCTCAATCCTCAATCCTCAATCCTCAATCTTCAATCCTCAATACTCAATCCTCAATCCTCAATCTTAATCTTCAATCCTCAGTACTCAGTCTTCAATCCTCAATCCTCAATCCTCAATCCTCAATCCTCAATCTTCAATCCTCAATACTCAATCTTCAATCCTCAATCCTCAATCCTCAATCCTCAATCCTCAATCCTCAATCCTCAATCGTCAATCTTCAATCCTCAATACTCAATCTTCAATCCTCAATCCTCTGTCCTCAATCCTCAATCCTCATTCTTCAATCCTCAATACCCAATCCCCAATCTTAAATCCTCAATCCTCAATTCGCAATCCTCAATCCTCAATCCTCAGGCCTCAAGTATCAATACTCAACCCTCTGTCCTCGTCCTTAATCCACGACCTTCAATCCTCAATCCTCAATCTTCATTCATCAATATTGAAACTTCAATCCTCAATCCTCAATCCTCAACCCTCTATCCTCAATCCTCAATGTTCAATCCTCAATACCCGATCCTCAGTCTTCAATCCTCAACCCTCAATCCTCAATCCTCAATCCTCAATCCTCAATCCTCAATCCTCTGTCGTCAAACCTCAATCCTGAATCCTCAATCCTGAATCCTCAATCTTCAGCCCTCAGTCCTCAACAATCAGTGGTCCATCCTCAAACCTCAATAGAATATCATGACTTCACAGTTTTCAATACTCAATACTCAACCTGCAATCTTCAAATCTCTATCCACAAACATCAATTCTCGTCACTCAACCCTCAACACTCAGTCCCCAATCCTCAATATTCAAGCCTCAATCCTCAATCCTCAATCCACAATCCTCAACCTTCAATCCTCAATACTCAATCTTCAATCCTCAATCCTCAATCCTCAATCCTCAGTTCGCAATCCTCAATAGTCAATCTTCAATCCTCAATACTCAATATTCAATCCTCGATCCTCAATCCTCAATTCTCAATCCTCAATCCTCTGTCCTTAGTCGTCAAACCTCAATCCTCAACCTTCAGCCCTCATCCTCAATCCTCAATCCTCAATCCTCAATTCTCAATCTTCAATCCTCAATACTCAATCTTCAATCCTCAATGCTCAGTCCTCAAATTTCAATCCTGAATCCTCAATCCTGAATCCTCAATCTTCAGCCCTCAGTCCTCAACAATCAGTGGTCCATCCTCAATCCTCAATAGAATATCATGACTTCACAGTTTTCAATACTCAATACTCAACCTGCAATCTTCAAATCTCTATCCACAAACATCAATTCTCGTCACTCAACCCTCAACACTCAGTCCCCAATCCTCAATATTCAAGCCTCAATCCTCAATCCTCAATCCACAATCCTCAACCTTCAATCCTCAATACTCAATCTTCAATCCTCAATCCCCAACCCTCAATCCACAATTCGCAATCCTCAATAGTCGGTCTTCAATCCTCAATACTCAATATTCAATCCTCAATCCTCAATCCTCAATCCTCAATCATCATTCTTCAATCCTCAATACCCTATCCTCAATCTTCAATCCTCAATCCTCAATCCTCAATACCCAATCCTCAATCTTCAATCCTCAATCCTCAATCCTCAATCCTCAATTCTCAACCTTCAATCCTCAATACTCAATCTTCAATCCTGAATCCTCAATACTCAATCCTCAATGCTCAATCCTCGATCGTCAATCTTCAATCCTCAATCCTCAATCCTCAATCTTCAATCCTCAATACCCAATCTTCAATCCTCAATCTTCTGTCCTCAATCCTCAATGCTCATTATTCAATCCTCAATACACAATCCTCAATCTTAAATACTCAATCCTCAATTCGCAATCCTCAATCCTCAATCCTCAGGCCTCAAGTATCAATACTCAATCCTCAGTCCTCGTCCTCAATCCACGACCTTAAATCCTCAATCCTCAATCTTCATTCATCAATATTCAACCTTCAACCCTCAATCCTTAATCCTCAATCCTCAATCCTCAATCCTCAATGTTCAATCCTCAATACCCGATCCTCAGCCTTCAATCCTCAATCCTCAATCCTCAATCCACAATCCTCAATCCTCAATCCTCAGTCCTCAAACCTCAATCCTGAATCCTCAATCCTGAATCCTCAATCTTCAGCCCTCAGTCCTCAACAGTCAGTGGTCTATCCTCAATCCTCAATAGAATATCATGATTTCACAGTTTTCAATACTCAATACTCAACCTGCAATCTTCAAATCTCTATCCACAAACATCAATTCTCATCACTTAACCCTCAACTCTCAGTCCCCAATCCTCAATATTCGAGCCTCAATCCTCAATCCTCAATCCACAATCCTCAACCTTCAATACTCAACACTCAATCTTCAATCCTTAATCCCCAACTCCCAATCCTCAGATCGCAATCCTCAATAGTCGATCCTCAATCCTCAGTCCTCAAACCTCAATCCTGAATCCTCAATCCTTAATCCTCAATCTTCAGCCCTCAGTCCTCAACAACCAGTGGTCAATCCTCAATTCTCAATAGAATATCATGAATTCACAGTTTTCAATACTCAATACTCAACCTGCAATCTTCAAATCTCTATCCACAAACATCAATTCTCATCACTCAACCCTCAACACTCAGTCCCCAATCCTCAATATTCAAGCCTCAATCCTCAATCCTCAATCCACAATCCTCTACCTTCAATCCTCAATACTCAATCTTCAATCCTCAATACTCAATCTTCAATCCTCAATCCTCAATCCTCAATCCTCAATCCTCAATCCTCAATCCTCAATCGTCAATCTTCAATCCTCAATACTCAATCTTCAATCCTCAATCCGCTGTCCTCAATCCTCAATCCTCATTCGTCAATCCTCAATACCCAATCCTCAATCTTCAATCCTCAATCCTCAATTCTCAATTCTCAATTCTCAATCCTCAATCCTCAGACCTCAGACATCAATATTCAACACTCAGTCCTCGTCCTCAATCCTCAATTCTCAATCCTCAGTCCTCAATCCTCAGTCCTCTCTCCTCAAACCTCAATCCTGAATCCTCAATCCTGAATCCTCAAGCTTCAGCCCTCAGTCCTCAACAATCAGTTGTCAATCCTCAATCCTCAATAGAATATACTCAATTCACAGTTTTCAATACTCAATACTCAATCTGTAATCTTCAAATCTCTATCCACAAACATCAATTCTCATCGCTCAACCCTCAACACTCAGTCCTCATGGTTCAATCCTCAATCCACAACCCTCAATCCTCAATCCTCAATCCTCAATCCTCAATCTTCAATCCTCAATCCTCAATACTCAATCCTCAATCCTCAATCCTCAATCCTCAATCTTCAATCTTCAATACTCAATCCTCAATCCTCAATCTTAATCTTCAATCCTCAGTACTCAGTCTTCAATCCTCAATCCTCAATCCTCAATCCTCAATCCTCAATCTTCAATCCTCAATACTCAATCTTCAATCCTCAATCCTCAATCCTCAATCCTCAATCCTCAATCCTCAATCCTCAATCGTCAATCTTCAATCCTCAATACTCAATCTTCAATCCTCAATCCTCTGTCCTCAATCCTCAATCCTCATTCTTCAATCCTCAATACCCAATCCCCAATCTTAAATCCTCAATCCTCAATTCGCAATCCTCAATCCTCAATCCTCAGGCCTCAAGTATCAATACTCAACCCTCTGTCCTCGTCCTTAATCCACGACCTTCAATCCTCAATCCTCAATCTTCATTCATCAATATTGAAACTTCAATCCTCAATCCTCAATCCTCAACCCTCTATCCTCAATCCTCAATGTTCAAACCTCAATACCCAATCCTCAGTCTTCAATCCTCAATCCTCCGTCCTCAATTCTCAATCCTCAATCCACAATCCTCAGACCTCAAACCTCAATCCTCAATCCTCAATCCTGAATCCTCAATCTTCAGCCCTCAGTCCTCAACAATCAGTGGTCCATCCTCAATCCTCAATAGAATATCATGATTTCACAGTTTTCAATACTCAATACTCAACCTGCAATCTTCAAATCTCTATCCACAAACATCAATTCTCGTCACTCAACCCTCAACACTCAGTCCCCAATCCTCAATATTCAAGCCTCAATCCTCAATCCTCAATCCACAATCCTCAACCTTCAATCCTCAATACTCAATCTTCAATCCTCAATCCCCAACCCTCAATCCACAATTCGCAATCCTCAATAGTCGGTCTTCAATCCTCAATACTCAATATTCAATCCTCAATCCTCAATCCTCAATCCTCAATCATCATTCTTCAATCCTCAATACCCTATCCTCAATCTTCAATCCTCAATCCTCAATCCTCAATACCCAATCCTCAATCTTCAATCCTCAATCCTCAATCCTCAATTCTCAATCCTCAATCCTCAGTCCTCATACCTCAATCATAAATATTCAACCCTCAGTCCTCGTCCTCAATCCACAACCCTCAAGCTTCAGCCCTCAGTCCTCAACAATCAGTTGTCAATACTCAATCCTCAATAGAATATCACCAATTTACAGTCTTCAATACTCAATAAACAATCTGCAATCTTCAAATCTCTATCCACAAACATCAATTCTCATCACTCAACACTCAACACTCAGTCCCCAATCCACAATCTTCAAACCTCAATCCTCAATCCTCAATCCTCAATCCTCAATCTTCAATCCTCAATCCTCAACCCTCAATAATCAATCCTCAATCCTCAATGTTCAATACTCAATGCCCAATCCTCAATCTTCAATCCTCAATCCTCAATCCTCAACCCTCAATCCTCAATCCTCAATCCTCAGTCCTCAAACCTCAATCCTGAATCCTCAATCCTGAATCCTCAATCTTCAGCCCTCAGTCCTCAACAATCAGTTGTCAATCCTCAATCCTCAATAGAATATACTCAATTCACAGTTTTCAATACTCAATACTCAATCTGTAATCTTCAAATCTCTATCCACAAACATCAATTCTCATCGCTCAACCCTCAACACTCAGTCCTCATGGTTCAATCCTCAATCCACAACCCTCAATCCTCAATCCTCAATCCTCAATCCTCAATCTTCAATCCTCAATCCTCAATACTCAATCCTCAATCCTCAATCCTCAATCCTCAATCTTCAATCTTCAATACTCAATCCTCAATCCTCAATCTTAATCTTCAATCCTCAGTACTCAGTCTTCAATCCTCAATCCTCAATCCTCAATCCTCAATCCTCAATCTTCAATCCTCAATACTCAATCTTCAATCCTCAATCCTCAATCCTCAATCCTCAATCCTCAATCCTCAATCCTCAATCGTCAATCTTCAATCCTCAATACTCAATCTTCAATCCTCAATCCTCTGTCCTCAATCCTCAATCCTCATTCTTCAATCCTCAATACCCAATCCCCAATCTTAAATCCTCAATCCTCAATTCGCAATCCTCAATCCTCAATCCTCAGGCCTCAAGTATCAATACTCAACCCTCTGTCCTCGTCCTTAATCCACGACCTTCAATCCTCAATCCTCAATCTTCATTCATCAATATTGAAACTTCAATCCTCAATCCTCAATCCTCAACCCTCTATCCTCAATCCTCAATGTTCAAACCTCTATACCCAATCCTCAGTCTTCAATCCTCAATCCTCCGTCCTCAATTCTCAATCCTGAATCCACAATCCTCAGACCTCAAACCTCAATCCTCAATCCTCAATCCTGAATCCTCAATCTTCAGCCCTCAGTCCTCAACAATCAGTGGTCCATCCTCAATCCTCAATAGAATATCATGATTTCACAGTTTTCAATACTCAATACTCAACCTGCAATCTTCAAATCTCTATCCACAAACATCAATTCTCGTCACTCAACCCTCAACACTCAGTCCCCAATCCTCAATATTCAAGCCTCAATCCTCAATCCTCAATCCACAATCCTCAACCTTCAATCCTCAATACTCAATCTTCAATCCTCAATCCCCAACCCTCAATCCACAATTCGCAATCCTCAATAGTCGGTCTTCAATCCTCAATACTCAATATTCAATCCTCAATCCTCAATCCTCAATCCTCAATCATCATTCTTCAATCCTCAATACCCTATCCTCAATCTTCAATCCTCAATCCTCAATCCTCAATACCCAATCCTCAATCTTCAATCCTCAATCCTCAATCCTCAATTCTCAATCCTCAATCCTCAGTCCTCATACCTCAATCATAAATATTCAACCCTCAGTCCTCGTCCTCAATCCACAACCCTCAAGCTTCAGCCCTCAGTCCTCAACAATCAGTTGTCAATACTCAATCCTCAATAGAATATCACCAATTTACAGTCTTCAATACTCAATAAACAATCTGCAATCTTCAAATCTCTATCCACAAACATCAATTCTCATCATTCAACACTCAACACTCAGTCCCCAATCCTCAATATTCAATCCTCAATCCTCAATCCTCTATCCACAATCCTCAACCTTCAATCCTCAATACTCAATCTTCAATCCTGAATCCTCAATACTCAATCCTCAATGCTCAATCCTCGATCGTCAATCTTCAATCCTCAATCCTCAATCCTCAATCTTCAATCCTCAATACCCAATCTTCAATCCTCAATCTTCTGTCCTCAATCCTCAATGCTCATTATTCAATCCTCAATACACAATCCTCAATCTTAAATACTCAATCCTCAATTCGCAATCCTCAATCCTCAATCCTCAGGCCTCAAGTATCAATACTCAATCCTCAGTACTCGTCCTCAATCCACGACCTTCAATCCTCAATCCTCAATCTTCATTCATCAATATTCAACCTTCAACCCTCAATCCTTAATCCTCAATCCTCAATCCTCAATCCTCAATGTTCAATCCTCAATACCCGATCCTCAGCCTTCAATCCTCAATCCTCAATCCTCAATCCACAATCCTCAATCCTCAATCCTCAGTCCTCAAACCTCAATCCTGAATCCTCAATCCTGAATCCTCAATCTTCAGCCCTCAGTCCTCAACAGTCAGTGGTCTATCCTCAATCCTCAATAGAATATCATGATTTCACAGTTTTCAATACTCAATACTCAACCTGCAATCTTCAAATCTCTATCCACAAACATCAATTCTCATCACTTAACCCTCAACACTCAGTCCCCAATCCTCAATATTCGAGCCTCAATCCCCAATCCTCAATCCACAATCCTCAACCTTCAATACTCAATACTCAATCTTCAATCCTTAATCCCCAACTCTCAATCCTCAGATCGCAATCCTCAATAGTCGATCCTCAATCCTCAGTCCTCAAACCTCAATCCTGAATCCTCAATCCTTAATCCTCAATCTTCAGCCCTCAGTCCTCAACAATCAGTGGTCAATCCTCAATCCTCAATAGAATATCATGAATTCACAGTTTTCAATACTCAATACTCAACCTGCAATCTTCAAATCTCTATCCACAAACATCAATTCTCATCACTCAACCCTCAACACTCAGTCCCCAATCCTCAATATTCAAGCCTCAATCCTCAATCCTCAATCCACAATCCTCTACCTTCAATCCTCAATACTCAATCTTCAATCCTCAATCCTCAATCCTCAATCCTCAGTTCGCAATTCTCAATAGTCAATCTTCAATCCTCAATACTCAATATTCAATCCTCGATCCTCAATCCTCAATTCTCAATCCTCAATCCTCAGTCCTCAGTCCTCAAACCTCAATCCTCAACCCTCAGCCCTCATCCTCAATCCTCAATCCTCAATCCTCAATTCTCAATCTTCAATCCTGAATACTCAATCTTCAATCCTCAATGCTCAGTCCTCAAATTTCAATTCTGAATCCTCAATTCGGAACCCTCAATCTTCAGCCCTCAGTCCTCAACAATCAGGTGTCAATCCTCAATCCTCAATAGAATATACTCAATTCACAGTTTTAGATACTCAATACTCAATCTGCAATCTTCAAATCTCTATCCACAAACATCAATTCACATCACTCAACCCTCAACACTCAGTCCTCAATGTTCAATCCTCAATCCTCAATTCTCAATCTTCAATCCTCAATACTGAACCTTCAATCCTCAATCGTCCATCCTCAGTCCTCAATCCTCAATCCTCAATCTTAATCTTCAATCCTCAGTTCTCAATCTTCAATCCTCAATCCTCAATCCTCAATCCTCAATCCTCAATCTTCAATCCTCAATGCTCAATCTTCAATCCTCAATCCTCAATCCTCAATCCTCAATCCTCAATCCTCAGTCCTCAGACCTCAGGCATCAACACTCAACCCTCAGTCCTCGTTCTCAGTGCACAACACTCAATCCTCAATCCTCAATCTTCATTCATCAATATTCAACCTTCAATCCTCAATCCTCAATCCTCAATCCTCAATCCTCAATGTTCAAACCTCAATACCCAATCCTCAGTCTTCAATCCTCAATCCTCCGTCCTCAATTCTCAATCCTCAATCCACAATCCTCAGACCTCAAACCTCAATCCTCAATCCTCAATCCTGAATCCTCAATCCTGAATCCTCAAGCTTCAGCCCTCAGTCCTCAACAATCAGTTGTCAATCCTCAATCCTCAATAGAATATCCTCAATTCACAGTTTTCAATACTCAATACTCAATCTGCAATCTTCAAATCTCTATCCAGAAACATAAATTCTCATCACTCAACCCTCAACACTCAGTATTCAATGTTCAATCCTCATCCTCAATTCTGAATCTTCAATCCTCAATACTCAATCTTCAATCCTCAATCCTCAATCCTCAATCCTCAATCCTCATTCTTCAATCCTCAATACCCAATCCTCAATCTTCAACCATCAACCCTCAATCCTCAATACTCAATTCTCAATCCTCAATCCTCAGACCTCAGTCCTCAAACCTCAATCCTCAACCCTCAGCCCTCATCCTCAATCCTCAATCCTCAATCCTCAATCCTCAATCCTCAATCTTCAATCCTCAATACTCAATCTTCAATCCTCAATCCTCAGTCCTCAAACCTCAATTCTGAATCCTCAATCCTGAATCCTCAATCTTCAGCCCTCAGTCCTCAACATTCAGTTGTCAATCCTCAATCCTCAATAGAATATCCTCAATTCACAGTTTTCAATACTCAATACTCAATCTGCAATCTTCAAATCTCTATCCAGAAACATAAATTCTCATCACTCAACCCTCAACACTCAGTACTCAATGTTCAATCCTCATCCTCAATTCTGAATCTTCAATCCCCAATACTGAATCTTCAATTCGCAATCCTCAATCCTCAATCCTCAATCGTCAATCTTGAATCCTCAATACACAATCTTCAATCCTCAATCCTCAATCCTCAATCCTCAATCCTCAATCCTCAATCCTCAATCTTAATATTCAATCCTCAGTACTCAATCTTCAATCCTCAATCCTCAATCCTCAATCCTCAATCTTCAATCCTCAATACTCAGTATTCAATCCTCAATTCTCAATCCTCAATCCTCAATCCGCAATCTTCAATCCTCAATACTCAATCTTCAATCTTCAATCCTCAATACTCAATCTTCAATCCTCAATCCGCTGTCCTGAATCCTCAATACTCATTCGTCAATCCTCAATACCCAATCCTCAATCTTCAGTCCTCAATCCTCAATTCTCAATCTTCAATCCTCAATACTGAACCTTCAATGCTCAATCCTCCATCCTCAGTCCTCAATCCTCAATCCTCAATCTTAATCTTCAATCCTCAGTACTCAAACTTAATCTTCAATCCTCAGTACTCAATCTCCAATCCTCAATCCTCAATCCTCAATCCTCAATCCTCAATCCTCAATCTTCAATCCTCAATACTCAATCTTCAATCCTCAATCCTCAATCCTCAATCCTCAATCCTCAATCCTCAATCCTCAATCGTCAATCTTCAATCCTCAATACTCAATCTTCAATCCTCAATCCGCTGTCCTCAATCCTCAATCCTCATTCGTCAATCCTCAATACCCAATCCTCAATCTTCAATCCTCAATCCTCAATTCTCAATTCTCAATTCTCAATCCTCAATCCTCAGACCTCAGTCATCAATATTCAACACTCAGTCCTCGTCCTCAATCCACAACTCTCAATCCTCAAACCTCAATCTTTAATCATCAATATTCAATCTTGAATGCTCAATCCTCGATCCTCAATCCTCAATCCTCAATCCTCAATCTTCACTCCTCAAACCTCAATCCTCAATCCTCAATCCTCAATCCACAATCATCAACCTTCAATCCTCAATACTCAATCTTCAATCCTCAATCCCCAACCCTCAATCCACAATTCGCAATCCTCAATAGTCGGTCTTCAATCCTCAATACTCAATATTCAATCCTCAATCCTCAATCCTCAATCCTCAATCATCATTCTTCAATCCTCAATACCCTATCCTCAATCTTCAATCCTCAATCCTCAATCCTCAATACCCAATCCTCAATCTTCAATCCTCAATCCTCAATCCTCAATTCTCAATCCTCAATCCTCAGTCCTCATACCTCAATCATAAATATTCAACCCTCAGTCCTCGTCCTCAATCCACAACCCTCAAGCTTCAGCCCTCAGTCCTCAACAATCAGTTGTCAATACTCAATCCTCAATAGAATATCACCAATTTACAGTCTTCAATACTCAATAAACAATCTGCAATCTTCAAATCTCTATCCACAAACATCAATTCTCATCACTCAACACTCAACACTCAGTCCCCAATCCACAATCTTCAAACCTCAATCCTCAATCCTCAATCCTCAATCCTCAATCTTCAATCCTCAATCCTCAACCCTCAATAATCAATCCTCAATCCTCAATGTTCAATACTCAATGCCCAATCCTCAATCTTCAATCCTCAATGCTCAATCCTCAACCCTCAATCCTCAATCCTCAATCCTCAGTCCTCAAACCTCAATCCTGAATCCTCAATCCTGAATCCTCAATCTTCAGCCCTCAGTCCTCAACAATCAGTTGTCAATCCTCAATCCTCAATAGAATATACTCAATTCACAGTTTTCAATACTCAATACTCAATCTGTAATCTTCAAATCTCTATCCACAAACATCAATTCTCATCGCTCAACCCTCAACACTCAGTCCTCATGGTTCAATCCTCAATCCACAACCCTCAATCCTCAATCCTCAATCCTCAATCCTCAATCTTCAATCCTCAATCCTCAATACTCAATCCTCAATCCTCAATCCTCAATCCTCAATCTTCAATCTTCAATACTCAATCCTCAATCCTCAATCTTAATCTTCAATCCTCAGTACTCAGTCTTCAATCCTCAATCCTCAATCCTCAATCCTCAATCCTCAATCTTCAATCCTCAATACTCAATCTTCAATCCTCAATCCTCAATCCTCAATCCTCAATCCTCAATCCTCAATCCTCAATCGTCAATCTTCAATCCTCAATACTCAATCTTCAATCCTCAATCCTCTGTCCTCAATCCTCAATCCTCATTCTTCAATCCTCAATACCCAATCCCCAATCTTAAATCCTCAATCCTCAATTCGCAATCCTCAATCCTCAATCCTCAGGCCTCAAGTATCAATACTCAACCCTCTGTCCTCGTCCTTAATCCACGACCTTCAATCCTCAATCCTCAATCTTCATTCATCAATATTGAAACTTCAATCCTCAATCCTCAATCCTCAACCCTCTATCCTCAATCCTCAATGTTCAAACCTCTATACCCAATCCTCAGTCTTCAATCCTCAATCCTCCGTCCTCAATTCTCAATCCTGAATCCTCAATCCTCAGACCTCAAACCTCAATCCTCAATCCTCAATCCTGAATCCTCAATCTTCAGCCCTCAGTCCTCAACAATCAGTGGTCCATCCTCAATCCTCAATAGAATATCATGATTTCACAGTTTTCAATACTCAATACTCAACCTGCAATCTTCAAATCTCTATCCACAAACATCAATTCTCGTCACTCAACCCTCAACACTCAGTCCCCAATCCTCAATATTCAAGCCTCAATCCTCAATCCTCAATCCACAATCCTCAACCTTCAATCCTCAATACTCAATCTTCAATCCTCAATCCCCAACCCTCAATCCACAATTCGCAATCCTCAATAGTCGGTCTTCAATCCTCAATACTCAATATTCAATCCTCAATCCTCAATCCTCAATCCTCAATCATCATTCTTCAATCCTCAATACCCTATCCTCAATCTTCAATCCTCAATCCTCAATCCTCAATACCCAATCCTCAATCTTCAATCCTCAATCCTCAATCCTCAATTCTCAATCCTCAATCCTCAGTCCTCATACCTCAATCATAAATATTCAACCCTCAGTCCTCGTCCTCAATCCACAACCCTCAAGCTTCAGCCCTCAGTCCTCAACAATCAGTTGTCAATACTCAATCCTCAATAGAATATCACCAATTTACAGTCTTCAATACTCAATAAACAATCTGCAATCTTCAAATCTCTATCCACAAACATCAATTCTCATCATTCAACACTCAACACTCAGTCCCCAATCCTCAATATTCAATCCTCAATCCTCAATCCTCTATCCACAATCCTCAACCTTCAATCCTCAATACTCAATCTTCAATCCTGAATCCTCAATACTCAATCCTCAATGCTCAATCCTCGATCGTCAATCTTCAATCCTCAATCCTCAATCCTCAATCTTCAATCCTCAATACCCAATCTTCAATCCTCAATCTTCTGTCCTCAATCCTCAATGCTCATTATTCAATCCTCAATACACAATCCTCAATCTTAAATACTCAATCCTCAATTCGCAATCCTCAATCCTCAATCCTCAGGCCTCAAGTATCAATACTCAATCCTCAGTACTCGTCCTCAATCCACGACCTTCAATCCTCAATCCTCAATCTTCATTCATCAATATTCAACCTTCAACCCTCAATCCTTAATCCTCAATCCTCAATCCTCAATCCTCAATGTTCAATCCTCAATACCCGATCCTCAGCCTTCAATCCTCAATCCTCAATCCTCAATCCACAATCCTCAATCCTCAATCCTCAGTCCTCAAACCTCAATCCTGAATCCTCAATCCTGAATCCTCAATCTTCAGCCCTCAGTCCTCAACAGTCAGTGGTCTATCCTCAATCCTCAATAGAATATCATGATTTCACAGTTTTCAATACTCAATACTCAACCTGCAATCTTCAAATCTCTATCCACAAACATCAATTCTCATCACTTAACCCTCAACACTCAGTCCCCAATCCTCAATATTCGAGCCTCAATCCCCAATCCTCAATCCACAATCCTCAACCTTCAATACTCAATACTCAATCTTCAATCCTTAATCCCCAACTCTCAATCCTCAGATCGCAATCCTCAATAGTCGATCCTCAATCCTCAGTCCTCAAACCTCAATCCTGAATCCTCAATCCTTAATCCTCAATCTTCAGCCCTCAGTCCTCAACAATCAGTGGTCAATCCTCAATCCTCAATAGAATATCATGAATTCACAGTTTTCAATACTCAATACTCAACCTGCAATCTTCAAATCTCTATCCACAAACATCAATTCTCATCACTCAACCCTCAACACTCAGTCCCCAATCCTCAATATTCAAGCCTCAATCCTCAGTCCTCAATCCACAATCCTCTACCTTCAATCCTCAATACTCAATCTTCAATCCTCAATCCTCAATCCTCAATCCTCAGTTCGCAATCCTCAATAGTCAATCTTCAATCCTCAATACTCAATATTCAATCCTCGATCCTCAATCCTCAATTCTCAATCCTCAATCCTCAGTCCTCAGTCCTCAAACCTCAATCCTCAACCCTCAGCCCTCATCCTCAATCCTCAATCCTCAATCCTCAATTCTCAATCTTCAATCCTGAATACTCAATCTTCAATCCTCAATGCTCAGTCCTCAAATTTCAATTCTGAATCCTCAATTCGGAACCCTCAATCTTCAGCCCTCAGTCCTCAACAATCAGGTGTCAATCCTCAATCCTCAATCCTCAATCCTCATTCTTCAATCCTCAATACCCAATCCTCAATCTTCAACCATCAACCCTCAATCCTCAATACTCAATTCTCAATCCTCAATCCTCAGACCTCAGTCCTCAAACCTCAATCCTCAACCCTCAGCCCTCATCCTCAATCCTCAATCCTCAATCCTCAATCCTCAATCCTCAATCTTCAATCCTCAATACTCAATCTTCAATCCTCAATCCTCAGTCCTCAAACCTCAATTCTGAATCCTCAATCCTGAATCCTCAATCTTCAGCCCTCAGTCCTCAACATTCAGTTGTCAATCCTCAATCCTCAATAGAATATCCTCAATTCACAGTTTTCAATACTCAATACTCAATCTGCAATCTTCAAATCTCTATCCAGAAACATAAATTCTCATCACTCAACCCTCAACACTCAGTACTCAATGTTCAATCCTCATCCTCAATTCTGAATCTTCAATCCCCAATACTGAATCTTCAATTCGCAATCCTCAATCCTCAATCCTCAATCCTCAATCTTGAATCCTCAATACACAATCTTCAATCCTCAATCCTCAATCCTCAATCCTCAATCCTCAATCCTCAATCCTCAATCTTAATATTCAATCCTCAGTACTCAATCTTCAATCCTCAATCCTCAATCCTCAATCCTCAATCTTCAATCCTCAATACTCAGTATTCAATCCTCAATTCTCAATCCTCAATCCTCAATCCGCAATCTTCAATCCTCAATACTCAATCTTCAATCTTCAATCCTCAATACTCAATCTTCAATCCTCAATCCGCTGTCCTGAATCCTCAATACTCATTCGTCAATCCTCAATACCCAATCCTCAATCTTCAGTCCTCAATCCTCAATTCTCAATCTTCAATCCTCAATACTGAACCTTCAATGCTCAATCCTCCATCCTCAGTCCTCAATCCTCAATCCTCAATCTTAATCTTCAATCCTCAGTACTCAAACTTAATCTTCAATCCTCAGTACTCAATCTCCAATCCTCAATCCTCAATCCTCAATCCTCAATCCTCAATCCTCAATCTTCAATCCTCAATACTCAATCTTCAATCCTCAATCCTCAATCCTCAATCCTCAATCCTCAATCCTCAATCCTCAATCGTCAATCTTCAATCCTCAATACTCAATCTTCAATCCTCAATCCGCTGTCCTCAATCCTCAATCCTCATTCGTCAATCCTCAATACCCAATCCTCAATCTTCAATCCTCAATCCTCAATTCTCAATTCTCAATTCTCAATCCTCAATCCTCAGACCTCAGTCATCAATATTCAACACTCAGTCCTCGTCCTCAATCCACAACTCTCAATCCTCAAACCTCAATCTTTAATCATCAATATTCAATCTTGAATGCTCAATCCTCGATCCTCAATCCTCAATCCTCAATCCTCAATCTTCACTCCTCAAACCTCAATCCTCAATCCTCAATCCTCAATCCACAATCCTCAACCTTCAATCCTCAATACTCAATCTTCAATCCTCAATCCCCAACCCTCAATCCACAATTCGCAATCCTCAATAGTCGGTCTTCAATCCTCAATACTCAATATTCAATCCTCAATCCTCAATCCTCAATCCTCAATCATCATTCTTCAATCCTCAATACCCTATCCTCAATCTTCAATCCTCAATCCTCAATCCTCAATACCCAATCCTCAATCTTCAATCCTCAATCCTCAATCCTCAATTCTCAATCCTCAATCCTCAGTCCTCATACCTCAATCATAAATATTCAACCCTCAGTCCTCGTCCTCAATCCACAACCCTCAAGCTTCAGCCCTCAGTCCTCAACAATCAGTTGTCAATACTCAATCCTCAATAGAATATCACCAATTTACAGTCTTCAATACTCAATAAACAATCTGCAATCTTCAAATCTCTATCCACAAACATCAATTCTCATCACTCAACACTCAACACTCAGTCCCCAATCCACAATCTTCAAACCTCAATCCTCAATCCTCAATCCTCAATCCTCAATCTTCAATCCTCAATCCTCAACCCTCAATAATCAATCCTCAATCCTCAATGTTCAATACTCAATGCCCAATCCTCAATCTTCAATCCTCAATCCTCAATCCTCAACCCTCAATCCTCAATCCTCAATCCTCAGTCCTCAAACCTCAATCCTGAATCCTCAATCCTGAATCCTCAATCTTCAGCCCTCAGTCCTCAACAATCAGTTGTCAATCCTCAATCCTCAATAGAATATACTCAATTCACAGTTTTCAATACTCAATACTCAATCTGTAATCTTCAAATCTCTATCCACAAACATCAATTCTCATCGCTCAACCCTCAACACTCAGTCCTCATGGTTCAATCCTCAATCCACAACCCTCAATCCTCAATCCTCAATCCTCAATCCTCAATCTTCAATCCTCAATCCTCAGTACTCAATCCTCAATCCTCAATCCTCAATCCTCAATCTTCAATCTTCAATACTCAATCCTCAATCCTCAATCTTAATCTTCAATCCTCAGTACTCAGTCTTCAATCCTCAATCCTCAATCCTCAATCCTCAATCCTCAATCTTCAATCCTCAATACTCAATCTTCAATCCTCAATCCTCAATCCTCAATCCTCAATCCTCAATCCTCAATCCTCAATCGTCAATCTTCAATCCTCAATACTCAATCTTCAATCCTCAATCCTCTGTCCTCAATCCTCAATCCTCATTCTTCAATCCTCAATACCCAATCCCCAATCTTAAATCCTCAATCCTCAATTCGCAATCCTCAATCCTCAATCCGCAGGCCTCAAGTATCAATACTCAACCCTCTGTCCTCGTCCTTAATCCACGACCTTCAATCCTCAATCCTCAATCTTCATTCATCAATATTGAAACTTCAATCCTCAATCCTCAATCCTCAACCCTCTATCCTCAATCCTCAATGTTCAAACCTCTATACCCAATCCTCAGTCTTCAATCCTCAATCCTCCGTCCTCAATTCTCAATCCTGAATCCACAATCCTCAGACCTCAAACCTCAATCCTCAATCCTCAATCCTGAATCCTCAATCTTCAGCCCTCAGTCCTCAACAATCAGTGGTCCATCCTCAATCCTCAATAGAATATCATGATTTCACAGTTTTCAATACTCAATACTCAACCTGCAATCTTCAAATCTCTATCCACAAACATCAATTCTCGTCACTCAACCCTCAACACTCAGTCCCCAATCCTCAATATTCAAGCCTCAATCCTCAATCCTCAATCCACAATCCTCAACCTTCAATCCTCAATACTCAATCTTCAATCCTCAATCCCCAACCCTCAATCCACAATTCGCAATCCTCAATAGTCGGTCTTCAATCCTCAATACTCAATATTCAATCCTCAATCCTCAATCCTCAATCCTCAATCATCATTCTTCAATCCTCAATACCCTATCCTCAATCTTCAATCCTCAATCCTCAATCCTCAATACCCAATCCTCAATCTTCAATCCTCAATCCTCAATCCTCAATTCTCAATCCTCAATCCTCAGTCCTCATACCTCAATCATAAATATTCAACCCTCAGTCCTCGTCCTCAATCCACAACCCTCAAGCTTCAGCCCTCAGTCCTCAACAATCAGTTGTCAATACTCAATCCTCAATAGAATATCACCAATTTACAGTCTTCAATACTCAATAAACAATCTGCAATCTTCAAATCTCTATCCACAAACATCAATTCTCATCATTCAACACTCAACACTCAGTCCCCAATCCTCAATATTCAATCCTCAATCCTCAATCCTCTATCCACAATCCTCAACCTTCAATCCTCAATACTCAATCTTCAATCCTGAATCCTCAATACTCAATCCTCAATGCTCAATCCTCGATCGTCAATCTTCAATCCTCAATCCTCAATCCTCAATCTTCAATCCTCAATACCCAATCTTCAATCCTCAATCTTCTGTCCTCAATCCTCAATGCTCATTATTCAATCCTCAATACACAATCCTCAATCTTAAATACTCAATCCTCAATTCGCAATCCTCAATCCTCAATCCTCAGGCCTCAAGTATCAATACTCAATCCTCAGTACTCGTCCTCAATCCACGACCTTCAATCCTCAATCCTCAATCTTCATTCATCAATATTCAACCTTCAACCCTCAATCCTTAATCCTCAATCCTCAATCCTCAATCCTCAATGTTCAATCCTCAATACCCGATCCTCAGCCTTCAATCCTCAATCCTCAATCCTCAATCCACAATCCTCAATCCTCAATCCTCAGTCCTCAAACCTCAATCCTGAATCCTCAATCCTGAATCCTCAATCTTCAGCCCTCAGTCCTCAACAGTCAGTGGTCTATCCTCAATCCTCAATAGAATATCATGATTTCACAGTTTTCAATACTCAATACTCAACCTGCAATCTTCAAATCTCTATCCACAAACATCAATTCTCATCACTTAACCCTCAACACTCAGTCCCCAATCCTCAATATTCGAGCCTCAATCCCCAATCCTCAATCCACAATCCTCAACCTTCAATACTCAATACTCAATCTTCAATCCTTAATCCCCAACTCTCAATCCTCAGATCGCAATCCTCAATAGTCGATCCTCAATCCTCAGTCCTCAAACCTCAATCCTGAATCCTCAATCCTTAATCCTCAATCTTCAGCCCTCAGTCCTCAACAATCAGTGGTCAATCCTCAATCCTCAATAGAATATCATGAATTCACAGTTTTCAATACTCAATACTCAACCTGCAATCTTCAAATCTCTATCCACAAACATCAATTCTCATCACTCAACCCTCAACACTCAGTCCCCAATCCTCAATATTCAAGCCTCAATCCTCAATCCTCAATCCACAATCCTCTACCTTCAATCCTCAATACTCAATCTTCAATCCTCAATCCTCAATCCTCAATCCTCAGTTCGCAATCCTCAATAGTCAATCTTCAATCCTCAATACTCAATATTCAATCCTCGATCCTCAATCCTCAATTCTCAATCCTCAATCCTCAGTCCTCAGTCCTCAAACCTCAATCCTCAACCCTCAGCCCTCATCCTCAATCCTCAATCCTCAATCCTCAATTCTCAATCTTCAATCCTGAATACTCAATCTTCAATCCTCAATGCTCAGTCCTCAAATTTCAATTCTGAATCCTCAATTCGGAACCCTCAATCTTCAGCCCTCAGTCCTCAACAATCAGGTGTCAATCCTCAATCCTCAATAGAATATACTCAATTCACAGTTTTAGATACTCAATACTCAATCTGCAATCTTCAAATCTCTATCCACAAACATCAATTCACATCACTCAACCCTCAACACTCAGTCCTCAATGTTCAATCCTCAATCCTCAATTCTCAATCTTCAATCCTCAATACTGAACCTTCAATCCTCAATCGTCCATCCTCAGTCCTCAATCCTCAATCCTCAATCTTAATCTTCAATCCTCAGTTCTCAATCTTCAATCCTCAATCCTCAATCCTCAATCCTCAATCCTCAATCTTCAATCCTCAATGCTCAATCTTCAATCCTCAATCCTCAATCCTCAATCCTCAATCCTCAATCCTCAGTCCTCAGACCTCAGGCATCAACACTCAACCCTCAGTCCTCGTTCTCAGTGCACAACACTCAATCCTCAATCCTCAATCTTCATTCATCAATATTCAACCTTCAATCCTCAATCCTCAATCCTCAATCCTCAATCCTCAATGTTCAAACCTCAATACCCAATCCTCAGTCTTCAATCCTCAATCCTCCGTCCTCAATTCTCAATCCTCAATCCACAATCCTCAGACCTCAAACCTCAATCCTCAATCCTCAATCCTGAATCCTCAATCCTGAATCCTCAAGCTTCAGCCCTCAGTCCTCAACAATCAGTTGTCAATCCTCAATCCTCAATAGAATATCCTCAATTCACAGTTTTCAATACTCAATACTCAATCTGCAATCTTCAAATCTCTATCCAGAAACATAAATTCTCATCACTCAACCCTCAACACTCAGTATTCAATGTTCAATCCTCATCCTCAATTCTGAATCTTCAATCCTCAATACTCAATCTTCAATCCTCAATCCTCAATCCTCAATCCTCAATCCTCATTCTTCAATCCTCAATACCCAATCCTCAATCTTCAACCATCAACCCTCAATCCTCAATACTCAATTCTCAATCCTCAATCCTCAGACCTCAGTCCTCAAACCTCAATCCTCAACCCTCAGCCCTCATCCTCAATCCTCAATCCTCAATCCTCAATCCTCAATCCTCAATCTTCAATCCTCAATACTCAATCTTCAATCCTCAATCCTCAGTCCTCAAACCTCAATTCTGAATCCTCAATCCTGAATCCTCAATCTTCAGCCCTCAGTCCTCAACATTCAGTTGTCAATCCTCAATCCTCAATAGAATATCCTCAATTCACAGTTTTCAATACTCAATACTCAATCTGCAATCTTCAAATCTCTATCCAGAAACATAAATTCTCATCACTCAACCCTCAACACTCAGTACTCAATGTTCAATCCTCATCCTCAATTCTGAATCTTCAATCCCCAATACTGAATCTTCAATTCGCAATCCTCAATCCTCAATCCTCAATCCTCAATCTTGAATCCTCAATACACAATCTTCAATCCTCAATCCTCAATCCTCAATCCTCAATCCTCAATCCTCAATCCTCAATCTTAATATTCAATCCTCAGTACTCAATCTTCAATCCTCAATCCTCAATCCTCAATCCTCAATCTTCAATCCTCAATACTCAGTATTCAATCCTCAATTCTCAATCCTCAATCCTCAATCCGCAATCTTCAATCCTCAATACTCAATCTTCAATCTTCAATCCTCAATACTCAATCTTCAATCCTCAATCCGCTGTCCTGAATCCTCAATACTCATTCGTCAATCCTCAATACCCAATCCTCAATCTTCAGTCCTCAATCCTCAATTCTCAATCTTCAATCCTCAATACTGAACCTTCAATGCTCAATCCTCCATCCTCAGTCCTCAATCCTCAATCCTCAATCTTAATCTTCAATCCTCAGTACTCAAACTTAATCTTCAATCCTCAGTACTCAATCTCCAATCCTCAATCCTCAATCCTCAATCCTCAATCCTCAATCCTCAATCTTCAATCCTCAATACTCAATCTTCAATCCTCAATCCTCAATCCTCAATCCTCAATCCTCAATCCTCAATCCTCAATCGTCAATCTTCAATCCTCAATACTCAATCTTCAATCCTCAATCCGCTGTCCTCAATCCTCAATCCTCATTCGTCAATCCTCAATACCCAATCCTCAATCTTCAATCCTCAATCCTCAATTCTCAATTCTCAATTCTCAATCCTCAATCCTCAGACCTCAGTCATCAATATTCAACACTCAGTCCTCGTCCTCAATCCACAACTCTCAATCCTCAAACCTCAATCTTTAATCATCAATATTCAATCTTGAATGCTCAATCCTCGATCCTCAATCCTCAATCCTCAATCCTCAATCTTCACTCCTCAAACCTCAATCCTCAATCCTCAATGTTCAATCCCCAATACCCGATTCTCAGTCTTCAATCCTCAATCCTCAATCCTCAATCCACAATCCTCAATCCTCAATCCTCAGCCCTCAAACCTCAATCCTGAACCCTCAATCCTGAATCCTCAATCTTCAGCTCTCAGTCCTCAACAGTCAGTGGTGCATCCTCAATCCTCAATAGAATATCATGATTTCACAGTTTTCAATACCCAATACTCAACCTGCAATCTTCAAATCTCTATCCACAAACATAAATTCTCATCACTTAACCCTCAACACTCAGTCCCCAATCCTCAATATTCGAGCCTCAATCCTCAATCCTCAATCCACAATCCTCAACCTTCAATAGTCAAAACTCAATCTTCAATCCTCCATCCCCAACGCTCGATCCTCAATTCGCAATCCTCAATAGTCGATGTTCAATCCTCAATACTCAATATTCAATCCTCAATCCTCAATCATCATTCTTCAATCCTCAATACCCTATCCTCAATCTTCAATCCTCAATCCTCAATCCTCAATACCCAATCCTCAATCTTCAATCCTCAATCCTCAATCCTCAATTCTCAATCCTCAATCCTCAATCCTCAGACCTCAAACATAAATATTCAACCCTCAGTCCTCGTCCTCAATCCACAACCCTCAATCCTCAATCCTCAATCCTCAATCCTCAATCTTCAATCCTCAATCCTCAATACTCAATCCTCAATCCTCAATCCTCAGTCCTCAATCTTCGATCCTCAATACTCAATCTTCAATCCTCAATCCTCAATCCTCAATCCTCAATCCTCAATATTCAATTCTCAATACTCAATATGCAGTCCTCAATCCTCAATACTCAATCCCCAATCCTCATTCTTCAATCCTCATTCTTCAATCCTCAATACCCAATCCCCAATCTTCAATCCTCAATCATCAATCCTCAGTTCGCAATCCTCAATCCTCAATCCTCAGACCTCAGGCATCAACACTCAACTCTCAGTCCTCGTTCTCAATCCACAACCCTCAATCCTCAATCCTCAATCTTCATTCATCAATATTCAACCTTCAATCCTCAATCCTCAATCCTCAATCCTCAATCCTCAATGTTCAATCCTCAACATCCAGTCCTCAATCTTCAATCCTCAATCCTCAATCCTCAATTCTCAATCCTCAATCCTCAATCCTCAGTCCTCTCTCCTCAAACCTCAATCCTCAATCTTCAATCCTCAATACTCAATCTTCAATCCTCAGTCCTCAATCCTCAATCCTCAATATTCAATCCTCATTCCTCAATCCTCAATTCGCAATCCTCAATAGTCAATCTTCAATCCTCAATACTCAATATTCAATCCTCAATCCTCAATCCTCAATCCTCAATCCTCATTCTTCGATCCTCAATACCCAATCCTCAATCTTCAATCCTCAATCCTCAATCCTCTGTCCTTAGTCCTCAAACCTCAATCCTCAACCCTCAGCCCTCATCATCAATCCTCAATCCTCAATCCTCAATTCTCAATCATCAATCCTCAATACACAATCTTCAATCCTCAATGCTCAGTCCTCAAATTTCAATTCTGAATCCTCAATCCGGAACCCTCAGTCTTCAGCCCTCGGTCCTCAACAATCAGTTGTCAATCCTCAATCCTCAATATAATATACTCAATTCTCAGTTTTCAATACTCAATACTCAATCTGCAATCTTCAAATCTCTATCCACAAACATCAATTCTCATCATTCAACCCTCAACACTCTGTCCTCAATGTTGAACACTCAATCCTCAATTCTCAATCTTCAATCCTCAATACTGAACCTTCAATCCTCAATCCTCAATCCTAAGTCCTCAATCCTCAATCCTCACTCTTAATCTTCAATCCTCAGTACTCAATCTTCAGTACTCAATCTTCAATCCTCAATCCTCAATCCTCAATCCTCAATCCTCAATCTTCAATCCTCAATACTCAATCTTCAATCCTCAATCCTCAATCCTCAATCCTCAATCCTCAATCCTCAATCCTCAATCGTCAATCTTCAATCCTCAATACTCAATCTTCAATCCTCAATACCGGATCCTCGGTCTTCAATCCTCAATCCTCAATCCTCAATCCTCAATCCTCAATCCTCAATCCTCAGTCCTCAGTCCTCAATCCTGAATCCTCAATCCTGAATCCTCAATCTTCAGCCCTCAGTCCTCAACAATCAGTGGTCAATCCTCAATCCTCAATAGAATATCATGAATTCACAGTTATCAATACTCAATACTCAGCCTGCAATCTTCAAATCTCTATCCACAAACATCAATTCTCATAACTCAACCCTCAACACTCAGTCCCCAATCCTCAATATTCAAGCCTCAATCCTCAATACTCAATCCACAATCCTCAACCTTCAATCCTCAATACTCAATCTTCAATCCTCAATCCTCAATCCTCAATCCTCAGTTCGCAATCCTCAATAGTCAATCTGCAATCCTCAATACTCAATATTCAATCCTCAATCCTCAATCCTCAATCCTCAATCCTCAATCCTCATTCTTCGATCCTCAATACCCTATCCTCAATCTTCAATCCTCAATCCTCAATCCTCAATAATCAATCCTCAATCCTCTGTCCTTAGTCCTCAAACATTAATCCTCAACCCTCAGCCCTCATCCTCAATCCTCAATCCTCAATCCTCAATCCTCAATCTTCAATCCTCAATACTCAATATTCAATCCTCAATCCTCAGTCCTCAAACCTCAATCCTGAATCCTCAATCCTGAATCCTCAATCTTCAGCCCTCAGTCCTCAACATTCAGTTGTCAATCCTCAATCCTCAATAGACTATCCTCAATTCACAGTTTTCAATACTCAATACTCAATCTGCAATCTTCAAATCCCTATCCAGAAACATAAATTCTCATCACTCCACCCTCAACACTCAGTACTCAATGTTCAATCCTCATCCTCAATTCTGAATCTTCAATCCTCAATACTGAACCTTCAACTCGCAATCCTCAATCCCCAATCCTCAGTCATCAATCCTCAATCCTCAATCTTCAATCCTCAATCCCCAATCTTCAATCCTCAATTCGCAATCCACAATAGTCGATCTTCAATCCACAATACTCAATATTCAATCCTCAATCCTCAATCCTCAATCCTCAATCATCATTCTTCAATCCTCAATACCCTATCCTCAATCTTCAATCCTCAATCCTCAATCCTCAATACCCAATCCTCAATCTTCAATCCTCAATCCTCAATCCTCAATCCTCAATCCTCAATCCTCAATCCTCAATCCTCAATCTTCAATCCTCAATACTGAATCTTCAATCCTCAATCCTCAATCCTCAATCCTCAATCCTCAATCCTCAATATTCAATCCTCAATACTCAATATTCAATACTCAATGCTCAATACTCAATTCCCAATCCTCATTCTTCAATCCTCATTCTTCAATCCTCAATACCCAATCTTCAATCTTCAATCCTCAATCCTCAATCCTCAGCTCGCAATCCTCAATCCTCAATCCTCAGACCTCAGGCATCAACACTCAACCCTCAGTCCTCGTTCTCAGTCCACAACCCTCAATCCTCAATCCTCAATCTTCATTCATCAATATTCAACCTTCAATCCTCAATCTTCAATCCTCAATCCTCAATCCTCAATCCTCAATCCTCAATGTTCAATCCTCAACAGCCAATCCTCAATCTTCAATCCTCAATCCTCAATCCTCAATTCTCAATGCTCAGTCCTCAATCCTCAGTCCTCTCTCCTCAAACCTCAATCCTGAATCCTCAATCCTGAATCCTCAAGCTTCAGCCCTCAGTCCTCAACAATCAGTTGTCAATCCTCAATCCTCAATAGAATATCCTCAATTAACAGTTTTCAATACTCAATACTCATTCTGCAATCTTCAAATCTCTATCCAGAAACATAAATTCTCATCACTCAACCCTCAACACTCAGTATTCAATGTTCAATCCTCATCCTCAATTCTGAATCTTCAATCCTCAATACTGAATCTTCAATCCGCAATCCTCTATCCCCAATCCTGAATCCTCAATACTCAATCCTCAATGCTCAATCCTCGATCGTCAATCTTCAATCCTCAATACTCAATCTTCAATCCTCAATTCTCAATCCTCAATCCACAATCCTCATTCTTCAATCCTCAATACCCAATCCTCAATCTTCAACCCTCAATCCTCAATCCTCAATTCTCAATCCTCAATCCCCAGACCTCAGTCCTCAAACCTCAATCCTCAACCCTCAGCCCTCATCCTCAATCCTCAATCCTCAATCCTCAATTCTCAATCTTCAATCCTCAATACTCAATCGTCAATCCTCAGTCCTCAATCCTCAATCCTCACTCTTAATCTTCAATCCTCAGTACTCAATCTTCAGCCCTCAGTCCTCAACAATCAGTTGTCAATCCTCAATCCTCAATAGAATATACTCAATTCACAGTTTTCAATACTCAATACTCAATCTGTAATCTTCAAATCTCTATCCACAAACATCAATTCTCATCGCTCAACCCTCAACACTCAGTCCTCATGGTTCAATCCTCAATCCACAACCCTCAATCCTCAATCCTCAATCCTCAATCCTCAATCTTCAATCCTCAGTCCTCAATACTCAATCCTCAATCCTCAATCCTCAATCCTCAATCTTCAATCCTCAATACTCAATCCTCAATCCTCAATCTTAATCTTCAATCCTCAGTACTCAGTCTTCAATCCTCAATCCTCAATCCTCAATCCACAATCCTCAATCTTCAATCCTCAATACTCAATCTTCAATCCTCAATCCTCAATCCTCAATCCTCAATCCTCAATCCTCAATCCTCAATCGTCAATCTTCAATCCTCAATACTCAATCTTCAATCCTCAATCCTCTGTCCTCAGTCCTCAATCCTCATTCTTCAATCCTCAATACCCAATCCTCAATCTTAAAACCTCAATCCTCAATTCGCAATCCTCAATCCTCAATCCTCAGGCCTCAAGTATCAATACTCAACCCTCTGTCCTCGTCCTTAATCCACGACCTTCAATCCTCAATCCTCAAACTTCATTCATCAATATTGAAACTTCAATCCTCAATCCTCAATCCTCAACCCTCTATCCTCAATCCTCAATGTTCAATCCTCAATACCCGATCCTCAGTCTTCAATCCTCAACCCTCAATCCTCAATCCTCAATCCGCAATCCTCAATCCTCAATCCTCAGTCGTCAAACCTCAATCCTGAATCCTCAATCCTGAATCCTCAATCTTCAGCCCTCAGTCCTCAACAATCAGTGGTCAATCCTCAATCCTCAATAGAATATCATGAATTCACAGTTTTCAATACTCAATACTCAACCTGCAATCTTCAAATCTCTATCCACAAACATCAATTCTCATCACTCAACCCTCAACACTCATCCCCAATCCTCAATATTCAAGCCTCAATCCTCAATCCTCAATCCACAATCCTCAACCTTCAATCCTCAATACTCAATCTTCAATCCTCAATCCTCAATCCTCAATCCTCAGTTCGCAATCCTCAATAGTCAATCTTCAATCCTCAATACTCAATATTCAATCCTCGATCCTCAATCCTCAATTCTCAATCCTCAATCCTCTGTCCTTAGTCGTCAAACCTCAATCCTCAACCTTCAGCCCTCATCCTCAATCCTCAATCCTCAATCCTCAATCCTCAATCTTCAATCCTCAATACTCAATATTCAATCCTCAATCCTCAGTCCTCAAACCTCAATCCTGAATCCTCAATCCTGAATCCTCAATCTTCAGCCCTCAGTCCTCAACATTCAGTTGTCAATCCTCAATCCTCAATAGACTATCCTCAATTCACAGTTTTCAATACTCAATACTCAATCTGCAATCTTCAAATCCCTATCCAGAAACATAAATTCTCATCACTCCACCCTCAACACTCAGTACTCAATGTTCAATCCTCATCCTCAATTCTGAATCTTCAATCCTCAATACTGAACCTTCAACTCGCAATCCTCAATCCCCAATCCTCAGTCATCAATCCTCAATCCTCAATCTTCAATCCTCAATCCCCAATCCTCAATCCTCAATTCGCAATCCACAATAGTCGATCTTCAATCCACAATACTCAATATTCAATCCTCAATCCTCAATCCTCAATCCTCAATCATCATTCTTCAATCCTCAATACCCTATCCTCAATCTTCAATCCTCAATCCTCAATCCTCAATACCCAATCCTCAATCTTCAATCCTCAATCCTCAATCCTCAATCCTCAATCCTCAATCCTCAATCCTCAATCCTCAATCTTCAATCCTCAATACTGAATCTTCAATCCTCAATCCTCAATCCTCAATCCTCAATCCTCAATCCTCAATATTCAATCCTCAATACTCAATATTCAATACTCAATGCTCAATACTCAATTCCCAATCCTCATTCTTCAATCCTCATTCTTCAATCCTCAATACCCAATCTTCAATCTTCAATCCTCAATCCTCAATCCTCAGCTCGCAATCCTCAATCCTCAATCCTCAGACCTCAGGCATCAACACTCAACCCTCAGTCCTCGTTCTCAGTCCACAACCCTCAATCCTCAATCCTCAATCTTCATTCATCAATATTCAACTTTCAATCCTCAATCTTCAATCCTCAATCCTCAATCCTCAATCCTCAATCCTCAATGTTCAATCCTCAACAGCCAATCCTCAATCTTCAATCCTCAATCCTCAATCCTCAATTCTCAATGCTCAGTCCTCAATCCTCAGTCCTCTCTCCTCAAACCTCAATCCTGAATCCTCAATCCTGAATCCTCAAGCTTCAGCCCTCAGTCCTCAACAATCAGTTGTCAATCCTCAATCCTCAATAGAATATCCTCAATTAACAGTTTTCAATACTCAATACTCATTCTGCAATCTTCAAATCTCTATCCAGAAACATAAATTCTCATCACTCAACCCTCAACACTCAGTATTCAATGTTCAATCCTCATCCTCAATTCTGAATCTTCAATCCTCAATACTGAATCTTCAATCCGCAATCCTCTATCCCCAATCCTGAATCCTCAATACTCAATCCTCAATGCTCAATCCTCGATCGTCAATCTTCAATCCTCAATACTCAATCTTCAATCCTCAATTCTCAATCCTCAATCCACAATCCTCATTCTTCAATCCTCAATACCCAATCCTCAATCTTCAACCCTCAATCCTCAATCCTCAATTCTCAATCCTCAATCCCCAGACCTCAGTCCTCAAACCTCAATCCTCAACCCTCAGCCCTCATCTTCAATCCTCAATCCTCAATCCTCAATTCTCAATCTTCAATCCTCAATACTCAATCGTCAATCCTCAGTCCTCAATCCTCAATCCTCACTCTTAATCTTCAATCCTCAGTACTCAATCTTCAGCCCTCAGTCCTCAACAATCAGTTGTCAATCCTCAATCCTCAATAGAATATACTCAATTCACAGTTTTCAATACTCAATACTCAATCTGTAATCTTCAAATCTCTATCCACAAACATCAATTCTCATCGCTCAACCCTCAACACTCAGTCCTCATGGTTCAATCCTCAATCCACAACCCTCAATCCTCAATCCTCAATCCTCAATCCTCAATCTTCAATCCTCAGTCCTCAATACTCAATCCTCAATCCTCAATCCTCAATCCTCAATCTTCAATCCTCAATACTCAATCCTCAATCCTCAATCTTAATCTTCAATCCTCAGTACTCAGTCTTCAATCCTCAATCCTCAATCCTCAATCCACAATCCTCAATCTTCAATCCTCAATACTCAATCTTCAATCCTCAATCCTCAATCCTCAATCCTCAATCCTCAATCCTCAATCCTCAATCGTCAATCTTCAATCCTCAATACTCAATCTTCAATCCTCAATCCTCTGTCCTCAGTCCTCAATCCTCATTCTTCAATCCTCAATACCCAATCCTCAATCTTAAAACCTCAATCCTCAATTCGCAATCCTCAATCCTCAATCCTCAGGCCTCAAGTATCAATACTCAACCCTCTGTCCTCGTCCTTAATCCACGACCTTCAATCCTCAATCCTCAAACTTCATTCATCAATATTGAAACTTCAATCCTCAATCCTCAATCCTCAACCCTCTATCCTCAATCCTCAATGTTCAATCCTCAATACCCGATCCTCAGTCTTCAATCCTCAACCCTCAATCCTCAATCCTCAATCCGCAATCCTCAATCCTCAATCCTCAGTCGTCAAACCTCAATCCTGAATCCTCAATCCTGAATCCTCAATCTTCAGCCCTCAGTCCTCAACAATCAGTGGTCAATCCTCAATCCTCAATAGAATATCATGAATTCACAGTTTTCAATACTCAATACTCAACCTGCAATCTTCAAATCTCTATCCACAAACATCAATTCTCATCACTCAACCCTCAACACTCATCCCCAATCCTCAATATTCAAGCCTCAATCCTCAATCCTCAATCCACAATCCTCAACCTTCAATCCTCAATACTCAATCTTCAATCCTCAATCCTCAATCCTCAATCCTCAGTTCGCAATCCTCAATAGTCAATCTTCAATCCTCAATACTCAATATTCAATCCTCGATCCTCAATCCTCAATTCTCAATCCTCAATCCTCTGTCCTTAGTCGTCAAACCTCAATCCTCAACCTTCAGCCCTCATCCTCAATCCTCATTCCTCAATCCTCAATTCTCAATCTTCAATCCTCAATACTCAATCTTCAATCCTCAATGCTCAGTCCTCAAATTTCAATCCTGAATCCTCAATCCTGAATCCTCAATCTTCAGCCCTCAGTCCTCAACAATCAGTGGTCCATCCTCAATCCTCAATAGAATATCATGATTTCACAGCTTTCAATACTCAATACTCAACCTGCAATATTCAAATCTCTATCCACAAACATCAATCCTCGTCACTCAACCCTCAACACTCAGTCCCCAATCCTCAATATTCAAGCCTCAATCCTCAATCCTCAATCCTCAATCCTCAATTCTCAATCTTCAATCCTCAATACTCAATCTTCAATCCTCAATCCTCAATCTTAATCTTCAATCCTCAGTCTTCAATCCTCAATCCTCAATCCTCAATCCTCAATCCTCAATCCTCAATCCTCAATCTTCAATCCTCAATACTCAGTCTTCAATCCTCAAACCTCAATCCTCAATCCTCAATCCTCAATCTTCAATCCTCAATACTCAATCTTCAATCTTCAATCCTCAATACTCAATCTTCAATCCTCAATCCGCTGTCCTCAATCCTCAATCCTCATTCGTCAATCCTCAATACACAATACTCAATCCTCAATTCTCAATCTTCAATCCTCAATACTGAACCTTCAATCCTCAATCCTCCATCCTCAGTCCTCAATCCTCAATCCTGAATCTTAATCTTCAATCCTTAGTACTCAATCTTAATCTTCAATCCTCATTACTCAATCTTCAATCCTCAATCCTTAATCCTCAATCCTCAATCCTCAATCTTCAATCCTCAATACTCAATCTTCAATCCTCAATCCTCAATCCTCAATCCTCAATCCTCAATCCTCAATCCTCAATCGTCAATATTCAATCCTCAATACTCAATCTTCAATCCTCAATCCGCTGTCCTCAATCCTCAATCCTCATTCGTCAATCCTCAATACCCAATCCTCAATCTTCAATCCTCAATCCTCAATTCTCAATTCTCAATCCTCAATCCTCAGACCTCAGACATCAATATTCAACACTCAGTCCTCGTCCTCAATCCACAACTCTCAATCCTCAACCCCCAATCTTTAATCATCAATATTCTATCTTCAATCCTCAATCCTCGATCCTCAATCCTCAACCCTCAATCCTCAATCTTCACTCCTCAAACCTCAATCCTCAATCCTCAATGTTCAAGCCTCAATACCCAATCCTCAGTCTTCAATCCTCAATCCTCCGTCCTCAATTCTCAATCCTCAATCCACAATCCTCAGACCTCAAACCTCAATCCTCAATCCTCAATCCTCAATCCTGAATCCTCAATCTTCAGCCCTCAGTCCTCAACAATCAGTGGTCCATCCTCAATCCTCAATAGAATATCATGATTTCACAGTTTTCAATACTCAATACTCAACCTGCAATCTTCAAATCTCTATCCACAAACATCAATTCTCGTCACTCAACCCTCAACACTCAGTCCCCAATCCTAAATATTCAAGCCTCAATCCTCAATCCTCAATCCACAATCCTCAACATTCAATCCTCAATACTCAATCTTCAATCCTCAATCCCCAACCCTCAATCCACAATTCGCAATCCTCAATAGTCGGTCTTCAATCCTCAATACTCAATATTCAATCCTCAATCCTCAATCCTCAATCCTCAATCATCATTCTTCAATCCTCAATACCCTATCCTCAATCTTCAATCCTCAATCCTCAATCCTGAATACCCAATCCTCAATCTTCAATCCTCAATCCTCAATCCTCAATTCTCAATCCTCAATCCTCAGTCCTCATACCTCAATCATAAATATTCAACCCTCAGTCCTCGTCCTCAATCCACAACCCTCAAGCTTCAGCCCTCAGTCCTCAACAATCAGTTGTCAATACTCAATCCTCAATAGAATATCACCAATTTACAGTCTTCAATACTCAATAAACAATCTGCAATCTTCAAATCTCTATCCACAAACATCAATTCTCATCATTCAACACTCAACACTCAGTCCCCAATCCTCAATATTCAATCCTCAATCCTCAATCCTCAATCCACAATCCTCAACCTTCAATCCTCAATACTCAATCTTCAATCCTGAATCCTCAATACTCAATCCTCAATGCTCAATCCTCGATCGTCAATCTTCAATCCTCAATCCTCAATCCTCAATCTTCAATCCTCAATACCCAATCTTCAATCCTCAATCCTCTGTCCTCAATCCTCAATGCTCATTATTCAATCCTCAATACACAATCCTCAATCTTAAATACTCAATCCTCAATTCGCAATCCTCAATCCTCAATCCTCAGGCCTCAAGTATCAATACTCAATCCTCAGTCCTCGTCCTCAATCCACGACCTTCAATCCTCAATCCTCAATCTTCATTCATCAATATTCAACCTTCAACCCTCAATCCTTAATCCTCAATCCTCAATCCTCAATCCTCAATGTTCAATCCTCAATACCCGATCCTCAGCCTTCAATCCTCAATCCTCAATCCTCAATCCACAATCCTCAATCCTCAATCCTCAGTCCTCAAACCTCAATCCCGAATCCTCAATCCTGAATCCTCAATCTTCAGCCCTCAGTCCTCAACAGTCAGTGGTCTATCCTCAATCCTCAATAGAATATCATGATTTCACAGTTTTCAATACTCAATACTCAACCTGCAATCTTCAAATCTCTATCCACAAACATCAATTCTCATCACTTAACCCTCAACACTCAGTCCCCAATCCTCAATATTCGAGCCTCAATCCTCAATCCTCAATCCACAATCCTCAACCTTCAATACTCAATACTCAATCTTCAATCCTTAATCCCCAACTCTCAATCCTCAGATCGCAATCCTCAATAGTCGATCCCCAATCCTCAGTCCTCAAACCTCAATCCTGAATCCTCAATCCTTAATCCTCAATCTTCAGCCCTCAGTCCTCAACAATCAGTGGTCAATCCTCAATCCTCAATAGAATATCATGAATTCACAGTTTTCAATACTCAATACTCAACCTGCAATCTTCAAATCTCAATCCACAAACATCAATTCTCATCACTCAACCCACAACACTCAGTCCCCAATCCTCAATATTCAAGCCTCAATCCTCAATCCTCAATCCACAATCCTCTACCTTCAATCCTCAATACTCAATCTTCAATCCTCAATCCTCAATCCTCAATCCTCAGTTCGCAATCCTCAATAGTCAATCTTCAATCCTCAATACTCAATATTCAATCCTCGATCCTCAATCCTCAATTCTCAATCCTCAATCCTCTGTCCTTAGTCGTCAAACCTCAATCCTCAACCCTCAGCCCTCATCCTCAATCCTCAATCCTCAATCCTCAATTCTCAATCTTCAATCCTCAATACTCAATCTTCAATCCACAATGCTCAGTCCTCAAATTTCAATTCTGAATCCTCAATCCGGAACCCTCAATCTTCAGCCCTCAGTCCGCAACAATCAGTTGTCAATCCCCAATCCTCAATAGAATATACTCAATTCACAGTTTTCAATACTCAATACTCAATGTGCAATCTTCAAATCTCTATCCACAAACATCAATTCTCATCATTCAACCCTCAACACTCATTCCCCAATCCTCAATACTCAATCCTCAATGCTCAATCCACGATCGTCAATCTTGAATCCTCAATACTCAATCTTCAATCCTCCATCCTCAATCCTCAATCTTCAATCCTCATTCTTCAATCCTCAATACCCAATCCTCAATCTTCAACACTCAATCCTCAATCCTCAATTCTCAATCCTCAATCCTCAGTCCTCAGTCCTCAAACCTCAATCCTCAACCCTCAGCCCTCATCCTCAATCCTCAATCCTCAATCCTCAATTCTCAATCTTCAATACTGAATACTCAATCTTCAATCCTCAATGCTCAGTCCTCAAATTTCAATTCTGAATCCTCAATCCGGAACCCTCAGTCTTCAGCCCTCAGTCCTCAACAATCAGGTGTCAATCCTCAATCCTCAATAGAATATACTCAATTCACAGTTTTAGATACTCAATACTCAATCTGCAATCTTCAAATCTCTATCCACAAACATCAATTCACATCACTCAACCCTCAACACTAAGTCCTCAATGTTCAATCCTCAATCCTCAATTCTCAATCTTCAATCCTCAATACTCAACCTTCAATCCTCAATCGTCCATCCTCAGTCCTCAATCCTCAATCCTCAATCTTAATCTTCAATCCTCAGTACTCAATCTTCAATCCTCAATCCTCAATCCTCAATCCTCAATCCTCAATCTTCAATCCTCAATGCTCAATCTTCAATCCTCAATCCTCAATCCTCAATCCTCAATCCTCAATCCTCAATACTCAGGCCTCAGACCTCAGGCATCAACACTCAACCCTCAGTCCTCGTTCTCAGTGCACAACCCTCAATCCTCAATCCTCAATCTTCATTCATCAATATTCAACCTTCAATCCTCAATCCTCAATCCTCAATCCTCAATCCTCAATCCTCAATGTTCAATCCTCAACAGCCAATCCTCAATCTTCAATCCTCAGTCCTCAATCCTCAATTCTCAATCCTCAATCCTCATTCCTCAGTCCTCTCTCCTCAAACCTCAATTCTGAATCCTCAATCCGGAACCCTCAAGCTTCAGCCCTCAGTCCTCAACAATCAGTTGTCAATCCTCAATCCTCAATAGAATATCCTCAATTCACAGTTTTCAATACTCAATACTCAATCTGCAATCTTCAAATCTCTATCCAGAAACATAAATTCTCATCACTCAACCCACAACACTCAGTATTCAACGTTCAATCCTCATCCTCAATTCTGAATCTTCAATCCTCAATACTCAATCTTCAATCCTCAATCCTCAATCCTCAATCCTCAATCCTCATTCTTCAATCCTCAATACTCAATATTCAATCCTCAATCCTCAGTCCTCAAACCTCAATCCTGAATCCTCAATCCTGAATCCTCAATCTTCAGCCCTCAGTCCTCAACATTCAGTTGTCAATCCTCAATCCTCAATAGACTATCCTCAATTCACAGTTTTCAATACTCAATACTCAATCTGCAATCTTCAAATCCCTATCCAGAAACATAAATTCTCATCACTCCACCCTCAACACTCAGTACTCAATGTTCAATCCTCATCCTCAATTCTGAATCTTCAATCCTCACTAATGAACCTTCAACTCGCAATCCTCAATCCCCAATCCTCAGTCATCAATCCTCAGTCCTCAATCTTCAATCCTCAATCCCCAATCCTCAATCCTCAATTCGCAATCCACAATAGTCGATCTTCAATCCACAATACTCAATATTCAATCCTCAATCCTCAATCCTCAATCCTCAATCATCATTCTTCAATCCTCAATACCCTATCCTCAATCTTCAATCCTCAATCCTCAATCCTCAATACCCAATCCTCAATCTTCAATCCTCAATCCTCAATCCTCAATCCTCAATCCTCAATCCTCAATCCTCAATCCTCAATCTTCAATCCTCAATACTCAATCTTCAATCCTCAATCCTCAATCCTCAATCCTCAATCCTCAATCCTCAATATTCAATCCTCAATACTCAATATTCAATACTCAATGCTCAATACTCAATTCCCAATCCTCATTCATCAATCCTCATTCTTCAATCCTCAATACCCAATCTTCAATCTTCAATCCTCAATCCTCAATCCTCAGCTCGCAATCCTCAATCCTCAATCCTCAATCCTCAATTCTCAATCTTCAATCCTCAATACTCAATCGTCAATCCTCAGTCCTCAATCCTCAATCCTCACTCTTAATCTTCAATCCTCAGTACTCAATCTTCAGCCCTCAGTCCTCAACAATCAGTTGTCAATCCTCAATCCTCAATAGAATATACTCAATTCACAGTTTTCAATACTCAATACTCAATCTGTAATCTTCAAATCTCTATCCACAAACATCAATTCTCATCACTCAACCCACAACACTCAGTCCCCAATCCTCAATATTCAAGCCTCAATCCTCAATCCTCAATCCACAATCCTCTACCTTCAATCCTCAATACTCAATCCTCATTCTTCAATCCTCAATACCCAATCCTCAATCTTCAACCCTCAATCCTCAATCCTCAATACTCAATTCTCAATCCTCAATCCTCAGACCTCAGTCCTCAAACCTCAATCCTCAACCCTCAGCCCTCATCCTCAATCCTCAATCCTCAATCCTCAATTCTCAATCCTCAATCCTCTGTCCTTAGTCCTCAAACCTTAATCCTCAACCCTCAGCCCTCATCCTCAATCCTCAATCCTCAATCCTCAATCCTCAATCCTCAATCCTCAATCCTCAATGTTCAATCCTCAACAGCCAATCCTCAATCTTCAATCCTCAATCCTCAATCCTCAATTCTCAATCCTCAATCCTCAATCCTCAGTCCTCTCTCCTCAAACCTCAATCCTGAATCCTCAATCCTGAATCCTGAAGCTTCAGCACTCAGTCCTCAACAATCAGTTTTCAATCCTCAATCCTCAATAGAATATCATCAATTTACAGCTTTCAATACTCAATACTCAATCTGCAATCTCCAAATCTCTATCCACAAACATCAATTCTCATCTCTCAACCCTCAACACTCAGCCGCCAATCCTCAATATTCAAGCCTCAATCCACAATACTCAATCCACAATCCTCAACCTTCAATCCTGAATACTCAATCTTCAATCCTCAATCCTCAATCCTCAATCCTCAATTCGCAATACCCAATAGTCAATCTGCAATCCTCAATACTCAATATTCAATCCTCAATCCTCAATCCTCAATCCTCAATCCTCAATCCTCATTCTTCGATCCTCAATACCCTATCCTCAGTCTTCAATCCTCAATCCTCAATCCTCAATTCTCAATCTTCAATCCTCTGTCCTTAGTCCTCAAACATTAATCCTCAACCCTCAGCCCTCATCCTCAATCTTCAATCCTCAATCCTCAATCCTCAATCTTCAATCCTCAATACTCAATCTTCAATCCTCAATCCTCAGTCCTCAAACCACAATTCTGAATCCTCAATCCTGAATCCTCAATCTTCAGCCCTTAGTCCTCAACATTCAGTTGTCAATCCTCAATCCTCAATAGAATATCCTCAATTCACAGTTTTCAATACTCAAAACTCAATCTGCAATCTTCAAATCTCTATCCAGAAACATAAATTCTCATCACTCAACCCTCAACACTCAGTACTCAATGTTCAATCCTCATCCTCAATTCTGAATCTTCAATCCCCAATACTGAATCTTCAATTCGCAATCCTCAATCCTCAATCCTCAATCCTCAATCTTCAATCCTCAATACACAATCTTCAATCCTCAATCCTCAATCCTCAATCCTCAATCCTCAATCCTCAATCTTAATCTTCAATCCTCAGTACTCAATCTTCAATCCTCAATCCTCAATCCTCAATCCTCAATCTTCAATCCTCAATACTCAGTATTCAATCCTCAATTCTCAATCCTCAATCCTCAATCCGCAATTTTCAATCCTCAATACTTAATCTTCAATCTTCAATCCTCAATACTCAATCTTCAATCCTCAATCCGCTGTCCTGAATCCTCAATACTCATTCGTCAATCCTCAATACCCAATCCTCAATCTTCAGTCCTCAATCCTCAATTCTCAACCTTCAATCCTCAATACTGAACCTTCAATCCTCAATCCTCCATCCTCAGTCCTCAATCCTCAATCCTCAATCTTAATCTTCAATCCTCAGTACTCAATCTTAATCTTCAATCCTCAGTACTCAATCTCCAATCCTCAATCCTCAATCCTCAATCCTCAATCCTCAATCCTCAACCTTCAATACTCAATACTCAATCTTCAATCCTCAATCCTCAATCCTCAATCCTCAATCCTCAATCCTCAATCCTCAATCGTCAATCTTCAATCCTCAATACTCAATCTTCAATCCTCAATCCGCTGTCCTGAATCCTCAATACTCATTCGTCAATCCTCAATACCCAATCCTCAATCTTCAGTCCTCAATCCTCAATTCTCAATCTTCAATCCTCAATACTGAACCTTCAATCCTCAATCCTCCATCCTCAGTCCTCAATCCTCAATCCTCAATCTTAATCTTCAATCCTCAGTACTCAATCTTAATCTTCAATCCTCAGTACTCAATCTCCAATCCTCAATCCTCAATCCTCAATCCACAATCCTCAATCCTCAACCTTCAATCCTCAATACTCAATCTTCAATCCTCTATCCTCAATCCTCAATCCTCAATCCTCAATCCTCAATCCTCAATCGTCAATCTTCAATCCTCAATACTCAATCTTCAATCCTCAATCCGCTGTCCTCAATCCTCAATCCTCATTCGTCAATCCTCAATACCCAATCCTCAATCTTCAATCCTCAATCCTCAATTCTCAATTCTCAATTCTCAATCCACAACTCTCAATCCTCAAACCTCAATCTTTAATCATCAATATTCAATCTTGAATGCTCAATCCTCGATCCTCAATCCTCAATCCTCAATCCTCAATCCTCAATCCTCAATCTTCAATCCTCAATACTCAATCTTCAATCCTCATTCCTCAGCCCTGAAACCTCAATGTTCAATCCCCAATACCCGATTCTCAGTCTTCAAACCTCAATCCTCAATCCTCAATCCACAATCCTCAATCCTCAATCCTCAGTCCTCAAACCTCAATCCTGAACCCTCAATCCTGAATCCTCAATCTTCAGCTCTCAGTCCTCAACAGTCAGTGGTGCATCCTCAATCCTCAATAGAATATCATGATTTCACAGTTTTCAATACTCAATACTCAACCTGCAATCTTCAAATCTCTATCCACAAACATCAATTCTCGTCACTCAACCCTCAACACTCAGTCCCCAATCCTCAATATTCAAGCCTCAATCCTCAATCCTCAATCCACAATCCTCAACATTCAATCCTCAATACTCAATCTTCAATCCTCAATCCCCAACCCTCAATCCACAATTCGCAATCCTCAATAGTCGGTCTTCAATCCTCAATACTCAATATTCAATCCTCAATCCTCAATCCTCAATCCTCAATCATCATTCTTCAATCCTCAATACCCTATCCTCAATCTTCAATCCTCAATCCTCAATCCTCAATACCCAATCCTCAATCTTCAATCCTCAATCCTCAATCCTCAATTCTCAATCCTCAATCCTCAGTCCTCATACCTCAATCATAAATATTCAACCCTCAGTCCTCGTCCTCAATCCACAACCCTCAAGCTTCAGCCCTCAGTCCTCAACAATCAGTTGTCAATACTCAATCCTCAATAGAATATCACCAATTTACAGTCTTCAATACTCAATAAACAATCTGCAATCTTCAAATATCTATCCACAAACATCAATTCTCATCATTCAACACTCAACACTCAGTCCCAAATCCTCAATATTCAATCCTCAATCCTCAATCCTCAATCCACAATCCTCAACCTTCAATCCTCAATACTCAATCTTCAATCCTGAATCCTCAATACTCAATCCTCAATGCTCAATCCTCGATCGTCAATCTTCAATCCTCAATCCTCAATCCTCAATCTTCAATCCTCAATACCCAATCTTCAATCCTCAATCCTCTGTCCTCAATCCTCAATGCTCATTATTCAATCCTCAATACACAATCCTCAATCTTAAATACTCAATCCTCAATTCGCAATCCTCAATCCTCAATCCTCAGGCCTCAAGTATCAATACTCAATCCTCAGTCCTCGTCCTCAATCCACGACCTTCAATCCTCAATCCTCAATCTTCATTCATCAATATTCAACCTTCAACCCTCAATCCTTAATCCTCAATCCTCAATCCTCAATCCTCAATGTTCAATCCTCAATACCCGATCCTCAGCCTTCAATCCTCAATCCTCAATCCTCAATCCACAATCCTCAATCCTCAATCCTCAGTCCTCAAACCTCAATCCCGAATCCTCAATCCTGAATCCTCAATCTTCAGCCCTCAGTCCTCAACAGTCAGTGGTCTATCCTCAATCCTCAATAGAATATCATGATTTCACAGTTTTCAATACTCAATACTCAACCTGCAATCTTCAAATCTCTATCCACAAACATCAATTCTCATCACTTAACCCTCAACACTCAGTCCCCAATCCTCAATATTCGAGCCTCAATCCTCAATCCTCAATCCACAATCCTCAACCTTCAATACTCAATACTCAATCTTCAATCCTTAATCCCCAACTCTCAATCCTCAGATCGCAATCCTCAATAGTCGATCCTCAATCCTCAGTCCTCAAACCTCAATCCTGAATCCTCAATCCTTAATCCTCAATCTTCAGCCCTCAGTCCTCAACAATCAGTGGTCAATCCTCAATCCTCAATAGAATATCATGAATTCACAGTTTTCAATACTCAATACTCAACCTGCAATCTTCAAATCTCTATCCACAAACATCAATTCTCATCACTCAACCCACAACACTCAGTCCCCAATCCTCAATATTCAAGCCTCAATCCTCAATCCTCAATCCACAATCCTCTACCTTCAATCCTCAATACTCAATCTTCAATCCTCAATGCTCAGTCCTCAAATTTCAATTCTGAATCCTCAATCCGGAACCCTCAATCTTCAGCCCTCAGTCCGCAACAATCAGTTGTCAATCCCCAATCCTCAATAGAATATACTCAATTCACAGTTTTCAATACTCAATACTCAATGTGCAATCTTCAAATCTCTATCCACAAACATCAATTCTCATCATTCAACCCTCAACACTCATTCCCCACTCCTCAATACTCAATCCTCAATGCTCAATCCACGATCGTCAATCTTGAATCCTCAATACTCAATCTTCAATCCTCCATCCTCAATCCTCAATCTTCAATCCTCATTCTTCAATCCTCAATACCCAATCCTCAATCTTCAACCCTCAATCCTCAATCCTCAATTCTCAATCCTCAATCCTCAGTCCTCAGTCCTCAAACCTCAATCCTCAACCCTCAGCCCTCATCCTCAATCCTCAATCCTCAATCCTCAATTCTCAATCTTCAATCCTGAATACTCAATCTTCAATCCTCAATGCTCAGTCCTCAAATTTCAATTCTGAATCCTCAATCCGAAACCCTCAATCTTCAGCCCTCAGTCCTCAACAATCAGGTGTCAATCCTCAATCCTCAATAGAATATACTCAATTCACAGTTTTAGATACTCAATACTCAATCTGCAATCTTCAAATCTCTATCCACAAACATCAATTCACATCACTCAACCCTCAACACTCAGTCCTCAATGTTCAATCCTCAATCCTCAATTCTCAATCTTCAATCCTCAATACTGAACCTTCAATCCTCAATCGTCCATCCTCAGTCCTCAATCCTCAATCCTCAATCTTAATCTTCAATCCTCAGTACTCAATCATCAATCCTCAATCCTCAATCCTCAATCCTCAATCCTCAATCTTCAATCCTCAATGCTCAATCTTCAATCCTCAATCCTCAATCCTCAATCCTCAATCCTCAATGCTCAGTCCTCAGACCTCAGGCACCAACACTCAACCCTCAGTCCTCGTTCTCAGTGCACAACCCTCAATCCTCAATCCTCAATCTTCATTCATCAATATTCAACCTTCAATCCTCAATCCTCAATCCTCAATCCTCAATCCTCAATCCTCAATGTTCAATCCTCAACAGCCAATCCTCAATCTTCAATCCTCAGTCCTCAATCCTCGATTCTCAATCCTCAATCCTCATTCCTCAGTCCTCTCTCCTTAAACCTCAATCCTGAATCCTCAATCCTGAATCCTCAAGCTTCAGCCCTCAGTCCTCAACAATCAGTTGTCAATCCTCAATCCTCAATAGAATATCCTCAATTCACAGTTTTCAATACTCAATACTCAATCTGCAATCTTCAAATCTCTATCCAGAAACATAAATTCTCATCACTCAACCCTCAACACTCAGTATTCAACGTTCAATCCTCATCCTCAATTCTGAATCTTCAATCCTCAATACTCAATCTTCAATCCTCAATCCTCAATCCTCAATCCTCAATCCTCATTCTTCAATCCTCAATACCCAATCCTCAATCTTCAACCCTCAATCCTCAATCCTCAATACTCAATTCTCAATCCTCAATCCTCAGACCTCAGTCTTCAAACCTCAATCCTCAACCCTCAGCCCTCATCCTCAATCCTCAATCCTCAATCCTCAATTCTCAATCCTCAATCCTCTGTCCTTAGTCCTCAAACCTTAATCCTCAACCCTCAGCCCTCATCCTCAATCCTCAATCCTCAATCCTCAATCCTCAATCCTCAATCCTCAATCCTCAATACTCAATCTTCAATCCTCAATCCTCAGCCCTGAAACCTCAATGTTCAATCCCCAATACCCGATTCTCAGTCTTCAAACCTCAATCCTCAATCCTCAATCCACAATCCTCAATCCTCAATCCTCAGTCCTCAAACCTCAATCCTGAACCCTCAATCCTGAATCCTCAATCTTCAGCTCTCAGTCCTCAACAGTCAGTGGTGCATCCTCAATCCTCAATAGAATATCATGATTTCACAGTTTTCAATACTCAATACTCAACCTGCAATCTTCAAATCTCTAACCACAAACATCAATCCTCATCACTTAACCCTCAACACTCAGTCCCCAATCCTCAATATTCGAGCCTCAATCCTCAATCCTCAATCCACAATCCTCAACCTTCAATACTCAAAACTCAATCTTCAATCCTCCATCCCCAACGCTCGATCCTCAATTCGCAATCCTCAATGGTCGATGTTCAATCCTCAATACTCAATATTCAATCCTCAATCCTCAATCCTCAATCCTCAATCATCATTCTTCAATCCTCAATACCCTATACTCAATCTTCAATCCTCAATCCTCAATCCTCAATACCCAATCCTCAATCTTCAATCCTCAATCCTCAATCCTCAATTCTCAATCATCAATCCTCAATCCTCAGACCTCAAACATAAATATTCAACCCTCAGTCCTCGTCCTCAATCCACAACCCTCAATCCTCAATCCTCAATCCTCAATCCTCAATCTTCAATCCTCAATCCTCAATACTCAATCCTCAATCCTCAATCCTCAGTCCTCAATCTTCAATCCTCAATACTCAATCTTCAATCCTCAATCCTCAATCCTCAATCCTCAATCCTCAATATTCAATTCTCAATACTCAATATTCAGTCCTCAATCCTCAATACTCAATCCCCAATCCTCATTCTTCAATCCTCATTCTTCAATCCTCAATACCCAATCCCCAATCTTCAATCCTCAATCATCAATCCTCAGTTCGCAATCCTCAAACCTCAATCCTCAGACCTCAGGCATCAACACTCAACTCTCAGTCCTCGTTCTCAATCCACAACCCTCAATCCTCAATCCTCAATCTTCATTCATCAATATTCAACCTTCAATCCTCAATCCTCAATCCTCAATCCTCAATCCTCAATGTTCAATCCTCAACAGCCAGTCCTCAATCTTCAATCCTCAATCCTCAATCCTCAATACTCAATCTTCAATCCTCAATCCGCTGTCCTCAAACCTCAATCCTCATTCGTCAATCCTCAATACACAATCCTCAATCCTCAATTCTCAATCTTCAATCCTCAATACTGAACCTTCAATCCTCAATCCTCCATCCTCAGTCCTCAATCCTCAATCCTGAATCTTAATCTTCAATCCTTAGTACTCAATCTTAATCTTCAATCCTCATTACTCAATCTTCAATCCTCAATCCTTAATCCTCAATCCTCAATCCTCAATCTTCAATCCTCAATACTCAATCTTCAATCCTCAATCCTCAATCCTCAATCCTCAATCCTCAATCCTCAATCCTCAAACGTCAATCTTCAATCCTCAATACTCAATCTTCAATCCTCAATCCGCTGTCCTCAATCCTCAATCCTCATTCGTCAATCCTCAATACCCAATCCTCAATCTTCAATCCTCAATCCTCAATTCTCAATTCTCAGTCCGCAATCCTCAGACCTCAGACATCAATATTCAACACTCAGTCCTCGTCCTCAATCCACAACTCTCAATCCTCAACCCCCAATCTTTAATCATCAATATTCAATCTTCAATCCTCAATCCTCGATGCTCAATCCTCAACCCTCAATCCTCAATCTTCACTCCTCAAACCTCAATCCTCAATCCTCAATGTTCAAACCTCAATACCCAATCCTCAGTCTTCAATCCTCAATCCTCCGTCCTCAATTCTCAATCCTCAATCCACAATCCTCAGACCTCAAACCTCAATCTTCAATCCTCAATCCTCAATCCTGAATCCTCAATCTTCAGCCCTCAGTCCTCAACAATCAGTGGTCCATCCTCAATCCTCAATAGAATATCATGATTTCACAGTTTTCAATACTCAATACTCAACCTGCAATCTTCAAATCTCTATCCACAAACATCAATTCTCGTCACTCAACCCTCAACACTCAGTCCCCAATCCTCAATATTCAAGCCTCAATCCTCAATCCTCAATCCACAATCCTCAACATTCAATCCTCAATACTCAATCTTCAAGCCTCAATCCCCAACCCTCAATCCACAATTCGCAATCCTCAATAGTCGGTCTTCAATCCTCAATACTCAATATTCAATCCTCAATCCTCAATCCTCAATCATCATTCTTCAATCCTCAATACCCTATCCTCAATCTTCAATCCTCAATCCTCAATCCTCAATACCCAATCCTCAATCTTCAATCCTCAATCCTCAATCCTCAATTCTCAATCCTCAATCCTCAGTCCTCATACCTCAATCATAAATATTCAACCCTCAGTCCTCGTCCTCAATCCACAACCCTCAAGCTTCAGCCCTCAGTCCTCAACAATCAGTTGTCAATACTCAATCCTCAATAGAATATCACCAATTTACAGTCTTCAATACTCAATAAACAATCTGCAATCTTCAAATCTCTATCCACAAACATCAATTCTCATCATTCAACACTCAACACTCAGTCCCAAATCCTCAATATTCAATCCTCAATCCTCAATCCTCAATCCACAATCCTCAACCTTCAATCCTCAATACTCAATCTTCAATCCTGAATCCTCAATACTCAATCCTCAATGCTCAATCCTCGATCGTCAATCTTCAATCCTCAATCCTCAATCCTCAATCTTCAATCCTCAATACCCAATCTTCAATCCTCAATCCTCAATCCTCAATCCTCAGTTCGCAATCCTCAATAGTCAATCTTCAATCCTCAATACTCAATATTCAATCCTCGATCCTCAATCCTCAATTCTCAATCCTCAATCCTCTGTCCTTAGTCGTCAAACCTCAATCCTCAACCCTCAGCCCTCATCCTCAATCCTCAATCCTCAATCCTCAATTCTCAATCTTCAATCCTCAATACTCAATCTTCAATCCACAATGCTCAGTCCTCAAATTTCAATTCTGAATCCTCAATCCGGAACCCTCAATCTTCAGCCCTCAGTCCGCAACAATCAGTTGTCAATCCCCAATCCTCAATAGAATATACTCAATTCACAGTTTTCAATACTCAATACTCAATGTGCAATCTTCAAATCTCTATCCACAAACATCAATTCTCATCATTCAACCCTCAACACTCATTCCCCAATCCTCAATACTCAATCCTCAATGCTCAATCCACGATCGTCAATCTTGAATCCTCAATACTCAATCTTCAATCCTCCATCCTCAATCCTCAATCTTCAATCCTCATTCTTCAATCCTCAATACCCAATCCTCAATCTTCAACACTCAATCCTCAATCCTCAATTCTCAATCCTCAATCCTCAGTCCTCAGTCCTCAAACCTCAATCCTCAACCCTCAGCCCTCATCCTCAATCCTCAATCCTCAATCCTCAATTCTCAATCTTCAATACTGAATACTCAATCTTCAATCCTCAATGCTCAGTCCTCAAATTTCAATTCTGAATCCTCAATCCGGAACCCTCAGTCTTCAGCCCTCAGTCCTCAACAATCAGGTGTCAATCCTCAATCCTCAATAGAATATACTCAATTCACAGTTTTAGATACTCAATACTCAATCTGCAATCTTCAAATCTCTATCCACAAACATCAATTCACATCACTCAACCCTCAACACTAAGTCCTCAATGTTCAATCCTCAATCCTCAATTCTCAATCTTCAATCCTCAATACTCAACCTTCAATCCTCAATCGTCCATCCTCAGTCCTCAATCCTCAATCCTCAATCTTAATCTTCAATCCTCAGTACTCAATCTTCAATCCTCAATCCTCAATCCTCAATCCTCAATCCTCAATCTTCAATCCTCAATGCTCAATCTTCAATCCTCAATCCTCAATCCTCAATCCTCAATCCTCAATCCTCAATACTCAGGCCTCAGACCTCAGGCATCAACACTCAACCCTCAGTCCTCGTTCTCAGTGCACAACCCTCAATCCTCAATCCTCAATCTTCATTCATCAATATTCAACCTTCAATCCTCAATCCTCAATCCTCAATCCTCAATCCTCAATCCTCAATGTTCAATCCTCAACAGCCAATCCTCAATCTTCAATCCTCAGTCCTCAATCCTCAATTCTCAATCCTCAATCCTCATTCCTCAGTCCTCTCTCCTCAAACCTCAATTCTGAATCCTCAATCCGGAACCCTCAAGCTTCAGCCCTCAGTCCTCAACAATCAGTTGTCAATCCTCAATCCTCAATAGAATATCCTCAATTCACAGTTTTCAATACTCAATACTCAATCTGCAATCTTCAAATCTCTATCCAGAAACATAAATTCTCATCACTCAACCCACAACACTCAGTATTCAACGTTCAATCCTCATCCTCAATTCTGAATCTTCAATCCTCAATACTCAATCTTCAATCCTCAATCCTCAATCCTCAATCCTCAATCCTCATTCTTCAATCCTCAATACTCAATATTCAATCCTCAATCCTCAGTCCTCAAACCTCAATCCTGAATCCTCAATCCTGAATCCTCAATCTTCAGCCCTCAGTCCTCAACATTCAGTTGTCAATCCTCAATCCTCAATAGACTATCCTCAATTCACAGTTTTCAATACTCAATACTCAATCTGCAATCTTCAAATCCCTATCCAGAAACATAAATTCTCATCACTCCACCCTCAACACTCAGTACTCAATGTTCAATCCTCATCCTCAATTCTGAATCTTCAATCCTCACTAATGAACCTTCAACTCGCAATCCTCAATCCCCAATCCTCAGTCATCAATCCTCAGTCCTCAATCTTCAATCCTCAATCCCCAATCCTCAATCCTCAATTCGCAATCCACAATAGTCGATCTTCAATCCACAATACTCAATATTCAATCCTCAATCCTCAATCCTCAATCCTCAATCATCATTCTTCAATCCTCAATACCCTATCCTCAATCTTCAATCCTCAATCCTCAATCCTCAATACCCAATCCTCAATCTTCAATCCTCAATCCTCAATCCTCAATCCTCAATCCTCAATCCTCAATCCTCAATCCTCAATCTTCAATCCTCAATACTCAATCTTCAATCCTCAATCCTCAATCCTCAATCCTCAATCCTCAATCCTCAATATTCAATCCTCAATACTCAATATTCAATACTCAATGCTCAATACTCAATTCCCAATCCTCATTCATCAATCCTCATTCTTCAATCCTCAATACCCAATCTTCAATCTTCAATCCTCAATCCTCAATCCTCAGCTCGCAATCCTCAATCCTCAATCCTCAATCCTCAATTCTCAATCTTCAATCCTCAATACTCAATCGTCAATCCTCAGTCCTCAATCCTCAATCCTCACTCTTAATCTTCAATCCTCAGTACTCAATCTTCAGCCCTCAGTCCTCAACAATCAGTTGTCAATCCTCAATCCTCAATAGAATATACTCAATTCACAGTTTTCAATACTCAATACTCAATCTGTAATCTTCAAATCTCTATCCACAAACATCAATTCTCATCACTCAACCCACAACACTCAGTCCCCAATCCTCAATATTCAAGCCTCAATCCTCAATCCTCAATCCACAATCCTCTACCTTCAATCCTCAATACTCAATCCTCATTCTTCAATCCTCAATACCCAATCCTCAATCTTCAACCCTCAATCCTCAATCCTCAATACTCAATTCTCAATCCTCAATCCTCAGACCTCAGTCCTCAAACCTCAATCCTCAACCCTCAGCCCTCATCCTCAATCCTCAATCCTCAATCCTCAATTCTCAATCCTCAATCCTCTGTCCTTAGTCCTCAAACCTTAATCCTCAACCCTCAGCCCTCATCCTCAATTCTCAATCCTCAATCTTCAATCCTCAATACTCAGTATTCAATCCTCAATTCTCAATCCTCAATCCTCAATCCGCAATTTTCAATCCTCAATACTCAATCTTCAATCTTCAATCCTCAATACTCAATCTTCAATCCTCAATCCGCTGTCCTGAATCCTCAATACTCATTCGTCAATCCTCAATACCCAATCCTCAATCTTCAGTCCTCAATCCTCAATTCTCAACCTTCAATCCTCAATACTGAACCTTCAATCCTCAATCCTCCATCCTCAGTCCTCAATCCTCAATCCTCAATCTTAATCTTCAATCCTCAGTACTCAATCTTAATCTTCAATCCTCAGTACTCAATCTCCAATCCTCAATCCTCAATCCTCAATCCTCAACCTTCAATACTCAATACTCAATCTTCAATCCTCAATCCTCAATCCTCAATCCTCAATCCTCAATCCTCAATCCTCAATCGTCAATCTTCAATCCTCAATACTCAATCTTCAATCCTCAATCCGCTGTCCTGAATCCTCAATACTCATTCGTCAATCCTCAATACCCAATCCTCAATCTTCAGTCCTCAATCCTCAATTCTCAATCTTCAATCCTCAATACTGAACCTTCAATCCTCAATCCTCCATCCTCAGTCCTCAATCCTCAATCCTCAATCTTAATCTTCAATCCTCAGTACTCAATCTTAATCTTCAATCCTCAGTACTCAATCTCCAATCCTCAATCCTCAATCCTCAATCCACAATCCTCAATCCTCAACCTTCAATCCTCAATACTCAATCTTCAATCCTCTATCCTCAATCCTCAATCCTCAATCCTCAATCCTCAATCCTCAATCGTCAATCTTCAATCCTCAATACTCAATCTTCAATCCTCAATCCGCTGTCCTCAATCCTCAATCCTCATTCGTCAATCCTCAATACCCAATCCTCAATCTTCAATCCTCAATCCTCAATTCTCAATTCTCAATTCTCAATCCACAACTCTCAATCCTCAAACCTCAATCTTTAATCATCAATATTCAATCTTGAATGCTCAATCCTCGATCCTCAATCCTCAATCCTCAATCCTCAATCCTCAATCCTCAATCTTCAATCCTCAATACTCAATCTTCAATCCTCAATCCTCAGCCCTGAAACCTCAATGTTCAATCCCCAATACCCGATTCTCAGTCTTCAATCCTCAATCCTCAATCCTCAATCCACAATCCTCAATCCTCAATCCTCAGTCCTCAAACCTCAATCCTGAACCCTCAATCCTGAATCCTCAATCTTCAGCTCTCAGTCCTCAACAGTCAGTGGTGCATCCTCAATCCTCAATAGAATATCATGATTTCACAGTTTTCAATACTCAATACTCAACCTGCAATCTTCAAATCTCTATCCACAAACATCAATTCTCGTCACTCAACCCTCAACACTCAGTCCCCAATCCTCAATATTCAAGCCTCAATCCTCAATCCTCAATCCACAATCCTCAACATTCAATCCTCAATACTCAATCTTCAATCCTCAATCCCCAACCCTCAATCCACAATTCGCAATCCTCAATAGTCGGTCTTCAATCCTCAATACTCAATATTCAATCCTCAATCCTCAATCCTCAATCCTCAATCATCATTCTTCAATCCTCAATACCCTATCCTCAATCTTCAATCCTCAATCCTCAATCCTCAATACCCAATCCTCAATCTTCAATCCTCAATCCTCAATCCTCAATTCTCAATCCTCAATCCTCAGTCCTCATACCTCAATCATAAATATTCAACCCTCAGTCCTCGTCCTCAATCCACAACCCTCAAGCTTCAGCCCTCAGTCCTCAACAATCAGTTGTCAATACTCAATCCTCAATAGAATATCACCAATTTACAGTCTTCAATACTCAATAAACAATCTGCAATCTTCAAATATCTATCCACAAACATCAATTCTCATCATTCAACACTCAACACTCAGTCCCAAATCCTCAATATTCAATCCTCAATCCTCAATCCTCAATCCACAATCCTCAACCTTCAATCCTCAATACTCAATCTTCAATCCTGAATCCTCAATACTCAATCCTCAATGCTCAATCCTCGATCGTCAATCTTCAATCCTCAATCCTCAATCCTCAATCTTCAATCCTCAATACCCAATCTTCAATCCTCAATCCTCTGTCCTCAATCCTCAATGCTCATTATTCAATCCTCAATACACAATCCTCAATCTTAAATACTCAATCCTCAATTCGCAATCCTCAATCCTCAATCCTCAGGCCTCAAGTATCAATACTCAATCCTCAGTCCTCGTCCTCAATCCACGACCTTCAATCCTCAATCCTCAATCTTCATTCATCAATATTCAACCTTCAACCCTCAATCCTTAATCCTCAATCCTCAATCCTCAATCCTCAATGTTCAATCCTCAATACCCGATCCTCAGCCTTCAATCCTCAATCCTCAATCCTCAATCCACAATCCTCAATCCTCAATCCTCAGTCCTCAAACCTCAATCCCGAATCCTCAATCCTGAATCCTCAATCTTCAGACCTCAGTCCTCAACAGTCAGTGGTCTATCCTCAATCCTCAATAGAATATCATGATTTCACAGTTTTCAATACTCAATACTCAACCTGCAATCTTCAAATCTCTATCCACAAACATCAATTCTCATCACTTAACCCTCAACACTCAGTCCCCAATCCTCAATATTCGAGCCTCAATCCTCAATCCTCAATCCACAATCCTCAACCTTCAATACTCAATACTCAATCTTCAATCCTTAATCCCCAACTCTCAATCCTCAGATCGCAATCCTCAATAGTCGATCCTCAATCCTCAGTCCTCAAACCTCAATCCTGAATCCTCAATCCTTAATCCTCAATCTTCAGCCCTCAGTCCTCAACAATCAGTGGTCAATCCTCAATCCTCAATAGAATATCATGAATTCACAGTTTTCAATACTCAATACTCAACCTGCAATCTTCAAATCTCTATCCACAAACATCAATTCTCATCACTCAACCCACAACACTCAGTCCCCAATCCTCAATATTCAAGCCTCAATCCTCAATCCTCAATCCACAATCCTCTACCTTCAATCCTCAATACTCAATCTTCAATCCTCAATGCTCAGTCCTCAAATTTCAATTCTGAATCCTCAATCCGGAACCCTCAATCTTCAGCCCTCAGTCCGCAACAATCAGTTGTCAATCCCCAATCCTCAATAGAATATACTCAATTCACAGTTTTCAATACTCAATACTCAATGTGCAATCTTCAAATCTCTATCCACAAACATCAATTCTCATCATTCAACCCTCAACACTCATTCCCCACTCCTCAATACTCAATCCTCAATGCTCAATCCACGATCGTCAATCTTGAATCCTCAATACTCAATCTTCAATCCTCCATCCTCAATCCTCAATCTTCAATCCTCATTCTTCAATCCTCAATACCCAATCCTCAATCTTCAACCCTCAATCCTCAATCCTCAATTCTCAATCCTCAATCCTCAGTCCTCAGTCCTCAAACCTCAATCCTCAACCCTCAGCCCTCATCCTCAATCCTCAATCCTCAATCCTCAATTCTCAATCTTCAATCCTGAATACTCAATCTTCAATCCTCAATGCTCAGTCCTCAAATTTCAATTCTGAATCCTCAATCCGAAACCCTCAATCTTCAGCCCTCAGTCCTCAACAATCAGGTGTCAATCCTCAATCCTCAATAGAATATACTCAATTCACAGTTTTAGATACTCAATACTCAATCTGCAATCTTCAAATCTCTATCCACAAACATCAATTCACATCACTCAACCCTCAACACTCAGTCCTCAATGTTCAATCCTCAATCCTCAATTCTCAATCTTCAATCCTCAATACTGAACCTTCAATCCTCAATCGTCCATCCTCAGTCCTCAATCCTCAATCCTCAATCTTAATCTTCAATCCTCAGTACTCAATCATCAATCCTCAATCCTCAATCCTCAATCCTCAATCCTCAATCTTCAATCCTCAATGCTCAATCTTCAATCCTCAATCCTCAATCCTCAATCCTCAATCCTCAATGCTCAGTCCTCAGACCTCAGGCATCAACACTCAACCCTCAGTCCTCGTTCTCAGTGCACAACCCTCAATCCTCAATCCTCAATCTTCATTCATCAATATTCAACCTTCAATCCTCAATCCTCAATCCTCAATCCTCAATCCTCAATCCTCAATGTTCAATCCTCAACAGCCAATCCTCAATCTTCAATCCTCAGTCCTCAATCCTCGATTCTCAATCCTCAATCCTCATTCCTCAGTCCTCTCTCCTCAAACCTCAATCCTGAATCCTCAATCCTGAATCCTCAAGCTTCAGCCCTCAGTCCTCAACAATCAGTTGTCAATCCTCAATCCTCAATAGAATATCCTCAATTCACAGTTTTCAATACTCAATACTCAATCTGCAATCTTCAAATCTCTATCCAGAAACATAAATTCTCATCACTCAACCCTCAACACTCAGTATTCAACGTTCAATCCTCATCCTCAATTCTGAATCTTCAATCCTCAATACTCAATCTTCAATCCTCAATCCTCAATCCTCAATCCTCAATCCTCATTCTTCAATCCTCAATACCCAATCCTCAATCTTCAACCCTCAATCCTCAATCCTCAATACTCAATTCTCAATCCTCAATCCTCAGACCTCAGTCTTCAAACCTCAATCCTCAACCCTCAGCCCTCATCCTCAATCCTCAATCCTCAATCCTCAATTCTCAATCCTCAATCCTCTGTCCTTAGTCCTCAAACCTTAATCCTCAACCCTCAGCCCTCATCCTCAATCCTCAATCCTCAATCCTCAATCCTCAATCCTCAATCCTCAATCCTCAATACTCAATCTTCAATCCTCAATCCTCAGCCCTGAAACCTCAATGTTCAATCCCCAATACCCGATTCTCAGTCTTCAAACCTCAATCCTCAATCCTCAATCCACAATCCTCAATCCTCAATCCTCAGTCCTCAAACCTCAATCCTGAACCCTCAATCCTGAATCCTCAATCTTCAGCTCTCAGTCCTCAACAGTCAGTGGTGCATCCTCAATCCTCAATAGAATATCATGATTTCACAGTTTTCAATACTCAATACTCAACCTGCAATCTTCAAATCTCTAACCACAAACATCAATCCTCATCACTTAACCCTCAACACTCAGTCCCCAATCCTCAATATTCGAGCCTCAATCCTCAATCCTCAATCCACAATCCTCAACCTTCAATACTCAAAACTCAATCTTCAATCCTCCATCCCCAACCTCTCGATCCTCAATTCGCAATCCTCAATGGTCGATGTTCAATCCTCAATACTCAATATTCAATCCTCAATCCTCAATCCTCAATCCTCAATCATCATTCTTCAATCCTCAATACCCTATACTCAATCTTCAATCCTCAATCCTCAATCCTCAATACCCAATCCTCAATCTTCAATCCTCAATCCTCAATCCTCAATTCTCAATCATCAATCCTCAATCCTCAGACCTCAAACATAAATATTCAACCCTCAGTCCTCGTCCTCAATCCACAACCCTCAATCCTCAATCCTCAATCCTCAATCCTCAATCTTCAATCCTCAATCCTCAATACTCAATCCTCAATCCTCAATCCTCAGTCCTCAATCTTCAATCCTCAATACTCAATCTTCAATCCTCAATCCTCAATCCTCAATCCTCAATCCTCAATATTCAATTCTCAATACTCAATATTCAGTCCTCAATCCTCAATACTCAATCCCCAATCCTCATTCTTCAATCCTCATTCTTCAATCCTCAATACCCAATCCCCAATCTTCAATCCTCAATCATCAATCCTCAGTTCGCAATCCTCAAACCTCAATCCTCAGACCTCAGGCATCAACACTCAACTCTCAGTCCTCGTTCTCAATCCACAACCCTCAATCCTCAATCCTCAATCTTCATTCATCAATATTCAACCTTCAATCCTCAATCCTCAATCCTCAATCCTCAATCCTCAATGTTCAATCCTCAACAGCCAGTCCTCAATCTTCAATCCTCAATCCTCAATCCTCAATACTCAATCTTCAATCCTCAATCCGCTGTCCTCAAACCTCAATCCTCATTCGTCAATCCTCAATACACAATCCTCAATCCTCAATTCTCAATCTTCAATCCTCAATACTGAACCTTCAATCCTCAATCCTCCATCCTCAGTCCTCAATCCTCAATCCTGAATCTTAATCTTCAATCCTTAGTACTCAATCTTAATCTTCAATCCTCATTACTCAATCTTCAATCCTCAATCCTTAATCCTCAATCCTCAATCCTCAATCTTCAATCCTCAATACTCAATCTTCAATCCTCAATCCTCAATCCTCAATCCTCAATCCTCAATCCTCAATCCTCAAACGTCAATCTTCAATCCTCAATACTCAATCTTCAATCCTCAATCCGCTGTCCTCAATCCTCAATCCTCATTCGTCAATCCTCAATACCCAATCCTCAATCTTCAATCCTCAATCCTCAATTCTCAATTCTCAGTCCGCAATCCTCAGACCTCAGACATCAATATTCAACACTCAGTCCTCGTCCTCAATCCACAACTCTCAATCCTCAACCCCCAATCTTTAATCATCAATATTCAATCTTCAATCCTCAATCCTCGATGCTCAATCCTCAACCCTCAATCCTCAATCTTCACTCCTCAAACCTCAATCCTCAATCCTCAATGTTCAAACCTCAATACCCAATCCTCAGTCTTCAATCCTCAATCCTCCGTCCTCAATTCTCAATCCTCAATCCACAATCCTCAGACCTCAAACCTCAATCTTCAATCCTCAATCCTCAATCCTGAATCCTCAATCTTCAGCCCTCAGTCCTCAACAATCAGTGGTCCATCCTCAATCCTCAATAGAATATCATGATTTCACAGTTTTCAATACTCAATACTCAACCTGCAATCTTCAAATCTCTATCCACAAACATCAATTCTCGTCACTCAACCCTCAACACTCAGTCCCCAATCCTCAATATTCAAGCCTCAATCCTCAATCCTCAATCCACAATCCTCAACATTCAATCCTCAATACTCAATCTTCAAGCCTCAATCCCCAACCCTCAATCCACAATTCGCAATCCTCAATAGTCGGTCTTCAATCCTCAATACTCAATATTCAATCCTCAATCCTCAATCCTCAATCATCATTCTTCAATCCTCAATACCCTATCCTCAATCTTCAATCCTCAATCCTCAATCCTCAATACCCAATCCTCAATCTTCAATCCTCAATCCTCAATCCTCAATTCTCAATCCTCAATCCTCAGTCCTCATACCTCAATCATAAATATTCAACCCTCAGTCCTCGTCCTCAATCCACAACCCTCAAGCTTCAGCCCTCAGTCCTCAACAATCAGTTGTCAATACTCAATCCTCAATAGAATATCACCAATTTACAGTCTTCAATACTCAATAAACAATCTGCAATCTTCAAATCTCTATCCACAAACATCAATTCTCATCATTCAACACTCAACACTCAGTCCCAAATCCTCAATATTCAATCCTCAATCCTCAATCCTCAATCCACAATCCTCAACCTTCAATCCTCAATACTCAATCTTCAATCCTGAATCCTCAATACTCAATCCTCAATGCTCAATCCTCGATCGTCAATCTTCAATCCTCAATCCTCAATCCTCAATCTTCAATCCTCAATACCCAATCTTCAATCCTCAATCCTCTGTCCTCAATCCTCAATGCTCATTATTCAATCCTCAATACACAATCCTCAATCTTAAATACTCAATCCTCAATTCGCTATCCTCAATCCTCAATCCTCAGGCCTCAAGTATCAATACTCAATCCTCAGTCCTCGTCCTCAATCCACGACCTTCAATCCTCAATCCTCAATCTTCATTCATCAATATTCAACCTTCAACCCTCAATCCTTAATCCTCAATCCTCAATCCTCAATCCTCAATGTTCAATCCTCAATACCCGATCCTCAGCCTTCAATCCTCAATCCTCAATCCTCAATCCACAATCCTCAATCCTCAATCCTCAGTCCTCAAACCTCAATCCCGAATCCTCAATCCTGAATCCTCAATCTTCAGCCCTCAGTCCTCAACAATCAGTGGTCAATCCTCAATCCTCAATAGAATATCATGAATTCACAGTTATCAATACTCAATACTCAACCTGCAATCTTCAAATCTCTATCCACAAACATTAATTCTCATCACTCAACCCTCTACACTCAGTCCCCAATCCTCAATATTCAAGCCTCAATCCTCAATACTCAATCCACAATCCTCAACCTTCAATCCTCAATACTCAATCTTCAATCCTCAATCCTCAATCCTCAATCTTAAATTCGCAATCCTCAATAGTCAATCTGCAATCCTCAATACTCAATATTCAATCCTCAATCCTCAATCCTCAATCCTCAATCCTCAATCCTCAATCCTCAATCCTCATTCTTCGATCCTCAATACCCTATCCTCAATCTTCAATCCTCAATCCTCAATCCTCAATTCTCAATCCTCAATCCTCTGTCCTTAGTCCTCAAACATTAATCCTCAACCCTCAGCCCTCATCCTCAATCCTCAATCCTCAATCCTCAATCCTCAATCTTCAATCCTCAATACTCAATATTCAATCCTCAATCCTCAGTCCTCAAACCTCAATCCTGAATCCTCAATCCTGAATCCTCAATCTTCAGCCCTCAGTCCTCAACATTCAGTTGTCAATCCTCAATCCTCAATAGAATATACTCAATTCACAGTTTTCAATACTCAATACTCAGTCTGCAATCTTCAAATCCCTATCCAGAAACATAAATTCTCATCACTCAACCCTCAACACTCAGTACTCAATGTTCAATCCTCATCCTCAATTCTGAATCTTCAATCCTCAATACTGAATCTTCAACTCGCAATCCTCAATCCCCAATCCTCAGTCCTCAGTCCTCAATCCTCAATCTTCAATCCTCAATCCCCAACCCTCAATCCTCAATTCGCAATCCACAATAGTCAATCTTCAATCCACAATACTCAATATTCAATCCTCAATCCTCAATCTTCAATCCTCAATACTCAATCTTCAATCCTCAATCCTCAATCCTCAATACTCAATCCTCAATCCTCAATATTCAATCCTCAATACTCAATATTCAATGCTCAATGCTCAATACTCAATCCCCAATCCTCATTCTTCAATCCTCATTCTTCAATCCTCAATACCCAATCTTCAATCTTCAATCCTCAATCCTCAATCCTCAGCTCGCAATCCTCAATCCTCAATCCTCAGACCTCAGGCATCAACACTCAACCCTCAGTCCTCGTTCTCAGTCCACAACCCTCAGTCCTCAATCCTCAATCTTCATTCATCAATATTCAACCTTCAATCCTCAATCTTCAATCCTCAATCCTCAATCCTCAATCCTCAATCCTCAATGTTCAATCCTCAACAGCCAATCCTCAATCTTCAATCCTCAATCCTCAATCCTCAATTCTCAATCCTCAATCCTCAATCCTCAGTCCTCTCTCCTCAAACCTCAATCCTGAATCCTCAATCCTGAATCCTCAAGCTTCAGCCCTCAGTCCTCAAGAATCAGTTGTCAATCCTGAATCCTCAGTAGAATATCCTCAATTCACAGTTTTCAATACTCAATACTCAATCTGCAATCTTCAAATCTCTATCCAGAAACATAAATTCTCATCACTCAACCCTCAACACTCAGTATTCAATGTTCAATCCTCATCCTCAATTCTGAATCTTCAATCCTCAATACTGAATCTTCAATCCGCAATTCTCTATCCCCAATCCTGAATCCTCAATACTCAATCCTCAATGCTCAATCCTCGATCGTCAATCTTCAATCCTCAATACTCAATCTTCAATCCTCAATTCTCAATCCTCAATCCACAATCCTCATTCTTCAATCCTCAATACCCAATCCTCAATCTTCAACCCTCAATCCTCAATCCTCAATTCTCAATCCTCAATCCCCAGACCTCAGTCCTCAAACCTCAATCCTCAACCCTCAGCCCTCATCCTCAATCCTCAATCCTCAATCCTCAATTCTCAATCTTCAATCCTCAATACTCAATCGTCAATCCTCAGTCCTCAATCCTCAATCCTCAGTCTTAATCTTCAATCCTCAGTACTCAATCTTCAGCCCTCAGTCCTCAACAATCAGTTGTCAATCCTCAATCCTCAATAGAATATACTCAATTCACAGTTTTCAATACTCAATACTCAATCTGTAATCTTCAAATCTCTATCCACAAACATCAATTCTCATCGCTCAACCGTCAACACTCAGTCCTCATGGTTCAATCCTCAATCCACAACCCTCAATCCTCAATCCTCAATCCTCAATCCTCAATCTTCAATCCTCAATCCTCAATACTCAATCCTCAATCCTCAATCCTCAATCCTCAATCTTCAATCCTCAATACTCTATCCTCAATCCTGAATCTTAATCTTCAATCCTCAGTACTCAGTCTTCAATCCTCAATCCTCAATCCTCAATCCTCAATCCTCAATCTTCAATCCTCAATACTCAATCTTCAATCCTCAATCCTCAATCCTCAATCCTCAATCCTCAATCCTCAATCCTCAATCGTCAATCTTCAATCCTCAATACTCAATCTTCAATCCTCAATCCTCTGTCCTCAATCCTCAATCCTCATTCTTCAATCCTCAATACCCAATCCTCAATCTTAAATCCTCAATCCTCAATTCGCAATCCTCAATCCTCAATCCTCAGGCCTCAAGTATCAATACTCAACCCTCTGTCCTCGTCCTTAATCCACGACCTTCAATCCTCAATCCTCAATCTTCATTCATCAATATTCAAACTTCAATCCTCAATCCTCAATCCTCAACCCTCTATCCTCAATCCTCAATGTTCAATCCTCAATACCCGATCCTCAGTCTTCAATCCTCAACCCTCAATCCTCAATCCTCAATCCTCAATCCTCAATCCTCAATCCTCAATCCTCAGTCGTCAAACCTCAATCCTGAATCCTCAATCCTGAATCCTCAATCTTCAGCCCTCAGTCCTCAACAATCAGTGGTCAATCCTCAATCCTCAATAGAATATCATGAATTCACAGTTTTCAATACTCAATACTCAACCTGCAATCTTCAAATCTCTATCCACAAACATCAATTCTCATCACTCAACCCTCAACACTCAGTCCCCAATCCTCAATATTCAAGCCTCAATCCTCAATGCTCAATCTTCAATCCTCAATCCTCAATCCTCAATCCTCAATCCTCAATCCTCAGTCCTCAGACCTCAGGCATCAACACTCAACCCTCAGTCCTCGTTCTCAGTGCACAACCCTCAATCCTCAATCCTCAATCTTCATTCATCAATATTCAACCTTCAATCCTCAATCCTCAATCCTCAATCCTCAATCCTCAATCCTCAATGTTCAATCCTCAACAGCCAATCCTCAATCTTCAATCCTCAGTCCTCAATCCTCAAGTCTCAATCCTCAATCCTCAATCCTCAGTCCTCTCTCCTCAAACCTCAATCCTGAATCCTCAATCCTGAATCCTCAAGCTTCAGCCCTCAGTCCTCAACAATCAGTTGTCAATCCTCAATCCTCAATAGAATATCCTCAATTCACAGTTTTCAATACTCAATACTCAATCTGCAATCTTCAAATCTCTATCCAGAAACATAAATTCTCATCACTCAACCCTCAACACTCAGTATTCAATGTTCAACCCTCAATCCTCAATCCTCAATCTTAATTCATCAATATTCAACCTTCAATCCTCAATCCTCATTCCTCAATCCTCAATCCTCAATGTTCAATCCTCAACAGCAAATCCTCAATCTTCAATCCTCAATCCTCAATCCTCAATTCTCAATCCTCAATCCTCAATCCTCAGTCCTCTCTCCTCAAACCTCAATCCTGAATCCTCAATCCTGAATCCTCAAGCTTCAGCACTCAGTCCTCAACAATCAGTTGTCAATCCTCAATCCTCAATAGAATATCATCAATTTACAGCTTTCAATACTCAATACTCAATCTGCAATCTTCAAATCTCTATCCACAAACATCAATTCTCATCACTCAACCCTCAACACTCAGCCGCCAATCCTCAATATTCAAGCCTCAATTCTCAATACTCAATCCACAATCCTCAACCTTCAATCCTGAATACTCAATCTTCAATCCTCAATCCTCAATCCTCAATCCTCAATTCGCAATCCTCAATAGTGAATCTGCAATCCTCAATACTCAATATTCAATCCTCAATCCTCAATCCTCAATCCTCAATCCTCAATCCTCATTCTTCGATCCTCAATACCCTATCCTCAATCTTCAATCCTCAATCCTCAATCCTCAATTCTCAATCCTCAATCCTCTGTCCTTAGTCCTCAGACATTAATCCTCAAACCTCAGCCCTCATCCTCAATCCTCAATCCTCAATCGTCAATCTTCAATCCTCAATACTCAATCTTCAATCCTCAATCCGCTGTCCTCAATCCTCAATCCTCATTCGTCAATCCTCAATACCCAATCCTCAATCTTCAATCCTCAATCCTCAATTCTCAATTCTCAATCCTCAATCCTCAGACCTCAGACATCAATATTCAACACTCAGTCCTCGTCCTCAATCCACAACTCTCAATCCTCAACCCCCAATCTTTAATCATCAATATTCAATCTTCAATCCTCAATCCTCGATCCTCAATCCTCAACCCTCAATCCTCAATCTTCACTCCTCAAACCTCAATCCTCAATCCTCAATGTTCAAACCTCAATACCCAATCCTCAGTCTTCAATCCTCAATCCTCCGTCCTCAATTCTCAATCCTCAATCCACAATCCTCAGACCTCAAACCTCAACCCTCAATCCTCAATCCTGAATCCTCAATCTTCAGCCCTCAGTCCTCAACAATCAGTGGTCCATCCTCAATCCTCAATAGAATATCATGATTTCACAGTTTTCAATACTCAATACTCAACCTGCAATCTTCAAATCTCTATCCACAAACATCAATTCTCGTCACTCAACCCTCAACACTCAGTCCCCAATCCTCAATATTCAAGCCTCAATCCTCAATCCTCAATCCACAATCCTCAACCTTCAATCCTCAATACTCAATCTTCAATCCTCAATCCCCAACCCTCAATCCACAATTCGCAATCCTCAATAGTCGGCCTTCAATCCTCAATACTCAATATTCAATCCTCAATCCTCAGTCCTCAATCCTCAATCATCATTCTTCAATCCTCAATACCCTATCCTCAATCTTCAATCCTCAATCCTCAATCCTCAATACCCAATCCTCAATCTTCAATCCTCAATCCTCAATCCTCAATTCTCAATCCTCAATCCTCAGTCCTCATACCTCAATCGTAAATATTCAACACTCAGTCCTCGTCCTCAATCCACAACCCTCAAGCTTCAGCCCTCAGTCCTCAACAATCAGTTGTCAATACTCAATCCTCAATAGAATATCACCAATTTACAGTCTTCAATACTCAATAAACAATCTGCAATCTTCAAATCTCTATCCACAAACATCAATTCTCATCATTCAACACTCAAAACTCAGTCCCCAATCCTCAATATGCAATCCTCAATCCTCAATCCTCAATCCACAATCCTCAACCTTCAATCCTCAATACTCAATCTTCAATCCTGAATCCTCAATACTCAATCCTCAATGCTCAATCCTCGATCGTCAATCTTCAATCCTCAATCCTCAATCCTCAATCTTCAATCCTCAATACCCAATCTTCAATCCTCAATCCTCTGTCCTCAATCCTCAATGCTCATTATTCAATCCTCAATACACAATCCTCAATCTTAAATACTCAATCCTCAATTCGCAATCCTCAATCCTCAATCCTCAGGCCTCAAGTATCAATCCTCAAACGTCAGACCTCGTCCTCAATCCACGACCTTCAATCCTCAATCCTCAATCTTCATTCATCAATATTCAACCTTCAACCCTCAATCCTTAATCCTCAATCCTCAATCCTCAATCCTCAATGTTCAATCCTCAATACCCGACCCTCAGCCTTCAATCCTCAATCCTCAATCCTCAATCCACAATCCTCAATCCTCAATCCTCAGTCCTCAAACCTCAATCCTGAATCCTCAATCCTGAATCCTCAATCTTCAGCCCTCAGTCCTCAACAGTCAGTGGTCTATCCTCAATCCTCAATAGAATATCATGATTTCACAGTTTTCAATACTCAATACTCAACCTGTAATCTTCAAATCTCTATCCACAAACATCAATTCTCATCACTTAACCCTCAACACTCAGTCCCCAATCCTCAATATTCGAGCCTCAATCCTCAATCCTCAATCCACAATCCTCAACCTTCAATACTCAATACTCAATCTTCAATCCTTAATCCCCAACTCTCAATCCTCAGATCGCAATCCTCAATAGTCGATCCTCAATCCTCAGTCCTCAAACCTCAATCCTGAATCCTCAATCCTTAATCCTCAATCTTCAGCCCTCAGTCCTCAACAATCAGTGGTCAATCCTCAATCCTCAATAGAATATCATGAATTCACAGTTTTCAATACTCAATACTCAACCTGCAACCTTCAAATCTCTATCCACAAAAATCAATTCTCATCACTCAACACTCAACACTCAGTCCCCAATCCTCAATATTCAAGCCTCAATCCTCCATCCTCAATCCACAATGCTCAACCTTCAATCCTCAATACTCAATCTTCAAACCTCAATCCTCAATCCTCAATCCTCAATTCGCAATCCACAATAGTCAACCTTCAATCCTCAATACTCAATATTCAATCCTCAATCCTCAATCCTCAATCTTCAATCCTCAATACTCAATCTTCAATCCTCAATCCTCAGCCCTGAAACCTCAATGTTCAATCCCCAATACCCGATTCTCAGTCTTCAATCCTCAATCCTCAATCCTCAATCCACAATCCTCAATCCTCAATCCTCAGTCCTCAAACCTCAATCCTGAACCCTCAATCCTGAATCCTCAATCTTCAGCTCTCAGTCCTCAACAGTCAGTGGTGCATCCTCAATCCTCAATAGAATATCATGATTTCACAGTTTTCAATACTCAATACTCAACCTGCAATCTTCAAATCTCTATCCACAAACATCAATTCTCATCACTTAACCCTCAACACTCAGTCCCCAATCCTCAATATTCGAGCCTCAATCCTCAATCCTCAATCCACAATCCTCAACCTTCAATACTCAAAACTCAATCTTCAATCCTCCATCCCCAACGCTCGATCCTCAATTCGCAATCCTCAATAGTCGATGTTCAATCCTCAATCCTCAATCCTCAATCCTCAATCATCATTCTTCAATCCTCAATACCCTATCCTCAATCTTCAATCCTCAATCCTCAATCCTCAATACCCAATCCTCAATCTTCAATCCACAACCCTCAATCCTCAATCCTCAATCCTCAATCCTCAATCTTCAATCCTCAATCCTCAATACTCAATCCTCAATCCTCAATCCTCAGTCCTCAATCTTCAATCCTCAATACTCAATCTTCAATCCTCAATCCTCAATCCTCAATCCTCAATCCTCAATATTCAATTCTCAATGCTCAATATTCAGTCCTCAATCCTCAATACTCAATCCCCAATCCTCATTCTTCAATCCTCATTCTTCAATCCTCAATACCCAATCCCCAATCTTCAATCCTCAATCCTCAATCCTCAATCCTCAATCCACAATGTTCAATCGTCAACAGCCAATGCTCAATCTTCAATCCTCAATCCTCAATCCTCAATTCTCAATCCTCAATCCTCAATCCTCAGTCCTCTCTCCTCAAACCTCAATCCTGAATCCTCAATCCTGAATCCTCAAGCTTCAGCCCTCAGTCCTCAACAATCAGTTGTCAATCCTCAATCCTCAATAGAATATCCTCAATTCACAGTTTTCAATACTCAATACTCAATCTGCAATCTTCAAATCTCTATCCAGAAACATAAATTCTCATCACTCAACCCTCAACACTCAGTATTCAATGTTCAATCCTCATCCTCAATTCTGAATCTTCAATCCTCAATACTGAATCTTCAATCCGCAATCCTCTATCCCCAATCCTGAATCCTCAATACTCAATCCTCAATGCTCAATCCTCGATCGTCAATCTTCAATCCTCAATACTCAATCTTCAATCCTCAATTCTCAATCCTCAATCCACAATCCTCATTCTTCAATCCTCAATACCCAATCCTCAATCTTCAACCCTCAATCCTCAATCCTCAACTCTCAATCCTCAATCCCCAGGCCTCAGTCCTCAAACCTCAATCCTCAACCCTCAGCCCTCATCCTCAATCCTCAATCCTCAATTCTCAATCTTCAATCCTCAATACTCAATCGTCAATCCTCAGTCCTCAATCCTCAATCCTCACTCTTAATCTTCAATCCTCAGTACTCAATCTTCAGCCCTCAGTCCTCAACAATCAGTTGTCAATCCTCAATCCTCAATAGAATATACTCAATTCACAGTTTTCAATACTCAATACTCAATCTGTAATCTTCAAATCTCTATCCACAAACATCAATTCTCATCGCTCAACCCTCAACACTCAGTCCTCATGGTTCAATCCTCAATCCACAACCCTCAATCCTCAATCCTCAATCCTCAATCCTCAATCTTCAATCCTCAATCCTCAATACTCAATCCTCAATCCTCAATCCTCAATCCTCAATCTTCAATCCTCAATACTCAATCCTCAATCCTCAATCTTAATCTTCAATCCTCAGTACTCAGTCTTCAATCCTCAATCCTCAATCCTCAATCCTCAATCCTCAATCTTCAATCCTCAATACTCAATCTTCAATCCTCAATCCTCAATCCTCAATCCTCAATCCTCAATCCTCAATCCTCAATCGTCAATCATCAGTCCTCAATACTCAATCTTCAATCCTCAATCCTCTGTCCTCAATCCTCAATCCTCATTCTTCAATCCTCAATACCCAATCCTCAATCTTAAATCCTCAATCCTCAATTCGCAATCCTCAATCCTCAATCCTCAGGCCTCAAGTATCAATACTCAACCCTCTGTCCTCGTCCTTAATCCACGACCTTCAATCCTCAATCCTCAATCTTCATTCATCGATATTCAAACTTCAATCCTCAATCCTCAATCCTCAATACCCAATCCTCAATCTTCAATTCTCAATCCTCAATCCTCAATCCTCAATCCTCAATCCTCAATCCTCAATCCTCAATCTTCAATCCTCAATACTCAATCTTCAATCCTCAATCCTCAATCCTCAATCCTCAATCCTCAATCCTCAATATTCAAATCTCAATACTCAATATTCAATCCTCAATGCTCAATACTCAATCCCCAATCCTCATTCTTCAATCCTCATTCTTCATTCCTTAATACCCAATCCTCAATCTTCAATCCTCAATCCTCAATCCTCAGCACGCAATCCTCAATCCTCAATCCTCAGACCTCAGGCATCAACACTCAACCCTCAGTCCTCGTTCTCAGTCCACAACCCTCAATCCTCAATCCTCAATCTTCATTCATCAATATTCAACCTTCAATCCTCAATCCTCAATCCTCAATCCTCAATCCTCAATGTTCAATCCTCAACAGCCAATCCTCAATCTTCAATCCTCAATCCTCAATCCTCAATTCTCAATCCTCAATCCTCAATCCTCAGTCCTCTCTCCTCTAACCTCAATCCTGAATCCTCAATCCTGAATCCTCAAGCTTCAGCACTCAGTCCTCAACAATCAGTTGTCAATCCTCAATCCTCAATAGAATATCATCAATTTACAGCTTTCAATACTCAATACTCAATCTGCAATCTTCAAATCCCTATCCACAAACATCAATTCTCATCACTCAACCCTCAACACTCAGCCGCCAATCCTCAATATTCAATCCTCAATACTCAATCCACAATCCACAATCCTCAGCCTTCAATCCTCAATACTCAATCTTCCATGCTCATTCCACAATCCTCAATGCTCAATTCTCGATCATCAATCGTCAACCTTCATTCCTCAATACTCAATCTTCAATCCTCAATCCTCAATCCTAATTCTTCAATCCACAATACCCAATCCTCAATCTTCAATCCTCAATCCTCAATCCTCAATTCTCAATCCTCAATCCTCAGTCCTCAGCCCTCAAACCTCAATCCTAAACCCTCAGCCCTCATCCTCAATTCTCAATCCTCAATCCTCAATCCTCAATCTTCAATCCTCAATACTCAATCTTCAATCCTCAATCCTCAGTCCTCAATCTTCAATCCACAATGCTCAATCCTCAATCTTCAATCCTCAGTCCTCAATCTTCAATCCTCATTCCTCTACCCTCATTCCTCATCCTCAATCCTCAATCGACCATCCGCAATCCTCAATCTTCAATCCTCAATCCTCAATCCTCAATCCTCAATCCTCAGTCCTCAAACCACAATCCTGAATCCTCAATACTGAATCCTCAATCTTCAGCCCTCAGTCCTCTACAATCAGTTGTCAATCCTCAATCCACAACAGAATATCGTCAATTCACAGTTTTCATTACTAAATACTCAATCTGCAATCTTCAAATCTCTATCCACAAACATCAATTCTCATCACTCAACCCTCATCACTCAGTCCCCAATCCTCAATATTCAATCCTCAATCCTGAATCCTCCATCCACAATCCTCAGCCTTCAATCCTCAATACTCAATCTTCAATGCTCATTCCTCAATCCTCAATCCTCAATTCTCGATCCTCAATCGTCAACCTTCATTCCTCAATACATAATCTTCAATAGTCAGTCCTCAATCCTCAGTCTTCAATCCTCAATACCCAATCCTCAATCTTCAATCCTCAATCCTCAATCCTCAATCCTCAATCCCCAATCTTCAATCCTCAATACTCAATCTGCAATCCTCAATCCTCATTCCTCACTCCTCAATCCTCATTCTTCAATCCTCAATACCGAATCCTCAATCTTCAATCCTCAATCCTCAATCCTCAATTCTCAATCCTCAAACCTCAATCCTCAGACTTCAAACATCAATACTCAACCCTCAGTCCTCGTCCTCAATCGACAACCCTCAATCCTCGATCCTCAATCTTCAATCATCAATATTCAATCTTCAATCCTCAAACATCAATCCTCAATACTCAATCCTCAATCCTCAATGTTCAATCCTCAACACCCAATCCTCAATCTTCAATCCTCAATCCTCAATCCTCAATCCTCAATCCTCAATCCTCAATCCTCAATCCTCAATCCTCAGTCCTCAAACCTCAATCCTGAATCCTCAATCCTGAATCCTCAATCTTCATCCCTCAGTCCTCAACAATCAGTTGTGAATCCTCAATCCTCAATAGAATATCCACAATTCACAGGTTTCAATACTCAATGCTCACCCTGCAATCTTCAAATCTCTATCCACAAACATCAATTCTCATCACTCAACACTCAACACTCAGTCCCCAATCCACAATCTTCAAACCTCAATCCTCAATCCTCAATCCTCAATCCTCAATCTTCAATCCTCAATCCTCAATCCTCAATAATCAATCCTCAATCCTCAATGTTCAATCCTCAATGCCCAATCCTCAATCTTCAATCCTCAATCCTCAATCCTCAACCCTCAATCCTCAATCCTCAATCCTCAGTCCTCAAACCTCAATCCTGAATCCTCAATCCTGAATCCTCAATCTTCAGCCCTCAGTCCTCAACTATCAGTCGTGAATCCTCAATCCTCAATAGAATATCCTCAGTTCACAGGTTTCAATACTCAATACTCAACCTGCCATCCTCAAATCTCTATCCACAAACATCAATTCTCATCACTCAACCCTCAACACTCAGTCCCCAATCCTCAATATTCAAACCTCAATCCTCAATCCTCAATCCTCAACCCTCAATCTTCAATCCTCAGTACTCAACCTTCAATCCTCAATCCTCAATCCGCGGTCCTCAATCCTCAATCGTCAATCTCCAATCCTGAATACTCAATCTTCAATCCTCAATCCTCAATCCTCAATCCTCAATCCTCTATCCTCAATCGTCAGTCTTCAATCCTCAATACTCAACCTTTAATCCTCAATACTTAATACTCAATCCTCAATCCTCATTCTTCAATCATCAATACCCAATCCTCAATCTTCAATCCTCAATCCTCAATCCTCTATTCTCAATCCTCAATCCTCAGTCCTCAGTCCTCAGGCCTCAATCCTCAACACTCAGCCCTCATCCTCAATCCTCAATCGACAATCTTCAATCCTCAATCCTCAATCCTCAAGCCTCAATCATCAATCCTCAATCCTCAGTCCTCAAACCTCAATCCTGAATCGTCAATCCTGAATCCTCAATCTTCAGCCCTCAGTCCTCAACAATCAGTTGACAATCCTCAATCCCCAATAGAATATCCTCAATTCACAGTTTTCAATAGTCAATACTCAATCTGCAATCTTCAAATCTCTATCCACAAACACCAATACTCATCACTCAACACTGAACGCTCAGTCCTCAATGTTCAATCCTCAATCCTCAATTCTCAATCTTCAATCCTCAATACTGAATCTTCAATCCTCAATCCTCATTCCTCAATCCTCAATCCTCAATCCTCAATCCTGAGTAATCAATCCTCAATCTTCAATACTCAATCGTCAATCCTCAGTCCTCAATCCTCAATCCTCAATCCTCGTTCCTCAAACCTTAATCCTCAACCCTCAGTCCTCATCCTCAATTCTTAATTCTCAATCCTCAATCCTCAATCCTCAATCATCAACCCTCAATAATCAATCTCCAATCCTAGATCGTCAATCCCCAATCCTCAAACCTTAATCCTCAATCTTCAAGCCTCTATCCCCAGTCCTCAATCTTCAATCCTCAATGCTCAACCCTCAATCCTCAATCCTCAGTCCTCAATACTCAATCCTCAATCCTCAAACCTCAATCCTCAACCGCCAGTCCTCGTCCTCAATCCTCAACCCTCAATCCTCAATCCTCGATCTTCAATCCTCAATACTCAATATTCAATCCTCAATCCTCAATCCTCAATCCTCAATCCTCACTCCTCAATCCTCATTCTTCAATCCTCAATCCTGAAACCTCAATCCTCAATCCTCAATCCTCAATCCTCAGTAATCAATCCTCAATCTTCAATACTCAATCGTCAATCCTCAGTCCTCCAGCATCAATCCTCAATCCTCGTTCCTCAAACCTTAATCCTCAACCCACAGTCCTCATCCTCAATTCTCAATTCTCAATCCTCAATCCTCAATCCTCATTCTTCAACCCTCAATAATCAACATCCAATCCTAGATCCTCAATCCCCAATCCTCAATCCTTAATCCTCAATCTTCAATCCTCTGTCCCCAGTCCTGAATCTTCAATCCTCAATGCTCAATCCTCAATCCTCAATCCTCAGTCCTCAATACTCAATCCTCAATCCTCAAACCTCAATCCTCACTCCTCAATCCTCATTCTTCAATCCTCAATACCCAATCATCAATCTTCAATCCTCAATACTCAATCCTCAATTCTCAATCCTCAATCCTCAATCCTCAGACCTCAAACATCAATACTCAACCCTCAGTCCTCGCCCTCAACCCACAACCATCAACCCTGAATCCACAATCTTCCATCATCGATATTCAATCTTCAGTCCTCAAACCTCAATCCTCAACCCTCAGCCCTCATCCTCAATCCTAAACCCTGAATCTTCAATCCTCAATCCTCAATCCTCAAGTCTCAATCCTCAATCCTCAATCTTCAGTCCTCAAACCTCAATCCTGAATCCTCAATCTTGAATCCTCAATCTTCAGACCTCAGACCTCAACAATCAGACGTCAATCCTCAAAACTCAATAGAATATCATCAATTCACAGATTTCAATACTCAATACTCAATCTGCAATCTTCAAATCTCTATCCACAAACATCAATTCTCACCACTCAATCATCAACACTCAGTCCCCAATCCTCAATCTTCAATCCTCAATCCTCAATCCTCAATCCTCAATCCTCAATCATCAATCCTCAATACTCAATACTCGATCCTCAATTCTCAATCCTCAATCCTCAATCCACAGACCTCAGGCATCAATACTCAACACTCAGTCATCCTCCTCAATCCACAACCCTCAATCCTCGATCCTCAACCTTCAATCATCAATGTTCAATCTTCAATCCTCAATCCTCAATCCTCAATACTCAATCCTCAATCCTCAATGTTCAATCCTCAATACCCAATCACCAATCTTCAATCCTCAATCCTCAATCCTCAATCCTCAATCCTCAATCCTCAATCCTCAATCCTCAATCCTCAATCCTCAGTCTTCAAACCTCAATCCTGAATGCTCAATCCTGTATCCTCAATCTTCAGCCCTCAGTCCTCAACTATCAGTCGTGAATCCTCAATCCTCGATAGAATATCCTCAATTCACAGGTATCAATACTCAATACTCAACCTGCCATCTTCAAATCTCTATCCACAAACATCAATTCTCATCACTCAACCCTCAACACGCAGTCCCCAATCCTCAATATTCAAACCTCAATCCTCAATCCTCAATCCTCAATCCTCAATATTCAATCCTCAATACTCAACCTTCAATCCTCAATCCTCAATCCGCGGTCCTCAATCCTCAATCGTCAATCTCCAGTCCTGAATACTCAATCTTCAATCCTCAATCCTCAATCCTAAATCCTCAATCCTCAATCCTCATTCTTCAATCCTCAATACCCAATCCTCAATCTTCAATCCTCAATTATCAATCCTCAATTCGCAACCCTCAACCCCAAGTCCTCAGTCCTCAAACCTCAATTCTGAATCCCCAATTCTGCATCCTCAATCTTCAGCACTCAGTCCTCAACAATCAGTTGTCAATCCTCAATCCCCAATAGAATATCCTCAATTCACAGTTTTCAATAGTCAATACTCAATCTGCAATCTTCAAATCTCTATCCACAAACATCAATTCTCATCACTCAACACTGAACGCTCAGTCCTCCATGTTCAATCCTCAATCCTCAATTCTCAATCTTCAATCCTCAATACTGAATCTTCAATCCTCAATCCTCATTCCTCAATCCTCAATAATCAATCTTCAATCCTAGATCCTCAATCCCCAATCCTCAATCCTTAATCCTCAATCTTCAAGCCTCTATCCCCAGTCCTCAATCTTCAATCCTCAATGCTCAATCCTCAATCCTCAATCCTCAGTCCTCAATACTCAATCCTCAATCCTCAAACCTCAATCCTCAGTCCTCAAACCTCAATCCTGAATCCTCAATCCTGAATCCTCAATCTTCAGCCCTCAGTCCTCAACTATCAGTCGTGAATCCTCAATCCTCAATAGAATATCCTCAGTTCACAGGTTTCAATACTCAATACTCAACCTGCCATCCTCAAATCTCTATCCACAAACATCAATTCTCATCACTCAACCCTCAACACTCAGTCCCCAATCCTCAATATTCAAACCTCAATCCTCAATCCTCAATCCTCAACCCTCAATCTTCAATCCTCAGTACTCAACCTTCAATCCTCAATCCTCAATCCGCGGTCCTCAATTCTCAATCGTCAATCTCCAATCCTGAATACTCAATCTTCAATCCTCAATCCTCAATCCTCAATCCTCAATCCTCTATCCTCAATCGTCAGTCTTCAATCCTCAATACTCAACCTTTAATCCTCAATACTTAATACTCAATCCTCAATCCTCATTCTTCAATCATCAATACCCAATCCTCAATCTTCAATCCTCAATCCTCAATCCTCTATTCTCAATCCTCAATCCTCAGTCCTCAGTCCTCAGGCCTCAATCCTCAACACTCAGCCCTCATCCTCAATCCTCAATCGACAATCTTCAATCCTCAATCCTCAATCCTCAAGCCTCAATCATCAATCCTCAATCCTCAGTCCTCAAACCTCAATCCTGAATCGTCAATCCTGAATCCTCAATCTTCAGCCCTCAGTCCTCAACAATCAGTTGACAATCCTCAATCCCCAATAGAATATCCTCAATTCACAGTTTTCAATAGTCAATACTCAATCTGCAATCTTCAAATCTCTATCCACAAACATCAATACTCATCACTCAACACTGAACGCTCAGTCCTCAATGTTCAATCCTCAATCCTCAATTCTCAATCTTCAATCCTCAATACTGAATCTTCAATCCTCAATCCTCATTCCTCAATCCTCAATCCTCAATCCTCAATCCTGAGTAATCAATCCTCAATCTTCAATACTCAATCGTCAATCCTCAGTCCTCAATCCTCAATCCTCAATCCTCGTTCCTCAAACCTTAATCCTCAACCCTCAGTCCTCATCCTCAATTCTTAATTCTCAATCCTCAATCCTCAATCCTCAATCATCAACCCTCAATAATCAATCTCCAATCCTAGATCGTCAATCCCCAATCCTCAAACCTTAATCCTCAATCTTCAAGCCTCTATCCCCAGTCCTCAATCTTCAATCCTCAATGCTCAACCCTCAATCCTCAATCCTCAGTCCTCAATACTCAATCCTCAATCCTCAAACCTCAATCCTCAACCGCCAGTCCTCGTCCTCAATCCTCAACCCTCAATCCTCAATCCTCGATCTTCAATCCTCAATACTCAATATTCAATCCTCAATCCTCAATCCTCAATCCTCAATCCTCACTCCTCAATCCTCATTCTTCAATCCTCAATCCTGAAACCTCAATCCTCAATCCTCAATCCTCAATCCTCAGTAATCAATCCTCAATCTTCAATACTCAATCGTCAATCCTCAGTCCTCCAGCATCAATCCTCAATCCTCGTTCCTCAAACCTTAATCCTCAACCCACAGTCCTCATCCTCAATTCTCAATTCTCAATCCTCAATCCTCAATCCTCATTCTTCAACCCTCAATAATCAACCTCCAATCCTAGATCCTCAATCCCCAATCCTCAATCCTTAATCCTCAATCTTCAATCCTCTGTCCCCAGTCCTCAATCTTCAATCCTCAATGCTCAATCCTCAATCCTCAATCCTCAGTCCTCAATACTCAATCCTCAATCCTCAAACCTCAATCCTCACTCCTCAATCCTCATTCTTCAATCCTCAATACCCAATCATCAATCTTCAATCCTCAATACTCAATCCTCAATTCTCAATCCTCAATCCTCAATCCTCAGACCTCAAACATCAATACTCAACCCTCAGTCCTCGCCCTCAACCCACAACCATCAACCCTGAATCCACAATCTTCCATCATCGATATTCAATCTTCAGTCCTCAAACCTCAATCCTCAACCCTCAGCCCTCATCCTCAATCCTAAACCCTGACTCTTCAATCCTCAATCCTCAATCCTCAAGTCTCAATCCTCAATCCTCAATCTTCAGTCCTCAAACCTCAATCCTGAATCCTCAATCTTGAATCCTCAATCTTCAGACCTCAGACCTCAACAATCAGACGTCAATCCTCAAAACTCAATAGAATATCATCAATTCACAGATTTCAATACTCAATACTCAATCTGCAATCTTCAAATCTCTATCCACAAACATCAATTCTCACCACTCAATCATCAACACTCAGTCCCCAATCCTCAATCTTCAATCCTCAATCCTCAATCCTCAATCCTCAATCCTCAATCATCAATCCTCAATACTCAATACTCGATCCTCAATTCTCAATCCTCAGTCCTCAATCCACAGACCTCAGGCATCAATACTCAACACTCAGTCATCCTCCTCAATCCACAACCCTCAATCCTCGATCCTCAATCTTCAATCATCAATGTTCAATCTTCAATCCTCAATCCTCAATCCTCAATACTCAATCCTCAATCCTCAATGTTCAATCCTCAATACCCAATCACCAATCTTCAATCCTCAATCCTCAATCCTCAATCCTCAATCCTCAATCCTCAATCCTCAATCCTCAATCCTCAATCCTCAGTCTTCAAACCTCAATCCTGAATGCTCAATCCTGTATCCTCAATCTTCAGCCCTCAGTCCTCAACTATCAGTCGTGAATCCTCAATCCTCGATAGAATATCCTCAATTCACAGGTATCAATACTCAATACTCAACCTGCCATCTTCAAATCTCTATCCACAAACATCAATTCTCATCACTCAACCCTCAACACGCAGTCCCCAATCCTCAATATTCAAACCTCAATCCTCAATCCTCAATCCTCAATCCTCAATATTCAATCCTCAATACTCAACCTTCAATCCTCAATCCTCAATCCGCGGTCCTCAATCCTCAATCGTCAATCTCCAGTCCTGAATACTCAATCTTCAATCCTCAATCCTCAATCCTAAATCCTCAATCCTCAATCCTCATTCTTCAATCCTCAATACCCAATCCTCAATCTTCAATCCTCAATTATCAATCCTCAATTCGCAACCCTCAACCCCAAGTCCTCAGTCCTCAAACCTCAATTCTGAATCCCCAATTCTGCATCCTCAATCTTCAGCACTCAGTCCTCAACAATCAGTTGTCAATCCTCAATCCCCAATAGAATATCCTCAATTCACAGTTTTCAATAGTCAATCCTCAATCTGCAATCTTCAAATCTCTATCCACAAACATCAATTCTCATCACTCAACACTGAACGCTCAGTCCTCAATGTTCAATCCTCAATCCTCAATTCTCAATCTTCAATCCTCAATACTGAATCTTCAATCCTCAATCCTCATTCCTCAATCCTCAATAATCAATCTTCAATCCTAGATCCTCAATCCCCAATCCTCAATCCTTAATCCTCAATCTTCAAGCCTCTATCCCCAGTCCTCAATCTTCAATCCTCAATGCTCAATCCTCAATCCTCAATCCTCAGTCCTCAATACTCAATCCTCAATCCTCAAACCTCAATCCTCAACCGTCAGTCCTCGTCCTCAATCCTCAACCCTCAATCCTTAATCCTCGATCTTCAATACTCAATACTCAATATTCAATCCTCAATCCTCAATCCTCAATCCTCAATACTCACTCCTCAATCCTCATTCTTCAATCCTCAATCCTGAACCCTCAATCCTCAATCCTCAATCCTCAATCCTCAGTAATCAATCCTCAATCTTCAATACTCAATCGTCAATCCTCAGTCCTCAATCCTCAATCCTCAATCCTCGTTCCTCAAACCTTAATCCTCAACCCTCAGTCCTCATCCTCAATTCTCAATTCTCAATCCTCAATCCTCAATCCTCAATCATCAATACTCAATAATCAACCTCCAATCCTAGATCCTCAATCTCCAATCCTCAATCCTTAATCCTCAATCTTCAATCCTCTATCCCCAGTCCTCAATCTTCAATCCTCAATGCTCAATCCTCAATCCTCAATCCTCAGTACTCAATACTCAATCGTCAATCCTCAAACCTCAATCCTCAACAATCAGTCCTCGTCCTCAATCCTCAACCCTCAATCCTTAATCCTCAATCTTCAATCCTCAATACTCAATATTCAATCCTCAATCCTCAGTCCTCAATCCTCAATCCTCACTCCTCAATCCTCATTCTTCAATCCTCAATACCCAATCCTCAATCTTCAATCCTCAATACTCAATCCTCAATTCTCAATCCTCAATCCTCAATCCTCAGACTTCAAACATCAATACTCAACCCTCAGTCCTCTCCCTCAATCCACAACCATCAATCCTGAATCCTCATTCATCAATCATCGATATTCAATCTTCAGTCCTCAAACCTCAATCCTCAACCCTCAGCCCTCATCCTCAATCCTAAACCCTGAATCTTCAATCCTCAATCCTCAATCCTGAAGCCTCAATCCTCAATCCTCAATCGTCAGTCCTCAAACCTCAATCCTGAATCCTCAATACTGAATCCTCAATCTTCAGACCTCAGACCTCAACAATCAGACGTCAATCCTCAATTCTCAATAGAACATCATCAATTCACAGTTTTCAATACTCAATACTCAATCTGCAATCTTCAAATCTCTATCCACAAACATCAATTCTCACCACTCAATCATCAACACTCAGTCCCCAATCCTCAATCTTCAATCCTCAATCCTCAATCCTCAATCCTCAATCCTCAATCATCAATCCTCAATACTCAATCTTCAATCCTCAATCCTCAATCCTCAATCCTCAATCCTCTATCCTCAATCGTCAGTCTTCAATCCTCAATACTCAACCTTTAATCCTCAATACTCAATCCTCAATACTCAATCCTCATTCTTCAATCCTCATTACCCAATCCTCAATCTTCAATCCTCAATCCACAATCTTCAATACTCAATCCTCAATCCTCAATCCTCAATCCTCAATACTCAACCATCAATCCTCAATCTTCAAAAGTCAATAGAATATCCTGAATTTTCAGGATTCTATACTCATACCTCAATCCTCAACACTCAGCCCTCATTCTCAATCCTCAATCCACAATCCTCAAACCTAAATCCTCAACCGTCAGTCCTCGTCCTCAATCCACAACACTCAATCCTCAATCCTCCCATCTTCAATCATCAATACTCAATCGTCAATCCTCAATCGTCAATCCTCAATGCTCAATCCTCAATCCTCAATATTCAACACTCAACCCTCAACCATCAATCCTCAATAGTCAATCATCAATCCTCAATCCTCAATCATCAATCCTCAATCATCAATCCTCAATCTTCAATACTCAATCCTCAATCCTCAATCCTCAATCCTCAATCTTCATTACTCAATACTCAATCCTCAATCCTCAATCCCCAATTCTCAATCCTCAATACTCAATAGTCAATCGTCTATCCTCAATCCCCAATCCTCAATCTTCAATCCTCCATCCTCAATCCTCAATCCTCAATCCTCAATCCTCATTCTTCAATCCTCAATCCTGAACCCTCAATCCTCAATCCTCAATCCTCAATCCTCAGTAATCAATCCTCAATCTTCAATACTCAATCGTCAATCCTCAGTCCTCAATCCTCAATCCTCAATCCTCGTTCCTCAAACCTTAATCCTCAACCCTCAGTCCTCATCCTCAATTCTCAATTCTCAATCCTCAATCCTCAATCCTCAATCTTCAACACTCATTAATCAATCTCCAATCCTAGATCCTCAATCCCCAATCCTCAATCCTTAATCCTCAATCTTCAATCCTCTATCCCCAGTCCTCAATCTTCAATCCTCAATGCTCAATCCTCAATCCTCAATCCTCAGTCCTCAATACTCAATCCTCAATCCTCAAACCTCAATCCTCAACCGTCAGTCCTCGTCCTCAATCCTCAACCCTCAATCCTTAATCCTCAACCTTCAATCCTCAATACTCAATATTCAATCCTCAATCCTCAGTCCTCAATCCTCAATCCTCACTCCTCAATACTCATTCTTCAATCCTCAATACCCAATCATCAATCTTCAATCCTCAATACTCAATCCTCAATTCTCAATCCTCAATCCTCAATCCTCAGACCTCAAACATGAATACTCAACCCTCAGTCCTCGCCCTCAGCCCACAACCATCAACCCTGAATCCACAATCTTCAATCATCGATATTCAATCTTCAGTCCTCAAACCTCAATCCTCAACCCTCAGCCCTCATGCTCAATCCTAAACCCTGAATCTTCAATCCTCAATCCTCAATCCTCAATCCTCAATCCTCAAGTCTCAATCCTCAATCCTCAATCTTCAGTCCTCAATCCTCAATCCTGAATCCTCAATCTTGAATCCTCAATCTTCAGACCTCAGACCTCAACAATCAGACGTCAATCCTCAATTCTCAATAGAATATCATCAATTCACAGTTTTCAATACTCAATACTCAATCTGCAATCTTCAAATCTCTATCCACAAACATCAATTCTCACCACTCAATCATCAACACTCAGTCCCCAATCCTCAATCTTCAATCCTCAATCCTCAATCCTCAATCCTCAATCCCCAATCATCAATCCTCAATACTCAATACTCGATCCTCAATTCTCAATCCTCAATCCTCAATCCACAGACCTCAGGCATCAATACTCAACACTCAGTCATCCTCCTCAATCCACAACCCTCAATCCTCGATCCTCAATCTTCAATCATCAATGTTCAATCTTCAATCCTCAATCCTCAATCCTCAATATTCAATCCTCAATCCTCAATGTTCAATCCTCAATACCCAATCACCAATCTTCAATCCTCAATCTTCAATCCTCAATCCTCAATCCTCAATCCTCAATCCTCAATCCTCAATCCTCAATCCTCAGTCTTCAAACCTCAATCCTGAATGCTCAATCCTGTATCCTCAATCTTCAGCCCTCAGTCCTCAACTATCAGTCGTGAATCCTCAATCCTCGATAGAATATCCTCAATTCACAGGTATCAATACTCAATACTCAACCTGCCATCTTCAAATCTCTATCCACAAACATCAATCCTCATCACTCAACCCTCAACACTCAGTCCCCAATCCTCAATATTCAAACCTCAATCCTCAATCCTCAATCCTCAATCCTCAATCTTCAATCCTCAATACTCAACCTTCAATCCTCAATCCTCAATCCGCGGTCCTCAATCCTCAATCGTCAATCTCCAATCCTGAATACTCAATCTTCAATCCTCAATCCTCAATCCTAAATCCTCAATCCTCAATCCTCATGCTTCAATCCTCAATACCCAATCCTCAATCTTCAATCCTCAATTATCAATCCTCAATTCGCAACCCTCAACCCCAAGTCCTCAGTCCTCAAACCTCAATTCTGAATCCCCAATCCTGCATCCTCAATCTTCAGCCCTCAGTCCTCAACAATCAGCTGTCAATCCTCAATCCCCAATAGAATATCCTCAATTCACAGTTTTCAATAGTCAATACTCAATCTGCAATCTTCAAATCTCTATCCACAAACATCAATTCTCATCACTCAACACTGAACGCTCAGTCCTCAATGTTCAATCCTCAATCCTCAATCCTCAAGCCTCAATCCTCAATCCTCAATCCTCAGTCCTCAATCATCAATCCTCACTCCTCAATCCTCATTCTTCAATCCTCAATACCCAATCCTCAATCTTCAATCCTCAATACTCAATCCTCAATTCTCAATCCTCAATCCTCAATCCTCAGACCTCAAACATCAATACTCAACCCTCAGTCCTCGCCCTCAATCCACAACCATCAATCCTGAATCCTCAATCTTCAATCATCGATATTCAATCTTCAGTCCTCAAACCTCAATCCTTAACCCTCAGCCCTCATCCTCATTCCTAAACCCTGAATCTTCAATCCTCAATCCTCAATCCTCAAGCCTCAATCCTCAATCCTCAATCCTCAGTCCTCAAACCTCAATCCTGAATCCTCAATCCTGAATCCTCAATCTTCAGACCTCAGACCTCAACAATCAGACGTCAATCCTCAATTCTCAATAGAACATCATCAATTCACAGTTTTCAATACTCAATACTCAATCTGCATTCTTCAAATCTCTATCCCCAAACATCAATTCTCACCACTCAATCATCAACACTCAGTCCCCAATCCTCAATGTTCAATCCTCAATCCTCAATCCTCAATCCTCAATCCTCAATCCTCAATCCTCAATCATCAATCCTCAATACTCAATCTTCAATCCTCAATCCTCAATCCTCAATCCTCAATCCTCAATCCTCAATCGTCAGTCTTCAATCCTCAATAGTCAACCTTTAATCCTCAATACTCAATCCTCAATACTCAATCCTCATTCTTCAATCCTCATTACCCAATCCTCAATCTTCAATCCTCAATCCACAATCTTCAATACTCAATCCTCAATCCTCAATCCTCAATCCTCAATACTCAACCATCAATCCTCAATCTTCAAAAGTCAATAGAATATCCTGAATTTTCAGGATTCTATACTCATACCTCAATCCTCAACCCTCAGCCCTCATTCTCAATCCTCAATCCACAATCCTCAAACCTAAATCCTCAACCGTCAGTCCTCGTCCTCAATCCACAACACTCAATCCTCAATCCTCCCATCTTCAATCATCAATACTCAATCGTCAATCCTCAATCGTCAATCCTCAATGCTCAATCCTCAATCCTCAATATTCAACACTCAACCCTCAACCATCAATAGTCAATAGTCAATCATCAATCCTCAATCCTCAATCATCAATCCTCAATCATCAATCCTCAATCTTCAATACTCAATCCTCAATACTCAATCTTCAATGCTCATTCCTCAATCCTCAATCCTCATTCTTCGATCCTCAATACCCTATCCTCAATCTTCAATCCGCAATCCTCAATCCTCAGCTCGCAATCCTCAATCCTCAATCCTCAGACCTCAGGCATCAACACTCAACCCTCAGTCCTCGTTCTCAGTCCACAACCCTCAATCCTCAATCCTCAATCTTCATTCATCAATATTCAACATTCAATCCTCAATCCTCAGTCCTCAATCCTCAATCCTCAATGTTCAATCCTCAACAGCCAATCCTCAATCTTCAATCCTCAATCCTCAATCCTCAATTCTCAATCCTCAATCCTCAATCCTCAGTCGTCTCTCCTCAAACCTCAATCCTGAATCGTCAAGCTTCAGCCCTCAGTCCTCAACAATCAGTTGTCAATTCTCAATGCTCAATAGAATATCATCAATTTACAGTTTTCAATACTCAATACTCAATCTGCAATCTTCAAGTCTCTATCCACAAACATCAATTCTCATCATTCAACCCTCAACACTCAGTCCCCAATCCTCAATATTCAATACTCAATCCTCAATCCTCAATCCACAATCCTCAACCTTCAATCCTCAATACTCAATCTTCAATCCTGAATCCTCAATACTCAATCCTCAATGCTCAATCCTCGATCGTCAATCTTCAATCCTCAATACTCAATCTTCAATCCACAATCCTCAATCCTCAATCCTCAATCCTCAATCCTCAATCCTCAGACCTCAGGCATCAACACTCAACCCTCAGTCCTCGTTCTCAGTCCACAACCCTCAATCCTCAATCCTCAATCTTCATTCATCAATATTCAACCTTCAATCCTCAAACCTCAATCCTCAATCCTCAATCGTCAATCCTCAATATTCAACCCTCAACAGCCAATCCTCAATCTTCAATCCTCAATCCTCAATCCTCAATTCTCTATCCTCAATCCTCAATCCTCAGTCCTCTCTCCTCAAACCTCAATCCTGAGTCCTCAATCCTGAATCCTCAAGCTTCAGCCCTCAGTCCTCAACAATCAGTTGTCAATCCTCAATCCTCAATAGAATATCATCAATTCACAGTTTTCAATACTCAATACTCAATCTGCAATCTTCAAATCTCTATCCACAAACGTCAGTTCTCATCATTCAACCCTCAACACTCAGTCCCCAATCCTCAATATTCAATACTCAATCCTCAATCCTCAATCCACAATCCTCAACCTTCAATCCTCAATACTCAATCTTCAATCCTGAATCCTCAATACTCAATCCTCAATGCTCAATCCACGATCGTCAATCTTGAATCCTCAATACTCAATCTTCAATCCTCAATCCTCAAACCTCAATCCTCAGTTCGCAATCCTCAATAGTCAATCTTCAACCCTCTATACTCAATATTCAATCCTCAATCCTCAATCCTCAATCCTCAAACCTCATTCTTCGATCCTCAATACCCAATCCTCAATCTTCAATCCTCAATCCTCAATCCTCAATACCCAATCCTCAATCTTCAACCCTCAATCCTCAATCCTCAATCCTCAATTCTCAACCCTCAATCCTCAATCCTCAGACCTCAAACATAAATATTCAACCCTCAGTCCTCGTCCTCAATCCACAACCCTCAATCCTCAATCCTCAATCCTCAATCCTCAATTTTCAATCCTCAATCCTCAATACACAATCCTCAATCCTCAATCCTCAATCCTCAATCTTCAATCCTCAATACTCAATCCTCAATCCTCAATCTTAATCTTCAATCCTCAGTACTCAGTCTTCAATCCTCAATCCTCAATCCTCAATCCTCATTCCTCAATCTTCAATCCTCAATACTCCATCTTCAATCCTCAATACTCAATCCTCAATCCTCAATCCTCAATCCTCAATCCTTAGTCGTCAATCTTCAATCCTCAATACTCAATCTTCAATCCTCAGTCCTCAATCTTCAATCCTCAATACTCAATCTTCAATCCTCAATCCTCAATCCTCAATCCTCAATCTTCAATATTCAATCCTCAATACTCAATATTCAATCCTCAATCCTCAATACTCAATCCCCAATACTCATTCTTCAATCCTCATTCTTCAATCCTCAATACACAATCCCCAATCTTCAATCCTCAATCATCAATCCTCAGTTCGCAATCCTCAATCCTCAATCCTCAGACCTCAGGCATCAACACTCAACCCTCAGTCCTCGTTCTCAACCCACAAACCTCAATCCTCAATCCTCAATCTTCATTCATCAATATTCAACCTTAAATCCTCAATCCTCAATTCTCAATCCTCAATCCTCAATGTTCAATCCTCAACAGCCAATCCTCAATCTTCAATCCTCAATCCTCAATCCTCAATTCTCAATCCACAATCCTCAATCCTCAGTCCTCTCTCCTCAAACCTCAATCCTCAATCTTCAATCCTCAATACTCAATCTTCAATCCTCAATACTCAATCCTCAATCCTCAATCATCAATCCCCAATCGTCAACCTTCAATCCTCAATACTCAATCTTCAAACCTCAATCCTCTGTCCTCAATCCTCAATCCTCATTCTTCAATCCTCAATACCAAATTCTCAATCTTAAATCCTCTATCCTCAATTCGCAATCCTCAATCCTCAATCCTCAGGCCTCAAGTATCAATACTCAACCCTCAGTCCTCGTCCTCAATCCACGACCTACAATCCTCAATCCTCAATCTTCATTCATCAATATTCAACCTTCAATCCTCAATACTCAATCCTCAATCCTCAATCCTCAATCCTCAATCCTCAATCATCAATGTTCAATCCTCAATACCCGATCCTCAGGCTTCAATCCTCAATCCTCGATCCCCAATCCTCAATCCTCAATCCTCAATCCTCAATCTTCAATCCTCAGTCCTGAATCCTCAATCCTCAATCCTCAATCTTCAATCCTCAATACTCAATCTTCAATCCTCAATGCTCAATCCTCTATCCTCAATCGTCAGTCTTCAATCCTCAGTGCTCAATCTTTAATCCTCAATACTCAATCCTCAATCCTCAATCCTTGTCCTTCAATCCTCAATACCCAATCCTCAGTCTTCAATCCTCAATCCACAATCCTCATTTCTCAATCCTCAATCCTCAGTCCTCAGTCCTCAATCCTGAATCCTCTACCCTCATCCCTCATCCTCAATCCTCAATCGACCATACGCAATCCTGAATCTTCAATCCTCAATCTTCAATCCTCAATCCTCAATCCTCAATCCTCAATCCTCAGTCCTCAAACCTCAATCCTGAATCCTCAATCCTGAATCCTCAATCTTGAGCCCTCAGTCCTCTACAATCAGTTGTCAATCCTCAATCCACAATAGAATATCATCAATTCACAGTTCTCATTTCTAAATACTCAATCTGCAATCTTCAAATCTCTATCCACAAACATCAATTCTCATCACTCAACCCTCATCACTCAGTCCCCAATCCTCAATATTCAATCCTCAATCCTGAATCCTCAATCCACAATCCTCAGCCTTCAATCCTCAATACTCAATCTTCAATGCTCATTCCTCAATCCTCAATCCTCAATTCTCGATCCTCAATCGTCAACCTTCATTCCTCAATACATAATCTTCAATAGTCAGTCCTCAATCCTCATTCTTCAATCCTCAATACCCAATCCTCAATCATCAATCCTCAATCCTCAATCCTCAATCCTCGATCCCCAATCTTCAATCCTCAATACTCAATCTGCAATCCTCAATCCTCATTCCTCACTCCTCAATACTCATTCTTCAATCCTCAATACCGAATCCTCAATCTTCAATCTTCAATCCTCAATCCTCAATTCTCAATCCTCAAACCTCAATCCTCAGACTTCAAACATCAATACTCAACCCTCAGTTCTCGTCCTCAATCGACAACCCTCAATCCTCGATCCTCAATCTTCAATCATCAATATTCAATCTTCAATCCTCAAACATCAATCCTCAATACTCAATCCTCAATCCTCAATGTTCAATCCTCAACACCCAATCCTCAATCTTCAATCCTCAATCCTCAATCCTCAATCCTCAATCCTCAATCCTCAATCCTCAATCCTCAATCCTCAATCCTCAGTCCTCAAACCACAATCCTGAATCCTCAATCCTGAATCCTCAATCTTCATCCCTCTGTCCTCAACAATCAGTTGTGAATCTTCAATCCTCAATAGAATATCCACAATTCACAGGTTTCTATACTCAATACTCAACCTGCAATCTTCAAATCTCTATCCACAAACATCAATTCTCATCACTCACCACTCAACACTCAGTCCCCAATCCACAATCTTCAAACCTCAATCCTCAATCCTCAATCCTCAATCCTCAATCTTCAATCCTCAATCCTCAACCCTCAATAATCAATACTCAATCGTCAATGTTCAATCCTCAATGCCCAATCCTCAATCTTCAATCCTCAATCCTCAATCCTCAACCCTCAATCCTCAATCCTCAATCCTCAGTCCTCAAACCTCAATCCTGAATCCTCAATCCTGAATCCTCAATCTTCAGCCCTCAGTCCTCAACTATCAGTCGTGAATCCTCAATCCTCAATAGAATATCCTCAGTTCACAGGTTTCAATACTCAATACTCAACCTGCCATCTTCAAATCTCTATCCACAAACATCAATTCTCATCACTCAACCCTCAACACTCAGTCCCCAATCCTCAATATTCAAACCTCAATCCTCAATCCTCAATCCTCAATCCTCAACCTTCAATCCTCAGTACTCAACCTTCAATCCTCAATCCTCAATCCGCGGTCCTCAATCCTCAATCGTCAATCTCCAATCCTGAATACTCTATCTTCAATCCTCAATCCTCAATCCTCAATCCTCAATCCTCAATCCTCTATCCTCAGTCCTCAAACATCAATACTCAACCCTTAGTCCTCGCCCTCAATCCACAACCATCAATCCTGAATCCTCAATCCTCAATCATCGATATTCAATCTTCAGTCCTCAAACGTCAATCCTCAACTCTCAGCCCTCATCCTCAATCCTAAACCCTGAATCTTCAATCCTCAATCCTCAATCCTCAAGCGTCAATCCTCAATCCTCAATCCTCAGTCCTCAAACCTCAATCCTCAATCCTCAATCCTGAATCCTCAATCTTCAGACCTCAGACCTCAACAATCAGACGTCAATACTCAATTCTCAATAGAACATCATCAATTCACAGTTTTCAATACTCAATACTCAATCTGCAATCTTCAAATCTCTATCCACAAACATCAATTCTCACCACTCAATCATCAACACTCAGTCCCCAATCCTCAAACTTCAATCCTCAATCCTCAATCCTCAATCCTCAATCCTCAATCATCAATCCTCAATACTCAATCTTCAATCCTCAATACTCAATCCTCAATCCTCAATCCTCTATCCTCAATCGTCAGTCTTCAATCCTCAATACTCAACCTTTAATCCTCAATACTCAATCCTCAATACTCAATCCTCATTCTTCAATCCTCATTACCCAATCCTCAATCTTCAATCCTCAATCCACAATCTTCAATACTCAATCCTCAATCCTCAATCCTCAATCCTCAATACTCAACCATCAATCCTCTATCTTCAAAAGTCAATAGAATATCCTGAATTTTCAGGATTCTATACTCATACCTCAATCCTCAACACTCAGCCCTCATTCTCAATCCTCAATCCACAATCCTCAAAACTAAATCCTCAACCGTCAGTCCTCGTCCTCAATCCACAACACTCAATCCTCAGTCCTCCCATATTCAATCATCAATACTCAATCGTCAATCCTCAAACCTCAATCCTCAACCGTCAGTCCTCGTCCTCAATCCTCAACGCTCAATCCTTAATCCTCAATCTTCAATCCTCAATACTCAATATTCAATGCTCAATCCTCAGTCCTCAATCATCAATCCTCACTCCTCAATCCTCATTCTTCAATCCTCAACACCCAAACCTCAATCTTCAATCCTCAATACTCAATCCTCAATTCTCAATCCTCAATCCTCAATCCTCAGACCTCAAACATCAATACTCAACCCTCAGTCCTCGCCCTCAATCCACAACCATCAATCCTGAATCCTCAATCTTCAATCATCGATATTCAATCTTCAGTCCTCAAACCTCAATCCTTAACCCTCAGCCCTCATCCTCAATCCTAAACCCTGAATCTTCAATCCTCAATCCTCAATCCTCAAGCCTCAATCCTCGTTCCTCAAACCTTAATCCTCAACCCTCCGTCCTCATCCTCAATTCTCAATTCTCAATCCTCAATCCTCAATCCTCAATCCTCATTCGTCAATCCTCAATACCCAATCCTCAATCTTCAATCCTCAATCCTCAATCCTCAATTCTCAATCCTCAATCATCAATCCTCAATACTCAATCTTCAATCCTCAATCCTCAATCCTCAATCCTCAATCCTCTATCCTCAATCGTCAGTCTTCAATCCTCAATACTCAACCTTTAATCCTCAATACTCAATCCTCAATCCTCAATCCTCATTCTTCAATCCTCATTACCCAATCCTCAATCTTCAATCCTCATTCCACAATCTTCAATACTCAATCCTCAATCCTCAATCCTCAATCCTCAATACTCAACCATCAATCCTCAATCTTCAAAAGTCAATAGAATATCCTGAATTTTCAGGATTCTATACTCATACCTCAATCCTCAACCCTCAGCCCTCATTCTCAATCCTCAATCCACAATCCTCAAACCTAAATCCTCAACCGTCTGTCCTCGTCCTGAATCCACAACACTCAATCCTCAATCCTCCCATCTTCAATCATCAATACTCAATCGTCAGTCCTCAATCGTCAATCCTCAATGCTCAATCCTCAATCCTCAATATTCAACACTCAACCCTCAACCATCAATCCTCAATAGTCAATCATCAATCCTCAATCCTCAATCATCAATCCTCAATCAGCAATCCTCAATCTTCAATACTCAATCCACAATCCTCAATCCTCAATCCTCAATCTTCATTACTCAATACTCAATCCTCAATCCTCAATCCTCAATCCTCAATTCTCAATCCTCAATACTCAATCTTCAATCCTCAATCCTCAGTCCTCAAACCTCAATTCTGAATCCTCAATCCTGAGTCCTCAATCTTCAGCCCTCAGACCGCAACAATCAGTAGTCAATCCTCAATCCTCAATAGAATATCATCCACTCACAGTTTTCATTTCTCAATACTCAATCGGCAATCTTCAAATCTCTATCCACAAACATCATTTCTCATCACTCAACCCTCAACACTCTGTCCCCAATCCTCAATATTCAATCCTCAATCATCAATCCTCAATCCACAATCCTCAACCTTCAATCCTCAATACTCAATCTTCAATGCTCATTCCTCAATCCTCAATCCTCATTCTTCGATCCTCAATACCCTATCCTCAATCTTCAATCCGCAATCCTCAATCCTCAATTCTCAATCCTCAATCCTCTGTCCTTAGTCCTCAAACCTTAATCCTCAACCCTCAGCCCTCATCCTCAATGCTCAATCCTCAATCCTCAATCCTCAATCTTCAATCCTCAATACTCAATCTTCAATCCTGAATCCTCAATCCTCAATCCTCAATGTTCAATTCTCAACAGCCAATCCTCAATCTTCAATCATCAGTCCTCAATCCTCAATTCTCAATCCTCAATCCTCAATCCTCAGTCCTCTCTCCTCAAACCTCAATCCTGAATCCTCAATCCTGAATCCTCAAGCTTCAGCTCTCAGTCCTCAACAATCAGTTGTCAATCCTCAATCCTCAATAGAATATCCTCAATTCACAGTTTTCAATACCCACTACTCAATCTGCAATCTTCAAATCTCTATCCAGAAACATAAATTCTCATCACTCAACCCTCAACACTCAGTACTCAATGTTCAATCCTCATCCTCAATTCTGAATCTTCAATCCTCAATACTGAATCTTCAACTCGCAATCCTCAATCCCCAATCCGCAATCCTCAATCCTCAATCCTCAATCTTCAATCCTCAATCCCCAACCCTCAACCCTGAATTCGCAATCCTCAATAGTCGATCTTCAATCCACAATACTCAATATTCAATCCTCAATCCTCAATCCTCAATCCTCAATCATCATTCTTCAATCCTCAATACCCTATCCTCAATCTTCAACCCTCAATCCTCAATCCTCAATCTTCGATCCTCAATACTCAATCTTCAATCCTCAATCCTCAATCCTCAATCCTCAATCCTCAATCCTCAATCCTCAATGTTCAATCCTCAACAACCGATCCTCAGTCTTCAATCCTCAATCCTCAATCCTCAATCCACAATCCTCAATCCTCAATCCTCAGTCCTCAAACCTCGTACCTGAATCCTCAATCCTGAATACTGAATCTTCAGCCCTCAGTACTCAACAGTCAGTGGTCTATCCTCAATCCTCAATAGAATATCATGATTTCACAGTTTTCAATACTCAATAGCCAATCTGCAATCTTCAGATCTCTATCCACAAACACCAATTCTCATCACTCAACCCTCAACACTCAGTACTCAATGTTCAATCCTCAATCCTCAATTCTCAATCTTCAATCCTCAATCCTCAATCCTCAATTCTCAATCCTCAATCATCAATCCTCAATACTCAATCTTCAATCCTCAATCCTCAATCCTCAATCCTCAATCCTCTATCCTCAATCGTCAGTCTTCAATCCTCAATACTCAACCTTTAATCCTCAATACTCAATCCTCAATCCTCAATCCTCATTCTTCAATCCTCATTACCCAATCCTCAATCTTCAATCCTCAATCCACAATCTTCAATACTCAATCCTCAATCCTCAATCCTCAATCCTCAATACTCAACCATCAATCCTCAATCTTCAAAAGTCAATAGAATATCCTGAATTTTCAGGATTCTATACTCATACCTCAATCCTCAACCCTCAGCCCTCATACTCAATCCTCAATCCACAATCCTCAAACCTAAATCCTCAACCGTCTGTCCTCGTCCTGAATCCACAACACTCAATTCTCAATCCTCCCATCTTCAATCATCAATACTCAATCGTCAGTCCTCAATCGTCAATCCTCAATGCTCAATCCTCAATCCTCAATATTCAACACTCAACCCTCAACCATCAATCCTCAATAGTCAATCATCAATCCTCAATCCTCAATCATCAATCCTCAATCAGCAATCCTCAATCTTCAATACTCAATCCACAATCCTCAATCCTCAATCCTCAATCTTCATTACTCAATACTCAATCCTCAATCCTCAATCCTCAATCCTCAATTCTCAATCCTCAATACTCAATCTTCAATCCTCAATCCTCAGTCCTCAAACCTCAATTCTGAATCCTCAATCCTGAGTCCTCAATCTTCAGCCCTCAGACCGCAACAATCAGTAGTCAATCCTCAATCCTCAATAGAATATCATCCACTCACAGTTTTCATTTCTCAATACTCAATCGGCAATCTTCAAATCTCTATCCACAAACATCATTTCTCATCACTCAACCCTCAACACTCTGTCCCCAATCCTCAATATTCAATCCTCAATCATCAATCCTCAATCCACAATCCTCAACCTTCAATCCTCAATACTCAATCTTCAATGCTCATTCCTCAATCCTCAATCCTCATTCTTCGATCCTCAATACCCTATCCTCAATCTTCAATCCGCAATCCTCAATCCTCAATTCTCAATCCTCAATCCTCTGTCCTTAGTCCTCAAACCTTAATCCTCAACCCTCAGCCCTCATCCTCAATGCTCAATCCTCAATCCTCAATCCTCAATCTTCAATCCTCAATACTCAATCTTCAATCCTGAATCCTCAATCCTCAATCCTCAATGTTCAATTCTCAACAGCCAATCCTCAATCTTCAATCATCAGTCCTCAATCCTCAATTCTCAATCCTCAATCCTCAATCCTCAGTCCTCTCTCCTCAAACCTCAATCCTGAATCCTCAATCCTGAATCCTCAAGCTTCAGCTCTCAGTCCTCAACAATCAGTTGTCAATCCTCAATCCTCAATAGAATATCCTCAATTCACAGTTTTCAATACCCACTACTCAATCTGCAATCTTCAAATCTCTATCCAGAAACATAAATTCTCATCACTCAACCCTCAACACTCAGTACTCAATGTTCAATCCTCATCCTCAATTCTGAATCTTCAATCCTCAATACTGAATCTTCAACTCGCAATCCTCAATCCCCAATCCGCAATCCTCAATACTCAATCCTCAATCTTCAATCCTCAATCCCCAACCCTCAACCCTGAATTCGCAATCCTCAATAGTCGATCTTCAATCCACAATACTCAATATTCAATCCTCAATCCTCAATCCTCAATCCTCAATCATCATTCTTCAATCCTCAATACCCTATCCTCAATCTTCAACCCTCAATCCTCAATCCTCAATCTTCGATCCTCAATACTCAATCTTCAATCCTCAATCCTCAACCCTCAATCCTCAATCCTCAATCCTCAATCGTCAATCCTCAATATTCAATCCTCAACAGCCAATCCTCAATCTTCAATCCTCAATCCTCAATCCTCAATTCTCTATCCTCAATCCTCAATCCTCAGTCCTCTCTCTTCAAACCTCAATCCTGAATCCTCAATCCTGTATCCTCAAGCTTCAGCCCTCAGTCCTCAACAATCAGTTGCCAATCCTCAATCCTCAATAGAATATCATCAATTCACAGTTTTCAATACTCAATACTCAATCTGCAATCTTCAAATCTCTATCCACAAACGTCAATTCTCATCATTCAACCCTCAACACTCAGTCCCCAATCCTCAATATTCAATCCTCAATCCTCAATCCTCAATCCACAATCCTCAACCTTCAATCCTCAATACTCAATCTTCAATCCTGAATCCTCAATACTCAATCCTCAATCATCAATCTTCAACCCTCAATACTCAATCTTCAATCCTCAATCCTCAATCCTCAATCCTCAATCCTCAATCCTCAATCCTCAATCGTCAACCTTCAATCCTCAATACTCAATCTTCAATCCTCAATCCTCTGTCCTCAATCCTCAATCGTCATTCTTGAATCCTCAATACCCAATCCTCAATCTTAAACCCTCAATCCTCAATTCGCAATCCTCAATCCTCAATCCTCAGGCCTCAAGTATCAATACTCAACCCTCAGTCCTCGTCCTCAATCCACGACCTACAATCCTCGATCCTCAATCTTCATTCATCAATATTCAACCTTCAATCCTCAATCCTCAATCCTCAATCCTCAATCCTCAATCCTCAATCCTCAATGTTCAATCCTCAACACCCGATCCTCAGTCTTCAATCCTCAATCCTCAATCCTCAATCCACAATCCTCAATCCTCAATCCTCAGTCCTCAAACCTCAATCCTGAATCCTCAATCCTGAATACTGAATCTTCAGCCCTCAGTACTCAACAGTCAGTGGTCTATCCTCAATCCTCAATAGAATATCATGATTTCACAGTTTTCAATACTCAATAGCCAATCTGCAATCTTCAGATCTCTATCCACAAACACCAATTCTCATCACTCAACCCTCAACACTCAGTACTCAATGTTCAATCCTCAATCCTCAATTCTCAATCTTCAGTCCTCAATACTGAATCTTCAATCCTCAACCCTCAATCCTCAATCCTCAATCCTCAATCCTCAATACTCAATCTTCAATCCTCAGACGCCAATCCTCAATCTTCAACCCTCAATCCTCAATCCTCAATCCTCAATCCTCAATCCTCAATCCTCAATATTCAATCCTCAATACTCAATATTCAATCCTCAATGCTTAATACTCAATCCCCAATCCTCATTCTTCAATCCTCATTCTTCAATCCTCAATCCTCAATCCTCAATCATCATTCTTCAATCCTCAATACCCTAGCCTCAATCTTCAATCCTCAATCCTCAATCCTCAATACCCAATCCTCAATCTTGAATCCTCAATCCTGAATCCTCAATCCTCAATCCTCAATCCTCAATCCTCAATCCTCAATCTTCAATCCTCAATACTCAATCTTCAATCCTCAATCCTCAATCATCAATCCTCAATCCTCAATCCTCAATCCTCAATATTCAATCCTCAATACTCAATATTCAATCCTCAATGCTCAATACTCAATCCCCAATCCTCATTCTTCAATCCTCATTCTTCAATCTTCAATCCTCAATCCCCAACCCTCAATCCTCAATTCGCAATCCTCAATAGTCGATCTTCAATCCACAATACTCAATATTCAATCCTCAATCCTCAATCCTCAATCCTCAATCGTCATTCTTCAATCCTCAATACCCTATCCTCAATCTTCAATCCTCAATCCTCAATCCTCAATACCCAATCCTCAATCTTCAATCCTCAATCCTCAATCCTCAATCCTCAATCCTCAATCCTCAATCCTCAATCTTCAATCCTCAATACTCAATCTTCAATCCTCAATCCTCAATCCCCAATCCTCAATCCTCAATTCTCAATATTCAATCCTCAATACTCAATATTCAAACCTCAATGCTCAATACTCAATCCCCAATCCTCATTCTTCAATCCTCATTCTTCAATCCTCAATCTTCAATCCTCAATCATCATTCTTCAATCCTCAATACCCTAGCCTCAATCTTCAATCCTCAATCCTCAATCCTCAATACCCAATCCTCAATCTTCAATCCTCAATCCTCAATCCTCAATCCTCAATCCTCAATATTCAATCCTCAATACTCAATATTCAATCCTCAATCCTCAATACTCAATCCCCAATCCTCATTCTTCAATCCTCATTCTTCAATCCTCAATACCCAATCCCCAATCTTCAATCCTCAATCATCAATCCTCAATCCTCAGACCTCAGGCATCAACACTCAACCCTCAGTCCTCGCTCTCAATCCACAACCCTCAATCCTCAATCCTGAATCTTCATTCATCAATATTCAACCTTAAATCCTCAATCCTCAATCCTCAATCCTCAATCCTCAATGTTCAATCCTCAACAGCCAATCCTCAATCTTCAATCCTCAATCCTCAATCCTCAATCCTCAATCCTCAATCCTCAATCCTCAATGTTCAATCCTCAACAGCCAATCCTCAATCTTCAATCCTCAATCCTCAATCGTCAATCCTCAATTCGCAATCCTCAATAGTCAATCTTCGATCCTCAATACTCAATCTTCAATCCTCAATCCTCAACCCTCAATCCTCAATCCTCAATCCTCAATCGTCAATCCTCAATATTCAATCCTCAACAGCCAATCCTCAATCTTCAATCCTCAATCCTCAATCCTCAATTCTCTATCCTCAATCCTCAATCCTCAGTCCTCTCTCCTCAAACCTCAATCCTGAATCCTCAATCCTGTATCCTCAAGCTTCAGCCCTCAGTCCTCAACAATCAGTTGTCAATCCTCAATCCTCAACAGAATATCATCAATTCACAGTTTTCAATACTCAATACTCAATCTGCAATCTTCAAATCTCTATCCACAAACGTCAATTCTCATCATTCAACCCTCAACACTCAGTCCCCAATCCTCAATATTCAATCCTCAATCCTCAATCCTCAATCCACAATCCTCAACCTTCAATCCTCAATACCCAATCTTCAATCCTGAATCCTCAATACTCAATCCTCAATGCTCAATCCACGATCGTCAATCTTGAATTCTCAATACTCAATCTTCAATCTTCAATCCTCAATCCTCAATCCTCAATCCTCATTCTTCAATCCTCAATACCCAATCCTCAATCTTCAACCCTCAATCCTCAATCCTCAATTCTCGATCCTCAATCCTCAGTCCTCAGTCCTCAAACCTCAATCCTCAACCCACAGCCCACATCCTCAATCCTCAATCCTCAATCCTCAATTCTCAATCTTCAATCCTCAAGACTCGATCTTCAATCCTCAATGCCCAGTCCTCAAATTTCAATTCTGAATCGTCAATCCGGAACCCTCAACCTTCAGCCCTCAGTCCTCAACAATCAGTTGTCAGTCCTCAATCCTCAATGGAATATACTCAATTCACAGTTTTCAATACTCAATACTCAATCTGCAATCTTCAAATCTCTATCCACAAACATCAATTCTCATCACTCAACCCTCAACACTCAGTCCTCAATGTTCAATCCTCAATCCTCAATTCTCAATCTTCAATCCTCAATACTGAACCTTCAATCCTCAATCCTCCATCCTCAGTCCTCAATCCTCAATCCTCAATTTTAATCTTCAATCCTCAGTACTCAATCTTCAATCCTCAATCCTCAATCCTCAATCGTCAATCCTCAATCTTCAATCATCAATATTCAATCTTCAATCCTCAATCCTCAATCCTCAATCATCAATCCTCAATCCTCAATCCTCAACCTTAATCTTCAATCCTCAATCCTCAATCCTCAATCATCAATCTTCAACCCTCAATACTCAATCTTCAATCCTCAATCCTCAATCCTCAATCCTCAATCCTCAATCCTCAATCCTCAATCGTCAATCTTCAATCCTCAATACTCAATCTTCAATCCTCAATCCTCTGTCCTCAATCTTCAATCGTCGTTCTTGAATCCTCAATACCCAATCCTCAATCTTAAACCCTCAATCCTCAATTCGCAATCCTCAATCCTCAATCCTCAGGCCTCAAGTATCAATACTCAACCCTCAGTCCTCGTCCTCAATCCACGACCTACAATCCTCGATCCTCAATCTTCATTCATCAATATTCAACCTTCAATCCTCAATCCTCAATCCTCAATCTTCAATCCTCAATCCTCAATCCTCAATGTTCAATCCTCAACACCCGATCCTCAGTCTTCAATCCTCAATCCTCAATCCTCAATCCACAATCCTCAATCCTCAATCCTCAGTCCTCAAACCTCAATCCTGAATCCTCAATCCTGAATCCTGAATCTTCAGCCCTCAGTACTCAACAGTCAGTGGTCTATCCTCAATCCTCAATAGAATATCATGATTTCACAGTTTTCAATACTCAATAGCCAATCTGCAATCTTCAGATCTCTATCCACAAACACCAATTCTCATCACTCAACCCTCAACACTCAGTACTCAATGTTCAATCCTCAATCCTCAATTCTCAATCTTCAGTCCTCAATACTGAATCTTCAATCCTCAACCCTCAATCCTCAATCCTCAATCCTCAATACTCAATCTTCAATCCTCAGACCCCAATCCTCAATCTTCAATCCTCAATCCTCAATCCTCAATCCTCAATCCTCAATCCTCAATATTCAATCCTCAATACTCAATATTCAATCCTCAATGCTTAATACTCAATCCCCAATCCTCATTCTTCAATCCTCATTCTTCAATCCTCAATCCTCAATCCTCAATCATCATTCTTCAATCCTCAATACCCTAGCCTCAATCTTCAATCCTCAATCCTCAATCCTCAATACCCAATCCTCAATCTTGAATCCTCAATCCTGAATCCTCAATCCTCAATCCTCAATCCTCAATCCTCAATCCTCAATCATCAATACCCAATCGTCAACCTTCAATCCTCAATACTCAATCTTCAAACCTCAATCCTCTGTCCTCAATCCTCAATCCTCATTCTTCAATCCTCAATACCCGATTCTCAATCTTAAATCCTCTATCCTCAATTCGCAATCCTCAATCCTCAATCCTCAGGCCTCAAGTATCAATACTCAACCCTCAGTCCTCGTCATCAATCCACGACATACAATCCTCAATCCTCAATCTTCATTCATCAATATTCAACCTTCAATCCTCAATCCTCAATCCTCAATCCTCAATCCTCAATCCTCAATCCTCAATCATCAATGTTCAATCCTCAATACCCGATCCTCAGGCTTCAATCCTCAATCCTCGATCCTCAATCCTCAATCCTCAATCCTCAATCTTCAATCCTCAATACTCAATCATCAATCCTCAATCCTCAATCCTCAATCCTCAATCCTCAATCCTCAATCCTCAATCTTCAATCCTCAATACTCAATCTTCAATCCTCAATCCTCAATCCTCAATCCTCAATCCTCAATCCTCATACCTCAGGCATCAACACTCAACCCTCAGTCCTCGTTCTCATTCCACAACCCTCAATCCTCAATCCTCAATCTTCATTCATCAATATTCAAACTTCAATCCTCAATCCTCAATCCTCAATCCTCAATCCTCAATCCTCAATGTTCAATCCTCAACAGCCAATCCTCAATCTGCAATCATCAGTCCTCAATCCTCAATTCTCAATCCTCAATCCTCAATCCTCAGTCCTCTCTCCTCAAACCTCAATCCTGAATCCTCAATCCTGAATACTCAAGCTTCAGCTCTCAGTCCTCAACAATCAGTTGTCAATCCTCAATCCTCAATAGAATATCCTCAATTCACAGTTTTCAATACCCACTACTCAATCTGCAATCTTCAAATCTCTATCCAGAAACATAAATTCTCATCACTCAACCCTCAACACTCAGTACTCAATGTTCAATCCTCATCCTCAATTCTGAATCTTCAATCCTCAATACTGAATCTTCAACTCGCAATCGTCAATCCCCAATCCTCAATCCTCAATCCTCAATCCTCAATCTTCAATCCTCAATCCCCAACACACAATCCTGAATTCGCAATCCTCAATAGTCGATCTTCAATCAACAATACTCAATATTCAATCCTCAATCCTCAATCCTCAATCCTCAATCATCATTCTTCAATCCTCAATACCCTATCCTCAATCTTCAATCCTCAATCCTCAATCCTCAATCTTCGATCCTCAATACTCAATCTTCAATCCTCAATCCTCAACCCTCAATCCTCAATCCTCAATCCTCAATCGTCAATCCTCAATATTCAATCCTCAACAGCCAATCCTCAATCTTCAATCCTCAATCCTCAATCCTCAATTCTCTATCCTCAATCCTCAATCCTCAGTCCTCTCTCCTCAAACCTCAATCCTGAATCCTCAATCCTGTATCCTCAAGCTTCAGCCCTCAGTCCTCAACAATCAGTTGTCAATCCTCAATCCTCAACAGAATATCATCAATTCACAGTTTTCAATACTCAATACTCAATCTGCAATCTTCAAATCTCTATCCACAAACGTCAATTCTCATCATTCAACCCTCAACACTCAGTCCCCAATCCTCAATATTCAATCCTCAATCCTCAATCCTCAATCCACAATCCTCAACCTTCAATCCTCAATACCCAATCTTCAATCCTGAATCCTCAATACTCAATCCTCAATGCTCAATCCACGATCGTCAATCTTGAATTCTCAATACTCAATCTTCAATCTTCAATCCTCAATCCTCAATCCTCAATCCTCATTCTTCAATCCTCAATACCCAATCCTCAATCTTCAACCCTCAATCCTCAATCCTCAATTCTCGATCCTCAATCCTCAGTCCTCAGTCCTCAAACCTCAATCCTCAACCCACAGCCCACATCCTCAATCCTCAATCCTCAATCCTCAATTCTCAATCTTCAATCCTCAAGACTCGATCTTCAATCCTCAATGCCCAGTCCTCAAATTTCAATTCTGAATCGTCAATCCGGAACCCTCAACCTTCAGCCCTCAGTCCTCAACAATCAGTTGTCAGTCCTCAATCCTCAATGGAATATACTCAATTCACAGTTTTCAATACTCAATACTCAATCTGCAATCTTCAAATCTCTATCCACAAACATCAATTCTCATCACTCAACCCTCAACACTCAGTCCTCAATGTTCAATCCTCAATCCTCAATTCTCAATCTTCAATCCTCAATACTGAACCTTCAATCCTCAATCCTCCATCCTCAGTCCTCAATCCTCAATCCTCAATTTTAATCTTCAATCCTCAGTACTCAATCTTCAATCCTCAATCCTCAATCCTCAATCGTCAATCCTCAATCTTCAATCATCAATATTCAATCTTCAATCCTCAATCCTCAATCCTCAATCATCAATCCTCAATCCTCAATCCTCAACCTTAATCTTCAATCCTCAATCCTCAATCCTCAATCATCAATCTTCAACCCTCAATACTCAATCTTCAATCCTCAATCCTCAATCCTCAATCCTCAATCCTCAATCCTCAATCCTCAATCGTCAATCTTCAATCCTCAATACTCAATCTTCAATCCTCAATCCTCTGTCCTCAATCTTCAATCGTCGTTCTTGAATCCTCAATAGCCAATCCTCAATCTTAAACCCTCAATCCTCAATTCGCAATCCTCAATCCTCAATCCTCAGGCCTCAAGTATCAATACTCAACCCTCAGTCCTCGTCCTCAATCCACGACCTACAATCCTCGATCCTCAATCTTCATTCATCAATATTCAACCTTCAATCCTCAATCCTCAATCCTCAATCCTCAATCCTCAATCCTCAATCCTCAATGTTCAATCCTCAACACCCGATCCTCAGTCTTCAATCCTCAATCCTCAATCCTCAATCCACAATCCTCAATCCTCAATCCTCAGTCCTCAAACCTCAATCCTGAATCCTCAATCCTGAATCCTGAATCTTCAGCCCTCAGTACTCAACAGTCAGTGGTCTATCCTCAATCCTCAATAGAATATCATGATTTCACAGTTTTCAATACTCAATAGCCAATCTGCAATCTTCAGATCTCTATCCACAAACACCAATTCTCATCACTCAACCCTCAACACTCAGTACTCAATGTTCAATCCTCAATCCTCAATTCTCAATCTTCAGTCCTCAATACTGAATCTTCAATCCTCAACCCTCAATCCTCAATCCTCAATCCTCAATACTCAATCTTCAATCCTCAGACCCCAATCCTCAATCTTCAATCCTCAATCCTCAATCCTCAATCCTCAATCCTCAATTCTCAATATTCAATCCTCAAAACTCAATATTCAATCCTCAATGCTTAATACTCAATCCCCAATCCTCATTCTTCAATCCTCATTCTTCAATCCTCAATCCTCAATCCTCAATCATCATTCTTCAATCCTCAATACCCTAGCCTCAATCTTCAATCCTCAATCCTCAATCCTCAATACCCAATCCTCAATCTTGAATCCTCAATCCTGAATCCTCAATCCTCAATCCTCAATCCTCAATCCTCAATCCTCAATCATCAATACCCAATCGTCAACCTTCAATCCTCAATACTCAATCTTCAAACCTCAATCCTCTGTCCTCAATCCTCAATCCTCATTCGTCAATCCTCAATACCCAATTCTCAATCTTAAATCCTCTATCCTCAATTCGCAATCCTCAATCCTCAATCCTCAGGCCTCAAGTATCAATACTCAACCCTCAGTCCTCGTCATCAATCCACGACATACAATCCTCAATCCTCAATCTTCATTCATCAATATTCAACCTTCAATCCTCAATCCTCAATCCTCAATCCTCAATCCTCAATCCTCAATCCTCAATCATCAATGTTCAATCCTCAATACCCGATCCTCAGGCTTCAATCCTCAATCCTCGATCCTCAATCCTCAATCCTCAATCCTCAATCTTCAATCCTCAATACTCAATCATCAATCCTCAATCCTCAATCCTCAATCCTCAATCCTCAATCCTCAATCCTCAATCGTCAATCTTCAATCCTCAATACCCAATCTTCAATCCTCAATCCGCTGTCCTCAATCCTCAATCCTCATTCTTCAATCCTCAATACCCAATCCTCAATCTTAAATCCTCAATCCTCAATTCGCAATCCTCAATCCTCAATCCTCAGGCCTCAAGTATCAATACTCAAACCTCAGGCCTCGTCCTCAATCCTCAATCTTCAATCCTCAATACTCAATCTTCAATCCTCAATCCTCAATCCTCAATCCTCAATCCTCAATCCTCAGACCTCAGGCATCAACACTCAACCCTCAGTCCTCGTTCTCATTCCACAACCCTCAATCCTCAATCCTCAATCTTCATTCATCAATATTCAAACTTCAATCCTCAATCCTCAATCCTCAATCCTCAATCCTCAATCCTCAATGTTCAATCCTCAACAGCCAATCCTCAATCTGCAATCATCAGTCCTCAATCCTCAATTCTCAATCCTCAATCCTCAATCCTCAGTCCTCTCTCCTCAAACCTCAATCCTGAATCCTCAATCCTGAATACTCAAGCTTCAGCTCTCAGTCCTCAACAATCAGTTGTCAATCCTCAATCCTCAATAGAATATCCTCAATTCACAGTTTTCAATACCCACTACTCAATCTGCAATCTTCAAATCTCTATCCAGAAACATAAATTCTCATCACTCAACCCTCAACACTCAGTACTCAATGTTCAATCCTCATCCTCAATTCTGAATCTTCAATCCTCAATACTGAATCTTCAACTCGCAATCCTCAATCCCCAATCCTCAATCCTCAATCCTCAATCCTCAATCTTCAATCCTCAATCCCCAACACACAATCCTGAATTCGCAATCCTCAATAGTCGATCTTCAATCAACAATACTCAATATTCAATCCTCAATCCTCAATCCTCAATCCTCAATCATCATTCTTCAATCCTCAATACCCTATCCTCAATCTTCAATCCTCAATCCTCAATCCTCAATCTTCGATCCTCAATACTCAATCTTCAATCCTCAATCCTCAACCCTCAATCCTCAATCCTCAATCCTCAATCGTCAATCCTCAATATTCAATCCTCAACAGCCAATCCTCAATCTTCAATCCTCAATCCTCAATCCTCAATTCTCTATCCTCAATCCTCAATCCTCAGTCCTCTCTCCTCAAACCTCAATCCTGAATCCTCAATCCTGTACCCTCAAGCTTCAGCCCTCAGTCCTCAACAATCAGTTGTCAATCCTCAATCCTCAACAGAATATCATCAATTCACAGTTTTCAATACTCAATACTCAATCTGCAATCTTCAAATCTCTATCCACAAACGTCAATTCTCATCATTCAACCCTCAACACTCAGTCCCCAATCCTCAATATTCAATCCTCAATCCTCAATCCTCAATCCACAATCCTCAACCTTCAATCCTCAATACCCAATCTTCAATCCTGAATCCTCAATACTCAATCCTCAATGCTCAATCCACGATCGTCAATCTTGAATTCTCAATACTCAATCTTCAATCTTCAATCCTCAATCCTCAATCCTCAATCCTCATTCTTCAATCCTCAATACCCAATCCTCAATCTTCAACCCTCAATCCTCAATCCTCAATTCTCGATCCTCAATCCTCAGTCCTCAGTCCTCAAACCTCAATCCTCAACCCACAGCCCACATCCTCAATCCTCAATCCTCAATCCTCAATTCTCAATCTTCAATCCTCAAGACTCGATCTTCAATCCTCAATGCCCAGTCCTCAAATTTCAATTCTGAATCGTCAATCCGGAACCCTCAACCTTCAGCCCTCAGTCCTCAACAATCAGTTGTCAGTCCTCAATCCTCAATGGAATATACTCAATTCACAGTTTTCAATACTCAATACTCAATCTGCAATCTTCAAATCTCTATCCACAAACATCAATTCACATCACTCAACCCTCAACACTCAGTCCTCAATGTTCAATCCTCAATCCTCAATTCTCAATCTTCAATCCTCAATACTGAACCTTCAATCCTCAATCCTCCATCCTCAGTCCTCAATCCTCAATCCTCAATTTTAATCTTCAATCCTCAGTACTCAATCTTCAATCCTCAATCCTCAATCCTCAATCGTCAATCCTCAATCTTCAATCATCAATATTCAATCTTCAATCCTCAATCCTCAATCCTCAATCATCAATCCTCAATCCTCAATCCTCAACCTTAATCTTCAATCCTCAATCCTCAATCCTCAATCATCAATCTTCAACCCTCAATACTCAATCTTCAATCCTCAATCCTCAATCCTCAATCCTCAATCCTCAATCCTCAATCCTCAATCGTCAATCTTCAATCCTCAATACTCAATCTTCAATCCTCAATCCTCTGTCCTCAATCTTCAATCGTCGTTCTTGAATCCTCAATACCCAATCCTCAATCTTAAACCCTCAATCCTCAATTCGCAATCCTCAATCCTCAATCCTCAGGCCTCAAGTATCAATACTCAACCCTCAGTCCTCGTCCTCAATCCACGACCTACAATCCTCGATCCTCAATCTTCATTCATCAATATTCAACCTTCAATCCTCAATCCTCAATCCTCAATCCTCAATCCTCAATCCTCAATCCTCAATGTTCAATCCTCAACACCCGATCCTCAGTCTTCAATCCTCAATCCTCAATCCTCAATCCACAATCCTCAATCCTCAATCCTCAGTCCTCAAACCTCAATCCTGAATCCTCAATCCTGAATCCTGAATCTTCAGCCCTCAGTACTCAACAGTCAGTGGTCTATCCTCAATCCTCAATAGAATATCATGATTTCACAGTTTTCAATACTCAATAGCCAATCTGCAATCTTCAGATCTCTATCCACAAACACCAATTCTCATCACTCGACCCTCAACACTCAGTACTCAATGTTCAATCCTCAATCCTCAATTCTCAATCTTCAGTCCTCAATACTGAATCTTCAATCCTCAACCCTCAATCCTCAATCCTCAATCCTCAATACTCAATCTTCAATCCTCAGACCCCAATCCTCAATCTTCAATCCTCAATCCTCAATCCTCAATCCTCAATCCTCAATCCTCAATATTCAATCCTCAAAACTCAATATTCAATCCTCAATGCTTAATACTCAATCCCCAATCCTCATTCTTCAATCCTCATTCTTAAATCCTCAATCCTCAATCCTCAATCATCATTCTTCAATCCTCAATACCCTAGCCTCAATCTTCAATCCTCAATCCTCAATCCTCAATACCCAATCCTCAATCTTGAATCCTCAATCCTGAATCCTCAATCCTCAATCCTCAATCCTCAATCCTCAATCCTCAATCATCAATACCCAATCGTCAACCTTCAATCCTCAATACTCAATCTTCAAACCTCAATCCTCTGTCCTCAATCCTCAATCCTCATTCTTCAATCCTCAATACCCAATTCTCAATCTTAAATCCTCTATCCTCAATTCGCAATCCTCAATCCTCAATCCTCAGGCCTCAAGTATCAATACTCAACCCTCAGTCCTCGTCATCAATCCACGACATACAATCCTCAATCCTCAATCTTCATTCATCAATATTCAACCTTCAATCCTCAATCCTCAATCCTCAATCCTCAATCCTCAATCCTCAATCCTCAATCATCAATGTTCAATCCTCAATACCCGATCCTCAGGCTTCAATCCTCAATCCTCGATCCTCAATCCTCAATCCTCAATCCTCAATCCTCAGTCCTCAAACCTCAATCCTGAATCCTCAATCCTGAATCCTCAATCTTCAGCCCTCAGTCCTCAACAATCAGTGGTCCATCCTCAATCCTCAATAGAATATCATGATTTCACAGTTTTCAATACTCAATACTCAACCTGCAATCTTCAAATCTCTATCCACAAACATCAATTCTCATCACTCAACCCTCAACACTCAGTCCCCAATCCTCAATATTCAAGCCTCAATCCTCAATCCTCAGTCCACAATCCTCAACCTTCAATCCTCAATACTCAATCTTCAATCCTCAATCCTCAATCGTCAATCCTCAATTCGCAATCCTCAATAGTCAATCTTCAATCCTCAATACTCAATATTCAATGCACAATCCTCAATCCTCAATCCTGAATCCTCATTCTTCGATCCTCAATACCCAATCCTCAATCTTCAATCCTCAATCCTCAATCCTCTGTCCTTAGTCCTCAAACCTCAATCCTCAACCCTCAGCCCTCATCCTCAATCCTCAATCCTCAATCCTCAATTCTCAATCTTCAATCCTGAATACTCAGTCTTCAATCCTCAATGCTCAGTCCTCAAATTTCAATTCTGAATCCTCAATCCGGAACCCTCAGTATTCAGCCCTCAGTCCCCAACAATCAGTTGTCAATCCTCAATCCTCAATATAATATACTCAATTCACAGTTTTCAATACTCAATACTCAATCTGCAATCTTCAAATCTCTATCCACAAACATCAATTCTCATCATTCAACCCTCAACACTCAGTCCTCAATGTTCAACCCTCAATCCTCAATTCTCAATCTTCAATCCTCAATACTGAACCTTCAATCCTCAATCCTCAATCCTCAGTCCTCAATCCTCAATCCTCACTCTTAATCTTCAATCCACAGTACTCAATCTTCAGTACTCAATCTTCAATCCTCAATCCTCAATCCTCAATCCTCAATCCTCAATCTTCAATCCTCAATACTCAATCATCAATCCTCAATCCTCAATCCTCAATCCTCAATCCTCAATCCTCAATCCTCAATCGTCAATCTTCAATCCTCAATACCCAATCTTCAATCCTCAATCCGCTGTCCTCAATCCTCAATCCTCATCCTTCAATCCTCAATACCCAATCCTCAATCTTAAATCCTCAATCCTCAATTCGCAATCCTCAATCCTCAATCCTCAGGCCTCAAGTATCAATACTCAACCCTCAGTCCTCGTCCTCAATCCTCAATCTTCAATCCTCAATACTCAATCTTCAATCCTCAATCCTCAATCCTCAATCCTCAATCCTCAATCCTCAGACCTCAGGCTTCAACACTCAACCCTCAGTCCTCGTTCTCATTCCACAACCCTCAATCCTCAATCCTCAATCTTCATTCATCAATATTCAAACTTCAATCCTCAATCCTCAATCCTCAATCCTCAATCCTCAATCCTCAATGTTCAATCCTCAACAGCCAATCCTCAATCTTCAATCATCAGTCCTCAATCCTCAATTCTCAATCCTCAATCCTCAATCCTCAGTCCTCTCTCCTCAAACCTCAATCCTGAATCCTCAATCCTGAATCCTCAAGCTTCAGCTCTCAGTCCTCAACAATCAGTTGCCAATCCTCAATCCTCAATAGAATATCCTCAATTCACAGTTTTCAATACCCACTACTCAATCTGCAATCTTCAAATCTCTATCCAGAAACATAAATTCTCATCACTCAACCCTCAACACTCAGTACTCAATGTTCAATCCTCATCCTCAATTCTGAATCCTCAATCCTCAATACTGAATCTTCAACTCGCAATCCTCAATCCCCAATCCTCAATCCTCAATCCTCAATCCTCAATCTTCAATCCTCAATCCCCAACACTCAATCCTGAATTCGCAATCCTCAATAGTCGATCTTCAATCCACAATACTCAATATTCAATCCTCAATCCTCAATCCTCAATCATCATTCTTCAATCCTCAATACCCTATCCTCATTCTTCAATCCTCAATCCTCAATCCTCAATCTTCGATCCTCAATACTCAATCTTCAATCCTCAATCCTCAACCCTCAATCCTCAATCCTCAATCCTCAATCGTCAATCCTCAATATTCAATCCTCAACAGCCAATCCTCAATCTTCAATCCTCAATCCTCAATCCTCAATTCTCTATCCTCAATCCTCAATCCTCAGTCCTCTCTCCTCAAACCTCAATCCTGAATCCTCAATCCTGTATCCTCAAGCTTCAGCCCTCAGTCCTCAACAATCAGTTGTCAATCCTCAATCCTCAACAGAATATCATCAATTCACAGTTTTCAATACTCAATACTCAATCTGCAATCTGCAAATCTCTATCCACAAACGTCAATTCTCATCATTCAACCCTCAACACTCAGTCCCCAATCCTCAATATTCAATCCTCAATCCTCAATCCTCAATCCACAATCCTCAACCTTCAATCCTCAATACCCAATCTTCAATCCTGAATCCTCAATACTCAATCCTCAATGCTCAATCCACGATCGTCAATCTTGAATTCTCAATACTCAATCTTCAATCTTCAATCCTCAATCCTCAATCCTCAATCCTCATTCTTCAATCCTCAATACCCAATCCTCAATCTTCAACCCTCAATCCTCAATCCTCAATTCTCGATCCTCAATCCTCAGTCCTCAGTCCTCAAACCTCAAACCTCAACCCACAGCCCACATCCTCAATCCTCAATCCTCAATCCTCAATTCTCAATCTTCAATCCTCAAGACTCGATCTTCAATCCTCAATGCCCAGTCCTCAAATTTCAATTCTGAATCGTCAATCCGGAACCCTCAACCTTCAGCCCTCAGACCTCAACAATCAGTTGTCAGTCCTCAATCCTCAATGGAATATACTCAATTCACAGTTTTCAATACTCAATACTCAATCTGCAATCTTCAAATCTCTATCCACAAACATCAATTCTCATCACTCAACCCTCAACACTCAGTCCTCAATGTTCAATCCTCAATCCCCAATTCTCAATCTTCAATCCTCAATACTGATCCTTCAATCCTCAATCCTCCATCCTCAGTCCTCAATCCTCAATCCTCAATTTTAATCTTCAATCCTCAGTACTCAATCTTCAATCCTCAATGCTCAATTCTCAATTCTCAATCCTCAATCCTCAATCCTCAATCTTCAACACTCAATAATCAATCTCCAATCCTAGATCCTCAATCCCCAATCCTCAATCCTTAATCCTCAATCTTCAATCCTCTATCCCCAGTCCTCAATCTTCAATCCTCAATGCTCAATCCTCAATCCTCAATCCTCAGCCCTCAATACTCAATCGTCAATCCTCAAACCTCAATCCTCAACCGTCAGTCCTCGTCCTCAATCCTCAACCCTCAATCCTTAATCCTCAATCTTCAATCCTCAATACTCAATATTCAATCCTCAATCCTCAGTCCTCAATCATCAATCCTCACTCCTCAATCCTCATTCTTCAATCCTCAACACCCAAACCTCAATCTTCAATCCTCAATACTCAATCCTCAATTCTCAATCCTCAATCCTCAATCCTCAGACCTCAAACATCAATACTCAACCCTCAGTCCTCGCCCTCAATCCACAACCATCAATCCTGAATCCTCAATCTTCAATCATCGATATTCAATCTTCAGTCCTCAAACCTCAATCCTTAACCCTCAGCCCTCATCCTCAATCCTAAACCCTGAATCTTCAATCCTCAATCCTCAATCCTCAAGCCTCAATCCTCAATATTCAACACAAAGCCCTCAACCATCAATCCTCAATCCTCAATCCTCAATCCTCAGACATCAAACAGCAATACTCAACCCTCAGTCCTCGTCCTCAATCCACAACCATTAATCCTCAATCCTCAACCTTCACTCCTCAATCCTCATTCTTCAATCCTCAATCCTGAACCCTCAATCCTCAATCCTCAATCCTCAATCCTCAGTAATCAATCCTCAATCTTCAATACTCAATCGTCAATCCTCAGTCCTCAATCCTCAATCCTCAATCCTCAATCCTCAATCCTCAATATTCAACACAAAACCCTCAACCATCAATCCTCAATCCTCAATCTTCAATCCTCAATACTCAATCTTCAGTCCTCAATCCTCAGTCCTCAAACCTCAATTCTGAATCCTCAATCCTGAGTCCTCAATCTTCAGCCCTCAGACCGCAACAATCAGTAGTCAATCCTCAATCCTCAATAGAATATCATCCACTCACAGTTTTCATTTCTCAATACTCAATCGGCAATCTTCAAATCTCTATCCACAAACATCATTTCTCATCACTCAACCCTCAACACTCTGTCCCCAATCCTCAATATTCAATCCTCAATCACCAATCCTCAATCCACAATCCTCAACCTTCAATCCTCAATACTCAATCTTCAATGCTCATTCCTGAATCCTCAATCCTCATTCTTCGATCCTCAATACCCTATCCTCAATCTTCAATCCGCAATCCTCAATCCTCAATTCTCAATCCTCAATCCTGTGTCCTTAGTCCTCAAACCTTAATCCTCAACCCTCAGCCCTCATCCTCAATCCTCAATCCTCAATCCTCAATCCTCAATCTTCAATCCTCAATACTCAATCTTCAATCCTGAATCGTCAATACTCAATCCTCAATGCTCAATCCACGATCGTCAATCTTGAATCCTCCATACTCTATCTTCAATCCTCCATCCTCAATCCTCAATCCTCAATCCTCAATCTTCAATCCACAATACTCAATTTTCAATCCTCAATCCTCAATCCTCAATCCTCAATCCTCAATCCTCAGACCTCAGGCATCAACACTCAACCCTCAGTCCTCGTTCTCAGTCCACAACCCTCAATCCTCAATCCTCATTCTTCATTCATCAATATTCTACCTTCAATCCTCAATCCTCAATCCTCAATCCTCAATCCTCAATCCTCAATGTTCAATCCTCAACAGCCAATCCTCAATCTTCAATCATCAGTCCTCAATCCTCAATTCTCAATCCTCAATCCTCAATCCTCAGTCCTCTCTCCTCAAACCTCAATCCTGAATCCTCAATCCTGAATCCTCAAGCTTCAGCTCTCAGTCCTCAACAATCAGTTGTCAATCCTCAATCCTCAATAGAATATCCTCAATTCACAGTTTTCAATACCCACTACTCAATCTGCAATCTTCAAATCTCTATCCAGAAACATAAATTCTCATCACTCAACCCTCAACACTCAGTACTCAATGTTCAATCCTCATCCTCAATTCTGAATCTTCAATCCTCAATACTGAATCTTCAACTCGCAATCCTCAATCCCCAATCCTCAATCCTCAATCCTCAATCCTCAATCTTCAATCCTCAATCCCCAACCCTCAATCCTGAATTCGCAATCCTCAATAGTCGATCTTCAATCCACAATACTCAATATTCAATCCTCAATCCTCAATCCTCAATCCTCAATCATCATTCTTCAATCCTCAATACCCTATCCTCAATCTTCAATCCTCAATCCTCAATCCTCAATCTTCGATCCTCAATACTCAATCTACAATCCTCAATCCTCAACCCTCAATCCTCAATCCTCAATCCTCAATCGTCAATCCTCAATATTCAAGCCTCAACAGCCAATCCTCAATCTTCAATCCTCAATCCTCAATCCTCAATTCTCTATCCTCAATCCTCAATCCTCAGTCCTCTCTCCTCAAACCTCAATCCTGTATCCTCAATCCTGTATCCTCAAGCTTCAGCCCTCAGTCCTCAACAATCAGTTGTCAATCCTCAATCCTCAATAGAATATCATCAATTCACAGTTTTCAATACTCAATACTCAATCTGCAATCTTCAAATCTCTATCCACAAACGTCAATTCTCATCATTCAACCCTCAACACTCAGTCCCCAATCCTCAATATTCAATCCTCAATCCTCAATCCTCAATCCACAATCCTCAACCTTCAATCCTCAATACTCAATCTTCAATCCTGAATCCTCAATACTCAATCCTCAATGCTCAATCCACGATCGTCAATCTTGAATCCTCAATACTCAATCTTCAATCTTCAATCCTCAATCCTCAATCCTCAATCCTCATTCTTCAATCCTCAATACCCAATCCTCAATCTTCAACCCTCTATCCTCAATCCTCAATTCTCGATCCTCAATCCTCAGTCCTCAGTCCTCAAACCACAATCCTCAACCCACAGCCCACATCCTCAATCCTCAATCCTCAATCCTCAATTCTCAATCTTCAATCCTCAAGACTCGATCTTCAATCCTCAATGCCCAGTCCTCAAATTTCAATTCTGAATCCTCAATCCGGAACCCTCAACCTTCAGCCCTCAGTCCTCAACAATCAGTTGTCAGTCCTCAATCCTCAATGGAATATACTCAATCCACAGCTTTCAATACTCAATACTCAATCTGCAATCTTCAAATCTCTATCCACAAACATCAATTCTCATCACTCAACCCTCAACACTCAGTCCTCAATGTTCAATCCTCAATCCTCAATTCTCAATCTTCAATCCTCAATACTGAACCTTCAATCCTCAATCCTCCATTCTCAGTCCTCAATCCTCAATCCTCAATTTTAATCTTCAATCCTCAGTACTCAATCTTCAATCCTCAATCCTCAATCCTCAATCGTCAATCCTCAATCTTCAATCATCAATATTCAATCTTCAATCCTCAATCCTCAATCCTCAATCATCAATCCTCAATCCTCAATCCTCAACCTTAATCTTCAATCCTCAATCCTCAATCCTCAATCATCAATCTTCAACCCTCAATACTCAATCTTCAATCCTCAATCCTCAATCCTCAATCCTGAATCCTCAATCCTCAATCCTCAATCGTCAATCTTCAATCCTCAATACTCAATCTTCAATCCTCAATCCTCTGTCCTCAATCTTCAATCGTCGTTCTTGAATCCTCAATACCCAATCCTCAATCTTAAACCCTCAATCCTCAATTCGCAATCCTCAATCCTCAATCCTCAGGCCTCAAGTATCAATACTCAACCCTCAGTCCTCGTCCTCAATCCACGACCTACAATCCTCGATCCTCAATCTTCATTCATCAATATTCAACCTTCAATCCTCAATCCTCAATCCTCAATCCTCAATCCTCAATCCTCAATCCTCAATGTTCAATCCTCAACACCCGATCCTCAGTCTTCAATCCTCAATCCTCAATCCTCAATCCACAATCCTCAATCCTCAATCCTCAGTCCTCAAACCTCAATCCTGAATCCTCAATCCTGAATCCTGAATCTTCAGCCCTCAGTACTCAACAGTCAGTGGTCTATCCTCAATCCTCAATAGAATATCATGATTTCACAGTTTTCAATACTCAATAGCCAATCTGCAATCTTCAGATCTCTATCCACAAACACCAATTCTCATCACTCAACCCTCAACACTCAGTACTCAATGTTCAATCCTCAATCCTCAATTCTCAATCTTCAGTCCTCAATACTGAATCTTCAATCCTCAACCCTCAATCCTCAATCCTCAATCCTCAATACTCAATCTTCAATCCTCAGACCCCAATCCTCAATCTTCAATCCTCAATCCTCAATCCTCAATCCTCAATCCTCAATCCTCAATATTCAATCCTCAATACTCAATTTTCAATCCTCAATGCTTAATACTCAATCCCCAATCCTCATTCTTCAATCCTCATTCTTCAATCCTCAATCCTCAATCCTCAATCATCATTCTTCAATCCTCAATACCCTAGCCTCAATCTTCAATCCTCAATCCTCAATCCTCAATACCCAATCCTCAATCTTGAATCCTCAATCCTGAATCCTCAATCCTCAATCCTCAATCCTCAATCCTCAATCCTCAATCTTCAATCCTCAATACTCAATCTTCAATCCTCAATCCTCAATCCTCAATCCTCAATCCTCAATCCTCAATCCTCAATATTCAATCCTCAATACTCAATGTTCAATCCTCAATGCTCAATACTCAATCCCCAACCCTCATTCTTCAATCCTCATTCTTCAATCTTCAATCCTCAATCCCCAACCCTCAATCCTCAATTCGCAATCCTCAATAGTCGATCTTCAATCCACAATACTCAATATTCAATCCTCAATCCTCAATCCTCAATCCTCAATAGTCATTCTTCAATCCTCAATACCCTATCCTCAATCTTCAATCCTCAATCCTCAATCCTCAATACCCAATCCTCAATCTTCAATCCTCAATCCTCAATCCTCAATCCTCAATCCTCAATCCTCAATCCTCAATCTTCAATCCTCAATACTCAATCTTCAATCCTCAATCCTCAATCATCAATCCTCAAGACTCAATCCTCAATATTCAATCCTCAATACTCAATATTCAAACCTCAATGCTCAATACTCAATCCCCAATCCTCATTCTTCAATCCTCATTCTTCAATCCTCAATCTTCAATCCTCAATCATCATTCTTCAATCCTCAATACCCTAGCCTCAATCTTCAATCCTCAATCCTCAATCGTCAATACCCAATCCGCAATCTTCAATCCTCAATCCTCAATCCTCAATCCTCAATCCTCAATATTCAATCCTCAATACTCAATATTCAATCCTCAATCCTCAATACTCAATCCCCAATCCTCATTCTTCAATCCTCATTCTTCAATCCTCAATACCCAATCCCCAATCTTCAATCCTCAATCATCAATCCTCAATCCTCAGACCTCAGGCATCAACACTCAACCCTCAGTCCTCGCTCTCAATCCACAACGCTCAATCCTCAATCCTGAATCTTCATTCATCAATATTCAACCTTAAATCCTCAATCCTCAATCCTCAATCCTCAATCCTCAATGTTCAATCCTCAACAGCCAATCCTCAATCTTCAATCCTCAATCCTCAATCCTCAATTCTCAATCCACAATCCTCAATCCTCAGTCCTCTCTCCTCAAACCTCAATCCTCAATCTTCAATCCTCAATACTCAATCTTCAATCCTGAATCCTCAATCCTCAATCCTCAATCATCAATACCCAATCGTCAACCTTCAATCCTCAATACTCAATCTTCAAACCTCAATCCTCTGTCCTCAATCCTCAATCCTCATTCTTCAATCCTCAATACCCAATTCTCAATCTTAAATCCTCTATCCTCAATTCGCAATCCTCAATCCTCAATCCTCAGGCCTCAAGTATCAATACTCAACCCTCAGACCTCGTCCTCAATCCACGACGTACAATCCTCAATCCGCAATCTTCATTCATCAATATTCAACCTTCAATCCTCAATCCTCAATCCACAATCCTCAATCCTCAATCCTCAATCCTCAATCATCAATGTTCAATCCTCAATACCCGATCCTCAGGCTTCAATCCTCAATCCTCGATCCTCAATCCTCAATCCTCAATCCTCAATCCTCAGTCCTCAAACCTCAATCCTGAATCCTCATTCCTGAATCCTCAATCTTCAGCCCTCAGTCCTCAACAATCAGTGGTCCATCCTCAATCCTCAATAGAATATCATGATTTCACAGTTTTCAATACTCAATACTCAACCTGCAATCTTCAAATCTCTATCCACAAACATCAATTCTCATCACTCAACCCTCAACACTCAGTCCCCAATCCTCAATATTCAAGCCTCAATCCTCAATCCTCAGTCCACAATCCTCAACCTTCAATCCTCAATACTCAATCTTCAATCCTCAATCCTCAATCGTCAATCCTCAATTCGCAATCCTCAATAGTCAATCTTCAATCCTCAATACTCAATATTCAATCCACAATCCTCAATCCTCAATCCTCAATCCTCATTCTTCGATCCTCAATACCCAATCCTCAATCTTCAATCCTCAATCCTCAATCCTCTGTCCTTAGTCCTCAAACCTCAATCCTCAACCCTCAGCCCTCATCCTCAATCCTCAATCCTCAATCCTCAATTCTCAATCTTCAATCCTGAATACTCAGTCTTCAATCCTCAATGCTCAGTCCTCAAATTTCAATTCTGAATCCTCAATCCGGAACCCTCAGTCTTCAGCCCTCAGTCCCCAACAATCAGTTGTCAATCCTCAATCCTCAATATAATATACTCAATTCACAGTTTTCAATACTCAATACTCAATCTGCAATCTTCAAATCTCTATCCACAAACATCAATTCTCATCATTCAACCCTCAACACTCAGTCCTCAATGTTCAACCCTCAATCCTCAATTCTCAATCTTCAATCCTCAATACTGAACCTTCAATCCTCAATCCTCAATCCTCAGTCCTCAATCCTCAATCCTCACTCTTAATCTTCAATCCTCAGTACTCAATCTTCAGTACTCAATCTTCAATCCTCAATCCTCAATCCTCAATCCTCAATCCTCAATCTTCAATCCTCAATACTCAATCATCAATCCTCAATCCTCAATCCTCAATCCTCAATCCTCAATCCTCAATCCTCAATCGTCAATCTTCAATCCTCAATACTCAATCTTCAATCCTCAATCCGCTGTCCTCAATCCTCAATCCTCATTCTTCAATCCTCAATACCCAATCCTCAATCTTAAATCCTCAATCCTCAATTCGCAATCCTCAATCCTCAATCCTCAGGCGTCAAGTATCAATACTCAACCCTCAGTCCTCGTCCTCAATCCTCAATCTTCAATCCTCAATACTCAATCTTCAATCCTCAATCCTCAATCCTCAATCCTCAATCTTCAATCCTCAGACCTCAGGCATCAACACTCAACCCTCAGTCCTCGTTCTCAGTCCACAACCCTCAATCCTCAATCCTCAATCTTCATTCATCAATATTCAACCTTCAATCCTCAATCCTCAATCCTCAATCCTCAATCCTCAATCCTCAATGTTCAATCCTCAACAGCCAATCCTCAATCCTCAACCCTCAGCCCTCATCCTCAATCCTCAATCCTCAATCCTCAATTCTCAATCTTCAATCCTCAATACTCAATCTTCAATCCTCAGTCCTCTCTCCTCAAACCTCAATCCTGAATCCTCAATCCTGAATCCTGAATCTTCAGCCCTCAGTACTCAACAGTCAGTGGTCTATCCTCAATCCTCAATAGAATATCATGATTTCACAGTTTTCAATACTCAATAGTCAATCTGCAATCTTCAGATCTCTATCCACAAACACCAATTCTCATCACTCAACCCTCAACACTCAGTACTCAATGTTCAATCCTCAATCCTCAATTCTCAATCTTCAGTCCTCAATACTGAATCTTCAATCCTCAACCCTCAATCCTCAATCCTCAATCCTCAACACTCAATCTTCAATCCTCAGACCCCAATCCTCAATCTTCAATCCTCAATCCTCAATCCTCAATCCTCAATCCTCAATCCTCAATCCTCAATATTCAATCCTCAATACTCAATATTCAAACCTCAATGCTCAATACTCAATCCCCAATCCTCATTCTTCAATCCTCATTCTTCAATCCTCAATCTTCAATCCTCAACCATCATTCTTCAATCCTCAATACCCTAGCCTCAATCTTCAATCCTCAATCCTCAATCCTCAATACCCATCCTCAATCTTCAATCCTCAATCCTCAATCCTCAATCCTCAATCCTCAATATTCAATCCTCAATACTCAATATTCAATCCTCAATCCTCAATACTCAATCCCCAATCCTCATTCTTCAATCCTCATTCTTCAATCCTCAATACCCAATCCCCAATCTTCAATCCTCAATCATCAATCCTCAATCCTCAGACCTCAGGCATCAACACTCAACCCTCAGTCCTCGCTCTCAACCCACAACACTCAATCCTCAATCCTGAATCTTCATTCATCAATATTCAACCTTAAATCCTCAATCCTCAATCCTCAATCCTCAATCCTCAATGTTCAATCCTCAACAGCCAATCCTCAATCTTCAATCCTCAATCCTCAATCCTCAATTCTCAATCCACAATCCTCAATCCTCAGTCCTCTCTCCTCAAACCGCAATCCTCAATCTTCAATCCTCAATACTCAATCTTCAATCCTCAATCCTCAATCCTCAATCCTCAATCATGAATACCCAATCGTCAACCTTCAATCCTCAATACTCAATCTTCAAACCTCAATCCTCTGTCCTCAATCCTCAATCCTCATTCTTCAATCCTCAATACCCAATTCTCAATCTTAAATCCTCTATCCTCAATTCGCAAACCTCAATCCTCAATCCTCAGGCCTCAAGTATCAATACTCAACCCTCAGTCCTCGTCCACAATCCACGACATACAATCCTCAATCCTCAATCTTCATTCATCAATATTCAACCTTCAATCCTCAATCCTCAATCCTCAATCCTCAGTCCTCAATCCTCAATCCCCAATCCTCAATGTTCAATCCTCAATACCGGATCGTCAGTCTTCAATCCTCAATCCTCAATCCTCAATCCTCAATCCTCAATCCTCAATCCTCAGTCCTCAAATATCAATTCTGAATCCTCAATCCGGAACCCTCAATCTTCAGCCCTCAGTCCTCAACAATCAGTTGTCAATCCTCAATCCTCAATAGAATATACTCAATTCACAGTTTTCAATACTCAATACTCAATCTGCAATCTTCAAACCTCTATCCACAAACATCAATTCTCATCGCTCAACCCTCAACACTCAGTCCTCAATGTTCAATCCTCAATCCTCAATTCTCAATCCTCAATCCTCAATTCGCAATCCTCAATCCTCAATACTCAATCTTCAGTCCTCAATCCTCAATCCTCAATCCTCAATCCTCATTCCTCAATCTTAATCTTCAATCTTCAGTACTCAATCTTCAATCCTCAATCCTCAATCCTCAATCCTCAATCCTCAATCTTCAATCCTCAATACTCAATCTTCAATCCTCAATCCTCAATCCTCAATCCTCAATCCTCAATCGTCAATCTTCAATCCTCAATACTCAATCTTCAATCCTCAATCCTCTGTCCTCAATCCTCAATGCTCATTCTTCAATCCTCAATACCCAATCCTCAGTCTTCTATCCTCAATCCTCAATCCTCAATCCACAATCCTCAATCCTCAATCCTCAGTCCTCAAACCTCAATCCTGAATCCTCAATCCTGAATCCTCAATCTTCAGCCCTCAGTCCTCAACAGTCAGTGGTCCATCCTCAATCCTCAATAGAATATCATGATTTCACAGTTTTCAACACTCAATACTCAACCTGCAATCTTCAAATCTCTATCCACAAACATCAATTCTCATCACTTAACCCTCAACATTCAGTCCCCAATCCTCAATATTCGAGCCTCAATCCTCAATCCTCAATCCACAATCCTCAACCTTCAATACTCAATACTCAATCTTCAATCCTCAATCCCCAACTCTCAATCCTCAATTCGCAATCCTCAATAGTCGATCTTCAATCCTCAATACTCAATATTCAATCCTCAATCCTCAATCCTCAATACTCAATCCTCAATCTTCAATCCTCAATACTCAATCCTCAATCCTCAATCTTAATCTTCAACCCTCAGTACTCAGTCTTCAATCCTCAATCCTCAATCCTCAATCCTCATTCCTCAATCTTCAATCCTCAATACTCCATCTTCAATCCTCAATCCTCAATCCTCAATCCTCAATTCTCAATCCTCAATCCTCAATCGTCAATCTTCAATCCTCAATACTCAATCTTCAATCCTCAATCCTCTGTCCTCAATCCTCATTCCTCAATACTCAATCTTCAATCCTCAATGCTCAGTCCTCAAATATCAATTCTGAATCCTCAATCCGCAAACCTCAATCTTCAGCCCTCAGTCCTCAACAATCAGTTGTCAATCCTCAATCCTCAATAGAATACACTCAATTCACAGTTTTCAAAACTCAATACTCAATCTGCAATCTTCAAATCTCTATCCACAAACATCAATTCTCATCGCTCAGCCCTCAACACTCAGTCCTCAATGTTCAATCCTCAATCCTCAATTCTCAATCCTCAATCCTCAATGCTCAATCTTCAATCCTCAATACTCAATCTTCAGTCCTCAATCCTCAGTCGTCAAAACTCAATCCTGAATCATCAATCCTGAATCCTCAATCTTCAGCTCTCAGTCCTCAACAATCAGTGGTCAGTCCTCAATCCTCAATAGAATATCATGAATTCACAGTTTTCAATACTCAATACTCAACCAGCAATTTTCAAATCTCTATCCACAAACATCAACTCTCATCACTCAACCCTCAACACTCAGTCCCCAATCCTCAATATTCAAGCCTCAATCCTCAATCCTCAATCCACAATCCTCAACCTTCAATCCTCAATACTCAATCTTCAATCCTCAATCCTCAATCCTCAATCCTAAGTTCGCAATCCTCAATAGTCAATCTTCAATCCTCAATACTCAATATTCAAACCTCAATCCTCAATCCTCAATCCTCAATCCTCAATCCTCATTCTTCGATCCTCAATACCCAATCCTCAATCTTCAATCCTCAATCCTCAATCCTCAATACCCAATCCTCAATCTTCAACCCTCAATCCTCAATCCTCAATCCTCAATTCTCAAACCTCAATCCTCAATCCTCAGACCTCAAACATAAATATTCAACCCCCAGTCCTCGTCCTCAATCCACAACCCTCAATCCTCAATCCTCAATCCTCAATCCTCAATTTTCAATCCTCAATCCTCAATACTCAATCCTCAATCCTCAATCCTCAATCCTCAATCCTCAATCTTCAATCCTCAATAGTCAATCCTCAATCCTCAATCTTAATCTTCAATCCTCAGTACTCAGTCTTCAATCCTCAATCCTCAATCCTCAATCCTCATTCGTCAATCTTCAATCCTCAATACTCCATCTTCAATCCTCAATCCTCAATCCTCAATCCTCAATCCTCAATCCTCAATCTTCAATCGTCAATCTTCAATCCTCAATACTCAATCTTCAATCTTCAATCTTCAATCCTCAATCTTCAATCCTCAATAATCAATCTTCAATCCTCAATCCTCAATCCTCAATCCTCAATCCTCAATGTTCAATCCTCAATACTCAATATTCAATCCTCAATCCTCAATACTCAATCCCCAATCCTCATTCTTCAATCCTCATTCTTCAATCCTCAATACACAATCCCCAATCTTCAATCCTCAATCATCAATCCTCAGTTCACAATCCTCAATCCTCAATCCTCAGACCTCAGGCATCAACACTCAACCCTCAGTCCTAGTTCTCAATCCACAACGCTCAATCCTCAATCCTCAATCTTCATTCATCAATATTCAACCTTAAATCCTCAATCCTCAATTCTCAATCCTCAATCCTCAATGTTCAATCCTCAACAGCCAATCCTCAATCTTCAAACCTCAATCCTCAATCCTCAATTCTCAATCCACAATCCTCAATCCTCAGTCCTCTCTCCTCAAACCTCAATCCTCAATCTTCAATCCTCAATACTCAATCTTCAATCCTCAATCCTCAATCCTCAATCCTCAATCATCAATCCCCAATCGTCAACCTTCAATCCTCAATACTCAATCTTCAAACCTCAATCCTCTGTCCTCAATCCTCAATCCTCATTCTTCAATCCTCAATACCCAATTCTCAATCTTAAATCCTCTATCCTCAATTCGCAATCCTCAATCCTCAATCCTCAGGCCTCAAGTATCAATACTCAACCCTCAGTCCTCGTCCTCAATCCACGACCTACAATCCTCAATCCTCAATCTTCATTCATCAATATTCAACCTTCAATCCTCAATCCTCAATCCTCAATCCTCAATCCTCAATCCTCAATCCTCAATCATCAATGTTCAATCCTCAATACCCGATCCTCAGGCTTCAATCCTCAATCCTCGATTCTCAATCCTCAATCCTCAATCCTCAATCCTCAGTCCTCAAACCTCAATCCTGAATCCTCAATCCTGAATCCTCAATCTTCAGCCCTCAGTCCTCAACAATCAGTGGTCCATCCTCAATCCTCAATAGAATATCATGATTTCACAGTTTTCAATACTCAATACTCAACCTGCAATATTCAAATCTCTATCCACAAACATCAATTCTCATCACTCAACCCTCAACACTCAGTCCCCAATCCTCAATATTCAAGCCTCAATCCTCAATCCTCAGTCCACAATCCTCAACCTTCAATCCTCAATACTCAATCTTCAATCCTCAATCCTCAATCGTCAATCCTCAATTCGCAATCCACAATAGTCAATCTTCAATCCTCAATACTCAATATTCAATCCACAATCCTCAATCCTCAATCCTCAATCCTCATTCTTCGATCCTCAATACCCAATCCTCAATCTTCAATCCTCAATCCTCAATCCTCTGTCCTTAGTCCTCAAACCTCAATCCTCAACCCTCAGCCCTCATCCTCAATCCTCAATCCTCAATCCTCAATTCTCAATCTTCAGTCCTGAATACTCAATCTTCAATCCTCAATGCTCAGTCCTCAAATATCAATTCTGAATCCTCAATCCGGAAACCTCAATCTTCAGCCCTCAGTCCTCAACAATCAGTTGTCAATCCTCAATCCTCAATAGAATACACTCAATTCACAGTTTTCAATACTCAATACTCAATCTGCAATCTTCAAATCTCTATCCACAAACATCAATTCTCATCGCTCAACCCTCAACACTCAGTCCTCAATGTTCAATCCTCAATCCTCAATTCTCAATCCTCAATCCTCAATGCTCAATCTTCAATCCTCAATACTCAATCTTCAGTCCTCAATCCTCAGTCGTCAAACCTCAATCCTGAATCATCAATCCTGAATCCTCAACCTTCAGCTCTCAGTCCTCAACAATCAGTGGTCAATCCTCAATCCTCTATAGAATATCATGAATTCACAGTTTTCAATACTCAATACTCAACCTGCAATTTTCAAATCTCTATCCACAAACATCAATTCTCATCACTCAACCCTCAACACTCAGTCCCCAATCCTCAATACTCAAGCGTCAATCCTCAATCCTCAATCCACAATCCTCAACCTTCAATCCTCAATACTCAATCTTCAATCCTCAATCCTCAATCCTCAATCCTCAGTTCGCCATCCTCAATAGTCAATCTTCAATCCTCAATACTCAATATTCAATCCTCAATCCTCAATCCTCAATCCTCAATCCTCATTCTTCGATCCTCAATACCCAATCCTCAATCTTCAATCCTCAATCCTCAATCCTCAATACCCAATCCTCAATCTTCAACCCTCAATCCTCAATCCTCAATCCTCAATTCTCAACCCTCAATCCTCAATCCTCAGACCTCAAACATAAATATTCAACCCTCAGTCCTCGTCCTCAATCCACAATACTCAATCCTCAATCCTCAATCCTCAATCCTCAATTTTCAATCCTCAATCCTCAATACTCAATGCTCAATCCTCAATCCTCAATCCTCAATCTTCAATCCTCAAGACTCAATCCTCAATCCTCAATCTTAATCTTCAATCCTCAGTACTCAGTCTTCAATCCTCAATCCTCAATCCTCAATCCTCATTCCTCAATCTTCAATCCTCAATACTCCATCTTCAATCCTCAATCCTCAATCCTCAATCCTCAATCCTCAATCCTCAATCCTCAATCGTCAATCTTCAATCCTCAATACTCAATCTTCAATCCTCAATCCTCTGTCCTCAATCCTCAATCCTCAATCTTCAATCCTCAATACTCAATCTTCAATCCTCGATCCTCAACCCTCAATCCTCAATCCTCAATCCTCAATCGTCAATCCTCAATATTCAATCCTCAACAGCCAATCATCAATCTTCAATCCTCAATCCTCAATCCTCAATTCTCTATCCTCAGTCCTCAATCCTCAGTCCTCCCTCCTCAAACATCAATCCTGAATCCTCAATCCTGAATCCTCAAGCTTCAGCCCTCAGTCCTCAACAATCAGTTGTCAATCCTCAATCCTCAATAGAATATCATGATTTCACAGTTTTCAATACTCAATACTCAACCTGCAATCTTCAAATCTCTATCCACAAACATCAATTCACATCACTCAACCCTCAACACTCAGTCCCCAATCCTCAATATTCAAGCCTCAATCCTCAATCCTCAGTCCACAATCCTCAACCTTCAATCCTCAATACTCAATCTTCAATCCTCAATCCCCAACTCTCAATCCTCAATTCGCAATCCTCAATAGTCGATCTTCAATCCTCAATACTCAATATTCAATCCTCAATCCTCAATCCTCAATCCTCAATCATCATTCTTCAATCCTCAATACCCTATCCTCAATCTTCAATCCTCAATCCTCAATCCTCAATACCCAATCCTCAGTCTTCAACCCTCAATCCTCAATCCTCAATCCTCTATTCTCAACCCTCAATCCTCAATCCTCAGACCTCAAACATAAATATTCAACCATCAGTCCTCGTCCTCAATCCACAACCCTCAATCCTCAATCCTCAATCCTCAATCCTCAATCTTCAATCCTCAATCCTCAATACTCAATCCTCAAGCCTCAATCCTCAATCCTCAATCCTCAATCTTCAATCCTCAATACTCAATCCTCAATCCTCAATCTTAATCTTCAACCCTCAGTACTCAGTCTTCAATCCTCAATCCTCAATCCTCAATCCTCATTCCTCAATCTTCAATCCTCAATACTCCATCTTCAATCCTCAATCCTCAATCCTCAATCCTCAATCCTCAATCCTCAATCCTCAATCGTCAATCTTCAATCCTCAATCCTCAATCTTCAATCCTCAATACTAAATCTTCAATCCTCAATCCTCAATCCTCAATCCTCAATCCTCAGTGTTCAATCCTCAATACTCAATATTCAATCCTCAATCCTCAATCCTCAATCCTCAATCCTCAATCCTCAATCGTCAATCTTCAATCCTCAATACTCAATCTTCAATCCTCAATCCTCTGTCCTCAATCCTCAATCCTCAATGCTCAATCTTCAATACTCAATCTTCAATCCTCAATCCCCAACTCTCAATCCTCAATTCGCAATCCTCAATAGTCGATCTTCAATCCTCAATACTCAATATTCAATCCTCAATCCTCAATCCTCAATCCTCAATCCTCAATATTCAAGCCTCAATCCTCAATCCTCAGTCCACAATCCTCAACCTTCAATCCTCAATACTCAATCTTCAATCCTCAATCCCCAACTCTCAATCCTCAATTCGCAATCCTCAATAGTCGATCTTCAATCCTCAATACTCAATATTCAATCCTCAATCCTCAATCCTCAATCCTCAATCATCATTCTTCAATCCTCAATACCCTATCCTCAATCTTCAATCCTCAATCCTCAATCCTCAATACCCAATCCTCAGTCTTCAACCCTCAATCCTCAATCCTCAATCCTCTATTCTCAACCCTCAATCCTCAATCCTCAGACCTCAAACATAAATATTCAACCATCAGTCCTCGTCCTCAATCCACAACCCTCAATCCTCAATCCTCAATCCTCAATCCTCAATCTTCAATCCTCAATCCTCAATACTCAATCCTCAAGCCTCAATCCTCAATCCTCAATCCTCAATCTTCAATCCTCAATACTCAATCCTCAATCCTCAATCTTAATCTTCAACCCTCAGTACTCAGTCTTCAATCCTCAATCCTCAATCCTCAATCCTCAATCCTCAATCCTCAATCCTCAATCCTCATTCTTCGATACTCAATACCCAATCCTCAATCTTCAATCCTCAATCCTCAATCCTCAATCCTCAATCCTCAATCTTCAATCGTCAATCTTCAATCCTCAATACTCAATCTTCAATCATCAATCCTCAATCTTCAATCCTCAATACTCAATCTTCAATCCTCAATCCTCAATCCTCAATCCTCAATCCTCAGTGTTCAATCCTCAATACTCAATATTCAATCCTCAATCCTCAATACTCAATCCCCAATCTTCATTCTTCAATCCTCATTCTTCAATCCTCAATACCCAATTCTCAATCTTAAATCCTCTATCCTCAATTCGCAATCCTCAATCCTCAATCCTCAGACCTCAGGCATCAACACTCAACCCTCAGTCCTAGTTCTCAATCCACAACGCTCAATCCTCAATCCTCAATCTTCATTCATCAATATTCAACCTTAAATCCTCAATCCTCAATTCTCAATCCTCAATCCTCAATGTTCAATCCTCAACAGCCAATCCTCAATCTTCAATCCTCAATCCTCAATCCTCAATTCTCAATCCACAATCCTCAATCCTCAGTCCTCTCTCCTCAAACCTCAATCCTCAATCTTCAATCCTCAATACTCAATCTTCAATCCTCAATCCTCAATCCTCAATCCTCAATCATCAATCCCCAATCGTCAACCTTCAATCCTCAATACTCAATCTTCAAACCTCAATCCTCTGTCCTCAATCCTCAATCCTCATTCTTCAATCCTCAATACCCAATTCTCAATCTTAAATCCTCTATCCTCAATTCGCAATCCTCAATCCTCAATCCTCAGGCCTCAAGTATCAATACTCAACCCTCAGTCCTCGTCCTCAAACCACGACCTACAATCCTCAATCCTCAATCTTCATTCATCAATATTCAACCTTCAATCCTCAATCCTCAATCCTCAATCCTCAATCCTCAATCCTCAATCCCCAATCATCAATGTTCAATCCTCAATACCCGATCCTCAGGCTTCAATCCTCAATCCTCGATCCTCAATCCTCAATCCCAAATCCTCAATCCTCAGTCCTCAAACCTCAATCCTGAATCCTCAATCCTGAATCCTCAATCTTCAGCCCTCAGTCCTCAACAATCAGTGGTCCATCCTCAATCCTCAATAGAATATCATGATTTCACAGTTTTCAATACTCAATACTCAACCTGCAATCTTCAAATCTCTATCCACAAACATCAATTCTCATTACTCAACCCTCAACACTCAGTCCCCAATCCTCAATATTCAAGCCTCGATCCTCAATCCTCAGTCCACAATTCTCAACCTTCAATCCTCAATACTCAATCTTCAATCCTCAATCCTCAATCGTCAATCCTCAATTCGCAATCCTCAATAGTCAATCTTCAATCCTCAATACTCAATATTCAATCCACAATCCTCAATCCTCAATCCTCAATCCTCATTCTTCGATCCTCAATACCCAATCCTCAATCTTCAATCCTCAATCCTCAATCCTCAATCCTCTGTCCTTAGCCCTCAAACCTCAATCCTCAACCCTCAGCCCTCATCCTCAATCCTCAATCCTCAATCCTCAATTCTCAATCTTCAATCCTGAATACTCAATCTTCAATCCTCAATGCTCAGTCCTCAAATTTCAATTCTGAATCCTCAATCCGGAACCCTCAGTCTTCAGCCCTCAGTCCCCAACAATCAGTTGTCAATCCTCAATCCTCAATATAATATACTCAATTCACAGTTTTCAATACTCAATACTCAATCTGCAATCTTCAAATCTCTATCCACAAACATCAATTCTCATCGCTCAACCCTCAACACTCAGTCCTCAATGTTCAATCCTCAATCCTCAATTCTCAATCCTCAATCCTCAATCCTCAATCTTCAATCCTCAATAATCAATCTTCTGTCCTCAATCCTCAAACCTCAATCCTCAATCCTCATTCCTCAATCTTAATCTTCAATCTTCAGTACTCAATCTTCAATCCTCAATCCTCAATCCTCAATCCTCAATCCTCAATCTTCAATCCTCAATACTCAATCTTCAATCCTCAATCCTCAATCCTCAATCCTCAATCCTCAATCGTCAATCTTCAATCCTCAATACTCAATCTTCAATCCTCAATCCCTTGTCCTCAATCCTCAATGCTCATTCTTCAATCCTCAATACCCAATCTTCAGTCTTCAATCCTCAATCCTCAATCCTCAATCCACAATCCTCAATCCTCAATCCTCAGTCCTCAAACCTCAATCCTGAATCCTCAATCCTGAATCCTCAATCTTCAGCCCTCAGTCCTCAACAGTCAGTGGTCCATCCTCAATCCTCAATAGAATATCATGATTTCACAGTTTTCAATACTCAATACTCAACCTGCAATCTTCAAATCTCTATCCACAAACATCAATTCTCATCACTTAACCCTCAACACTCAGTCCCCAATCCTCAATATTCGAGCCTCAATCCTCAATCCTCAATCCACAATCCTCAACCTTCAATACTCAATACTCAATCTTCAATCCTCAATCCCCAACTCTCAATCCTCAATTCGCAATCCTCAATAGTCGATCTTCAATCCTCAATACTCAATATTCAATCCTCTATCCTCAATCCTCAATCCTCAATCATCATTCTTCAATCCTCAATACCCTATCCTCAATCTTCAATCCTCAATCCTCAATCCTCAACACCCAATCCTCAATCTTCAACCCTCAATCCTCAATCCTCAATCCTCAATTCTCTACCCTCAATCCTCAATCCGCAGACCTCAAACATAAATATTCAACCCTCAGTCCTCGTCCTCAATCCACAACCCTCAATCCTCAATCCTCAATCCTCAATCCTCAATATTCAATCCTCAATCCTCAATACTCAATCCTCAATCCTCAATCCTCAATCCTCAATCTTCAATCCTCAATACTCAATCCTCAATCCTCAATCTTAATCTTCAATCCTCAGTACTCAGTCTTCAATCCTCAATCCTCAATCCTCAATCCTCATTCCTCAATCTTCAATCCTCAATACTCCATCTTCAATCCTCAATCCTAAATCCTCAATCCTCAATACTCAATCTTCAATACTCAATCCTCTGTCCTCAATCCTCAATCCTCAATACTCAATCTTCAATCCTCAATGCTCAGTCCTCAAATATCAATTCTGAATCCTCAATCCGGAAACCTCAATCTTCAGCCCTCAATCCTCAGTCGTCAAACCTCAATCCTGAATCATCAATCCTGAATCCTCAACCTTCAGCTCTTAGTCCTCAACAATCAGTGGACAATCCTCAATCCGCAATAGAATATCATGAATTCACAGTTTTCAATACTCAATACTCAACCTGCAATTTTCAAATCTCTATCCACAAACATCAATTCTCATCACTCAACCCTCAACACTCAGTCCCCAATCCTTAATACTCAAGCCTCAATCCTCAATCCTCAATCCACAATCCTCAACCTTCAATCCTCAATACTCAATCTTCAATCCTCAATCCTCAATCCTCAATCCTCAGTTCGCAATCCTCAACAGTCAATCTTCAATCCTCAATACTCAATATTCAATCCTCAATCCTCAATCCTCAATACTCAATCCTCATTCTTCGGTCCTCAATACCCAATCCTCAATCTTCAATCCTCAATCCTCAATCCTCAATACCCAATCCTCAATCTTCAACCCTCAATCCTCAATCCTCAATCCTCAATTCTCAACCCTCAATCCTCAATCCTCAGACCTCAAACATAAATATTCAACCCTCAGTCCTCGTCCTCAATCCACAACCCTCAATCCTCAATCCTCAATCCTCAATCCTCAATTTTCAATCCTCAATCCTCAATACTCAATCCTCAATCCTCAATCCTCAATCCTCAATATTCAATCCTCAAGACTCAATCCTCAATCCTCAATCTTAATCTTCAATCCTCAGTACTCAGTCTTCAATCCTCAATCCTCAATCATCAATCCTCATTCCTCAATCTTCAATCCTCAATACTCCATCTTCAATCCTCAATCCTCAATCCTCAATCCTCAATCCTCAATCCTCAATCCTCAATCGTCAATCTTCAATCCTCAATACTCAATCTTCAATCCTCAATCCTCTGTCCTCAATCCTCAATCCTCAATACTCAATCTTCAATCCTCAATGCTCAGTCCTCAAATATCAATTCTGAATCCTCAATCCGGAAACCTCAATCTTCAGCCCTCAGTCCTCAACAATCAGTTGTCAATCCTCAATCCTCAATAGAATACACTCAATTCACAGTTTTCAATACTCAATACTCAATCTGCAATCTTCAAATCTCTATCCACAAACATCAATTCTCATCGCTCAACCCTCAACACTCAGTCCTCAATGTTCAATCCTCAATCCTCAATTCTCAATCCTCAATCCTCAATGCTCAATCTTCAATCCTCAATACTCAATCTTCAGTCCTCAATCCTCAGTCGTCAAACCTCAATCCTGAATCATCAATCCTGAATCCTCAATCTTCAGCTCTCAGTCCTCAACAATCAGTGGTCAGTCCTCAATCCTCAATAGAATATCATGAATTCACAGTTTTCAATACTCAATACTCAACCAGCAATTTTCAAATCTCTATCCACAAACATCAATACTCATCACTCAACCCTCAACACTCAGTCCCCAATCCTCAATATTCAAGCCTCAATCCTCAATCCTCAATCCACAATCCTCAACCTTCAATCCTCAATACTCAATCTTCAATCCTCAATCCTCAATCCTCAATCCTAAGTTCGCAATCCTCAATAGTCAATCTTCAATCCTCAATACTCAATATTCAATCCTCAATCCTCAATCCTCAATCCTCAATCCTCATTCTTCGATCCTCAATACCCAATCCTCAATCTTCAATCCTCAATCCTCAATCCTCAATCCTCAATCCTCAATCTTCAATCGTCAATCTTCAATCCTCAATACTCAATCTTCAATCCTCAATCCTCAATCTTCAATCCTCAATACTCAATCTTCAATCCTCAATCCTCAATCCTCAATCCTCAATCCTCAATGTTCAATCCTCAATACTCAATATTCAATCCTCAATCCTCAATACTCAATCCCCAATCTTCATTCTTCAATCCTCATTCTTCAATCCTCAATACCCAATTCTCAATCTTAAATCCTCTACCCTCAATTCGCAATCCTCAATCCTCAATCCTCAGACCTCAGGCATCAACACTCAACCCTCAGTCCTAGTTCTCAATCCACAACGCTCAATCCTCAATCCTCAATCTTCATTCATCAATATTCAACCTTAAATCCTCAATCCTCAATTCTCAATCCTCAATCCTCAATGTTCAATCCTCAACAGCCAATCCTCAATCTTCAATCCTCAATCCTCAATCCTCAATTCTCAATCCACAATCCTCAATCCTCAGTCCTCTCTCCTCAAACCTCAATCCTCAATCTTCAATCCTCAATACTCAATCTTCAATCCTCAATCCTCAATCCTCAATCCTCAATCATCAATCCCCAATCGTCAACCTTCAATCCTCAATACTCAATCTTCAAACCTCAATCCTCTGTCCTCAATCCTCAATCCTCATTCTTCAATCCTCAATACCCAATTCTCAATCTTAAATCCTCTATCCTCAATTCGCAACCCTCAATCCTCAATCCTCAGGCCTCAAGTATCAATACTCAACCCTCAGTCCTCGTCCTCAATCCACGACCTACAGTCCTCAATCCTCAATCTTCATTCATCAATATTCAACCTTCAATCCTCAATCCTCAATCCTCAATCCTCAATCCTCAATCCTCAGTCCTCAATCATCAATGTTCAATCCTCAATACCCGATCCTCAGGCTTCAATCCTCAATCCTCGATCCTCAATCCTCAATCCCAAATCCTCAATCCTCAGTCCTCAAACCTCAATCCTGAATCCTCAATCCTGAATCCTCAGTCTTCAGCCCTCAGTCCTCAAGAATCAGTGGTCCATCCTCAATCCTCAATAGAATATCATGATTTCACAGTTTTCAATACTCAATACTCAACCTGCAATCTTCAAATCTCTATCCACAAACATCAATTCTCATCACTCAACCCTCAACACTCAGTCCCCAATCCTCAATATTCAAGCCTCGATCCTCAATCCTCAGTCCACAATTCTCAACCTTCAATCCTCAATACTCAATCTTCAATCCTCAATCCTCAATCGTCAATCCTCAATTCGCAATCCTCAATAGTCAATCTTCAATCCTCAATACTCAATATTCAATCCACAATCCTCAATCCTCAATCCTCAATCCTCATTCTTCGATCCTCAATACCCAATCCTCAATCTTCAATCCTCAATCCTCAATCCTCAATCCTCTGTCCTTAGCCCTCAAACCTCAATCCTCAACCCTCAGCCCTCATCCTCAATCCTCAATCCTCAATCCTCAATTCTCAATCTTCAATCCTGAATACTCAATCTTCAATCCTCAATGCTCAGTCCTCAAATTTCAATTCTGAATCCTCAATCCGGAACCCTCAGTCTTCAGCCCTCAGTCCCCAACAATCAGTTGTCATTCCTCAATCCTCAATATAATATACTCAATTCACAGTTTTCAATACTCAATACTCAATCTGCAATCTTCAAATCTCAATCCACAAACATCAATTCTCATCGCTCAACCCTCAACACTCAGTCCTCAATGTTCAATCCTCAATCCTCAATTCTCAATCCTCAATCCTCAATCCTCAATCTTCAATCCTCAATAATCAATCTTCAGTCCTCAATCCTCAAACCTCAATCCTCAATCCTCATTCCTCAATCTTAATCTTCAATCTTCAGTACTCAATCTTCAATCCTCAATCCTCAATCCTCAATCCTCAATCCTCAATCTTCAATCCTCAATACTCAATCTTCAATCCTCAATCCTCAATCCTCAATCCTCAATCCTCAATCGTCAATCTTCAATCCTCAATACTCAATCTTCAATCCTCAATCCCTTGTCCTCAATCCTCAATGCTCATTCTTCAATCCTCAATACCCAATCCAAAGTCTTCAATCCTCAATCCTCAATCCTCAATCCACAATCCTCAATCCTCAATCCTCAGTCCTCAAACCTCAATCCTGAATCCTCAATCCTGAATCCTCAATCTTCAGCCCTCAGTCCTCAACAGTCAGTGGTCCATCCTCAATCCTCAATAGAATACATGATTTCACAGTTTTCAATACTCAATACTCAACCTGCAATCTTCAAATCTCTATCCACAAACATCAATTCTCATCACTTAACCCTCAACACTCAGTCCCCAATCCTCAATATTCGAGCCTCAATCCTCAATCCTCAATCCACAATCCTCAACCTTCAATACACAATACTCAATCTTCAATCCTCAATCCCCAACTCTCAATCCTCAATTCGCAATCCTCAATAGTCGATCTTCAATCCTCAATACTCAATATTCAATCCTCTATGCTCAATCCTCAATCCTCAATCATCATTCTTCAATCCTCAATACCCTATCCTCAATCTTCAATCCTCAATCCTCAATCCTCAACACCCAATCCTCAATCTTCAACCCTCAATCCTCAATCCTCAATCCTCAATTCTCTACCCTCAATCCTCAATCCTCAGACCTCAAACATAAATATTCAACCCTCAGTCCTCGTCCTCAATCCACAACCCTCAATCCTCAATCCTCAATCCTCAATCCTCAATATTCAATCCTCAATCCTCAATACTCAATCCTCAATCCTCAATCCTCAATCCTCAATCTTCAATCCTCAATACTCAATCCTCAATCCTCAATCTTAATCTTCAATCCTCAGTACTCAGTCTTCAATCCTCAATCCTCAATCCTCAATCCTCATTCCTCAATCTTCAATCCTCAATACTCCATCTTCAATCCTCAATCCTAAATCCTCAATCCTCAATACTCAATCTTCAATACTCAATCCTCTGTCCTCAATCCTCAATCCTCAATACTCAATCTTCAATCCTCAATGCTCAGTCCTCAAATATCAATTCTGAATCCTCAATCCGGAAACCTCAATCTTCAGCCCTCAGTCCTCAACAATCAGTTGTCAATCCTCAATCCTCAATAGAATACACTCAATTCACAGTTTTCAATACTCAATACTCAATCTGCAATCTTCAAATCTCTATCCACAAACATCAATTCTCATCGCTCAACCCTCAACACTCAGTCCTCAATGTTCAATCCTCAATCCTCAATTCTCAATTCTCAATCCTCAATCCTCAATGCTCAATCTTCAATCCTCAATACTCAATCTTCAGTCCTCAATCCTCAGTCGTCAAACCTCAATCCTGAATCATCAATCCTGAATCCTCAACCTTCAGCTCTCAGTCCTCAACAATCAGTGGACAATCCTCAATCCTCAATAGAATATCATGAATTCACAGTTTTCAATACTCAATACTCAACCTGCAATTTTCAAATCTCTATCCACAAACATCAATTCTCATCACTCAACCCTCAACACTCAGTCCCCAATCCTTAATACTCAAGCCTCAATCCTCAATCCTCAATCCACAATCCTCAACCTTCAATCCTCAATACTCAATCTTCAATCCTCAATCCTCAATCCTCAATCCTCAGTTCGCAATCCTCAACAGTCAATCTTCAATCCTCAATACTCAATATTCAATCCTCAATCCTCAATCCTCAATCCTCAATCCTCATTCTTCGATCCTCAATACCCAATCCTCAATCTTCAATCCTCAATCCTCAATCCTCAATACCCAATCCTCAATCTTCAACCCTCAATCCTCAATCCTCAATCCTCAATTCTCAACCTTCAATCCTCAATCCTCAGACCTCAAACATAAATATTCAACCCTCAGTCCTCGTCCTCAATCCATAACCCTCAATCCTCAATCCTCAATCCTCAATCCTCAATTTTCAATCCTCAATCCTCAATACTCAATCCTCAATCCTCAATCCTCAATCCTCAATCTTCAATCCTCAAGACTCAATCCTCAATCCTCAATCTTAATCTTCAATCCTCAGTACTCAGTCTTCAATCCTCAATCCTCAATCATCAATCCTCATTCCTCAATCTTCAATCCTCAATACTCCATCTTCAATCCACAATCCTCAATCCTCAATCCTCAATCCTCAATCCTCAATCCTCAATCGTCAATCTTCAATGCTCAATACTCAATTTTCAATCCTCAATCCTCTGTCCTCAATCCTCAATCCTCAATACTCAATCTTCAATCCTCAATGCTCAGTCCTCAAATATCAATTCTGAATCCTCAATCCGGAAACCTCAATCTTCAGCACTCAGTCCTCAACAATCAGTTGTCAATCTTCAATCCTCAATAGAATACACTTAATTCACAGTTCTCAATACTCAATACTCAATCTGCAATCTTCAAATCTCTATCCACAAACATCAATACTCATCGCTCAACCCTCAACACTCAGTCCTCAATGTTCAATCCTCAATCCTCAATTCTCAATCCTCAATCCTCAATGCTCAATCTTCAATCCTCAATACTCAATCTTCAGTCCTCAATCCTCAGTCGTCAAACCTCAATCCTGAATCATCAATCCTGAATCCTCAATCTTCAGCTCTCAGTCCTCAACAATCAGTGGTCAATCCTCAATCCTCAATAGAATATCATGAATTCACAGTTTTCAGTACTCAATACTCAACCTGCAATCTTCAAATCTCTATCCACAAACATCAATTCTCATCACTCAACCCTCAACACTCAGTCCCCAATCCTCAATATTCAAGCCTCAATCCTCAATCCTCAATCCACAATCCTCAACCTTCAATCCTCAACACTCAATCTTCAATCCTCAATCCTCAATCCTCAATCCTCAGTTCGCAATCCTCAATAGTCAATCTTCAATCCTCAATACTCAATATTCAATCCTCAATCCTCAATCCTCAATCCTCAATCCTCATTCTTCGATCCTCAATACCCAATCCTCAATCTTCAATCCTCAATCCTCAATCCTCAATTCTCAATCCTCAATCCTCTGTCCTTAGTCCTCAAACCTCAATCCTCAACCCTCAGCCCTCATCCTCAATCCTCAATCCTCAATCCTCAATTCTCAATGTTCAATCCGCAATTCTCAATCTTCAATCCTCAATGCTCAGTCCTCAAATTTCAATTCTGAATCCTCCATCCGGAACCCTCAATCTTCAGCCCTCAGTCCTCAACAATCAGTTGTCAATCCTCAATCCTCAATAGAATATACTCAATTCACAGTTTTCGATACTCAATACTCAATCTGCAATCTTCAAATCTCTATCCACAAACATCAATTCTCATCATTCAACCCTCAACACTCAGTCCCCAATCCTCAATATTCAATCCTCAGTCCTCAATCCTCAATCCACAATCCTCAACCTTCAATCCTCAATACTCAATCTTCAATCCTGAATCCTCAATACTCAATCCTCAATGCTCAATCCACGATCGTCAATCTTGAATCCTCAATACTCAATCTTCAAACCTCCATCCTCAATCCTCAATCCTCAATCCTCAATCCTCAATCCTCAATCCTCAATCTTCAGCCCTCAGTCCTCAACATTCAGTTGTCAATCCTCAATCCTCAATAGAATATCCTCAATTCACAGTTTTCAATACTCAATACTCAATCTGCAATCTTCAAATCTCTATCCAGAAACATAAATTCTCATCACTCAACCCTCAACACTCAGTACTCAATGTTCAATCCTCATCCTCAATTCTGAATCTTCAATCCTCAATACTGAATCTTCAACTCGCAATCCTCAATCCCCAATCCTCAATCCTCAATCCTCAATCATCAATCTTCAATCCTCAATCCTCAATTCTCAATCCTCAATCCTCAATCTTCAATCTTCAATCCTCAATAATCAATCTTCAGTCCTCAATCCTCAATCCTCAATCCTCAATCCTCATTCCTCAATCTTAATCTTCAATCTTCAGTACTCAATCTTCAATCCTCAATCCTCAATCCTCAATCCTCAATCCTCAATCTTCAATCCTCAATACTCAATCTTCGATCCTCAATCCTCAATCCTCAATCCTCAATCCTCAATCGTCAATCTTCAATCCTCAATACTCAATCTCCAATCCTCAATCCTCTGTCCTCAATCCTCAATGCTCATTCTTCAATCCTCAATACCCAATCCTCAGTCTTCAATCCTCAATCCTCAATCCTCAATCCACAATCCTCAATCCTCAATCTTCAGTCCTCAAACCTCAATCCTGAATCCTCAATCCTGAATCCTCAATCTTCAGCCCTCAGTCCTCAACAGTCAGTGGTCCATCCTCAATCCTCAATAGAATATCATGATTTCACAGTTTTCAATACTCAATACTCAACCTGCAATCTTCAAATCTCTATCCACAAACATCAATTCTCATCACTTAACCCTCAACACTCAGTCCCCAATCCTCAATATTCGAGCCTCAATCCTCAATCCTCAATCCACAATCCTCAAACTTCAATACTCAATACTCAATCTTCAATCCTCAATCCCCAACTCTCAATCCTCAATTCGCAATCCTCAATAGTCGATCTTCAATCCTCGATACTCAATATTCAATCCTCAATCCTCAATCCTCAATCCTCAATCATCATTCTTCAATCCTCAATACCCTATCCTCAATCTTCAATCCTCAATCCTCAATCCTCAACACCCAATCCTCAATCTTCAACCCTCAATCCTCAATCCTCAATCCTCAATTCTCTGCCCTCAATCCTCAATCCTCAGACCTCAAACATAAATATTCAACCCTCAGTCCTCGTCCTCAATCCACAACCCTCAATCCTCAATCCTCAATCCACAATCCTCAATATTCAATCCTCAATCCTCAATACTCAATCCTCAATCCTCAATCCTCAATCCTCAATCTTCAATCCTCAATACTCAATCCTCAATCCTCAATCTTAATCTTCAATCCTCAGTACTCAGTCTTCAATCCTCAATCCTCAATCCTCAATCCTCATTCCTCAATCTTCAATCCTCAATACTCCATCTTCAATCCTCAATCCTAAATCCTCAATCCTCAATACTCAATCTTCAATACTCAATCCTCTGTCCTCAATCCTCAATCCTCAATACTCAATCTTCAATCCTCAATGCTCAGTCCTCAAATATCAATTCTGAATCCTCAATCCGGAAACCTCAATCTTCAGCCCTCAGTCCTCAACAATCAGTTGTCAATCCTCAATCCTCAATAGAATACACTCAATTCACAGTTTTCAATACTCAATACTCAATCTGCAATCTTCAAATCTCTATCCACAAACGTCAATACTCATCGCTCAACCCTCAACACTCAGTCCTCAATGTTCAATCCTCAATCCTCAATTCTCAATCCTCAACCCTCAATGCCCAATCTTCAATCCTCAATACTCGATCTTCAGTCCTCAATCCTCAGTCGTCAAACCTCAATCCTGAATCATCAATCCTGAATCCTCAATCTTCAGCTCTCAGTCCTCAACAATCAGTGGTCAATCCTCAATCCTCAATAGAATATCATGAATTCACAGTTTTCAATACTCAATACTCAACCTGCAATCTTCAAATCTCTATCCACAAACATCAATTCTCATCACTCAACCCTCAACACTCAGTCCCCAATCCTCAATATTCGAGCCTCAATCCTCAATCCTCAATCCACAATCCTCAACCTTCAATCCTCAATACTCAATCTTCAATCCTCAATCCTCAATCCTCAATCCTCAGTTCGCAATCCTCAATAGTCAATCTTCAATCCTCAATACTCAATATTCAATCCTCAATCCTCAATCCTCAATCCTCAATCCTCATTCTTCGATCCTCAATACCCAATCCTCAATCTTCAATCCTCAATCCTCAATCCTCAATTCTCAATCCTCAATCCTCTGTCCTTAGTCCTCAAACCTCAATCCTCAACCCTCAGCCCTCATCCTCAATCCTCAATCCTCAATCCTCAATTCTCAATGTTCAATCCGCAATTCTCAATCTTCAATCCTCAATGCTCAGTCCTCAAATTTCAATTCTTAATCCTCCATCCGGAACCCTCAATCTTCAGCCCTCAGTCCTCAACAATCAGTTGTCAATCCTCAATCCTCAATAGAATATACTCAATTCACAGTTTTCGATACTCAATACTCAATCTGCAATCTTCAAATCTCTATCCACAAACATCAATTCTCATCATTCAACCCTCAACACTCAGTCCCCAATCCTCAATATTCAATCCTCAGTCCTCAATCCTCAATCCACAATCCTCAACCTTCAATCCTCAATACTCAATCTTCAATCCTGAATCCTCAATACTCAATCCTCAATGCTCAATCCACGATCGTCAATCTTGAATCCTCAATACTCAATCTTCAAACCTCCATCCTCAATCCTCAATCCTCAATCCTCAATCCTCAATCCTCAATCCTCAATCTTCAGCCCTCAGTCCTCAACATTCAGTTGTCAATCCTCAATCCTCAATAGAATATCCTCAATTCACAGTTTTCAATACTCAATACTCAATCTGCAATCTTCAAATCTCTATCCAGAAACATAAATTCTCATCACTCAACCCTCAACACTCAGTACTCAATGTTCAATCCTCATCCTCAATTCTGAATCTTCAATCCTCAATACTGAATCTTCAACTCGCAATCCTCAATCCCCAATCCTCAATCCTCAATCCTCAATCATCAATCTTCAATCCTCAATCCTCAATTCTCAATCCTCAATCCTCAATCTTCAATCTTCAATCCTCAATAATCAATCTTCAGTCCTCAATCCTCAATCCTCAATCCTCAATCCTCATTCCTCAATCTTAATCTTCAATCTTCAGTACTCAATCTTCAATCCTCAATCCTCAATCCTCAATCCTCAATCCTCAATCTTCAATCCTCAATACTCAATCTTCGATCCTCAATCCTCAATCCTCAATCCTCAATCCTCAATCGTCAATCTTCAATCCTCAATACTCAATCTCCAATCCTCAATCCTCTGTCCTCAATCCTCAATGCTCATTCTTCAATCCTCAATACCCAATCCTCAGTCTTCAATCCTCAATCCTCAATCCTCAATCCACAATCCTCAATCCTCAATCTTCAGTCCTCAAACCTCAATCCTGAATCCTCAATCCTGAATCCTCAATCTTCAGCCCTCAGTCCTCAACAGTCAGTGGTCCATCCTCAATCCTCAATAGAATATCATGATTTCACAGTTTTCAATACTCAATACTCAACCTGCAATCTTCAAATCTCTATCCACAAACATCAATTCTCATCACTTAACCCTCAACACTCAGTCCCCAATCCTCAATATTCGAGCCTCAATCCTCAATCCTCAATCCACAATCCTCAAACTTCAATACTCAATACTCAATCTTCAATCCTCAATCCCCAACTCTCAATCCTCAATTCGCAATCCTCAATAGTCGATCTTCAATCCTCGATACTCAATATTCAATCCTCAATCCTCAATCCTCAATCCTCAATCATCATTCTTCAATCCTCAATACCCTATCCTCAATCTTCAATCCTCAATCCTCAATCCTCAACACCCAATCCTCAATCTTCAACCCTCAATCCTCAATCCTCAATCCTCAATTCTCTGCCCTCAATCCTCAATCCTCAGACCTCAAACATAAATATTCAACCCTCAGTCCTCGTCCTCAATCCACAACCCTCAATCCTCAATCCTCAATCCACAATCCTCAATATTCAATCCTCAATCCTCAATACTCAATCCTCAATCCTCAATCCTCAATCCTCAATCTTCAATCCTCAATACTCAATCCTCAATCCTCAATCTTAATCTTCAATCCTCAGTACTCAGTCTTCAATCCTCAATCCTCAATCCTCAATCCTCATTCCTCAATCTTCAATCCTCAATACTCCATCTTCAATCCTCAATCCTAAATCCTCAATCCTCAATACTCAATCTTCAATACTCAATCCTCTGTCCTCAATCCTCAATCCTCAATACTCAATCTTCAATCCTCAATGCTCAGTCCTCAAATATCAATTCTGAATCCTCAATCCGGAAACCTCAATCTTCAGCCCTCAGTCCTCAACAATCAGTTGTCAATCCTCAATCCTCAATAGAATACACTCAATTCACAGTTTTCAATACTCAATACTCAATCTGCAATCTTCAAATCTCTATCCACAAACATCAATACTCATCGCTCAACCCTCAACACTCAGTCCTCAATGTTCAATCCTCAATCCTCAATTCTCAATCCTCAACCCTCAATGCCCAATCTTCAATCCTCAATACTCGATCTTCAGTCCTCAATCCTCAGTCGTCAAACCTCAATCCTGAATCATCAATCCTGAATCCTCAATCTTCAGCTCTCAGTCCTCAACAATCAGTGGTCAATCCTCAATCCTCAATAGAATATCATGAATTCACAGTTTTCAATACTCAATACTCAACCTGCAATCTTCAAATCTCTATCCACAAACATCAATTCTCATCACTCAACCCTCAACACTCAGTCCCCAATCCTCAATATTCGAGCCTCAATCCTCAATCCTCAATCCACAATCCTCAACCTTCAATCCTCAATACTCAATCTTCAATCCTCAATCCTCAATCCTCAATCCTCAGTTCGCAATCCTCAATAGTCAATCTTCAATCCTCAATACTCAATATTCAATCCTCAATCCTCAATCCTCAATCCTCAATCCTCATTCTTCGATCCTCAATACCCAATCCTCAATCCTCAATTCTCAATCCTCAATCCTCTGTCCTTAATCCTCAAACCTCAATCCTCAACCCTCAGCCCTCATCCTCAATCCTCAATCCTCAATCCTCAATTCTCAATCTTCAATCCGCAATTCTCAATCTTCAATCCTCAATGCTCAGTCCTCAAATTTCAATTCTGAATCCTCAATCCGGAACCCTCAATCTTCAGCCCTCAGTCCTCAACAATCAGTTGTCAATCCTCAATCCTCAATAGAATATACTCAATTCACAGTTTTCGATACTCAATACTGAATATGCAATCTTCAAATCTCTATCCACAAACATCAATTCTCATCATTCAACCCTCAACACACAGTCCCCAATCCTCAATATTCAATCCTCAGTCCTCAATCCTCAATCCACAATCCTCAACCTTCAATCCTCAATACTCAATCTTCAATCCTGAATCCTCAATACTCAATCCTCAATGCTCAATCCACGATCGCCAATCTTGAATCCTCAATACTCAATCTTCAATCCTCCATCCTCAATCCTCAATCCTCAATCCTCAATCCTCAATCCTCAATCCTCAATCTTCAGCCCTCAGTCCACAACATTCAGTTGTCAATCCTCAATCCTCAATAGAATATCCTCAATTCACAGTTTTCAATACTCAATACTCATTCTGCAATCTCCAAATCTCTATCCAGAAACATAAATTCTCATCACTCAACCCTCAACACTCAGTACTCAATGTTCAATCCTCATCCTCAATTCTGAATCTTCAATCCTCAATACTGAATCTTCAACTCGCAATCCTCAATCCCCAATCCTCAATCCTCAATCCTCAATCATCAATCTTCAATCCTCAATCCCCAACCCTCAATCCTGAATTCGCAATCCTCAATAGTCGATCTTCAATCCACAATACTCAATATTCAATCCTCAATCCTCAATCCTCAATCCTCAATCATCATTCTTCAATCCTCAATACCCTATCCTCAATCTTCAATCCTCAATCCTCAATCCTCAATCTTCAATCCTCAATACTCAATCTTCAATATTCAATCCTCAACCCTCAATCCTCAATCCTCAATCCTCAATCGTCAATCCTCAATATTCAGTCCTCAACAGCCAATCCTCAATCTTCAATCCTCAATCCTCAATCCTCAATTCTCTATCCTCAATCCTCAACCCTCAGTCCTCTCTCCTCAAACCTCAATCCTGAATCCTCAATCCTGAATCCTCAAGCTTCAGCCCTCAGTCCTCAACAATCAGTTGTCAATCATCAATCCTCAATAGAATATCATCAATTCACAGTTTTCAATACTCAATACTCAATCTGCAATCTTCAAATCTCTATCCACAAACGTCAATTCTCATCATTCAACCCTCAACACTCAGTCCCCAATCCTCAATATTCAATCCTCAATCCTCAATCCTCAATCCACAATCCTCAACATTCAATCCTCAATACTCAATCTTCAATCCTCAATCCTCAATCGTCAATCCTCAATTCGCAATCCTCAATAGTCAATCTTCAATCCTCAATACTCAATATTCAATCCACAATCCTCAATCCTCAATCCTCAATCCTCATTCTTCGATCCTCAATACCCAATCCTCAATCTTCAATCCTCAATCCTCAATCCTCTGTCCTTAGTCCTCAAACCTCAATCCTCAACCCTCAGCCCTCATCCTCAATTCTCAATCCTCAATCCTCAATTCTCAATCTTCAGTCCTGAATACTCAATCTTCAATCCTCAATGCTCAGTCCTCAAATATCAATTCTGAATCCTCAATCCGGAAACCTCAATCTTCAGCCCTCAGTCCTCAACAAACAGTTGTCAATCCTCAATCCTCAATAGAATACACTCAATTCACAGTTTTCAATACTCAATACTCAATCTGCAATCTTCAAATCTCTATCCACAAACATCAATTCTCATCGCTCAACCCTCAACACTCAGTCCTCAATGTTCAATCCTCAATCCTCAATTCTCAATCCTCAATCCTCAATGCTCAATCTTCAATCCTCAATACTCAATCTTCAGTCCTCAATCCTCAGTCGTCAAACCTCAATCGTGAATCATCAATCCTGAATCCTCAACCTTCAGCTCTCAGTCCTCAACAATCAGTGGTCAATCCTCAATCCTCTATAGAATATCATGAATTCACAGTTTTCAATAATCAATACTCTACCTGCAATTTTCAAATCTCTATCCACAAACATCAATTCTCATCACTCAACCCTCAACACTCAGTCCCCAATCCTCAATACTCAAGCCTCAATCCTCAATCCTCAATCCACAATCCTCAACCTTCAATCCTCAATACTCAATCTTCAATCCTCAATCCTCAATCCTCAATCCTCTGTTCGCAATCCTCAATAGTCAATCTTCAATCCTCAATACTCAATATTCAATCCTCAATGCTCAGTCCTCAAATATCAATTCTGAATCCTCAATCCGGAAACCTCAATCTTCAGCCCTAAGTCCTCAACAATCAGTTGTCAATCCTCAATCCTCAATAGAATACACTTAATTCACAGTTTTCAATACTCAATACTCAATCTGCAATCTTCAAATCTCTATCCACAAACATCAATACTCATCGCTCAACCCTCAACACTCAGTCCTCAATGTTCAATCCTCAATCCTCAATTCTCAATCCTCAATCCTCAAAGCTCAATCTTCAATCCTCAATACTCAATCTTCAGTCCTCAATCCTCAGTCGTCAAACCTCAATCCTGAATCATCAATCCTGAATCCTCAATCTTCAGCTCTCAGTCCTCAACAACCAGTGGTCAATCCTCAATCCTCAATAGAATATCATGAATTCACAGTTTTCAATACTCAATGCTCAACCTGCAATCTTCAAAACTCTATCCACAAACATTAATTCTCATCACTCAACCCTCAACACTCAGTCCCCAATCCTCAATATTCAAGCCTCAACCCTCAATCCTCAATCCACAATCCTCAACCTTCAATCCTCAATACTCAACCTTCAATCCTCAATCCTCAATCCTCAATCCTCAGTTCCAAATCCTCAATAGTCAATCTTCAATCCTCAATACTCAATATTCAATCCTCAATCCTCAATCCTCAATCCTCAATCCTCATTCTTCGATCCTCAATACCCAATCCTCAATCTTCAATCCTCAATCCTCAATCCTCAATTCTCAATCCTCAATCCTCTGTCCTTAGTCCTCAAACCTCAATCCTCAACCCTCAGCTCTCATCCTCAATCCTCAATCCTCAATCCTCAATTCTCAATCTTCAATCCGCAATTCTCAATCTTCAATCCTCAATGCTCAGTCCTCAAATTTCAATTCTGAATCCTCAATCCGGAACCCTCAATCTTCAGCCCTCAGTCCTCAACAATCAGTTGTCAATCCTCAATCCTCAATAGAATATACTCAATTCACAGTTTTCGATACTCAATACTGAATATGCAATCTTCAAATCTCTATCCACAAACATCAATTCTCATCATTCAACCCTCAACACTCAGTCCCCAATCCTCAATATTCAATCCTCAGTCCTCAATCCTCAATCCACAATCCTCAACCTTCAATCCTCAATACTCAATCTTCAATCCTGAATCCTCAATACTCAATCCTCAATGCTCAATCCACGATCGTCAATCTTGAATCCTCAATACTCAATCTTCAATCCTCCATCCTCAATCCTCAATCCTCAATCCTCAATCCTCAATCCTCAATCTTCAGCCCTCAGTCCTCAACATTCAGTTGTCAATCCTCAATCCTCAATAGAATATCCTCAATTCACAGTTTTCAATACTCAATACTCAATCTGCAATCTTCAAATCTCTATCCAGAAACATAAATTCTCATCACTCAACCCTCAACACTCAGTCCCCAATCCTCAATATTCAATCCTCAATCCTCAATCCTCAATCCACAATCCTCAACCTTCAATCCTCAATACCCTATCCTCAATCTTCAATCCTCAATCCTCAACCCTCAATCTTCAATCCTCAATACTCAATCTTCAATCCTCGATCCTCAACCCTCAATCCTCAATCCTCAATCCTCAATCGTCAATCCTCAATATTCAATCCTCAACAGCCAATCCTCAATCTTCAATCCTCAATCCTAAATCCTCAATTCTCTATCCTCAATCCTCAATCCTCAGTCCTCTCTCCTCAAACCTCAATCCTGAAACCTCAATCCTGAATCCTCAAGCTTCAGCCCTCAGTCCTCAACAATCAGTTGTCAATCCTCAATCCTCAATAGAATATCATGATTTCACAGTTTTCAATACTCAATACACAACCTGCAATTTTCAAATCTCTATCCACAAACATCAATTCACATCACTCAACCCTCAACACTCAGTCCCCAATCCTCAATATTCAAGCCTCAATCCTCAATCCTCAGTCCACAATCCTCAACATTCAATCCTCAATACTCAATCTTCAATCCTCAATCCTCAATCGTCAATCCTCAATTCGCAATCCTCAATAGTCAATCTTCAATCCTCAATACTCAATATTCAATCCACAATCCTCAATCCTCAATCCTCAATCCTCATTCTTCGATCCTCAATACCCAATCCTCAATCTTCAATCCTCAATCCTCAATCCTCTGTCCTTAGTCCTCAAACCTCAATCCTCAACCCTCAGCCCTCATCCTCAATTCTCAATCCTCAATCCTCAATTCTCAATCTTCAGTCCTGAATACTCAATCTTCAATCCTCAATGCTCAGTCCTCAAATATCAATTCTGAATCCTCAATCCGGAAACCTCAATCTTCAGCCCTCAGTCCTCAACAATCAGTTGTCAATCCTCAATCCTCAATAGAATACACTCAATTCACAGTTTTCAATACTCAATACTCAATCTGCAATCTTCAAATCTCTATCCACAAACATCAATTCTCATAGCTCAACCCTCAACACTCAGTCCTCAATGTTCAATCCTCAATCCTCAATTCTCAATCCTCAATCCTCAATGCTCAATCTTCAATCCTCAATACTCAATCTTCAGTCCTCAATCCTCAGTCGTCAAACCTCAATCCTGAATCATCAATCCTGAATCCTCAACCTTCAGCTCTCAGTCCTCAACAATCAGTGGTCAATCCTCAATCCTCTATAGAATATCATGAATTCACAGTTTTCAATACTCAATACTCAACCTGCAATTCTCAAATCTCTATCCACAAACATCAATTCTCATCACTCAACCCTCAACACTCAGTCCCCAATCCTCAATACTCAAGCCTCAATCCTCAATCCTCAATCCACAATCCTCAACCTTCAATCCGCAATACTCAATCTTCAATCCTCAATCCTCAATCCTCAATCCTCAGTTCGCAATCCTCAATAGTCAATCTTCAATCCTCAATACTCAATATTCAATCCTCAATGCTCAGTCCTCAAATATCAATTCTGAATCCTCAATCCGGAAACCTCAATCTTCAGCCCTCAGTCCTCAACAATCAGTTGTCAATCCTCAATCCTCAATAGAATACACTCAATTCACAGTTTTCAATACTCAATACTCAATCTGCAATCTTCAAATCTCTATCCACAAACATCAATTCTCATCATTCAACCCTCAACACTCAGTCCTCAATGTTCAACCCTCAATCCTCAATTCTCAATCTTCAATCCTCAACACTGAACCTTCAATCCTCAATCCTCAATCCTCAGTCCTCAGTCCTCAATCCTCACTCTTAATCTTCAATCCTCAGGACTCAATCTTCAGTACTCAATCTTCAATCCTCAATCCTCAATCCTCAATCCTCAATCCTCAATCCTCAGTCCTCAGTCCTCAAACCTCAATCCGCAACCCTCAGCCCTCATCCTCAATCCTTAATCGACAATCCTCAATCCTCAATCTTCTATACTCAATACTCAATCTTCAATCCTGAATCCTCAGTCCTCAATGTTCAATCCTCAGTCCTCAATTATCAATCTTCGATCCTCAATCTTGAATCCTCAGTCCCCTATTCTCAATCTTCTATCCTCAATCCTCATTCCTCCCATCGTCAATCCTCAATACTCAGTCTGCAATCCTCAATCCTCAATCCTCCATCCTCAACCCTCAATCCTCAAGCGTCAATCCTCAATCCTCAATCCTCAATCCTCAATCTTCAATCCTCAATTCTCAATCTTCAATCCTCAATCCTCAACTCTCAATCCTCAACACTCGATCCTCAAACCTCAATCCTCAACCGTCAGTCCTCGTCCTCAATCCTCAAACCTCAATCCTCAATCCTCAATATTCAATCATCAATACTCAATCTTCACTCCTCAATCCTCAATCCTCAATCCTCAATACTCAATACACAATCCTCATTCTTCAATCCTCAATACCCAATCCTCAATCCTCAATCCTCAATCCTCAATCCTCAATCTTCACTCCTCAATCGTCAATCCTCAATCCACAATCCTCAATCTTCAATCCTCAATACTCAATCTTCAATCCTCAATCCTCAATCCTCAATCCTCAGTCCTCAATCCTCAATCCTCAATCGTCAACCTTCAATCCTCAATACTCAATCTTCAATCCTCAATCCTCAATCCTCAATCCTCAATCCTCATTCATCTATCCCCAATACCCAATCCTCAATCTTCAATCCTCAATCCTCAATCCTCAATCCTCAATCCTCAATCCTCAGACCTCAAACACCAATACTCAACCCTCAGTCCTCGTCCTCATTCCACAACCCTCAATCCTCGATCCTCAATCTTCAATCATCAATATTCAATCTTCAATCCTCAATCCACAATCCTCAATCCTCAATCCTCAATCCTCAATCCTCAATCCTCAATCCTCAATCTTAATCTTCAATCCTCATCCCTCAATCCTCAATCCTCAATCCTCAAACCCCAATCTTCAATCCTCAGTCCCAAATCCTCAATCTTCAATACTCACTCCTCAATCCTCAATCTTCAATCCTCAATACTCAGTCTTCAATCCTCAATCCTCAATCCTCAATCCTCAATCCTCATTCTTCAATCCTCTATCCTCAATCCTCAATCCTCAATCCTCGATCCTCAATCTTCAATCCTCAATACTCAATCTTCAATCCTCCATCCTCAATCCTCAATCCTCAATTCTCAATCCTCAATCGTCAGGCTTCAATGCTCAATACTCAATCTTCAATCCTCAATCCTCAATCCTCAATCCTCAATCCTCATTCTTCAATCCTCAATACCCAATCCGCAATCTTCAATCCTCAATCCTCAATCCTCAATTCTCAATTCTCAATCCTCAATCCTCAATCCTCAATCATCAATGGTCAATCCTCAATACCCGATCCTCAGGCTTCAATCCTCAATCCTCGATCCTCAATCCTCAATCCTCAATCCTCAATCCTCAGTCCTCAAACCTCAATCCTGAATCCTCAATCCTGAATCCTCAATCTTCAGCCCTCAGTCCTCAACAATCAGTGGTCCATCCTCAATCCTCAATAGAATATCATGATTTCACAGTTTTCAATTCTCAATTCTCAACCTGCAATCTTCAAATCTCTATCCACAAACATCAATTCTCATCACTCAACCCTCAACACTCAGTCCCCAATCCTCAATATTCAAGCCTCAATCCTCAATCCTCAGTCCACAATCCTCAACCTTCAATCCTCAATACTCAATCTTCAATCCTCAATCCTCAATCGTCAATCCTCAATTCGCAATCCTCAATAGTCAATCTTCAATCCTCAATACTCAATATTCAATCCACAATCCTCAATCCTCAATCCTCAATCCTCATTCTTCGATCCTCAATACCCAATCCTCAATCTTCAATCCTCAATCCTCAATCCTCTGTCCTTAGTCATCAAACCTCAATCCTCAACCCTCAGCCCTCATCCTCAATCCTCAATCCTCAATCCTCAATTCTCAATCTTCAATCCTGAATACTCAATCTTCAATCCTCAATGCTCAGTCCTCAAATTTCAATTCTGAATCCTCAATCCGGAACCCTCAGTCTTCAGCCCTCAGTCCCCAACAATCAGTTGTCAATCCACAATCCTCAATATAATATACTCAATTCACAGTTTTCAATACTCAATACTCAATCTGCAATCTTCAAATCTCTATCCACAAACATCAATTCTCATCATTCAACCCTCAACACTCAGTCCTCAATGTTCAACCCTCAATCCTCAATCCTCAATCTTCAATCCTCAATACTGAACCTTCAATCCTCAATCCTCAATCCTCAGTCCTCAGTCCTCAATCCTCACTCTTAATCTTCAATCCTCAGGACTCAATCTTCAGTACTCAATCTTCAATCCTCAATCCTCAATCCTCAATCCTCAATCCTCCATCTTCAATCCTCAATACTCAATCATCAATCCTCAATCCTCAATCCTCAATCCTCAATCCTCAATCCTCAATCCTCAATCCTCAATCGTCAATCTTCAATCCTCAATACTCAATCCTCAATCCTCAACCCGCTGTCCTCAATCCTCAATCCTCATTCTTCAATCCTCAATACCCAATCCTCAATCTTAAATCCTCAATCCTCAATTCGCAATCCTCAATCCTCAATCCTCAATCCTCAATCCTCAATCCTCCATACTCAATCCTCAATCCTCAATCCTAAATGTTCAATCCTCAATACCGGATCGTCAGTCTTCAATCCTCAATCCTCAATCGTCAATCCTCAATCCTCAATCCTCATTCCTCAATCTTAATCTTCAATCTTCAGTACTCAATCTTCAATCCTCAATCCTCAATCCTCAATCCTCAATCCTCAATCCTCAATCTTCAATCCTCAATACTCAATCTTCAATCCTCAATCCTCAACCCTCAATCCTCAATCCTCAATCGTCAATCTTCAATCCTCAATACTCAATCTTCAATCCTCAATCCTCTGTCCTCAATCCTCAATGCTCATTCTTCAATCCTCAATACCCAATCCTCAGTCTTCAATCCTCAATCCTCAATCCTCAATCCACAATCCTCAATCCTCAATCCTCAGTCCTCAAACCTCAATCCTGAATCCTCAATCCTGAATCCTCAATCTTCAGCCCTCAGTCCTCAACAGTCAGTGGTCCATCCTCAATCCTCAATAGAATATCATGATTTCACAGTTTTCAATACTCAATACTCAACCTGCAATCTTCAAATCTCTATCCACAAACATCAATTCTCATCACTTAACCCTCAACACTCAGTCCCCAATCCTCAATATTCGAGCCTCAATCCTCAATCCTCAATCCACAATCCTCAACCTTCAATACTCAATACTCAATCTTCAATCCTCAATCCCCAACTCTCAATCCTCAATTCGCAATCCTCAATAGTCGATCTTCAATCCTCAATACTCAATATTCAATCCTCAATCCTCAATCCTCAATCCTCAATCGTCGTTCTTCAATCCTCAATACCCTATCCTCAATCTTCAATCCTCAATCCTCAATCCTCAATACCCAATCCTCAATCTTCAACCCTCAATCCTCAATCCTGAATCCTCAATTCTCAACCCTCAATCCTCAATCCTCAGACCTCAATCGCCAATCTTCAATCCTCAATACTCAATCTTCAATCCTCAATCCTCTGTCCTCAATCCTCAATCCTCAATCCTCAATCGTCAATCTTCAATCCTCAATACTCAATCTTAATCTTCAATCCTCAGTACTCAGTCTTCAATCCTCAATCCTCAATCCTCAATCCTCATTCCTCAATCTTCAATCCTCAATACTCCATCTTCAATCCTCAATCCTCAATCCTCAATCCTCAATCCTCAATCCTCAATCCTCAATCGCCAATCTTCAATCCTCAATACTCAATCTTCAATCCTCAATCCTCTGTCCTCAATCCTCAATCCTCAATCCTCAATCGTCAATCTTCAATCCTCAATACTCAATCTTCAATCCTCAATCCTCTGCCCTCAATCCTCAATCCTCATTCTTCAATCCTCAATACCCAATCCTCAATCTTAAATCTTCAATCCTCAATTCGCAATCCTCAATCCTCAATCCTCAGGCCTCAAGTATCAATACTCAACCCTCAGTCCTCGTCCTCAATCCACGACATACAATCCACGATCCTCAATCTTCATTCATCAATATTCAACCTTCAATCCTCAATCCTCAATCCTCAATCCTCAATCCTCAATCCTCAATGTTCAATCCTCAACACCCGATCCTCAGTCTTCAATCCTCAATCCTCAATCCTCAATCCACAATCCTCAATCCTCAATCCTCAGTCCTCAAACCTCAATCCTGAATCCTCAATCCTGAATCCTCAATCTTCAGACCTCAGTACTCAACAGTCAGTGGTCTATCCTCAATCCTCAATAGAATATCATGATTTCACAGTTTTCAATACTCAATAGTCAATCTGCAATCTTCAGATCTCTATCCACAAACACCAATTCTCATCACTCAACCCTCAACACTCAGTACTCAATGTGCAATCCTCAATCCTCAATTCTCAATCTTCAGTCCTCAATACTGAATCTTCAATCCTCAACCCTCAATCCTCAATCCTCAAACCTCAATACTCAATCTTCAATCCTCAGTCCCCAATCCTCAATCTTCAATCCTCAATCCTCAATCCTCAATACTCAATCCTCAATATTCAATCCTCAATACTCAATATTCAATCCTCAATGCTTAATACTCAATCCCCTATCCTCATTCTTGAATCCTCATTCTTCAATCCTCAATCCTCAATCCTCAATCATCATTCTTCAATCCTCAATACCCTAGCCTCAATCTTCAATCCTCAATCCTCAATCCTCAATACCCAATCCTCAATCTTGAATCCTCAATCCTCAATCCTCAATCCTCAATCCTGAATCATCAATATTCAATCCTCAATACTCAATATTCAATCCTCAATGCTCAATACTCAACCCTCAATCCTCAATCCTCAATCCTCAATCGTCAATCCTCAATATTCAATCCTCAACAGCCAATCCTCAATCTTCAATCCTCAATCCTAAATCCTCAATTCTCTATCCTCAATCCTCAATCCTCAGTCCTCTCTCCTCAAACCTCAATCCTGAAACCTCAATCCTGAATCCTCAAGCTTCAGCCCTCAGTCCTCAACAATCAGTTGTCAATCCTCAATCCTCAATAGAATATCATGATTTCACAGTTTTCAATACTCAATACACAACCTGCAATTTTCAAATCTCTATCCACAAACATCAATTCACATCACTCAACCCTCAACACTCAGTCCCCAATCCTCAATATTCAAGCCTCAATCCTCAATCCTCAGTCCACAATCCTCAACATTCAATCCTCAATACTCAATCTTCAATCCTCAATCCTCAATCGTCAATCCTCAATTCGCAATCCTCAATAGTCAATCTTCAATCCTCAATACTCAATATTCAATCCACAATCCTCAATCCTCAATCCTCAATCCTCATTCTTCGATCCTCAATACCCAATCCTCAATCTTCAATCCTCAATCCTCAATCCTCTGTCCTTAGTCCTCAAACCTCAATCCTCAACCCTCAGCCCTCATCCTCAATCCTCAATCCTCAATCCTCAATTCTCAATCTTCAATCCTGAATACTCAATCTTCAATCCTCAATGCTCAGTCCTCAAATTTCAATTCTGAATCCTCAATCCGGAACCCTCAGTCTTCAGCCCTCAGTCCCCAACAATCAGTTGTCAATCCACAATCCTCAATATAATATACTCAATTCACAGTTTTCAATACTCAATACTCAATCTGCAATCTTCAAATCTCTATCCACAAACATCAATTCTCATCATTCAACCCTCAACACTCAGTCCTCAATGTTCAACCCTCAATCCTCAATCCTCAATCTTCAATCCTCAATACTGAACCTTCAATCCTCAATCCTCAATCCTCAGTCCTCAGTCCTCAATCCTCACTCTTAATCTTCAATCCTCAGGACTCAATCTTCAGTACTCAATCTTCAATCCTCAATCCTCAATCCTCAATCCTCAATCCTCCATCTTCAATCCTCAATACTCAATCATCAATCCTCAATCCTCAATCCTCAATCCTCAATCCTCAATCCTCAATCCTCAATCCTCAATCGTCAATCTTCAATCCTCAATACTCAATCCTCAATCCTCAACCCGCTGTCCTCAATCCTCAATCCTCATTCTTCAATCCTCAATACCCAATCCTCAATCTTAAATCCTCAATCCTCAATTCGCAATCCTCAATCCTCAATCCTCACGCCTCAAGTATCAATACTCAACCCTCAGTCCTCGTCCTCAATCCACGACCTTCAATACTCAATCCTCAATCTTCATTCATCAATATTCAACCTTCAATCCTCAATCCTCAATCCTCAATCCTCAATCCTCCATACTCAATCCTCAATCCTCAATCCTAAATGTTCAATCCTCAATACCGGATCGTCAGTCTTCAATCCTCAATCCTCAATCGTCAATCCTCAATCCTCAATCCTCATTCCTCAATCTTAATCTTCAATCTTCAGTACTCAATCTTCAATCCTCAATCCTCAATCCTCAATCCTCAATCCTCAATCCTCAATCTTCAATCCTCAATACTCAATCTTCAATCCTCAATCCTCAATCCTCATTCTTCGATCCTCAATATTCAATCCACAATCCTCAATCCTCAATCCTCAATCCTCATTCTTCGATCCTCAATACCCAATCCTCAATCTTCAATCCTCAATCCTCAATCCTCTGTCCTTAGTCCTCAAACCTCAATCCTCAACCCTCAGCCCTCATCCTCAATTCTCAATCCTCAATCCTCAATTCTCAATCTTCAGTCCTGAATACTCAATCTTCAATCCTCAATGCTCAGTCCTCAAATATCAATTCTGAATCCTCAATCCGGAAACCTCAATCTTCAGCCCTCAGTCCTCAACAAACAGTTGTCAATCCTCAATCCTCAATAGAATACACTCAATTCACAGTTTTCAATACTCAATACTCAATCTGCAATCTTCAAATCTCTATCCACAAACATCAATTCTCATCGCTCAACCCTCAACACTCAGTCCTCAATGTTCAATCCTCAATCCTCAATTCTCAATCCTCAATCCTCAATGCTCAATCTTCAATCCTCAATACTCAATCTTCAGTCCTCAATCCTCAGTCGTCAAACCTCAATCGTGAATCATCAATCCTGAATCCTCAACCTTCAGCTCTCAGTCCTCAACAATCAGTGGTCAATCCTCAATCCTCTATAGAATATCATGAATTCACAGTTTTCAATAATCAATACTCTACCTGCAATTTTCAAATCTCTATCCACAAACATCAATTCTCATCACTCAACCCTCAACACTCAGTCCCCAATCCTCAATACTCAAGCCTCAATCCTCAATCCTCAATCCACAATCCTCAACCTTCAATCCTCAATACTCAATCTTCAATCCTCAATCCTCAATCCTCAATCCTCAGTTCGCAATCCTCAATAGTCAATCTTCAATCCTCAATACTCAATATTCAATCCTCAATGCTCAGTCCTCAAATATCAATTCTGAATCCTCAATCCGGAAACCTCAATCTTCAGCCCTAAGTCCTCAACAATCAGTTGTCAATCCTCAATCCTCAATAGAATACACTTAATTCACAGTTTTCAATACTCAATACTCAATCTGCAATCTTCAAATCTCTATCCACAAACATCAATACTCATCGCTCAACCCTCAACACTCAGTCCTCAATGTTCAATCCTCAATCCTCAATTCTCAATCCTCAATCCTCAAAGCTCAATCTTCAATCCTCAATACTCAATCTTCAGTCCTCAATCCTCAGTCGTCAAACCTCAATCCTGAATCATCAATCCTGAATCCTCAATCTTCAGCTCTCAGTCCTCAACAACCAGTGGTCAATCCTCAATCCTCAATAGAATATCATGAATTCACAGTTTTCAATACTCAATGCTCAACCTGCAATCTTCAAAACTCTATCCACAAACATTAATTCTCATCACTCAACCCTCAACACTCAGTCCCCAATCCTCAATATTCAAGCCTCAACCCTCAATCCTCAATCCACAATCCTCAACCTTCAATCCTCAATACTCAACCTTCAATCCTCAATCCTCAATCCTCAATCCTCAGTTCCAAATCCTCAATAGTCAATCTTCAATCCTCAATACTCAATATTCAATCCTCAATCCTCAATCCTCAATCCTCAATCCTCATTCTTCGATCCTCAATACCCAATCCTCAATCTTCAATCCTCAATCCTCAATCCTCAATTCTCAATCCTCAATCCTCTGTCCTTAGTCCTCAAACCTCAATCCTCAACCCTCAGCTCTCATCCTCAATCCTCAATCCTCAATCCTCAATTCTCAATCTTCAATCCGCAATTCTCAATCTTCAATCCTCAATGCTCAGTCCTCAAATTTCAATTCTGAATCCTCAATCCGGAACCCTCAATCTTCAGCCCTCAGTCCTCAACAATCAGTTGTCAATCCTCAATCCTCAATAGAATATACTCAATTCACAGTTTTCGATACTCAATACTGAATATGCAATCTTCAAATCTCTATCCACAAACATCAATTCTCATCATTCAACCCTCAACACTCAGTCCCCAATCCTCAATATTCAATCCTCAGTCCTCAATCCTCAATCCACAATCCTCAACCTTCAATCCTCAATACTCAATCTTCAATCCTGAATCCTCAATACTCAATCCTCAATGCTCAATCCACGATCGTCAATCTTGAATCCTCAATACTCAATCTTCAATCCTCCATCCTCAATCCTCAATCCTCAATCCTCAATCCTCAATCCTCAATCTTCAGCCCTCAGTCCTCAACATTCAGTTGTCAATCCTCAATCCTCAATAGAATATCCTCAATTCACAGTTTTCAATACTCAATACTCAATCTGCAATCTTCAAATCTCTATCCAGAAACATAAATTCTCATCACTCAACCCTCAACACTCAGTCCCCAATCCTCAATATTCAATCCTCAATCCTCAATCCTCAATCCACAATCCTCAACCTTCAATCCTCAATACCCTATCCTCAATCTTCAATCCTCAATCCTCAACCCTCAATCTTCAATCCTCAATACTCAATCTTCAATCCTCGATCCTCAACCCTCAATCCTCAATCCTCAATCCTCAATCGTCAATCCTCAATATTCAATCCTCAACAGCCAATCCTCAATCTTCAATCCTCAATCCTAAATCCTCAATTCTCTATCCTCAATCCTCAATCCTCAGTCCTCTCTCCTCAAACCTCAATCCTGAAACCTCAATCCTGAATCCTCAAGCTTCAGCCCTCAGTCCTCAACAATCAGTTGTCAATCCTCAATCCTCAATAGAATATCATGATTTCACAGTTTTCAATACTCAATACACAACCTGCAATTTTCAAATCTCTATCCACAAACATCAATTCACATCACTCAACCCTCAACACTCAGTCCCCAATCCTCAATATTCAAGCCTCAATCCTCAATCCTCAGTCCACAATCCTCAACATTCAATCCTCAATACTCAATCTTCAATCCTCAATCCTCAATCGTCAATCCTCAATTCGCAATCCTCAATAGTCAATCTTCAATCCTCAATACTCAATATTCAATCCACAATCCTCAATCCTCAATCCTCAATCCTCATTCTTCGATCCTCAATACCCAATCCTCAATCTTCAATCCTCAATCCTCAATCCTCTGTCCTTAGTCCTCAAACCTCAATCCTCAACCCTCAGCCCTCATCCTCAATTCTCAATCCTCAATCCTCAATTCTCAATCTTCAGTCCTGAATACTCAATCTTCAATCCTCAATGCTCAGTCCTCAAATATCAATTCTGAATCCTCAATCCGGAAACCTCAATCTTCAGCCCTCAGTCCTCAACAATCAGTTGTCAATCCTCAATCCTCAATAGAATACACTCAATTCACAGTTTTCAATACTCAATACTCAATCTGCAATCTTCAAATCTCTATCCACAAACATCAATTCTCATAGCTCAACCCTCAACACTCAGTCCTCAATGTTCAATCCTCAATCCTCAATTCTCAATCCTCAATCCTCAATGCTCAATCTTCAATCCTCAATACTCAATCTTCAGTCCTCAATCCTCAGTCGTCAAACCTCAATCCTGAATCATCAATCCTGAATCCTCAACCTTCAGCTCTCAGTCCTCAACAATCAGTGGTCAATCCTCAATCCTCTATAGAATATCATGAATTCACAGTTTTCAATACTCAATACTCAACCTGCAATTCTCAAATCTCTATCCACAAACATCAATTCTCATCACTCAACCCTCAACACTCAGTCCCCAATCCTCAATACTCAAGCCTCAATCCTCAATCCTCAATCCACAATCCTCAACCTTCAATCCGCAATACTCAATCTTCAATCCTCAATCCTCAATCCTCAATCCTCAGTTCGCAATCCTCAATAGTCAATCTTCAATCCTCAATACTCAATATTCAATCCTCAATGCTCAGTCCTCAAATATCAATTCTGAATCCTCAATCCGGAAACCTCAATCTTCAGCCCTCAGTCCTCAACAATCAGTTGTCAATCCTCAATCCTCAATAGAATACACTCAATTCACAGTTTTCAATACTCAATACTCAATCTGCAATCTTCAAATCTCTATCCACAAACATCAATTCTCATCATTCAACCCTCAACACTCAGTCCTCAATGTTCAACCCTCAATCCTCAATTCTCAATCTTCAATCCTCAACACTGAACCTTCAATCCTCAATCCTCAATCCTCAGTCCTCAGTCCTCAATCCTCACTCTTAATCTTCAATCCTCAGGACTCAATCTTCAGTACTCAATCTTCAATCCTCAATCCTCAATCCTCAATCCTCAATCCTCAATCCTCAGTCCTCAGTCCTCAAACCTCAATCCGCAACCCTCAGCCCTCATCCTCAATCCTTAATCGACAATCCTCAATCCTCAATCTTCTATACTCAATACTCAATCTTCAATCCTGAATCCTCAGTCCTCAATGTTCAATCCTCAGTCCTCAATTATCAATCTTCGATCCTCAATCTTGAATCCTCAGTCCCCTATTCTCAATCTTCTATCCTCAATCCTCATTCCTCCCATCGTCAATCCTCAATACTCAGTCTGCAATCCTCAATCCTCAATCCTCCATCCTCAACCCTCAATCCTCAAGCGTCAATCCTCAATCCTCAATCCTCAATCCTCAATCTTCAATCCTCAATTCTCAATCTTCAATCCTCAATCCTCAACTCTCAATCCTCAACACTCGATCCTCAAACCTCAATCCTCAACCGTCAGTCCTCGTCCTCAATCCTCAAACCTCAATCCTCAATCCTCAATATTCAATCATCAATACTCAATCTTCACTCCTCAATCCTCAATCCTCAATCCTCAATACTCAATACACAATCCTCATTCTTCAATCCTCAATACCCAATCCTCAATCCTCAATCCTCAATCCTCAATCCTCAATCTTCACTCCTCAATCGTCAATCCTCAATCCACAATCCTCAATCTTCAATCCTCAATACTCAATCTTCAATCCTCAATCCTCAATCCTCAATCCTCAGTCCTCAATCCTCAATCCTCAATCGTCAACCTTCAATCCTCAATACTCAATCTTCAATCCTCAATCCTCAATCCTCAATCCTCAATCCTCATTCATCTATCCCCAATACCCAATCCTCAATCTTCAATCCTCAATCCTCAATCCTCAATCCTCAATCCTCAATCCTCAGACCTCAAACACCAATACTCAACCCTCAGTCCTCGTCCTCATTCCACAACCCTCAATCCTCGATCCTCAATCTTCAATCATCAATATTCAATCTTCAATCCTCAATCCACAATCCTCAATCCTCAATCCTCAATCCTCAATCCTCAATCCTCAATCCTCAATCTTAATCTTCAATCCTCATCCCTCAATCCTCAATCCTCAATCCTCAAACCCCAATCTTCAATCCTCAGTCCCAAATCCTCAATCTTCAATACTCACTCCTCAATCCTCAATCTTCAATCCTCAATACTCAGTCTTCAATCCTCAATCCTCAATCCTCAATCCTCAATCCTCATTCTTCAATCCTCTATCCTCAATCCTCAATCCTCAATCCTCGATCCTCAATCTTCAATCCTCAATACTCAATCTTCAATCCTCCATCCTCAATCCTCAATCCTCAATTCTCAATCCTCAATCGTCAGGCTTCAATGCTCAATACTCAATCTTCAATCCTCAATCCTCAATCCTCAATCCTCAATCCTCATTCTTCAATCCTCAATACCCAATCCGCAATCTTCAATCCTCAATCCTCAATCCTCAATTCTCAATTCTCAATCCTCAATCCTCAATCCTCAATCATCAATGGTCAATCCTCAATACCCGATCCTCAGGCTTCAATCCTCAATCCTCGATCCTCAATCCTCAATCCTCAATCCTCAATCCTCAGTCCTCAAACCTCAATCCTGAATCCTCAATCCTGAATCCTCAATCTTCAGCCCTCAGTCCTCAACAATCAGTGGTCCATCCTCAATCCTCAATAGAATATCATGATTTCACAGTTTTCAATTCTCAATTCTCAACCTGCAATCTTCAAATCTCTATCCACAAACATCAATTCTCATCACTCAACCCTCAACACTCAGTCCCCAATCCTCAATATTCAAGCCTCAATCCTCAATCCTCAGTCCACAATCCTCAACCTTCAATCCTCAATACTCAATCTTCAATCCTCAATCCTCAATCGTCAATCCTCAATTCGCAATCCTCAATAGTCAATCTTCAATCCTCAATACTCAATATTCAATCCACAATCCTCAATCCTCAATCCTCAATCCTCATTCTTCGATCCTCAATACCCAATCCTCAATCTTCAATCCTCAATCCTCAATCCTCTGTCCTTAGTCATCAAACCTCAATCCTCAACCCTCAGCCCTCATCCTCAATCCTCAATCCTCAATCCTCAATTCTCAATCTTCAATCCTGAATACTCAATCTTCAATCCTCAATGCTCAGTCCTCAAATTTCAATTCTGAATCCTCAATCCGGAACCCTCAGTCTTCAGCCCTCAGTCCCCAACAATCAGTTGTCAATCCACAATCCTCAATATAATATACTCAATTCACAGTTTTCAATACTCAATACTCAATCTGCAATCTTCAAATCTCTATCCACAAACATCAATTCTCATCATTCAACCCTCAACACTCAGTCCTCAATGTTCAACCCTCAATCCTCAATCCTCAATCTTCAATCCTCAATACTGAACCTTCAATCCTCAATCCTCAATCCTCAGTCCTCAGTCCTCAATCCTCACTCTTAATCTTCAATCCTCAGGACTCAATCTTCAGTACTCAATCTTCAATCCTCAATCCTCAATCCTCAATCCTCAATCCTCCATCTTCAATCCTCAATACTCAATCATCAATCCTCAATCCTCAATCCTCAATCCTCAATCCTCAATCCTCAATCCTCAATCCTCAATCGTCAATCTTCAATCCTCAATACTCAATCCTCAATCCTCAACCCGCTGTCCTCAATCCTCAATCCTCATTCTTCAATCCTCAATACCCAATCCTCAATCTTAAATCCTCAATCCTCAATTCGCAATCCTCAATCCTCAATCCTCAATCCTCAATCCTCAATCCTCCATACTCAATCCTCAATCCTCAATCCTAAATGTTCAATCCTCAATACCGGATCGTCAGTCTTCAATCCTCAATCCTCAATCGTCAATCCTCAATCCTCAATCCTCATTCCTCAATCTTAATCTTCAATCTTCAGTACTCAATCTTCAATCCTCAATCCTCAATCCTCAATCCTCAATCCTCAATCCTCAATCTTCAATCCTCAATACTCAATCTTCAATCCTCAATCCTCAACCCTCAATCCTCAATCCTCAATCGTCAATCTTCAATCCTCAATACTCAATCTTCAATCCTCAATCCTCTGTCCTCAATCCTCAATGCTCATTCTTCAATCCTCAATACCCAATCCTCAGTCTTCAATCCTCAATCCTCAATCCTCAATCCACAATCCTCAATCCTCAATCCTCAGTCCTCAAACCTCAATCCTGAATCCTCAATCCTGAATCCTCAATCTTCAGCCCTCAGTCCTCAACAGTCAGTGGTCCATCCTCAATCCTCAATAGAATATCATGATTTCACAGTTTTCAATACTCAATACTCAACCTGCAATCTTCAAATCTCTATCCACAAACATCAATTCTCATCACTTAACCCTCAACACTCAGTCCCCAATCCTCAATATTCGAGCCTCAATCCTCAATCCTCAATCCACAATCCTCAACCTTCAATACTCAATACTCAATCTTCAATCCTCAATCCCCAACTCTCAATCCTCAATTCGCAATCCTCAATAGTCGATCTTCAATCCTCAATACTCAATATTCAATCCTCAATCCTCAATCCTCAATCCTCAATCGTCGTTCTTCAATCCTCAATACCCTATCCTCAATCTTCAATCCTCAATCCTCAATCCTCAATACCCAATCCTCAATCTTCAACCCTCAATCCTCAATCCTGAATCCTCAATTCTCAACCCTCAATCCTCAATCCTCAGACCTCAATCGCCAATCTTCAATCCTCAATACTCAATCTTCAATCCTCAATCCTCTGTCCTCAATCCTCAATCCTCAATCCTCAATCGTCAATCTTCAATCCTCAATACTCAATCTTAATCTTCAATCCTCAGTACTCAGTCTTCAATCCTCAATCCTCAATCCTCAATCCTCATTCCTCAATCTTCAATCCTCAATACTCCATCTTCAATCCTCAATCCTCAATCCTCAATCCTCAATCCTCAATCCTCAATCCTCAATCGCCAATCTTCAATCCTCAATACTCAATCTTCAATCCTCAATCCTCTGTCCTCAATCCTCAATCCTCAATCCTCAATCGTCAATCTTCAATCCTCAATACTCAATCTTCAATCCTCAATCCTCTGCCCTCAATCCTCAATCCTCATTCTTCAATCCTCAATACCCAATCCTCAATCTTAAATCTTCAATCCTCAATTCGCAATCCTCAATCCTCAATCCTCAGGCCTCAAGTATCAATACTCAACCCTCAGTCCTCGTCCTCAATCCACGACATACAATCCACGATCCTCAATCTTCATTCATCAATATTCAACCTTCAATCCTCAATCCTCAATCCTCAATCCTCAATCCTCAATCCTCAATGTTCAATCCTCAACACCCGATCCTCAGTCTTCAATCCTCAATCCTCAATCCTCAATCCACAATCCTCAATCCTCAATCCTCAGTCCTCAAACCTCAATCCTGAATCCTCAATCCTGAATCCTCAATCTTCAGACCTCAGTACTCAACAGTCAGTGGTCTATCCTCAATCCTCAATAGAATATCATGATTTCACAGTTTTCAATACTCAATAGTCAATCTGCAATCTTCAGATCTCTATCCACAAACACCAATTCTCATCACTCAACCCTCAACACTCAGTACTCAATGTGCAATCCTCAATCCTCAATTCTCAATCTTCAGTCCTCAATACTGAATCTTCAATCCTCAACCCTCAATCCTCAATCCTCAAACCTCAATACTCAATCTTCAATCCTCAGTCCCCAATCCTCAATCTTCAATCCTCAATCCTCAATCCTCAATACTCAATCCTCAATATTCAATCCTCAATACTCAATATTCAATCCTCAATGCTTAATACTCAATCCCCTATCCTCATTCTTGAATCCTCATTCTTCAATCCTCAATCCTCAATCCTCAATCATCATTCTTCAATCCTCAATACCCTAGCCTCAATCTTCAATCCTCAATCCTCAATCCTCAATACCCAATCCTCAATCTTGAATCCTCAATCCTCAATCCTCAATCCTCAATCCTGAATCATCAATATTCAATCCTCAATACTCAATATTCAATCCTCAATGCTCAATACTCAACCCTCAATCCTCAATCCTCAATCCTCAATCGTCAATCCTCAATATTCAATCCTCAACAGCCAATCCTCAATCTTCAATCCTCAATCCTAAATCCTCAATTCTCTATCCTCAATCCTCAATCCTCAGTCCTCTCTCCTCAAACCTCAATCCTGAAACCTCAATCCTGAATCCTCAAGCTTCAGCCCTCAGTCCTCAACAATCAGTTGTCAATCCTCAATCCTCAATAGAATATCATGATTTCACAGTTTTCAATACTCAATACACAACCTGCAATTTTCAAATCTCTATCCACAAACATCAATTCACATCACTCAACCCTCAACACTCAGTCCCCAATCCTCAATATTCAAGCCTCAATCCTCAATCCTCAGTCCACAATCCTCAACATTCAATCCTCAATACTCAATCTTCAATCCTCAATCCTCAATCGTCAATCCTCAATTCGCAATCCTCAATAGTCAATCTTCAATCCTCAATACTCAATATTCAATCCACAATCCTCAATCCTCAATCCTCAATCCTCATTCTTCGATCCTCAATACCCAATCCTCAATCTTCAATCCTCAATCCTCAATCCTCTGTCCTTAGTCCTCAAACCTCAATCCTCAACCCTCAGCCCTCATCCTCAATCCTCAATCCTCAATCCTCAATTCTCAATCTTCAATCCTGAATACTCAATCTTCAATCCTCAATGCTCAGTCCTCAAATTTCAATTCTGAATCCTCAATCCGGAACCCTCAGTCTTCAGCCCTCAGTCCCCAACAATCAGTTGTCAATCCACAATCCTCAATATAATATACTCAATTCACAGTTTTCAATACTCAATACTCAATCTGCAATCTTCAAATCTCTATCCACAAACATCAATTCTCATCATTCAACCCTCAACACTCAGTCCTCAATGTTCAACCCTCAATCCTCAATCCTCAATCTTCAATCCTCAATACTGAACCTTCAATCCTCAATCCTCAATCCTCAGTCCTCAGTCCTCAATCCTCACTCTTAATCTTCAATCCTCAGGACTCAATCTTCAGTACTCAATCTTCAATCCTCAATCCTCAATCCTCAATCCTCAATCCTCCATCTTCAATCCTCAATACTCAATCATCAATCCTCAATCCTCAATCCTCAATCCTCAATCCTCAATCCTCAATCCTCAATCCTCAATCGTCAATCTTCAATCCTCAATACTCAATCCTCAATCCTCAACCCGCTGTCCTCAATCCTCAATCCTCATTCTTCAATCCTCAATACCCAATCCTCAATCTTAAATCCTCAATCCTCAATTCGCAATCCTCAATCCTCAATCCTCACGCCTCAAGTATCAATACTCAACCCTCAGTCCTCGTCCTCAATCCACGACCTTCAATACTCAATCCTCAATCTTCATTCATCAATATTCAACCTTCAATCCTCAATCCTCAATCCTCAATCCTCAATCCTCCATACTCAATCCTCAATCCTCAATCCTAAATGTTCAATCCTCAATACCGGATCGTCAGTCTTCAATCCTCAATCCTCAATCGTCAATCCTCAATCCTCAATCCTCATTCCTCAATCTTAATCTTCAATCTTCAGTACTCAATCTTCAATCCTCAATCCTCAATCCTCAATCCTCAATCCTCAATCCTCAATCTTCAATCCTCAATACTCAATCTTCAATCCTCAATCCTCAACCCTCAATCCTCAATCCTCAATCGTCAATCTTCAATCCTCAATACTCAATCTTCAATCCTCAATCCTCTGTCCTCAATCCTCAATGCTCATTCTTCAATCCTCAATACCCAATCCTCAGTCTTCAATCCTCAATCCTCAATCCTCAATCCACAATCCTCAATCCTCAATCCTCAGTCCTCAAACCTCAATCCTGAATCCTCAATCCTGAATCCTCAATCTTCAGCCCTCAGTCCTCAACAGTCAGTGGTCCATCCTCAATCCTCAATAGAATATCATGATTTCACAGTTTTCAATACTCAATACTCAACCTGCAATCTTCAAATCTCTATCCACAAACATCAATTCTCATCACTTAACCCTCAACACTCAGTCCCCAATCCTCAATATTCGAGCCTCTATCCTCAATCCTCAATCCACAATCCTCAACCTTCAATACTCAATACTCAATCTTCAATCCTCAATCCCCAACTCTCAATCCTCAATTCGCAATCCTCAATAGTCGATCTTCAATCCTCAATACTCAATATTCAATCCTCAATCCTCAATCCTCAATCCTCAATCGTCGTTCTTCAATCCTCAATACCCTATCCTCAATCTTCAATCCTCAATCCTCAATCCTCAATACCCAATCCTCAATCTTCAACCCTCAATCCTCAATCCTGAATCCTCAATTCTCAACCCTCAATCCTCAATCCTCAGACCTCAAACATAAATATTCAACCCTCAGTCCTCGTCCTCAATACACAACCCTCAATCCTCAATCCTCAATCCTCAATCCTCAATCTTCAATCCTCAATCCTCAATACTCAATCCTCAATCCTCAATCCTCAATCCTCAATCTTCAATCCTCAATACTCAATCCTCAATCCTCAATCTTAATCTTCAATCCTCAGTACTCAGTCTTCAATCCTCAATCCTCAATCCTCAATCCTCATTCCTCAATCTTCAATCCTCAATACTCCATCTTCAATCCTCAATCCTCAATCCTCAATCCTCAATCCTCAATCCTCAATCCTCAATCGCCAATCTTCAATCCTCAATACTCAATCTTCAATCCTCAATCCTCTGTCCTCAATCCTCAATCCTCAATCCTCAATCGTCAATCTTCAATCCTCAATACTCAATCTTCAATCCTCAATCCTCTGCCCTCAATCCTCAATCCTCATTCTTCAATCCTCAATACCCAATCCTCAATCTTAAATCCTCAATCCTCAATTCGCAATCCTCAATCCTCAATCCTCAGGCCTCAAGTATCAATACTCAACCCTCAGTCCTCGTCCTCAATCCACGACATACAATCCACGATCCTCAATCTTCATTCATCAATATTCAACCTTCAATCCTCAATCCTCAATCCTCAATCCTCAATCCTCAATCCTCAATGTTCAATCCTCAACACCCGATCCTCAGTCTTCAATCCTCAATCCTCAATCCTCAATCCACAATCCTCAATCCTCAATCCTCAGTCCTCAAACCTCAATCCTGAATCCTCAATCCTGAATCCTCAATCTTCAGACCTCAGTACTCAACAGTCAGTGGTCTATCCTCAATCCTCAATAGAATATCATGATTTCACAGTTTTCAATACTCAATAGTCAATCTGCAATCTTCAGATCTCTATCCACAAACACCAATTCTCATCACTCAACCCTCAACACTCAGTACTCAATGTGCAATCCTCAATCCTCAATTCTCAATCTTCAGTCCTCAATACTGAATCTTCAATCCTCAACCCTCAATCCTCAATCCTCAAACCTCAATACTCAATCTTCAATCCTCAGTCCCCAATCCTCAATCTTCAATCCTCAATCCTCAATCCTCTATACTCAATCCTCAATATTCAATCCTCAATACTCAATATTCAATCCTCAATGCTTAATACTCAATCCCCTATCCTCATTCTTGAATCCTCATTCTTCAATCCTCAATCCTCAATCCTCAATCATCATTCTTCAATCCTCAATACCCTAGCCTCAATCTTCAATCCTCAATCCTCAATCCTCAATACCCAATCCTCAATCTTGAATCCTCAATCCTCAATCCTCAATCCTCAATCCTGAATCATCAATATTCAATCCTCAATACTCAATATTCAATCCTCAATGCTCAATACTCAATCCCCAATCCTCATTCTTCAATCCTCATTCTTCAATCTTCAATCCTCAATCCTCAATCCTCAATCCTCAATCCCCAATCCTCAATTCTCAATCTTCAATCCTCAATACTCAATCTTCAATCCTCAATCCTCAATCCTCAATCCTCAATCCTCAATCCTGAATCCTCAATATTCAATCCTCAATACTCAATATTCAATCCTCAATGCTCAATACTCAATCCCCAATCCTCATTCTTCAATCCTCATTCTTCAATCTTCAATCCTCAATCCCCAACCCTCAATCCTCAATTCGCAATCCTCAACAGTCGATCTTCAATCCACAATACTCAATATTCAAGCCTCAATCCTCAATCCTCAATCCTCAATCATCATTCTTCAATCCTCAATACCCTATCCTCAATCTTCAATCCTCAATCCTCAATCCTCAATACCCAATCCTCAATCTTCAATCCTCAATCCTCAATCCTCAATCCTCAATCCTCAATCCTCAATCCTCAATCTTCAATCCTCAATACTCAATCTTCAATCCTCAATCCTCAATCCTCAATCCTCAATCCTCAATCCTCAATCCTCAATATTCAATCCTCAATACTCAATATTCAATCCTCAATGCTCAATACTCAATCCCCAATCCTCATTCTTCAATCCTCATTCTTCAATACTCAATCCTCAATCCTCAATCATCATTCTTCAATCCTCAATACCCTAGCCTCAATCTTCAATCCTCAATCCTCAATCCTCAATACCCAATCCTCAATCTTCAATCCTCAATCCTCAATCCTCAATTCTCAATCCTCAATCCTCAATCCTCAGACCTCAAACATAAATATTCAACCCTCAGTCCTCGTCGTCAATCCACAACCCTCAATCCTCAATCCTCAATCCTCAATCCTCAATCTTCAATCCTCAATCCTCAATACTCAATCCACAATCCCCAATCCTCAATCCTCAATCTTTAATCCTCAATACTCAGTCTTCAATCCTCAATCCTCAATCCTCAATCCTCAATCCTCAATATTCAATCCTCAATACTCAATATTCAATACTCAATCCTCAATACTCAATCCCCACTCCTTATTCTTCAATCCTCATTCTTCAATCCTCAATACCCAATCCCCAATCTTCAATCCTCAATCATCAATCCTCAGTTCGCAATCCTCAATCCTCAATCCTCAGACCTCAGGCATCAACACTCAACCCTCAGTCCTCGTTCTCAATCCACAACCCTCAATCCTCAATCCTCAATCTTCAATCATCAATATTCAACCTTAAATCCTCAATCCTCAATCCTCAATCCTCCATACTCAATCCTCAATCCTCAATCCTCAATGTTCAATCCTCAATACCGGATCGTCAGTCTTCAATCCTCAATCCTCAATCCTCAATCCTCAATCCTCAATACTCAATCCTCAGTCCTCAAATATCAATTCTGAATCCTCAATCCGGAACCCTCAATCTTCAGCCCTCAGTCCTCAACAATCAGTTGTCAATCCTCAATCCTCAATAGAATATACTCAATTCACAGTTTTCAATACTCAATACTCAATCTGCAATCTTCAAATCTCTATCCACAAACATCAATTCTCATCGCTCAACCCTCAACACTCAGTCCTCAATGTTCAATCCTCAATCCTCAATTCTCAATCCTCAATCCTCAATCCTCAATCTTCAATCCTCAATACTCAATCTTCAGTCCTCAATCCTCAATCCTCAATCCTCAATCCTCAATCCTCAATCTTAATCTTCAATCTTCAGTACTCAATCTTCAATCCTCAATCCTCAATCCTCAATTCTCAATCCTCAATCCTCAGTCCTCAGTCCTCAAACCTCAATCCGCAACCCTCAGCCCTCATCCTCAATCCTTAATCGACAATCCTCAATCCTCAATCTTCTATACTCAATACTCAATACTCAATCTTCAATCCTGAATCCTCAGTCCTCAATGTTCAATCCTCAGTCCTCAATTATCAATCTTCAATCCTCAATTCTCAATCTTCGATCCTCAATCTTGAATCCTCAGTCCAATAATCTCAATCTTCTATCCTCAATCCTCATTCCTCCCATCGTCAATCCTCAATACTCAGTCTGCAATCCTCAATCCTCAATCCTCCATCCTCAACCCTCAATCCTCAAGCGTCAATCCTCAATCCTCAATCCTCAATCCTCAATCTTCAATCCTCAATTCTCAATCTTCAATCCTCAATCCTCAACTCTCAATCCTCAACACTCGATCCTCAAACCTCAATCCTCAACCGTCAGTCCTCGTCCTCAATCCTCAAACCTCAATCCTCAATCCTCAATATTCAATCATCAATACTCAATCTTCACTCCTCAATCCTCAATCCTCAATCCTCAATACTCAATACACAATCCTCATTCTTCAATCCTCAATACCCAATCCTCAATCCTCAATCCTCAATCCTCAATCCTCAATCTTCAATCCTCAATCGTCAATCCTCAATCCACAATCCTTCAATCTTGAATCCTCAATACTCAATCTTCAATCCTCAATCCTCAATCCTCAATCCTCAATCCTCAATCCTCAATCCTCAATCGTCAAACTTCAATCCTCAATACTCAATCTTCAATCCTCAATCCTCAATCCTCAATCCTCAATCCTCATTCATCAATCCTCAATACCCAATCCCCAATCTTCAATCCTCAATCCTCAATCCTCAATCCTCAATCCTCAATCCTCAGACCTCAAACACCAATACTCAACCCTCAGTCCTCGTCCTCATTCCACAACCCTCAATCCTCGATCCTCAATCTTCAATCATCAATATTCAATCTTCAATCCTCAATCCACAATCCTCAATCCTCAATCCTCAATCCTCAATCCTCAATCCTCAATCCTCAATCTTAATCTTCAATCCTCAACCCTCAATCCTCAATCCTCAATCCTCAATCCTCAATCCTCAATCGTCAATATTCAATGCTCAATACTCAATCTACAATCCTCAATCCTCAATCCTCAATCGTCAATATTCAATGCTCAATACTCAATCTACAATCCTCAATCCTCAATACTCAGTACTCAATCCTCATTCTTCAATCCTCATTACCCAATCCTCAATCTTCAATCCTCAATCCTCAATTCTCAATCCTCAACCCTCAATCCTCAGACCTCAAACATCAATACTCAACCCTCAGTCCTCGTCCTCAATCCACAACCCCCAATACTCTATCCTCAATCTTCAATTCTCAATCCTCAATCCTCAATCCACAATCCTGAATCCTCAATCCTGAATCCTCAACCTTCAGCCCTCAGTCCTCAACAATCAGTTGTCAATCCTCAATCCTCAAGAGAATATCATAAATTCACAGTCTTCAATACTCAATACTCAATCTGCAATCTTCAAATCTCTATCCACAAACATCAATTCTCATCACTCAACCCTCAGCACTCAGTCTTCAATCCTCAATCCTCAATCCTCAATCCTCAATACTCATTCTTCAATCCTCAATACCCAATTCTCAATCTTCTATCCTCAATCCTCAATCCTCAATTCTCAATCCTCAATCCTCAATCCCCAGACCTCAAACAGCAGTAGTCAACCCTCAGTCCGCGTCCTCAATCCACAACCATCAATCCTCAATCCTCAATATTCAATCATCAATATTCAATCTTCAGTCCTCAATCCTCAATCCTCAATCCTCAATCCTCAATGTTCAATCCGCAATACCCAATCATCAATCTTCTATCCGCAATCCTCAATCCTCAATCCTCAATCCTCAATCCTCAATCCTCAATCCTCAATCTTCAATCCTCAATACTCAATCTTCAATCCTCAATCCTCGATCCTCAATCCTCAATCCTCAATCTTCAATCCTCAATACTCAATCTTCAATCCTCATTCCTCAATCCTCAATCCTCAATCCTCAATCCTCAATCCTCAATCTTAATCTTCAATCCTCAGTACTCAATCTTCAATCCTCAATCCACAATCCTCAATCCTCAATCCTCAATCTTCAATACCCAATACTCAATCTTCAATCCTCAATCCTCAATCCTCAATCCTCAATCCTCAATCCTCAATCCTCAATCGTCAATCTTCAATCCTCAATACTCAATCATCAATCCTCAATCCTCATTACTCAATACTCATTCCTCATTCTTCAATCCTCAATACCTAATCCTCAATCTTCAATCCTCAATCCTCAATCCTCAATACTCAATACTCAATCCTCATTCTTCAATCCTCAGTACCCAATCCTCAATCTTCAATCCTCAATCCTCAATTCTCAATCCTCAACCCTCAATCCTCAGACCTCAAACATCAATACTCAACCCTCAGTCCTCGTCCTCAATCCACAACCCCCAATACTCAATCCTCAATCTTCAATTCTCAATCCTCAATCCTCAATCCACAATCCTGAATCCTCAATCCTGAATCCTCAACCTTCAGCCCTCAGTCCTCAACAATCAGTTGTCAATCCTCAATCCTCAAGAGAATATCATCAATTCACAGTTTTCAATACTCAATACTCAATCTGCAATCTTCAAATCTCTATCCACAAACATCAATTCTCATCACTCAACCCTCAACACTCAGTCTTCAATCCTCAATACTCAATCCTCAATCCTCAATCCTCAACCCTCAATCCTCAATCCTCATTCTTCAATCCTCAATACTCAATCTTCAATCCTCAATCCTCAATCCTCAATCCTCAATCCTCAATCCTCAATCCTCAATCCTCAATCGTCAATCTTCAATCCTCAATACTCAATCTTCAATCCTCAATCCTCAATACTCAATACTCAATCATCATTCTTCAATCCTCAATACCGAATCCTCAATCTTCAATACTCACTCCTCAATCCTCAATCTTCAATCCTCAATACTCAGTCTTCAATCCTCAATCCTCAATCCTCATTCTTCAATCCTCAATCCTCAATCCTCAATCCTCAGTCCTCGATCCTCAATCTTCAATCCTCAATACTCAATCTTCAATCCTCCATCCTCAATCCTCAATCCTCAATCCTCAATCCTAAAATCGTCAAGCTTCAATGCTCAATACTCAATCTTCAATCCTCAATCCTCAATCCTCAATCCTCAATCCTCATTCTTCAATCCTCAATACCCAATCCTCAATACCCAATCCTCAATCTTCAATCCTCAATCCTCAATCCTCATTCTTCAATCCTCAATACCCAATCTTCAATCTTCAATCCTCAATCCTCAATCCTCAATTCTCAATCCTCAATCCTCAGTCCTCAGTCCTCAAACCTCAATCCTCAATCCTCAATCCTGAATCCTCAATATTCAATCCTCAATACTCAATATTCAATCCTCAATGCTCAATACTCAATCCCCAATCCTCATTCTTCAATCCTCATTCTTCAATCTTCAATCCTCAATCCCCAACCCTCAATCCTCAATTCGCAATCCTCAACAGTCGATCTTCAATCCACAATACTCAATATTCAATCCTCAATCCTCAATCCTCAATCCTCAATCATCATTCTTCAATCCTCAATACCCTATCCTCAATCTTCAATCCTCAATCCTCAATCCTCGATACCCAACCCTGAATCTTCAATCCTCAATCCTCAATCCTCAATCCTCAATCCTCAATCCACAATCCTCAATCTTCAATCCTCAATCATCATTCTTCAATCCTCAATACCCTATCCTCAATCTTCAATCCTCAATCCTCAATCCTCAATACCCAATCCTCAATCTTCAATCCTCAATCCTCAATCCTCAATCCTCAATCCTCAATCCTCAATCCTCAATTCTCAATCTTCAATTCTCAATACTCAATCTTCAATCCTCAATCCTCAATCCTCAATCCTCAATCCTCAATCCTGAATCCTCAATATTCAATCCTCAATACTCAATATTCAATCCTCAATGCTCAATACTCAATCCCCAATCCTCATTCTTCAATCCTCTTTCTTCAATCTTCAATCCTCAATCCCCAACCCTCAATCCTCAATTCGCAATCCTCAACAGTCGATCTTCAATCCACAATACTCAATATTCAATCCTCAGTCCTCAATCCTCAATCCTCAATCATCATTCTTCAATCCTCAATACCCTATCCTCAATCTTCAATCCTCAATCCTCAATCCTCAATACCCAATCCTCAATCTTCAATCCTCAATCCTCAATCCTCAATCCTCAATCCTCAATCCTCAATCCTCAATCTTCAATCCTCAATACTCAATCTTCAATCCTCAATCCTCAATCCTCAATCCTCAATCCTCAATCCTCAATATTCAATCCTCAATACTCAATATTCTATCCTCAATGCTCAATACTCAATCCCCAATCCTCATTCTTCAATCCTCATTCTTCAATCCTCAATCCTCAATCCTCAATCATCATTCTTCAATCCTCAATACCCTAGCCTCAATCTTCAATCCTCAATCCTCAATCCTCAATACCCAATCCTCAATCTTCAATCCTCAATCCTCAATCCTCAATTCTCAATCCTCAATCCTCAATCCTCAGACCTCAAACATAAATATTCAACCCTCAGTCCTCGTCGTCAATCCACAACCCTCAATCCTCAATCCTCAATATTCAATCCTCAATACTCAATATTCAATCCTCAATCCTCAATGCTCAATCCCCAATCCTCATTCTTCAATCCTCATTCTTCTATCCTCAATACCCAATCCCCAATCTTCAATCCTCAATCATCAATCCTCAGTTCGCAGTCCTCAATCCTCAATCCTCAGACCTCAGGCATCAACACTCAACCCTCAGTCCTCGTTCTCAATCAACAACCCTCAATCCTCAATCCTCAATCTTCATTCATCAATATTCAACCTTAAATCCTCAATCCTCAATCCTCAATCCTCCATACTCAATCCTCAATCCTCAATCCTCAATGTTCAATCCTCAATACCGGATCGTCAGTCTTCAATCCTCAATCCTCAATCCTCAATCCTCAATCCTCAATACTCAATCCTCAGTCCTCAAATATCAATTCTGAATCCTCAATCCGGAACCCTCAATCTTCAGCCCTCAGTCCTCAACAATCAGTTGTCAACCCTCAATCCTCAATAGAATATACTCAATTCACAGTTTTCAATACTCAATACTCAATCTGCAATCTTCAAATCTCTATCCACAAACATCAATTCTCATCGCTCAACCCTCAACACTCAGTCCTCAATGTTCAATCCTCAATCCTCAATTCTCAATCCTCAATCCTCAATCCTCAATCTTCAATCCTCAATACTCAATCTTCAGTCCTCAATCCTCAATCCTCAATCCTCAATCCTCAATCCTCAAACCCCAATCTTCAATCCTCAGTCCCAAATCCTCAATCTTCAATACTCACTCCTCAATCCTCAATCTTCAATCCTCAATACTCAGTCTTCAATCCTCAATCCTCAATCCTCAATCCTCAATCCTCAATACTCAATCCTCAGTCCTCAAATATCAATTCTGAATCCTCAATCCGGAACCCTCAATCTTCAGCCCTCAGTCCTCAACAATCAGTTGTCAATCCTCAATCCTCAATAGAATATACTCAATTCACAGTTTTCAATACTCAATACTCAATCTGCAATCTTCAAATCTCTATCCACAAACATCAATTCTCATCGCTCAACCCTCAACACTCAGTCCTCAATGTTCAATCCTCAATCCTCAATTCTCAATCCTCAATCCTCAATCCTCAATCTTCAATCCTCAATACTCAATCTTCAGTCCTCAATCCTCAATCCTCAATCCTCAATCCTCAATCCTCAATCTTAATCTTCAATCTTCAGTACTCAATCTTCAATCCTCAATCCTCAATCCTCAATTCTCAATTCTCAATCCTCAGTCCTCAGTCCTCAAACCTCAATCCGCAACCCTCAGCCCTCATCCTCAATCCTTAATCGACAATCCTCAATCCTCAATCTTCTATACTCAATACTCAATCTTCAATCCTGAATCCTCAGTCCTCAATGTTCAATCCTCAGTCCTCAATTATCAATCTTCAATCCTCAATTCTCAATCTTCGATCCTCAATCTTGAATCCTCAGTCCCCTATTCTCAATCTTCTATCCTCAATCCTCATTCCTCCCATCGTCAATCCTCAATACTCAGTCTGCAATCCTCAATCCTCAATCCTCCATCCTCAATACTCAATACACAATCCTCATTCTTCAATCCTCAATACCCAATCCTCAATCCTCAATCCTCAATCCTCAATCCTCAATCTTCAATCCTCAATCGTCAATCCTCAATCCACAATCCTCAATCTTCAACCCTCAATACTCAATCTTCAATCCTCAATCCTCAATCCTCAATCCTCAATCCTCAATCCTCAATCCTCAATCGTCAACCTTCAATCCTCAATCCTCAATCTTAATCTTCAATCCTCAACCCTCAATCCTCAATCCTCAATCCTCAAACCCCAATCTTCAATCCTCAGTCCCAAATCCTCAATCTTCAATACTCACTCCTCAATCCTCAATCTTCAATCCTCAATACTCAGTCTTCAATCCTCAATCCTCAATCCTCAATCCTCAATCCTCATTCTTCAATTCTCTATCCTCAATCCTCAATCCTCAATCCTCGATCCTCAATCTTCAATCCTCAATACTCAATCTTCAATCCTCCATCCTCAATCCTCAATCCTCAATTCTCAATCCTCAATCGTCAGGCTTCAATGCTCAATACTCAATCTTCAATCCTCAATCCTCAATCCTCAATCCTCAATCATCATTCTTCAATCCTCAATACCCAATCCGCAATCTTCAATCCTCAATCCTCAATCCTCAATTCTCAATTCTCAATCCTCAGTCCTCAGTCCTCAAACCTCAATCCTCAACCCTCAGACCTCATCCTCAATACATAATCGACAATCCTCAATCCTCAATCTTCTATCCTCAATACTCAACCTTCAATCCTGAATCCTCAGACTTCAAACATCAATACTCAACCCTCAGTCCTCGTCCTCAATCCACAACCCTCAATCCTCAATCCTCAATATTCAGTCATTAATATTCAACCTTCAATCCTCAATCCTCAATCCTCTATCCTCAACACTCAATACTGAATGTTCAATCCTCAATACCCAATCCTCAGTCTTCAATCCTCAATCCTCAATCCTCAATCCTCAATCCTCAATCCTCAGTCCTCAAACCTCAATCCTGAATCCTCAACCCTGAATCCTCAATCTTCAGCCCTAAGTCCTCAACAATCAGTTGTCAATCCTCAATCCTCAATAAAATATCCTCAATTCACAGTTTTCAATACTCAATACTCAATCTGCAATCTTTAGACCTCTATCCACAAGCATCAATTCTCATCACTCAACCCTCAATACTCAGTCCCCAATCCTCAATCTTCAATCCTCAATCCTCAATCATCAATCCTCAATCTTAATCTTCAATCCTCAGTACTCAATATTCAATCCTCAATCCTCAAACCTCAATCCTCAATCCTCAATCTTCAATCCTCAATACTCAATCTTCAATCCTCAATCCTCAATCCTCAATCCTCAATCCTCAATCCTCAATCCTCAATCGTCAATATTCAATGCTCAATACTCAATCTACAATCCTCAATCCTCAATACTCAGTACTCAATCCTCATTCTTCAATCCTCATTACCCAATCCTCAATCTTCAATCCTCAATCCTCAATTCTCAATCCTCAACCCTCAATCCTCAGACCTCAAACATCAATACTCAACCCTCAGTCCTCGTCCTCAATCCACAACCCCCAATACTCTATCCTCAATCTTCAATTCTCAATCCTCAATCCTCAATCCACAATCCTGAATCCTCAATCCTGAATCCTCAACCTTCAGCCCTCAGTCCTCAACAATCAGTTGTCAATCCTCAATCCTCAAGAGAATATCATAAATTCACAGTCTTCAATACTCAATACTCAATCTGCAATCTTCAAACCTCTATCCACAAACATCAATTCTCATCACTCAACCCTCAGCACTCAGTCTTCAATCCTCAATCCTCAATCCTCAATCCTCAATACTCATTCTTCAATCCTCAATACCCAATTCTCAATCTTCTATCCTCAATCCTCAATCCTCAATTCTCAATCCTCAATCCTCAATCCTCAGACCTCAAACAGCAGTAGTCAACCCTCAGTCCGCGTCCTCAATCCACAACCATCAATCCTCAATCCTCAATATTCAATCATCAATATTCAATCTTCAGTCCTCAATCCTCAATCCTCAATCCTCAATCCTCAATGTTCAATCCGCAATACCCAATCCTCAATCTTCAATCCTCAATCCTCAATCCTCAATTCTCAATCCTCAATCCTCAATCCTCAGACCTCAAACATAAATATTCAACCCTCAGTCCTCGTCGTCAATCCACAACCCTCAATCCTCAATCCTCAATATTCAATCCTCAATACTCAATATTCAATCCTCAATCCTCAATACTCAATCCCCAATCCTCATTCTTCAATCCTCATTCTTCTATCCTCAATACCCAATCCCCAATCTTCAATCCTCAATCATCAATCCTCAGTTCGCAGTCCTCAATCCTCAATCCTCAGACCTCAGGCATCAACACTCAACCCTCAGTCCTCGTTCTCAATCCACAACCCTCAATCCTCAATCCTCAATCTTCATTCATCAATATTGAACCTTAAATCCTCAATCCTCAATCCTCAATCCTCCATACTCAATCCTCAATCCTCAATCCTCAATGTTCAATCCTCAATACCGGATCGTCAGTCTTCAATCCTCAATCCTCAATCCTCAATCCTCAATCCTCAATACTCAATCCTCAGTCCTCTAATATCAATTCTGAATCCTCAATCCGGAACCCTCAATCTTCAGCCCTCAGTCCTCAACAATCAGTTGTCAACCCTCAATCCTCAATAGAATATACTCAATTCACAGTTTTCAATACTCAATACTCAATCTGCAATCTTCAAATCTCTATCCACAAACATCAATTCTCATCGCTCAACCCTCAACACTCAGTCCTCAATGTTCAATCCTCAATCCTCAATTCTCAATCCTCAATCCTCAATCCTCAATCTTCAATCCTCAATACTCAATCTTCAGTCCTCAATCCTCAATCCTCAATCCTCAATCCTCAATCCTCAAACCCCAATCTTCAATCCTCAGTCCCAAATCCTCAATCTTCAATACTCACTCCTCAATCCTCAATCTTCAATCCTCAATACTCAGTCTTCAATCCTCAATCCTCAATCCTCAATCCTCAATCCTCATTCTTCAATCCTCAATCCTCAATCCTCAATACTCAGTCCTCGATCCTCAATCTTCAATCCTCAATACTCAATCTTCAATCCTCCGTCCTCAATCCTCAATCCTCAATCCTCAATCCTCAATCCTAAAATCGTCAGGCTTCAATGCTCAATACTCAATCTTCAATCCTCAATCCTCAATCCTCAATCCTCAATCCTCATTCTTCAATCCTCAATACCCAATCCTCAATCTTCAATCCTCAATACTCAATCCTCAATTCTCAATCCTCAATCCTCAGTCCTCAGTCCTCAAACCTCAATCCTCAATCCTCAATCCTGAATCCTCAATATTCAATCCTGAATACTCAATATTCAATCCTCAATGCTCAATACTCAATCCCCAATCCTCATTCTTCAATCCTCATTCTTCAATCTTCAATCCTCAACCCCAACCCTCAATCCTCAATTCGCAATCCTCAACAGTCGATCTTCAATCCACAATACTCAATATTCAATCCTCAATCCTCAATCCTCAATCCTCAATCATCATTCTTCAATCCTCAATACCCTATCCTCAATCTTCAATCCTCAATCCTCAATCCTCAATACCCAATCCTCAATCTTCAATCCTCAATCCTCAATCCTCAATCCTCAATCCTCAATCCTCAATCCTCAATCTTCAATCCTCAATCATCATTCTTCAATCCTCAATACCCTATCCTCAATCTTCAATCCTCAATCCTCAATCCTCAATACCCAATCCTCAATCTTCAATCCTCAATCCTCAATCCTCAATCCTCAATCCTCAATCCTCAATTCTCAATCTTCAATCCTCAATACTCAATCTTCAATCCTCAATCCTCAACTCTCAATCCTCAACACTCGATCCTCAAACCTCAATCCTCAACCGTCAGTCCTCGTCCTCAATCCTCAAACCTCAATCCTCAATCCTCAATATTCAATCATCAATACTCAATCTTCAATCCTCAATCCTCAATCCTCAATCCTCAATACTCAATACTCAATACTCATTCTTCAATCTTCAATACCCAATCCTCAATCTTCAATCCTCAATCCTCAATCCTCAATCTTCAATCCTCAATCGTCAATCCTCAATCCACAATCCTCAATCTTCAATCCTCAATACTCAATCTTCAATCCTCAATCCTCAATCCTCAATCCTCAATCCTCAATCCTCAATCCTCAATCGTCAACCTTCAATCCTCAATACTCAATCTTCAATCCTCAATCCTCAATCCTCAATCCTCAATCCTCATTCATCAATCCACAATACCCAATCCTCAATCTTCAATCCTCAATCCTCAATCCTCAATCCTCAATCCTCAATCCTCAATCCTCAATCCTCAGACCTCAAACACCAATACTCAACCCTCAGTCCTCGTCCTCATTCCACAACCCTCAATCCTCGATCCTCAATCTTCAATCATCAATATTCAATCTTCAATCCTCAATCCTCAATCCTCAATACTCAATACTCAATCCTCAATGTTCTATCCTCAATACGCAATCCTCAATCTTCAATCCTCAATCCTCAATCCTCAATCCTCAATCCTCAATCCTCAATCCTCAATCCTCAATCTTAATCTTCAATCCTCAACCCTCAATCCTCAATCCTCAATCCTCAATCCTCAATCCTCAATCCTCATTCTTCAATCCTCTATCCTCAATCCTCAATCCTCAATCCTCGATCCTCAATCTTCAATCCTCAATACTCAATCTTCAATCCTCCATCCTCAATCCTCAATCCTCAATTCTCAATCCTCAATCGTCAGGCTTCAATGCTCAATACTCAATCTTCAATCCTCAATCCTCAATCCTCAATCCTCATTCTTCAATCCTCAATACCCAATCCTCAATCTTCAATCCTCAATCCTCAATCCTCAATTCTCAATTCTCAATCCTCAGTCCTCAGTCCTCAAACCTCAATCCTCAACCCTCAGACCTCATCCTCAATCCATAATCGACAATCCTCAATCCTCAATCTTCTATCCTCAATACTCAACCTTCAATCCTGAATCCTCAGACTTCAATCCTCAATACTCAATCTTCAATTCTCAATCCTCAATCCTCAATACTCAATCCTCAATCCTCAATCCTCAATCGTCAATATTCAATGCTCAATACTCAATCTTCAATCCTCAATCCTCAATACTCAGTACTCAATCCTCATTCTTCAATCCTCAATACCCAATCCTCATACTTCAATCCTCAATACCTAATCCTCAATCTTCAATCCTCAATCCTCAATCCTCAATCCTCAATACTCAATACTCAATCGTCATTCTTCAATCCTCAGTACCCAATCCTCAATCTTCAATCCTCAATACCCAATCCTCAATCTTCAACCCTCAATCCTCAATTCTCAATCCTCAACCCTCAATCCTCAGACCTCAAACATCAATACTCAACCCTCAGTCCTCGTCCTCAATCCACAACCCCCAATACTCTATCCTCAATCTTCAATTCTCAATCCGCAATCCTCAATCCACAATCCTGAATCCTCAATCCTGAATCCTCAACCTTCAGCCCTCAGTCCTCAACAATCAGTTGTCAATCCTCAATCCTCAAGAGAATATCATCAATTCACAGTCTTCAATACTCAATACTCAATCTGCAATCTTCAAATCTCTATCCACAAACATCAATTCTCATCACTCAACCCTCAGCACTCAGTCTTCAATGCTCAATCCTCAATCCTCAATCCTCAATCCTCATTCTTCAATCCTCAATACCCAATTCTCAATCTTCAATCCTCAATCCTCAATCCTCAATTCTCAATCCTCAATCCTCAATCCTCAGACCTCAAACAGCAGTACTCAACCCTCAGTCCGCGTCCTCAATCCACAACCATCAATCCTCAATCCTCAATATTCAATCATCAATATTCAATCTTCAGTCCTCAATCCTCAATCCTCAATCCTCAATCCTCAATGTTCAATCCGCAATACCCAATCCTCAATCTTCTATCCGCAATCCTCAATCCTCAATCCTCAATCCTCAATCCTCAATCCTCAATCCTCAATCCTCAATCTTCAATCCTCAATACTCAATCTTCAATCCTCAATCCTCAATCCTCAATCCTCAATCCTCAATCTTCAATCCTCAATACTCAATCTTCAATCCTCAATCCTCAATCCTCAATCCTCAATCCTCAATCCTCAATCCTCAATCGTCAATCTTCAATCCTCAATACTCAATCTTCAATCCTCAATCCTCAATACTCAATACTCAATCCTCATACTTCAATCCTCAATACCTAATCCTCAATCTTCAATCCTCAATCCTCAATCCTCAATCCTCAATACTCAATACTCAATCGTCATTCTTCAATCCTCAGTACCCAATCCTCAATCTTCAATCCTCAATCCTCAATTCTCAAACCTCAACCCTCAATCCTCAGACCTCAAACATCAATACTCAACCCTCAGTCCTCGTCCTCAATCCACAACCCCCAATACTCAATCCTCAATCTTCAATTCTCAATCCTCAATCCTCAATCCACAATCCTGAATCCTCAATCCTGAATCCTCAACCTTCAGCCCTCAGTCCTCAGCAATCAGTTGTCAATCCTCAATCCTCAAGAGAATATCATCAATTCACAGTTTTCAATACTCAATTCTCAATCTGCAATCTTCAAATCTCTATCCAAAACATCAATTCTCATCACTCAACCCTCAACACTCAGTCTTCAATCCTCAATACTCAATCCTCAATCCTCAATCCTCAACCCTCAATCCTCAATACTCATTCTTCAATCCTCAATACCCAATCCTCAATCTTCAATCCTCAATCCTGAATCCTCAATCATCAATCCTCAATCCTCAATCCTCAATCCTCAGACCTCAACCATCAATACTCAACCCTCAGTCCTCGTACTCAATCCACAACCCTCAATCCTCGATCCTCAACCTTCAATCATCAATATTCAATCTTCAATCCTCAATCCTCAATCCTCAATACTCAATACTCAATCCTCAATGTTCTATCCTCAATACGCAATCCTCAATCTTCAATCCTCAATCCTCAATCCTCAATCCTCAACCCTCAATCCTCAATCCGCAACCTTAATCTTCAATCCTCAGTACTCAATCTTCAATCCTCAATGCTGAATCCTCAATCCTCAATCCTCAATCTTCAATCCTCAATACTCAATCTTCAATCCTCAATCCTCAATCCTCAATCCTCAAACCTCAATCCTCAATCTTAATCTTCAATCCTCATTACTCAATCTTCAATCCTCAATCCTCAATCCTCAATCCTCAATCCTCAACCTTCAATCCCCAATGCTCAACCTTCTATCCTCAATCCTCAATCCTCAATCCTCAATCCTCAATCCTCAATACTCAATCGTCAATCTTCAATCCTCAATACTCAATCTTCAATCCTCAATCCTCAATACTCAATATTCAATCCTCATTCTGCAAACCTCAATACCGAATCCTCAATCTTCAATGCTCAATCCTCAATCCTCAATCCTCAATCCTCAATCTTCAATCCTCAATCGTGAATCCTCAATCCTCAATCCTCAATCCTCAATCCTCAATCCTCAATCCTCAATCGTCAATCTTCAATCCTCAATACTCAATCTCCAATCCTCAATCCTCAATCCTCAATCCTCAATACTCATTCTTCAATCCACATTACCCAATCCTCAATCCTCAGTCCTCGATCCTCAATCTTCAATCCTCAATACTCAATCTTCAATCCTCCATCCTCAATCCTCAATCCTCAATCCTCAATCCTAAAATCGTCAGGCTTCAATGCTCAATACTCAATCTTCAATCCTCAATCCTCAATCCTCAATCCTCAATCCTCATTCTTCAATCCTCAATACCCAATCCTCAATCTTCAATCCTCAATCCTCAATCCTCAATTCTCAATCCTCAATCCTCAGTCCTCAGTCCTCAAACCTCAATCCTCAACCCTCAGCCCTCATCCTCAATCCTTAATCGACAATCCTCAATCCTCAATCTTCTATCCTGAATACTCAATCTTCAATCCTGAATCCTCAATTATCACTCTTCAATCCTCAATTCTCAATCTTCGATCCTCAATCTTGAACCCTCAGTCCCCAATTCTCAATGTTCTATCCGCAATCCTCAATCCTCCCATCGTCAATCCTCAATCTTCAATCCCCAATGCTCAACCTTCTATCCTCAATCCTCAATCCTCAATCCTCAATCCTCAATCCTCAATCCTCAATCCTCAATCTTAATCTTCAATCCTCAGTACTCAGTCTTCAATCCTCAATCCTCAAACCTCAATCCTCAATCCTCACTCTTCAATCCTCAATACTCAATCTTCAATTCTCAATCCTCAATCCTCAATCCTCAATCCTCAATCCTCAATCCTCAATCGTCAATATTCAATGCTCAATACTCAATCTTCAATCCTCAATCCTCAATACTCAGTACTCAATCCTCATTCTTCAATCCTCAATACCCAATCCTCAATCTTCAACCCTCAATCCTCAATTCTCAATCCTCAACCCTCAATCCTCAGACCTCAAACATCAATACTCAACCCTCAGTCCTCGTCCTCAATCCACAACCCCCAATACTCTATCCTCAATCTTCAATTCTCAATCCGCAATCCTCAATCCACAATCCTGAATCCTCAATCCTGAATCCTCAACCTTCAGCCCTCAGTCCTCAACAATCAGTTGTCAATCCTCAATCCTCAAGAGAATATCATCAATTCACAGTCTTCAATACTCAATACTCAATCTGCAATCTTCAAATCTCTATCCACAAACATCAATTCTCATCACTCAACCCTCAGCACTCAGTCTTCAATGCTCAATCCTCAATCCTCAATCCTCAATCCTCATTCTTCAATCCTCAATACCCAATTCTCAATCTTCAATCCTCAATCCTCAATCCTCAATTCTCAATCCTCAATCCTCAGACCTCAAACAGCAGTACTCAACCCTCAGTCCGCGTCCTCAATCCACAACCATCAATCCTCAATCCTCAATATTCAATCATCAATATTCAATCTTCAGTCCTCAATCCTCAATCCTCAATCCTCAATCCTCAATGTTCAATCCGCAATACCCAATCCTCAATCTTCTATCCGCAATCCTCAATCCTCAATCCTCAATCCTCAATCCTCAATCCTCAATCCTCAATCTTCAATCCTCAATACTCAATCTTCAATCCTCAATCCTCAATCCTCAATCCTCAATCCTCAATCTTCAATCCTCAATACTCAGTCTTCAATCCTCAATCCTCAATCCTCAATCCTCAATCCTCAATCCTCAATCCTCAATCGTCAATCTTCAATCCTCAATACTCAATCTTCAATCCTCAATCCTCAATACTCAATCCTCAATCCTCATTCTTCAATCTTCAACACCGAATCCTCAATCTTCAATCCTCAATCCTCAATCCTCAATTCTCAATCCTCAATCCTCAATCCTCAGACCTCAAACATCAATACTCAACCCTCAGTCCTCGTCCTCAATCCACAACCCTCAATCCTCGATCCTCAATCTTCAATCATCAATATTCAATCATCAATCCTCAATCCTCAATCCTCAATACTCAATCCTCAATCCTCAATGTTCTATCCTCAATACGCAATCCTCAATCTTCAATCCTCAATACTCAATCTTCAATCCTCCATCCTCAATCCTCAATCCTCAATCCTCAGTCCTCAATCGTCAGGCTTCAATCCTCAATACTCAATCTTCAATCCTCAATCCTCAATCGTCAATCCTCAATCCTCAATCCTCAATCCTCAATCGTCAATCTTCAATCCTCAATCCTCAATCCTCAATCCTCAATCCTCAATCCTCAATCCTCAATCCTCAATCCTCAATCTTAATCTTCAATCCTCAGTACTCAATCTTCAATCCTCAATCCTCAATCCTCAATCCTCAATCCTCAACCTTCAATCCCCAATACTCAATCTTCAATCCTCAATCCTCAATCCTCAATCCTCAATCCTCAATCCTCAATCCTCAATCGTCAATCTTCAATCCTCAATACTCAATCTTCAGTCCTCAATCCTCAATCCTCAATCCTCAATCCTCAATTTTCAATCCGCAATACCCAATCCTCAATCTTCTATCCGCAATCCTCAATCCTCAATGCTCAATCCTCAATCCTCAATCCTCAATATTCAATCCTCAATACTCAATCTTCAATCCTCAATCCTCAATCCTCAATCCTCAATCCTCAATCCTCATTCTTCAATCTTCAACACCGAATCCTCAATCTTCAATCCTCAATCCTCAATCCTCAATTCTCAATCCTCAATCCTCAATCCTCAGACCTCAAACATCAATACTCAACCCTCAGTCCTCGTCCTCAATCCACAACCCTCAATCCTCGATCCTCAATCTTCAATCATCAATATTCAATCATCAATCCTCAATCCTCAATCCTCAATACTCAATCCTCAATCCTCAATGTTCTATCCTCAATACGCAATCCTCAATCTTCAATCCTCAATCCTCAATCCTCAATCCTCAATCCTCAATCCTCAATCGTCAATCTTAATCTTCAATCCTCAGTACTCAATCTCCAATCCTCAATCCTCAATCCTCAATCCTCAATCCTCAATCTTCAATCCTCAATACTCAATCTTGTATCCTCAACCCTCAATCCTCAATCCTCAATCCTCAATCCTTAATCTTAATCTTCAATCCTCAGTACTCAATCTTCAATCCTCAATCCTCAATCCTCAATCCTCAATCCTCAATCTTCAATCCCCAATACTCAATCTTCAATCCTCAATCCTCAATCCTCAATCCTCGATCCTCAATCCTCAATCGTCAATCGTCAATCTTCAATCCTCAATACTCAATCTTCAATCCTCAATCCTCAATCCTCAATCCTCAATCCTTAATCTTCAATCCTCAATACTCAATCTTGTATCCTCAATCCTCAATCCTCAATCCTCAATCCTCAATCCTCAATCTTAATCTTCAATCCTCAGTACTCAATCTTCAATCCTCAATCCTCAATCCTCAATCCTCAATCCTCAATCCTCAATCTTCAATCCCCAATACTCAATCTTCAATCCTCAATCCTCAATCCTCAATCCTCAATCCTCAATCCTCAATCCTCACTCGTCAATCTTCAATCCTCAATACTCAATCTTCAATCCTCAATCCTCAATACTCAATACTCAATCCTCATTCTTCAATCCTCAATACCCAATCCTCAATCCTCAGACCTCAAACAGCAGTAGTCAACCCTCAGTCCTCGTCCTCAATCCACAACCATCAATCCTCAATCCTCAATATTCAATCATCAATATTCAATCTTTAGTCCTCAATCCTCAATCCTCAATCCTCAATCCTCAATGTTCAATCCGCAATACCCAATCCTCAATCTTCTATCCGCAATCCTCAATCCTCAATCCTCAATCCTCAATCCTCAATCCTCAATCATCATTCTTCAATCCTCAATACCCAATCCGCAATCTTCAATCCTCAATCCTCAATCCTCAATTCTCAATTCTCAATCCTCAGTCCTCAGTCCTCAAACCTCAATCCTCAACCCTCAGACCTCATCCTCAATCCATAATCGACAATCCTCAATCCTCAATCTTCTATCCTCAATACTCAACCTTCAATCCTGAATCCTCAGACTTCAAACATCAATACTCAACCCTCAGTCCTCGTCCTCAATCCACAACCCTCAATCCTCAATCCTCAATATTCAGTCATTAATATTCAACCTTCAATCCTCAATCCTCAATCCTCTATCCTCAACACTCAATACTGAATGTTCAATCCTCAATACCCAATCCTCAGTCTTCAATCCTCAATCCTCAATCCTCAATCCTCAATCCTCAATCCTCAGTCCTCAAACCTCAATCCTGAATCCTCAACCCTGAATCCTCAATCTTCAGCCCTAAGTCCTCAACAATCAGTTGTCAATCCTCAATCCTCAATAAAATATCCTCAATTCACAGTTTTCAATACTCAATACTCAATCTGCAATCTTTAGACCTCTATCCACAAGCATCAATTCTCATCACTCAACCCTCAATACTCAGTCCCCAATCCTCAATCTTCAATCCTCAATCCTCAATCATCAATCCTCAATCTTAATCTTCAATCCTCAGTACTCAATATTCAATCCTCAATCCTCAAACCTCAATCCTCAATCCTCAATCTTCAATCCTCAATACTCAATCTTCAATCCTCAATCCTCAATCCTCAATCCTCAATCCTCAATCCTCAATCCTCAATCGTCAATATTCAATGCTCAATACTCAATCTACAATCCTCAATCCTCAATACTCAGTACTCAATCCTCATTCTTCAATCCTCATTACCCAATCCTCAATCTTCAATCCTCAATCCTCAATTCTCAATCCTCAACCCTCAATCCTCAGACCTCAAACATCAATACTCAACCCTCAGTCCTCGTCCTCAATCCACAACCCCCAATACTCTATCCTCAATCTTCAATTCTCAATCCTCAATCCTCAATCCACAATCCTGAATCCTCAATCCTGAATCCTCAACCTTCAGCCCTCAGTCCTCAACAATCAGTTGTCAATCCTCAATCCTCAAGAGAATATCATAAATTCACAGTCTTCAATACTCAATACTCAATCTGCAATCTTCAAATCTCTATCCACAAACATCAATTCTCATCACTCAACCCTCAGCACTCAGTCTTCAATCCTCAATCCTCAATCCTCAATCCTCAATACTCATTCTTCAATCCTCAATACCCAATTCTCAATCTTCTATCCTCAATCCTCAATCCTCAATTCTCAATCCTCAATCCTCAATCCTCAGACCTCAAACAGCAGTAGTCAACCCTCAGTCCGCGTCCTCAATCCACAACCATCAATCCTCAATCCTCAATATTCAATCATCAATATTCAATCTTCAGTCCTCAATCCTCAATCCTCAATCCTCAATCCTCAATGTTCAATCCGCAATACCCAATCCTCAATCTTCAATCCTCAATCCTCAATCCTCAATTCTCAATCCTCAATCCTCAATCCTCAGACCTCAAACATAAATATTCAACCCTCAGTCCTCGTCGTCAATCCACAACCCTCAATCCTCAATCCTCAATATTCAATCCTCAATACTCAATATTCAATCCTCAATCCTCAATACTCAATCCCCAATCCTCATTCTTCAATCCTCATTCTTCTATCCTCAATACCCAATCCCCAATCTTCAATCCTCAATCATCAATCCTCAGTTCGCAGTCCTCAATCCTCAATCCTCAGACCTCAGGCATCAACACTCAACCCTCAGTCCTCGTTCTCAATCCACAACCCTCAATCCTCAATCCTCAATCTTCATTCATCAATATTGAACCTTAAATCCTCAATCCTCAATCCTCAATCCTCCATACTCAATCCTCAATCCTCAATCCTCAATGTTCAATCCTCAATACCGGATCGTCAGTCTTCAATCCTCAATCCTCAATCCTCAATCCTCAATCCTCAATACTCAATCCTCAGTCCTCTAATATCAATTCTGAATCCTCAATCCGGAACCCTCAATCTTCAGCCCTCAGTCCTCAACAATCAGTTGTCAACCCTCAATCCTCAATAGAATATACTCAATTCACAGTTTTCAATACTCAATACTCAATCTGCAATCTTCAAATCTCTATCCACAAACATCAATTCTCATCGCTCAACCCTCAACACTCAGCCCTCAATGTTCAATCCTCAATCCTCAATTCTCAATCCTCAATCCTCAATCCTCAATCTTCAATCCTCAATACTCAATCTTCAGTCCTCAATCCTCAATCCTCAATCCTCAATCCTCAATCCTCAAACCCCAATCTTCAATCCTCAGTCCCAAATCCTCAATCTTCAATACTCACTCCTCAATCCTCAATCTTCAATCCTCAATACTCAGTCTTCAATCCTCAATCCTCAATCCTCAATCCTCAATCCTCATTCTTCAATCCTCAATCCTCAATCCTCAATACTCAGTCCTCGATCCTCAATCTTCAATCCTCAATACTCAATCTTCAATCCTCCGTCCTCAATCCTCAATCCTCAATCCTCAATCCTCAATCCTAAAATCGTCAGGCTTCAATGCTCAATACTCAATCTTCAATCCTCAATCCTCAATCCTCAATCCTCAATCCTCATTCTTCAATCCTCAATACCCAATCCTCAATCTTCAATCCTCAATCCTCAATCCTCAATTCTCAATCCTCAATCCTCAGTCCTCAGTCCTCAAACCTCAATCCTCAATCCTCAATCCTGAATCCTCAATATTCAATCCTGAATACTCAATATTCAATCCTCAATGCTCAATACTCAATCCCCAATCCTCATTCTTCAATCCTCATTCTTCAATCTTCAATCCTCAACCCCAACCCTCAATCCTCAATTCGCAATCCTCAACAGTCGATCTTCAATCCACAATACTCAATATTCAATCCTCAATCCTCAATCCTCAATCCTCAATCATCATTCTTCAATCCTCAATACCCTATCCTCAATCTTCAATCCTCAATCCTCAATCCTCAATACCCAATCCTCAATCTTCAATCCTCAATCCTCAATCCTCAATCCTCAATCCTCAATCCTCAATCCTCAATCTTCAATCCTCAATCATCATTCTTCAATCCTCAATACCCTATCCTCAATCTTCAATCCTCAATCCTCAATCCTCAATACCCAATCCGCAATCTTCAATCCTCAATCCTCAATCCTCAATCCTCAATCCTCAATCCTCAATTCTCAATCTTCAATCCTCAATACTCAATCTTCAATCCTCAATCCTCAACTCTCAATCCTCAACACTCGATCCTCAAACCTCAATCCTCAACCGTCAGTCCTCGTCCTCAATCCTCAAACCTCAATCCTCAATCCTCAATATTCAATCATCAATACTCAATCTTCAATCCTCAATCCTCAATCCTCAATCCTCAATACTCAATACTCAATACTCATTCTTCAATCTTCAATACCCAATCCTCAATCTTCAATCCTCAATCCTCAATCCTCAATCTTCAATCCTCAATCGTCAATCCTCAATCCACAATCCTCAATCTTCAATCCTCAATACTCAATCTTCAATCCTCAATCCTCAATCCTCAATCCTCAATCCTCAATCCTCAATCCTCAATCGTCAACCTTCAATCCTCAATACTCAATCTTCAATCCTCAATCCTCAATCCTCAATACTCAATACTCAATCCTCAATGTTCTATCCTCAATACGCAATCCTCAATCTTCAATCCTCAATCCTCAATCCTCAATCCTCAATCCTCAATCCTCAATCCTCAATCCTCAATCCTCAATCCTCAATCCTCAATCCTCAGACCTCAAACACCAATACTCAACCCTCAGTCCTCGTCCTCATTCCACAACCCTCAATCCTCGATCCTCAATCTTCAATCATCAATATTCAATCTTCAATCCTCAATCCTCAATCCTCAATACTCAATACTCAATCCTCAATGTTCTATCCTCAATACGCAATCCTCAATCTTCAATCCTCAATCCTCAATCCTCAATCCTCAATCCTCAATCCTCAATCCTCAATCCTCAATCTTAATCTTCAATCCTCAACCCTCAATCCTCAATCCTCAATCCTCAATCCTCAAACCCCAATCTTCAATCCTCAGTCCCAAATCCTCAATCTTCAATACTCACTCCTCAATCCTCAATCTTCAATCCTCAATACTCAGTCTTCAATCCTCAATCCTCAATCCTCAATCCTCAATCCTCATTCTTCAATCCTCTATCCTCAATCCTCAATCCTCAATCCTCGATCCTCAATCTTCAATCCTCAATACTCAATCTTCAATCCTCCATCCTCAATCCTCAATCCTCAATTCTCAATCCCCAATCGTCAGGCTTCAATGCTCAATACTCAATCTTCAATCCTCAATCCTCAATCCTCAATCCTCATTCTTCAATCCTCAATACCCAATCCTCAATCTTCAATCCTCAATCCTCAATCCTCAATTCTCAATTCTCAATCCTCAGTCCTCAGTCCTCAAACCTCAATCCTCAACCCTCAGACCTCATCCTCAATCCATAATCGACAATCCTCAATCCTCAATCTTCTATCCTCAATACTCAACCTTCAATCCTGAATCCTCAGACTTCAAACATCAATACTCAACCCTCAGTCCTCTTCCTCAATCCACAACCCTCAATCCTCAATATTCAGTCATTAATATTCAACCTTCAATCCTCAATCCTCAATCCTCTATCCTCAACACTCAATCCTCAATGTTCAATCCTCAATACCCAATCCTCAATCTTCAATCCTCAATCCTCAATCCTCAATTCTCAATCCTCAATCCTCAGTCCTCAGTCCTCAAACCTCAATCCTCAACCCTCAGCCCTCATCCTCAATCCTTAATCGACAATCCTCAATCCTCAATCTTCTATCCTGAATACTCAATCTTCAATCCTGAATCCTCAATTATCACTCTTCAATCCTCAATTCTCAATCTTCGATCCTCAATCTTGAACCCTCAGTCCCCAATTCTCAATGTTCTATCCGCAATCCTCAATCCTCCCATCGTCAATCCTCAATCTTCAATCCCCAATGCTCAACCTTCTATCCTCAATCCTCAATCCTCAATCCTCAATCCTCAATCCTCAATCCTCAATCCTCAATCTTAATCTTCAATCCTCAGTACTCAGTCTTCAATCCTCAATCCTCAAACCTCAATCCTCAATCCTCACTCTTCAATCCTCAATACTCAATCTTCAATTCTCAATCCTCAATCCTCAATCCTCAATCCTCAATCCTCAATCCTCAATCGTCAATATTCAATGCTCAATACTCAATCTTCAATCCTCAATCCTCAATACTCAGTACTCAATCCTCATTCTTCAATCCTCAATACCCAATCCTCAATCTTCAACCCTCAATCCTCAATTCTCAATCCTCAACCCTCAATCCTCAGACCTCAAACATCAATACTCAACCCTCAGTCCTCGTCCTCAATCCACAACCCCCAATACTCTATCCTCAATCTTCAATTCTCAATCCGCAATCCTCAATCCACAATCCTGAATCCTCAATCCTGAATCCTCAACCTTCAGCCCTCAGTCCTCAACAATCAGTTGTCAATCCTCAATCCTCAAGAGAATATCATCAATTCACAGTCTTCAATACTCAATACTCAATCTGCAATCTTCAAATCTCTATCCACAAACATCAATTCTCATCACTCAACCCTCAGCACTCAGTCTTCAATGCTCAATCCTCAATCCTCAATCCTCAATCCTCATTCTTCAATCCTCAATACCCAATTCTCAATCTTCAATCCTCAATCCTCAATCCTCAATTCTCAATCCTCAATCCTCAGACCTCAAACAGCAGTACTCAACCCTCAGTCCGCGTCCTCAATCCACAACCATCAATCCTCAATCCTCAATATTCAATCATCAATATTCAATCTTCAGTCCTCAATCCTCAATCCTCAATCCTCAATCCTCAATGTTCAATCCGCAATACCCAATCCTCAATCTTCTATCCGCAATCCTCAATCCTCAATCCTCAATCCTCAATCCTCAATCCTCAATCCTCAATCTTCAATCCTCAATACTCAATCTTCAATCCTCAATCCTCAATCCTCAATCCTCAATCCTCAATCTTCAATCCTCAATACTCAGTCTTCAATCCTCAATCCTCAATCCTCAATCCTCAATCCTCAATCCTCAATCCTCAATCGTCAATCTTCAATCCTCAATACTCAATCTTCAATCCTCAATCCTCAATACTCAATCCTCAATCCTCATTCTTCAATCTTCAACACCGAATCCTCAATCTTCAATCCTCAATCCTCAATCCTCAATTCTCAATCCTCAATCCTCAATCCTCAGACCTCAAACATCAATACTCAACCCTCAGTCCTCGTCCTCAATCCACAACCCTCAATCCTCGATCCTCAATCTTCAATCATCAATATTCAATCATCAATCCTCAATCCTCAATCCTCAATACTCAATCCTCAATCCTCAATGTTCTATCCTCAATACGCAATCCTCAATCTTCAATCCTCAATACTCAATCTTCAATCCTCCATCCTCAATCCTCAATCCTCAATCCTCAGTCCTCAATCGTCAGGCTTCAATCCTCAATACTCAATCTTCAATCCTCAATCCTCAATCGTCAATCCTCAATCCTCAATCCTCAATCCTCAATCGTCAATCTTCAATCCTCAATCCTCAATCCTCAATCCTCAATCCTCAATCCTCAATCCTCAATCCTCAATCCTCAATCTTAATCTTCAATCCTCAGTACTCAATCTTCAATCCTCAATCCTCAATCCTCAATCCTCAATCCTCAACCTTCAATCCCCAATACTCAATCTTCAATCCTCAATCCTCAATCCTCAATCCTCAATCCTCAATCCTCAATCCTCAATCGTCAATCTTCAATCCTCAATACTCAATCTTCAGTCCTCAATCCTCAATCCTCAATCCTCAATCCTCAATTTTCAATCCGCAATACCCAATCCTCAATCTTCTATCCGCAATCCTCAATCCTCAATGCTCAATCCTCAATCCTCAATCCTCAATATTCAATCCTCAATACTCAATCTTCAATCCTCAATCCTCAATCCTCAATCCTCAATCCTCAATCCTCATTCTTCAATCTTCAACACCGAATCCTCAATCTTCAATCCTCAATCCTCAATCCTCAATTCTCAATCCTCAATCCTCAATCCTCAGACCTCAAACATCAATACTCAACCCTCAGTCCTCGTCCTCAATCCACAACCCTCAATCCTCGATCCTCAATCTTCAATCATCAATATTCAATCATCAATCCTCAATCCTCAATCCTCAATACTCAATCCTCAATCCTCAATGTTCTATCCTCAATACGCAATCCTCAATCTTCAATCCTCAATCCTCAATCCTCAATCCTCAATCCTCAATCCTCAATCGTCAATCTTAATCTTCAATCCTCAGTACTCAATCTCCAATCCTCAATCCTCAATCCTCAATCCTCAATCCTCAATCTTCAATCCTCAATACTCAATCTTGTATCCTCAATCCTCAATCCTCAATCCTCAATCCTCAATCCTTAATCTTAATCTTCAATCCTCAGTACTCAATCTTCAATCCTCAATCCTCAATCCTCAATCCTCAATCCTCAATCTTCAATCCCCAATACTCAATCTTCAATCCTCAATCCTCAATCCTCAATCCTCGATCCTCAATCCTCAATCGTCAATCGTCAATCTTCAATCCTCAATACTCAATCTTCAATCCTCAATCCTCAATCCTCAATCCTCAATCCTTAATCTTCAATCCTCAATACTCAATCTTGTATCCTCAATCCTCAATCCTCAATCCTCAATCCTCAATCCTCAATCTTAATCTTCAATCCTCAGTACTCAATCTTCAATCCTCAATCCTCAATCCTCAATCCTCAATCCTCAATCCTCAATCTTCAATCCCCAATACTCAATCTTCAATCCTCAATCCTCAATCCTCAATCCTCAATCCTCAATCCTCAATCCTCACTCGTCAATCTTCAATCCTCAATACTCAATCTTCAATCCTCAATCCTCAATACTCAATACTCAATCCTCATTCTTCAATCCTCAATACCCAATCCTCAATCCTCAGACCTCAAACAGCAGTAGTCAACCCTCAGTCCTCGTCCTCAATCCACAACCATCAATCCTCAATCCTCAATATTCAATCATCAATATTCAATCTTTAGTCCTCAATCCTCAATCCTCAATCCTCAATCCTCAATGTTCAATCCGCAATACCCAATCCTCAATCTTCTATCCGCAATCCTCAATCCTCAATCCTCAATCCTCAATCCTCAATCCTCAATCATCATTCTTCAATCCTCAATACCCAATCCGCAATCTTCAATCCTCAATCCTCAATCCTCAATTCTCAATTCTCAATCCTCAGTCCTCAGTCCTCAAACCTCAATCCTCAACCCTCAGACCTCATCCTCAATCCATAATCGACAATCCTCAATCCTCAATCTTCTATCCTCAATACTCAACCTTCAATCCTGAATCCTCAGACTTCAAACATCAATACTCAACCCTCAGTCCTCGTCCTCAATCCACAACCCTCAATCCTCAATCCTCAATATTCAGTCATTAATATTCAACCTTCAATCCTCAATCCTCAATCCTCTATCCTCAACACTCAATACTGAATGTTCAATCCTCAATACCCAATCCTCAGTCTTCAATCCTCAATCCTCAATCCTCAATCCTCAATCCTCAATCCTCAGTCCTCAAACCTCAATCCTGAATCCTCAACCCTGAATCCTCAATCTTCAGCCCTAAGTCCTCAACAATCAGTTGTCAATCCTCAATCCTCAATAAAATATCCTCAATTCACAGTTTTCAATACTCAATACTCAATCTGCAATCTTTAGACCTCTATCCACAAGCATCAATTCTCATCACTCAACCCTCAATACTCAGTCCCCAATCCTCAATCTTCAATCCTCAATCCTCAATCATCAATCCTCAATCTTAATCTTCAATCCTCAGTACTCAATATTCAATCCTCAATCCTCAAACCTCAATCCTCAATCCTCAATCTTCAATCCTCAATACTCAATCTTCAATCCTCAATCCTCAATCCTCAATCCTCAATCCTCAATCCTCAATCCTCAATCGTCAATATTCAATGCTCAATACTCAATCTACAATCCTCAATCCTCAATACTCAGTACTCAATCCTCATTCTTCAATCCTCATTACCCAATCCTCAATCTTCAATCCTCAATCCTCAATTCTCAATCCTCAACCCTCAATCCTCAGACCTCAAACATCAATACTCAACCCTCAGTCCTCGTCCTCAATCCACAACCCCCAATACTCTATCCTCAATCTTCAATTCTCAATCCTCAATCCTCAATCCACAATCCTGAATCCTCAATCCTGAATCCTCAACCTTCAGCCCTCAGTCCTCAACAATCAGTTGTCAATCCTCAATCCTCAAGAGAATATCATAAATTCACAGTCTTCAATACTCAATACTCAATCTGCAATCTTCAAATCTCTATCCACAAACATCAATTCTCATCACTCAACCCTCAGCACTCAGTCTTCAATCCTCAATCCTCAATCCTCAATCCTCAATACTCATTCTTCAATCCTCAATACCCAATTCTCAATCTTCTATCCTCAATCCTCAATCCTCAATTCTCAATCCTCAATCCTCAATCCTCAGACCTCAAACAGCAGTAGTCAACCCTCAGTCCGCGTCCTCAATCCACAACCATCAATCCTCAATCCTCAATATTCAATCATCAATATTCAATCTTCAGTCCTCAATCCTCAATCCTCAATCCTCAATCCTCAATGTTCAATCCGCAATACCCAATCCTCAATCTTCAATCCTCAATCCTCAATCCTCAATTCTCAATCCTCAATCCTCAATCCTCAGACCTCAAACATAAATATTCAACCCTCAGTCCTCGTCGTCAATCCACAACCCTCAATCCTCAATCCTCAATATTCAATCCTCAATACTCAATATTCAATCCTCAATCCTCAATACTCAATCCCCAATCCTCATTCTTCAATCCTCATTCTTCTATCCTCAATACCCAATCCCCAATCTTCAATCCTCAATCATCAATCCTCAGTTCGCAGTCCTCAATCCTCAATCCTCAGACCTCAGGCATCAACACTCAACCCTCAGTCCTCGTTCTCAATCCACAACCCTCAATCCTCAATCCTCAATCTTCATTCATCAATATTGAACCTTAAATCCTCAATCCTCAATCCTCAATCCTCCATACTCAATCCTCAATCCTCAATCCTCAATGTTCAATCCTCAATACCGGATCGTCAGTCTTCAATCCTCAATCCTCAATCCTCAATCCTCAATCCTCAATACTCAATCCTCAGTCCTCTAATATCAATTCTGAATCCTCAATCCGGAACCCTCAATCTTCAGCCCTCAGTCCTCAACAATCAGTTGTCAACCCTCAATCCTCAATAGAATATACTCAATTCACAGTTTTCAATACTCAATACTCAATCTGCAATCTTCAAATCTCTATCCACAAACATCAATTCTCATCGCTCAACCCTCAACACTCAGCCCTCAATGTTCAATCCTCAATCCTCAATTCTCAATCCTCAATCCTCAATCCTCAATCTTCAATCCTCAATACTCAATCTTCAGTCCTCAATCCTCAATCCTCAATCCTCAATCCTCAATCCTCAAACCCCAATCTTCAATCCTCAGTCCCAAATCCTCAATCTTCAATACTCACTCCTCAATCCTCAATCTTCAATCCTCAATACTCAGTCTTCAATCCTCAATCCTCAATCCTCAATCCTCAATCCTCATTCTTCAATCCTCAATCCTCAATCCTCAATACTCAGTCCTCGATCCTCAATCTTCAATCCTCAATACTCAATCTTCAATCCTCCGTCCTCAATCCTCAATCCTCAATCCTCAATCCTCAATCCTAAAATCGTCAGGCTTCAATGCTCAATACTCAATCTTCAATCCTCAATCCTCAATCCTCAATCCTCAATCCTCATTCTTCAATCCTCAATACCCAATCCTCAATCTTCAATCCTCAATCCTCAATCCTCAATTCTCAATCCTCAATCCTCAGTCCTCAGTCCTCAAACCTCAATCCTCAATCCTCAATCCTGAATCCTCAATATTCAATCCTGAATACTCAATATTCAATCCTCAATGCTCAATACTCAATCCCCAATCCTCATTCTTCAATCCTCATTCTTCAATCTTCAATCCTCAACCCCAACCCTCAATCCTCAATTCGCAATCCTCAACAGTCGATCTTCAATCCACAATACTCAATATTCAATCCTCAATCCTCAATCCTCAATCCTCAATCATCATTCTTCAATCCTCAATACCCTATCCTCAATCTTCAATCCTCAATCCTCAATCCTCAATACCCAATCCTCAATCTTCAATCCTCAATCCTCAATCCTCAATCCTCAATCCTCAATCCTCAATCCTCAATCTTCAATCCTCAATCATCATTCTTCAATCCTCAATACCCTATCCTCAATCTTCAATCCTCAATCCTCAATCCTCAATACCCAATCCGCAATCTTCAATCCTCAATCCTCAATCCTCAATCCTCAATCCTCAATCCTCAATTCTCAATCTTCAATCCTCAATACTCAATCTTCAATCCTCAATCCTCAACTCTCAATCCTCAACACTCGATCCTCAAACCTCAATCCTCAACCGTCAGTCCTCGTCCTCAATCCTCAAACCTCAATCCTCAATCCTCAATATTCAATCATCAATACTCAATCTTCAATCCTCAATCCTCAATCCTCAATCCTCAATACTCAATACTCAATACTCATTCTTCAATCTTCAATACCCAATCCTCAATCTTCAATCCTCAATCCTCAATCCTCAATCTTCAATCCTCAATCGTCAATCCTCAATCCACAATCCTCAATCTTCAATCCTCAATACTCAATCTTCAATCCTCAATCCTCAATCCTCAATCCTCAATCCTCAATCCTCAATCCTCAATCGTCAACCTTCAATCCTCAATACTCAATCTTCAATCCTCAATCCTCAATCCTCAATACTCAATACTCAATCCTCAATGTTCTATCCTCAATACGCAATCCTCAATCTTCAATCCTCAATCCTCAATCCTCAATCCTCAATCCTCAATCCTCAATCCTCAATCCTCAATCCTCAATCCTCAATCCTCAATCCTCAGACCTCAAACACCAATACTCAACCCTCAGTCCTCGTCCTCATTCCACAACCCTCAATCCTCGATCCTCAATCTTCAATCATCAATATTCAATCTTCAATCCTCAATCCTCAATCCTCAATACTCAATACTCAATCCTCAATGTTCTATCCTCAATACGCAATCCTCAATCTTCAATCCTCAATCCTCAATCCTCAATCCTCAATCCTCAATCCTCAATCCTCAATCCTCAATCTTAATCTTCAATCCTCAACCCTCAATCCTCAATCCTCAATCCTCAATCCTCAAACCCCAATCTTCAATCCTCAGTCCCAAATCCTCAATCTTCAATACTCACTCCTCAATCCTCAATCTTCAATCCTCAATACTCAGTCTTCAATCCTCAATCCTCAATCCTCAATCCTCAATCCTCATTCTTCAATCCTCTATCCTCAATCCTCAATCCTCAATCCTCGATCCTCAATCTTCAATCCTCAATACTCAATCTTCAATCCTCCATCCTCAATCCTCAATCCTCAATTCTCAATCCCCAATCGTCAGGCTTCAATGCTCAATACTCAATCTTCAATCCTCAATCCTCAATCCTCAATCCTCATTCTTCAATCCTCAATACCCAATCCTCAATCTTCAATCCTCAATCCTCAATCCTCAATTCTCAATTCTCAATCCTCAGTCCTCAGTCCTCAAACCTCAATCCTCAACCCTCAGACCTCATCCTCAATCCATAATCGACAATCCTCAATCCTCAATCTTCTATCCTCAATACTCAACCTTCAATCCTGAATCCTCAGACTTCAAACATCAATACTCAACCCTCAGTCCTCTTCCTCAATCCACAACCCTCAATCCTCAATATTCAGTCATTAATATTCAACCTTCAATCCTCAATCCTCAATCCTCTATCCTCAACACTCAATCCTCAATGTTCAATCCTCAATACCCAATCCTCAGTCTTCAATCCTCAATCCTCAATCCTCAATCCTCAATCCTCAATCCTCAGTCCTCAAACCTCAATCCTGAATCCTCAACCCTGGATCCTCAATCTTCAGCCCTAAGTCCTCAACAATCAGTTGTCAATCCTCAATCCTCAATAAAATATCCTCAATTCACAGTTTTCAATACTCAATACTCAATCTGCAATCTTTAGACCTCTATCCACAAGCATAAATTCTCATCGCTCAACCCTCAATACTCAGTCCCCAATCCTCAATCTTCAATCCTCAATCCTCAATCATCAATCCTCAATCTTAATCTTCAATCCTCAGTACTCAGTCTTCAATCCTCAATCCTCAAACCTCAATCCTCAATCCTCACTCTTCAATCCTCAATACTCAATCTTCAATTCTCAATCCTCAATCCTCAATACTCAATCCTCAATCCTCAATCCTCAATCGTCAATATTCAATGCTCAATACTCAATCTTCAATCCTCAATCCTCAATACTCAGTACTCAATCCTCATTCTTCAATCCTCAATACCCAATCCTCAATCTTCAACCCTCAATCCTCAATTCTCAATCCTCAACCCTCAATCCTCAGACCTCAAACATCAATACTCAACCCTCAGTCCTCGTCCTCAATCCACAACCCCCAATACTCTATCCTCAATCTTCAATTCTCAATCCGCAATCCTCAATCCACAATCCTGAATCCTCAATCCTGAATCCTCAACCTTCAGCCCTCAGTCCTCAACAATCAGTTGTCAATCCTCAATCCTCAAGAGAATATCATCAATTCACTGTCTTCAATACTCAATACTCAATCTGCAATCTTCAAATCTCTATCCACAAACATCAATTCTCATCACTCAACCCTCAGCACTCAGTCTTCAATGCTCAATCCTCAATCCTCAATCCTCAATCCTCATTCTTCAATCCTCAATACCCAATTCTCAATCTTCAATCCTCAATCCTCAATCCTCAATTCTCAATCCTCAATCCTCAATCCTCAGACCTCAAACAGCAGTACTCAACCCTCAGTCCGCGTCCTCAATCCACAACCATCAATCCTCAATCCTCAATATTCAATCATCAATATTCAATCTTCAGTCCTCAATCCTCAATCCTCAATCCTCAATCCTCAATGTTCAATCCGCAATACCCAATCCTCAATCTTCTATCCGCAATCCTCAATCCTCAATCCTCAATCCTCAATCCTCAATCCTCAATCCTCAATCTTCGATCCTCAATACTCAATCTTCAATCCTCAATCCTCAATCCTCAATCCTCAATCCTCAATCTTCAATCCTCAATACTCAATCTTCAATCCTCAATCCTCAATCCTCAATCCTCAATCCTCAATCCTCAATCCTCAATCGTCAATCTTCAATCCTCAATACTCAATCTTCAATCCTCAATCCTCAATACTCAATACTCAATCCTCATACTTCAATCCTCAATACCTAATCCTCAATCTTCAATCCTCAATCCTCAATCCTCAATCCTCAATACTCAATACTCAATCGTCATTCTTCAATCCTCAGTACCCAATCCTCAATCTTCAATCCTCAATCCTCAATTCTCAAACCTCAACCCTCAATCCTCAGACCTCAAACATCAATACTCAGCCCTCAGCCCTCGTCCTCAATCCACAACCCCCAATACTCAATCCTCAATCTTCAATTCTCAATCCTCAATCCTCAATCCACAATCCTGAATCCTCAATCCTGAATCCTCAACCTTCAGCCCTCAGTCCTCAGCAATCAGTTGTCAATCCTCAATCCTCAAGAGAATATCATCAATTCACAGTTTTCAATACTCAATTCTCAATCTGCAATCTTCAAATCTCTATCCACAAACATCAATTCTCATCACTCAACCCTCAACACTCAGTCTTCAATCCTCAATACTCAATCCTCAATCCTCAATCCTCAACCCTCAATCCTCAATACTCATTCTTCAATCCTCAATACCCAATCCTCAATCTTCAATCCTCAATCCTGAATCCTCAATCATCAATCCTCAATCCTCAATCCTCAATCCTCAGACCTCAACCATCAATACTCAACCCTCAGTCCTCGTACTCAATCCACAACCCTCAATCCTCGATCCTCAACCTTCAATCATCAATATTCAATCTTCAATCCTCAATCCTCAATCCTCAATACTCAATACTCAATCCTCAATGTTCTATCCTCAATACGCATTCCTCAATCTTCAATCCTCAATCCTCAATCCTCAATCCTCAACCCTCAATCCTCAATCCTCAACCTTAATCTTCAATCCTCAGTACTCAATCTTCAATCCTCAATGCTGAATCCTCAATCCTCAATCCTCAATCTTCAATCCTCAATACTCAATCTTCAATCCTCAATCCTCAATCCTCAATCATCAAACCTCAATCCTCAATCTTAAACTTCAATCCTCATTACTCAATCTTCAATCCTCAATCCTCAATCCTCAATCCTCAATCCTCAACCTTCAATCCCCAATGCTCAACCTTCTATCCTCAATCCTCAATCCTCAATCCTCAATCCTCAATCCTCAATCCTCAATCGTCAATCTTCAATCCTCAATACTCAATCTTCAATCCTCAATCCTCAATACTCAATACTCAATCCTCATTCTGCAAACCTCAATACCGAATCCTCAATCTTCAATGCTCAATCCTCAATCCTCAATCCTCAATCCTCAATCTTCAATCCTCAATCGTGAATCCTCAATCCACAATCCTCAATCTTCAATCCTCAATACTCAATCTTCAATCCTCAATCCTCAATCCTCAATCCTCAATCCTCAATCCTCAATCCTCAATCGTCAATCTTCAATCCTCAATACTCAATCTCCAATCCTCAATCCTCAATCCTCAATCCTCAATACTCATTCTTCAATCCACATTACCCAATCCTCAATCCTCAGTCCTCGATCCTCAATCTTCAATCCTCAATACTCAATCTTCAATCCTCAATTCTCAATCCTCAATCCTCAGTCCTCAGTCCTCAAACCTCAATCCTCAACCCTCAGCCCTCATCCTCAATCCTTAATCGACAATCCTCAATCCTCAATCTTCTATCCCCAATACTCAATCTTCAATCCTGAATCCTCAATTATCACTCTTCAATCCTCAATTCTCAATCTTCGATCCTCAATCTTGATCCCTCAGTCCCCAATTCTCAATGTTCTATCCGCAATCCTCAATCCTCCCATCGTCAATCCTCAATCTTCAATCCCCAATGCTCAACCTTCTATCCTCAATCCTCAATCCTCAATCCTCAATCCTCAATCCTCAATCCTCAATCCTCAATCGTCAATCTTCAATCCTCAATACTCAATCTTCAATCCTCAATCCTCAATACTCAATACTCAATCCTCATTCTTCAATCCTCAATACCCAATCCTCAATCGTCAATCTTCAATCCTCAATACTCAATCTCCAATCCTCAATCCTCAATCCTCAATCCTCAATACTCATTCTTCAATCCACATTACCCAATCCTCAATCCTCAGTCCTCGATCCTCAATCTTCAATCCTCAATACTCAATCTTCAATCCTCCATCCTCAATCCTCAATCCTCAATCCTCAATCCTAAAATCGTCAGGCTTCAATGCTCAATACTCAATCTTCAATCCTCAATCCTCAATCCTCAATCCTCAATCCTCATTCTTCAATCCTCAATACCCAATCCTCAATCTTCAATCCTCAATCCTCAATCCTCAATTCTCAATCCTCAATCCTCAGTCCTCAGTCCTCAAACCTCAATCCTCAACCCTCAGCCCTCATCCTCAATCCTTAATCGACAATCCTCAATCCTCAATCCTCAATCCTCAATCCTCAATCCTCAATCCTCAATCCTCAATCGTCAATCTTCAATCCTCAATACTCAATCTTCAATCCTCAATCCTCAATCCTCAATCCTCAATCCTCAATCCTCAATCCTCAATACTCAATCCTCAGTCCTCAAATATCAATTCTGAATCCTCAATCCGGAACCCTCAATCTTCAGCCCTCAGTCCTCAACAATCAGTTGTCAACCCTCAATCCTCAATAGAATATACTCAATTCACAGTTTTCAATACTCAATACTCAATCTGCAATCTTCAAATCTCTATCCACAAACATCAATTCTCATCGCTCAACCCTCAACACTCAGTCCTCAATGTTCAATCCTCAATCCTCAATTCTCAATCCTCAATCCTCAATCCTCAATCTTCAATCCTCAATACTCAATCTTCAGTCCTCAATCCTCAATCCTCAATCCTCAATCCTCAATCCTCAAACCCCAATCTTCAATCCTCAGTCCCAAATCCTCAATCTTCAATACTCACTCCTCAATCCTCAATCTTCAATCCTCAGTACTCAGTCTTCAATCCTCAATCCTCAATCCTCAATCCTCAATCCTCATTCTTCAATCCTCAATCCTCAATCCTCAATACTCAGTCCTCGATCCTCAATCTTCAATCCTCAATACTCAACCTTCAATCCTCCGTCCTCAATCCTCAATCCTCAATCCTCAATCCTCAATCCTAAAATCGTCAGGCTTCAATGCTCAATACTCAATCATCAATCCTCAATCCTCAATCCTCAATCCTCAATCCTCATTCTTCAATCCTCAATACCCAATCCTCAATCTTCAATCCTCAATCCTCAATCCTCAATCCTCAATCCTCAATCCTGAATCCTCAATATTCAATCCTCAATACTCAATATTCAATCCTCAATGCTCAATACTCAATCCCCAATCCTCATTCTTCAATCCTCATTCTTCAATCTTCAATCCTCAACCCCAACCCTCAATCCTCAATTCGCAATCCTCAACAGTCGATCTTCAATCCACAATACTCAATATTCAATCCTCAATCCTCAATCCTCAATCCTCAATCATCATTCTTCAATCCTCAATACCCTATCCTCAATCTTCAATCCTCAATCCTCAATCCTCAATACCCAATCCTCAATCTTCAATCCTCAATCCTCAATCCTCAATCCTCAATCCTCAATCCTCAATCCTCAATCTTCAATCCTCAATCATCATTCTTCAATCCTCAATACCCTATCCTCAATCTTCAATCCTCAATCCTCAATCCTCAATCCTCAATCCTCAATCCTCAATCCTCAATCGTCAACCTTCAATCCTCAATACTCAATCTTCAATCCTCAATCCTCAATCCTCAATCCTCAATCCTCATTCATCAATCCTCAATACCCAATCCTCAATCTTCAATCCTCAATCCTCAATCCTCAATCCTCAATCCTCAATCCTCAATCCTCATTCTTCAATCCTCTATCCTCAATCCTCAATCCTCAATCCTCGATCCTCAATCTTCAATCCTCAATACTCAATCTTCAATCCTCCATCCTCAATCCTCAATCCTCAATTCTCAATCCTCAATCGTCAGGCTTCAATGCTCAATACTCAATCTTCAATCCTCAATCCTCAATCCTCAATCCTCATTCTTCAATCCTCAATACCCAATCCTCAATCTTCAATCCTCAATCCTCAATCCTCAATTCTCAATTCTCAATCCTCAGTCCTCAGTCCTCAAACCTCAATCCTCAACCCTCAGACCTCATCCTCAATCCATAATCGACAATCCTCAATCCTCAATCTTCTATCCTCAATACTCAACCTTCAATCCTGAATCCTCAGACTTCAATCCTCAATACTCAATCTTCAATTCTCAATCCTCAATCCTCAATACTCAATCCTCAATCCTCAATCCTCAATCGTCAATATTCAATGCTCAATACTCAATCTTCAATCCTCAATCCTCAATACTCAGTACTCAATCCTCATTCTTCAATCCTCAATACCCAATCCTCATACTTCAATCCTCAATACCTAATCCTCAATCTTCAATCCTCAATCCTCAATCCTCAATCCTCAATACTCAATACTCATTCTTCAATCCACATTACCCAATCCTCAATCCTCAGTCCTCGATCCTCAATCTTCAATCCTCAATACTCAATCTTCAATCCTCCATCCTCAATCCTCAATCCTCAATCCTCAATCCTAAAATCGTCAGGCTTCAATGCTCAATACTCAATCTTCAATCCTCAATCCTCAATCCTCAATCCTCAATCCTCATTCTTCAATCCTCAATACCCAATCCTCAATCTTCAATCCTCAATCCTCAATCCTCAATTCTCAATCCTCAATCCTCAGTCCTCAGTCCTCAAACCTCAATCCTCAACCCTCAGCCCTCATCCTCAATCCTTAATCGACAATCCTCAATCCTCAATCTTCTATCCTGAATACTCAATCTTCAATCCTGAATCCTCAATTATCACTCTTCAATCCTCAATTCTCAATCTTCGATCCTCAATCTTGAACCCTCAGTCCCCAATTCTCAATGTTCTATCCGCAATCCTCAATCCTCCCATCGTCAATCCTCAATCTTCAATCCCCAATGCTCAACCTTCTATCCTCAATCCTCAATCCTCAATCCTCAATCCTCAATCCTCAATCCTCAATCCTCAATCTTAATCTTCAATCCTCAGTACTCAGTCTTCAATCCTCAATCCTCAAACCTCAATCCTCAATCCTCAATCCTCAATACCCAATTCTCAATCTTCAATCCTCAATCCTCAATCCTCAATTCTCAATCCTCAATCCTCAGACCTCAAACAGCAGTACTCAACCCTCAGTCCGCGTCCTCAATCCACAACCATCAATCCTCAATCCTCAATATTCAATCATCAATATTCAATCTTCAGTCCTCAATCCTCAATCCTCAATCCTCAATCCTCAATGTTCAATCCGCAATACCCAATCCTCAATCTTCTATCCGCAATCCTCAATCCTCAATCCTCAATCCTCAATCCTCAATCCTCAATCCTCAATCTTCAATCCTCAATACTCAATCTTCAATCCTCAATCCTCAATCCTCAATCCTCAATCCTCAATCTTCAATCCTCAATACTCAGTCTTCAATCCTCAATCCTCAATCCTCAATCCTCAATCCTCAATCCTCAATCCTCAATCGTCAATCTTCAATCCTCAATACTCAATCTTCAATCCTCAATCCTCAATACTCAATCCTCAATCCTCATTCTTCAATCTTCAACACCGAATCCTCAATCTTCAATCCTCAATCCTCAATCCTCAATTCTCAATCCTCAATCCTCAATCCTCAATCCTCAGACCTCAAACATCAATACTCAACCCTCAATCCTCAATACTCAATCCTCAATCCTCAATGTTCTATCCTCAATACGCAATCCTCAATCTTCAATCCTCAATACTCAATCTTCAATCCTCCATCCTCAATCCTCAATCCTCAATCCTCAGTCCTCAATCGTCAGGCTTCAATCCTCAATACTCAATCTTCAATCCTCAATCCTCAATCGTCAATCCTCAATCCTCAATCCTCAATCCTCAATCGTCAATCTTCAATCCTCAATCCTCAATCCTCAATCCTCAATCCTCAATCCTCAATCCTCAATCCTCAATCCTCAATCTTAATCTTCAATCCTCAGTACTCAATCTTCAATCCTCAATCCTCAATCCTCAATCCTCAATCCTCAACCTTCAATCCCCAATACTCAATCTTCAATCCTCAATCCTCAATCCTCAATCCTCAATCCTCAATCCTCAATCCTCAATCGTCAATCTTCAATCCTCAATACTCAATCTTCAGTCCTCAATCCTCAATCCTCAATCCTCAATCCTCAATTTTCAATCCGCAATACCCAATCCTCAATCTTCTATCCGCAATCCTCAATCCTCAATGCTCAATCCTCAATCCTCAATCCTCAATATTCAATCCTCAATACTCAATCTTCAATCCTCAATCCTCAATCCTCAATCCTCAATCCTCAATCCTCATTCTTCAATCTTCAACACCGAATCCTCAATCTTCAATCCTCAATCCTCAATCCTCAATTCTCAATCCTCAATCCTCAATCCTCAGACCTCAAACATCAATACTCAACCCTCAGTCCTCGTCCTCAATCCACAACCCTCAATCCTCGATCCTCAATCTTCAATCATCAATATTCAATCATCAATCCTCAATCCTCAATCCTCAATACTCAATCCTCAATCCTCAATGTTCTATCCTCAATACGCAATCCTCAATCTTCAATCCTCAATCCTCAATCCTCAATCCTCAATCCTCAATCCTCAATCGTCAATCTTAATCTTCAATCCTCAGTACTCAATCTCCAATCCTCAATCCTCAATCCTCAATCCTCAATCCTCAATCTTCAATCCTCAATACTCAATCTTGTATCCTCAATCCTCAATCCTCAATCCTCAATCCTCAATCCTTAATCTTAATCTTCAATCCTCAGTACTCAATCTTCAATCCTCAATCCTCAATCCTCAATCCTCAATCCTCAATCTTCAATCCCCAATACTCAATCTTCAATCCTCAATCCTCAATCCTCAATCCTCGATCCTCAATCCTCAATCGTCAATCGTCAATCTTCAATCCCCAATACTCAATCTTCAATCCTCAATCCTCAATCCTCAATCCTCGATCCTCAATCCTCAATCGTCAATAGTCAATCTTCAATCCTCAATACTCAATCTTCAATCCTCAATCCTCAATCCTCAATCCTCAATCCTTAATCTTCAATCCTCAATACTCAATCTTGTATCCTCAATCCTCAATCCTCAATCCTCAATCCTCAATCCTCAATCTTAATCTTCAATCCTCAGTACTCAATCTTCAATCCTCAATCCTCAATCCTCAATCCTCAATCCTCAATCCTCAATCTTCAATCCCCAATACTCAATCTTCAATCCTCAATCCTCAATCCTCAATCCTCAATCCTCAATCCTCAATCCTCACTCGTCAATCTTCAATCCTCAATACTCAATCTTCAATCCTCAATCCTCAATACTCAATACTCAATCCTCATTCTTCAATCCTCAATACCCAATCCTCAATCCTCAGACCTCAAACAGCAGTAGTCAACCCTCAGTCCTCGTCCTCAATCCACAACCATCAATCCTCAATCCTCAATATTCAATCATCAATATTCAATCTTTAGTCCTCAATCCTCAATCCTCAATCCTCAATCCTCAATGTTCAATCCGCAATACCCAATCCTCAATCTTCTATCCGCAATCCTCAATCCTCAATCCTCAATCCTCAATCCTCAATCCTCAATCCTCAATCTTCAATCCTCAATACTCAATCTTCAATCCTCAATCCTCAATCCTCAATCCTCAATCCTCAATCTTCAATCCTCAATACTCAATCTTCAATCCTCAATCCTCAATCCTCAATCCTCAATCCTCAATCCTCAATCCTCAATCTTAATCTTCAATCCTCAGTACTCAATCTTCAATCCTCAATCCACAATCCTCAATCATCAATCCTCAATCTTCAATACCCAATACTCAATCTTCAATCCTCAATCCTCAATCCTCAATCCTCAATCCTCAATCCTCAATCCTCAATCGTCAATCTTCAATCCTCAATACTCAATCTTCAATCCTCAATCCTCAATACTCAATACTCAATCCTCATTCTTCAATCCTCAATACCTAATCCTCAATCTTCAATCCTCAATCCTCAATCCTCAATCCTCAATACTCAATACTCAATCCTCATTCTTCAATCCTCAGTAGCCAATCCTCAATCTTCAATCCTAAATCCTCAATTCTCAATCCTCAACCCTCAATCCTCAGACCTCAAACATCAATACTCAAACCTCAGTCCTCGTCCTCAATCCACAACCCCCAATACTCAATTCTCAATCTTCAATTCTCAATCCTCAATCCTCAATCCACAATCCTGAATCCTCAATCCTGAATCCTCAACCTTCAGCCCTCAGTCCTCAACAATCAGTTGTCAATCCTCAATCCTCAAGAGAATATCATCAATTCACAGTTTTCAATACTCAATACTCAATCTGCAATCTTCAAATCTCTATCCACAAACATCAATTCTCATCACTCAACCCTCAACACTCACTCTTCAATCCTCAATACTCAATCCTCAATCCTCAATCCTCATTCTTCAATCCTGAATACCCAATTCTCAATCTTCAATCCTCAATCCTCAATCCTCAATTCTCAATCCTCAATCCTCAATCCTCAGACCTCAAACAGCAATACTCAACCCTCAGTCCTCGTCCTCAATCCACAACCATCAATCCTCAATCCGCAATATTCAATCATCAATATTCAATCTTCAGTCCTCAATCCTCAATCCTCAATCCTCAATCCTCAATGTTCAATCCGCAATACCCAATCCTCAATCTTCTATCCGCAATCCTCAATCCTCAATGCTCAATCCTCAATCCTCAATCCTCAATATTCCATCCTCAATACTCTATCTTCAATCCTCAATCCTCAATCCTCAATCCTCAATCCTCATTCTTCAATCTTCAACACCCAATCCTCAATCTTCAATCCTCAATCCTCAATCCTCAATTCTCAATCCTCAATCCTCAATCCTCAGACCTCAAACATCAATACTCAACCCTCAGTCCTCGTCCTCAATCCACAACCCTCAATCCTCGATCCTCAATCTTCAATCATCAATATTCAATCTTAAATCCTCAATCCTCAATCCTCAATACTCAATCCTCTATCCTCAATGTTCTATCCTCAATACGCAACCCTCAATCTTCAATCCTCAATCCTCAATCCTCAATCCCCAATCCTCAATCCTCAATCCTCAACCCTCAGACCTCAACCATCAATACTCAACCCTCAGTCCTCGTACTCAATCCACAACCATCAATCCTCGATCCTCAACCTTCAATCATCAATATTCTATCTTCAATCCTCAATCCTCAATCCTCAATACTCAATACTCAATCCTCAATGCTCTATCCTCAATACGCAATCCTCAATCCTCAATCCTCAATCCTCAATCCTCAATCCTCAACCCTCAATCCTCAATCCTCAACCTTAATCTTCAATCCTCAGTACTCAATCTTCAATCCTCAATGCTGAATCCTCAATCCTCAATCCTCAATCTTCAATCCTCAATACTCAATCTTCAATCCTCAATCCTCATTCTTCAATCCTCAATCCTCAATCCTCAATCCTCAGTCCTCGATCCCCAATCTTCGATCCTCAACACTCAATCTTCAATCCTCCATTCTCAATCCTCAATCCTCAATCCTCAATCCTCAATCGTCAGGCTTCAATGCTCAATACTCAATCTTCAATCCTCAATCCTCAATCCTCAATCCTCAATCCTCATTCTTCAATCCTCAATACCCAATCCTCAATCTTCAATCCTCAATCCTCAATCCTCAATTCTCAATCCTCAATCCTCAGTCCTCAGTCCTCAAACCTCAATCCTCAACCCTCAGCCCTCATCCTCAATCCTTAATCGACGATCCTTAATCCTCAATCTTCTATCTTCAATACTCAATCTTCAATCCTGAATCCTCAATTATCAATCTTCAATCCTCAATTCTCAATCTTCGATCCTGAATCTTGAATCCTCAGTCCCCAATTCTCAATCTTCTATCCGCAATCCTCAATCCTCCCATCGTCAATCCTCAATACTCAGTCTGCAATCCTCAATCGTCAATACTCAATCCTCAATCCTCAATCGTCAATCCTCAATACTGAATCTTCAATCCTCAACCCTCAATCCACAATCCTCAATCCTCAATCCTCAATCCTCAATCGTCAATCTTCAATCCTCAATACTCAATCTTCTATCCTCAATCCTCAATCCTCAATCCGCAATCCTCATTCTTCGATCCTCAATACCCAATTATCAATCTTCAATCCTCAATCCTCAATCCTCAATTCTCAATCCTCAATCCTCTGTCCTTAGTCCTCAAACCTCAATCCTCAACCCTCAGCCCTCATCCTCAATCCTCAATCCTCAATCCTCAACCCTCAATCGTCAATCCTCAATACTCAATCTTCAATCCTCAATCCTCAGTCCTCAAACCTCAATTCTGAATCCTCAATCCTGAATCCTCAATCATCAGCCCTCAGTCCTCAACATTCAGTTGTCAATCCTCAATCCTCAATAGAATATCCTCAATTCACAGTTTTCAATACCCAATACTCAATCTGCAATCATCAAATCTGTATCCAGAAACATAAATTCTCATCACTCAACCCTCAACACTCAGTACTCAATGTTCAATCCTCATCCTCAATTTTGAATCTTCAATCCTTAATACTGAATCTTCAATTCGCAATCCTCAATCACCAATCCTCAATCCTCAATCCTCAATCCTCAATCCTCAATCCTCAATCCTCATTCTTCAATCCTCTATCCTCAATCCTCAATACTCAATCCTCGATCCTCAATCTTCAATCCTCAATACTCAATCTTCAGTCCTCCATCCTCAATCCTCAATCCTCAATCCTCAATCCTCAATCGTCAGGCTTCAATGCTCAATACTCAATCTTCAATCCTCAATCCTCAATCCTCAATCCTCAATCCTCATTCCTCAATCCTCAATACCCAATCCTCAATCTTCAATCCTCAATCCTCAATCCTCAATTCTCAATCCTCAATCCTCAGTCCTCAGTCCTCAAACCTCAATCCTCAACCCTCAGACCTCATCCACAATCCTTAATCGACAATCCTCAATCCTCAATCTTCTATCCTCAATACTCAATCTTCAATCCTGAATCCTCAGACTTCAAACATCAATACTCAACCCTCAGTCCTCGTCCTCAATCCACAACCCTCAATCCTCAATCCTCAATATACAGTCAATAATATTCAACCTTCAATCCTCAATCCTCAATCCTCTATCCTCAACACTCAATCCTCAATGTTCAATCCTCAATACCCAATCCTCAGTCTTCAATCCTCAATCCTCAATCCTCAATCCTCAATCCTCAATCCTCAGTCCTCAAACCTCAATCCTGAATACTCAACCCTGAATCCTCAATCTTCAGCCCTAAGTCCTCAACAATCAGTTGTCAATCCTCAATCCTCAAGAGAATATCATCAATTCACAGTCTTCAATACTCAATACTCAATCTGCAATCTTCAAATCTCTATCCACAAACATCAATTCTCATCACTCAAACCTCAGCACTCAGTCTTCAATCCTCAATCCTCAATCCTCAATCCTCAATCCTCATTCTTCAATCCTCAATACCCAATTCTCAATCTTCAATCCTCAATCCTCAATCCTCAATTCTCAATCCTCAATCCTCAATCCTCAGACCTCAAACAGCAGTAGTCAACCCGCAGTCCTCGTCCTCAATCCACAACCATCAATCCTCAATCCTCAATATTCAATCATCAATATTCAATCTTCAGTCCTCAATCCTCAATCCTCAATCCTCAATCCTCTATGTTCAATCCGCAATACCCAATCCTCAATCTTCTATCCGCAATCCTCTATCCTCAATCCTCAATCCTCAATCCTCAATCTTCAATCCTCAATACTCAATCTTCAATCCTCAATCCTCAATCCTCAATCTTAATCTTCAATCCTCAGTACTCAATCTTCAATCCTCAATCGACAATCCTCAATCCTCAATCCTCAATCTTCAATACCCAATACTCAATCTTCAATCCTCAATCCTCAATCCTCAATCCTCAATCCTCAATCCTCAATCCTCAATCGTCAATCTTCAATCCTCAATACTCAATCTTCAATCCTCAATCCTCAATACTCAATACTCAATCCTCATTCTTCAATCCTCAATACCTAATCCTCAATCTTCAATCCTCAATCCTCAATCCTCAATCCCCAATACTCAATACTCAATCCTCATTCTTCAATCCTCAGTACCCAATCCTCAATCTTCAATCCTCAATCCTCAATTCTCAATCCTCAACCCTCAATCCTCAGACCTCAAACATCAATACTCAACCCTCAGTCCTCGTCCTCAATCCACAACCCCCAATACTCAATCCTCAATCTTCAATTCTCAATCCTCAATCCTCAATCCACAATCCTGAATCCTCAATCCTGAATCCTCAACCTTCAGCCCTCAGTCCTCAACAATCAGTTGTCAATCCTCAATCCTCAAGAGAATATCATCAATTCACAGTTTTCAATACTCAATACTCAATCTGCAATCTTCAAATCTCTATCCACAAACATCAATTCTCATCACTCAACCCTCAACACTCAGTCTTCAATCCTCAATACTCAATCCTCAATCCTCAATCCTCATTCTTCAATCCTGAATACCCATTTCTCAATCTTCAATCCTCAATCCTCAATCCTCAATTCTCAATCCTCAATCCTCAATCCTCAGACCTCAAACAGCAATACTCAACCCTCAGTCCTCGTCCTCAATCCACAACCATCAATCCTCAATCCTCAATATTCAATCATCAATATTCAATCTTCAGTCCTCAATCCTCAATCCTCAATCCTCAATCCTCAATGTTCAATCCGCAATACCCAATCCTCAATCTTCTATCCGCAATCCTCAATCCTCAATGCTCAATCCTCAATCCTCAATCCTCAATATTCAATCCTCAATACTCAATCTTCAATCCTCAATCCTCAATCCTCAATCCTCAATCCTCATTCTTCAATCTTCAACACCCAATCCTCAATCTTCAATCCTCAATCCACAATCCTCAATTCTCAATCCTCAATCCTCAATCCTCAGACCTCAAGCATCAATACTCAACCCTCAGTCCTCGTCCTCAATCCACAACCCTCAATCCTCGATCCTCAATCTTCAATCATCAATATTCAACCTTCCATCCTCAATCCTCAATCCTCAATACTCAATCCTCAATCCTCAATGTTCTATCCTCAATACGCAATCCTCAAACTTCAATCCTCAATCCTCAATCCTCAAACCTCAATCCTCAATCCTCAATCGTCAATCTTAATCTTCAATCCTCAGTACTCAATCTCCAACCCTCAATCCTCAATCCTGAATCCTCAATCCTCAATCTTCAATCCTCAATACTCAATCTTGTATCCTCAATCCTCAATCCTCAATCCTCAATCCTCAATCCTCAATCTTAATCTTCAATCCTCAGTACTCAATCTTCAATCCTCAATCCTCAATCCTCAATCCTCAATCCTCAATCTTCAATCCCCAATACTCAATCTTCAATCCTCAATCCTCAATCCTCAATCCTCAATCCTCAATCCTCAATCCTCAATCGTCAATCTTCAATCCTCAATACTCAATCTTCAATCCTCAATCCTCAATACTCAATACTCAATCCTCATTCTTCAATCCTCAATACCCAATCCTCAATCTTCAATCCTCAATCCTCAATCCTCAATCCTCAATCCTCAATCTTCAATCCTCAATCCTCAATCCTCAATCGTCAGGCTTCAATGCTCAATACTCAATCTTCAATCCTCAATCCTCAATCCTCAATCCTCAATCCTCATTCTTCAATCCTCAATACCCAATCCTCAATCTTCAATCCTCAATCCTCAATCCTCAATTCTCAATCCTCAATCCTCAGTCCTCAGTCCTCAAACCTCAATCCTCAACCCTCAGACCTCATCCTCAATCCTTAATCGACAATCCTCAATCCTCAATCTTCTATCCTCAATACTCAATCTTCAATCCTGAATCCTCAGACTTCAAACATCAATACTCAACCCTCAGTCCTCGTCCTCAATCCACAACCCTCAATCCTCAATCCTCAATATACAGTCATTAATATTCATCCTTCAATCCTCAATCCTCAATCCTCTATCCTCAACACTCAATCCTCAATGTTCAATCCTCAATACCCAATCCTCAGTCTTCAATCCTCAATCCTCAATCCTCAATCCTCAATCCTCAATCCTCAGTCCTCAAACCTCAATCCTGAATCCTCAACCCTGAATCCTCAATCTTCAGCCCTAAGTCCTCAACAATCAGTTGTCAATCCTCAATCCTCAATAGAATATCCTCAATTCACAGTTTTCAATACTCAATACTCAATCTGCAATCTTCAGACCTCTATCCACAAGCATCAATTCTCATCACTCAACCCTCAATACTCAGTCCCCAATCCTCAATCTTCAATCCTCAATCCTCAATCATCAATCCTCAATCTTAATCTTCAATCCTCAGTACTCAATCTTCAATCCTCAATCCTCAAACCTCAATCCCCAATCCTCAATCTTCAATCCTCAATACTCAATCTTCAATCCTCAATCCTCAATCCTCAATCCTCAATCCTCAATCCTCAATCCTCAATCGTCAATATTCAATGCTCAATACTCAATCTTCAATCCTCAATCCTCAATACTCAGTACTCAATCCTCATTCTTCAATCCTCAATACCCAATCCTCAATCTTCAACCCTCAATATTCAATTCTCAATCCTCAACCCTCAATCCTCAGACCTCAAACATCAATACTCAACCCTCAGTCCTCGTCCTCAATCCACAACCCCCAATACTCAATCCTCAATCTTCTATCCGCAATCCTCAATCCTCAATCTTCAATCCTCAATCCTCAATCCTCAATCCTCAATCTTCAATCCTCAATACTCAATCTTCAATCCTCAATCCTCAATCCTCAATATTCAATCCTCAATACTCTATCTTCAATCCTCAATCCTCAATCCTCAATCCTCAATCCTCATTCTTCAATCTTCAACACCCAATCCTCAATCTTCAATCCTCAATCCTCAATCCTCAATTCTCAATCCTCAATCCTCAATCCTCAGACCTCAAACATCAATACTCAACCCTCAGTCCTCGTCCTCAATCCACAACCCTCAATCCTCGATCCTCAATCTTCAATCATCAATATTCAATCTTAAATCCTCAATCCTCAATCCTCAATACTCAATCCTCTATCCTCAATGTTCTATCCTAAATACGCAACCCTCAATCTTCAATCCTCAATCCTCAATCCTCAATCCCCAATCCTCAATCCTCAATCCTCAACCCTCAGACCTCAACCATCAATACTCAACCCTCAGTCCTCGTACTCAATCCACAACCATCAATCCTCGATCCTCAACCTTCAATCATCAATATTCAATCTTCAATCCTCAATCCTCAATCCTCGATACTCAATACTCAATCCTCAATGCTCTATCCTCAATACGCAATCCTCAATCCTCAATCCTCAATCCTCAATCCTCAATCCTCAACCCTCCATCCTCAATCCTCAACCTTAATCTTCAATCCTCAGTACTCAATCTTCAATCCTCAATGCTGAATCCTCAATCCTCAATCCTCAATCTTCAATCCTCAATACTCAATCTTCAATCCTCAATCCTCATTCTTCAATCCTCAATCCTCAATCCTCAATCCTCAGTCCTCGATCCCCAATCTTCGATCCTCAATACTCAATCTTCAATCCTCCATCCTCAATCCTCAATCCTCAATCCTCAATCCTCAATCGTCAGGCTTCAATGCTCAATACTCAATCTTCAATCCTCAATCCTCAATCCTCAATCCTCAATCCTCATTCTTCAATCCTCAATACCCAATCCTCAATCTTCAATCCTCAATCCTCAATCCTCAATTCCCAATCCTCAATCCTCAGTCCTCAGTCCTCAAACCTCAATCCTCAACCCTCAGCCCTCATACTCAATCCTTAATCGACGATCCTTAATCCTCAATCTTCTATCCTCAATACTCAATCTTCAATCCTGAATCCTCAATTATCAATCTTCAATCCTCAATTCTCAATCTTCGATCCTGAATCTTGAATCCTCAGTCCCCAATTCTCAATCTTCTATCCGCAATCCTCCCATCGTCAATCCTCAATACTCAGTCTGCAATCCTCAATCGTCAATACTCAATCCTCAATCCTCAATCGTCAATCCTCAATACTGAATCTTCAATCCTCAACCCTCAATCCTCAATCCTCAATCCTCAATCCTCAATCCTCAATCGTCAATCTTCAATCCTCAATACTCAATCTTCTATCCTCAATCCTCAATCCTCAATCCTCAATCCTCATTCTTCGATCCTCAATACCCAATTATCAATCTTCAATCCTCAATCCTCAATCCTCAATTCTCAATCCTCAATCCTCTGTCCTTAGTCCTCAAACCTCAATCCTCAACCCTCAGCCCTCATCCTCAATCCTCAATCCTCAATCCTCAACCCTCAATCGTCAATCCTCAATACTCAATCTTCAATCCTCAATCCTCAGTCCTCAAACCTCAATTCTGAATCCTCAATCCTGAATCCTCAATCATCAGCCCTCAGTCCTCAACATTCAGTTGTCAATCCTCAATCCTCAATAGAATATCCTCAATTCACAGTTTTCAATACCCAATACTCAATCTGCAATCTTCAAATCTGTATCCAGAAACATAAATTCTCATCACTCAACCCTCAACACTCAGTACTCAATGTTCAATCCTCATCCTCAATTTTGAATCTTCAATCCTTAATACTGAATCTTCAATTCGCAATCCTCAATCACCAATCCTCAATCCTCAATCCTCAATCCTCAATCCTCAATCCTCAATCCTCAATCCTCATTCTTCAATCCTCTATCCTCAATCCTCAATACTCAATCCTCGATCCTCAATCTTCTATCCTCAATACTCAATCTTCAATCCTGAATCCTCAGACTTCAAACATCAATACTCAACCCTCAGTCCTCGTCCTCAATCCACAACCCTCAATCCTCAATCCTCAATATACAGTCATTAATATTCAACCTTCAATCCTCAATCCTCAATCCTCTATCCTCAACACTCAATCCTCAATGTTCAATCCTCAATACCCAATCCTCAGTCTTCAATCCTCAATCCTCAATCCTCAATCCTCAATCCTCAATCCTCAGTCCTCAAACCTCAATCCTGAATACTCAACCCTGAATCCTCAATCTTCAGCCCTAAGTCCTCAACAATCAGTTGTCAATCCTCAATCCTCAAGAGAATATCATCAATTCACAGTCTTCAATACTCAATACTCAATCTGCAATCTTCAAATCTCTATCCACAAACATCAATTCTCATCACTCAAACCTCAGCACTCAGTCTTCAATCCTCAATCCTCAATCCTCAATCCTCAATCCTCATTCTTCAATCCTCAATACCCAATTCTCAATCTTCAATCCTCAATCCTCAATCCTCAATTCTCAATCCTCAATCCTCAATCCTCAGACCTCAAACATCAATGCTCAACCCTCAGTCCTCGCCCTCAATCCACAACCCCCAATTCTCAATCCTCAATCTTCAATTCTCAATCCTCAATCCTCAATCCACAATCCTGAATCCTCAATCCTGAATCCTCAACCTTCAGCCCTCAGTCCTCAACAATCAGTTGTCAATCCTCAATCCTCAAGAGAATATCATCAATTCACAGTTTTCAATACTCAATACTCAATCTGCAATCTTCAAATCTCTATCCACAAACATCAATTCTCATCACTCAACCCTCAACACTCAGTCTTCAATCCTCAATACTCAATCCTCAATCCTCAATCCTCATTCTTCAATCCTGAATACCCAATTCTCAATCTTCAATCCTCAATCCTCAATCCTCAATTCTCAATCCTCAATCCTCAATCCTCAGACCTCAAACAGCAATACTCAACCATCAGTCCTCGTCCTCAATCCACAACCATCAATCCTCAATCCTCAATATTCAATCATCAATATTCAATCTTCAGTCCTCAATCCTCAATCCTCAATCCTCAATCCTCAATGTTCAATCCGCAATACCCAATCCTCAATCTTCTATCCGCAATCCTCAATCCTCAATGCTCAATCCTCAATCCTCAATCCTCAATATTCTATCCTCAATACTCAATCTTCAATCCTCAATCCTCAATCCTCAATCCTCAATCCTCATTCTTCAATCTTCAACACCCAATCCTCAATCTTCAATCCTCAATCCTCAATCCTCAATTCTCAATCCTCAATCCTCAATCCTCAGACCTCAAACATCAATACTCAACCCTCAGTCCTCGTCCTCAATCCACAACCCTCAATCCTCGATCCTCAATCTTCAATCATCAATATTCAACCTTCAATCCTCAATCCTCAATCCTCAATACTCAATCCTCAATCCTCAATGTTCTATCCTCAATACGCAATCCTCAATCTTCAATCCTCAATCCTCAATCCTCAAACCTCAATCCTCAATCCTCAATCGTCAATCTTAATCTTCAATCCTCAGTACTCAATCTCCAACCATCAATCCTCAATCCTCAATCCTCAATCCTCAATCTTCAATCCTCAATACACAATCTTGTATCCTCAATCCTCAATCCTCAATCCTCAATCCTCAATCCTCAATCTTAATCTTCAATCCTCAGTACTCAATCTTCTATCCTCAATCCTCAATCTTCAATCCTCAATCCTCAATCTTCAAACCCCAATACTCAATCTTCAATCCTCAATCCTCAATCCTCAATCCTCAATCCTCAATCCTCAATCCTCAATCGTCAATCTTCAATCCTCAATACTCAATCTTCAATACTCAATCCTCAATACTCAATACTCAATCCTCATTCTTCAATCCTCAATACCCAATCCTCAATCTTCAATCCTCAATCCTCAATCCTCAATCCTCAATCCTCAATCTTCAATCCTCAATCGTCAATCCTCAATCCACAATCCTCAATCTTCAATCCTCAATACTCAATCTTCAATCCTCAATCCTCAATCCTCAATCCTCAATCCTCAATCCTCAATCCTCAATCGTCAATATTCAATGCTCAATACTCAACCTTCAATCCTCAATCCTCAATACTCAGTACTCAATCCTCATTCTTCAATCCTCAATACCCAATCCTCAATCTTCAATCCTCAATCCTCAATTCTCAATCCTCAACCCTCAATCCTCAGACCTCAAACATCAATACTGAAGCCTCAGTCCTCGTCCTCAATCCACAACCCCCAATACTCAATCCTCGAACTTCAATTCTCAATCCTCAATCCTCAATCCACAGTCCTGAATCCTCAATCCTGAATCCTCAGGCTTCAGCCCTGAGTCCTCAACAATCAGTTGTCAATCCTCAATCCTCAAGAGAGTATCATCAATTCACAGTCTTCAATACTCAATACTCAATCTGCAATCTTCAAATCTCTATCCACAAACATCAATTCTCATCACTCAAACCTCAGCTCTCAGTCTTCAATCCTCAATCCTCAATCCTCAATCCTCAATCCTCATTCTTCAATCCTCAATACCCAATTCTCAATCTTCAATCCTCAATCCTCAATCCTCAATTCTCAATCCTCAATCCTCAATCCTCAGACCTCAAACAGCAGTAGTCAACCCTCAGTCCTCGTCCTCAATCCACAACCATCAATCCTCAATCCTCAATATTCAACCATCAATATTCAATCTTCAGTCCTCAATCCTCAATCCTCAATCCTCAATCCTCAATGTTCAGTCCGCAATACCCAATCCTCAATCTTCTATCCGCAATCCTCAATCCTCAATCCTCAATCCTCAATCCTCAATCCTCAATCCTCAATCCTCAATCCTCAATCTTCAATCCTCAATACTCAATCTTCAATCCTCAATCCTCAATCCTCAATCCTCAATCCTCAATCTTCAATCCTCAATACTCACTCTTCAATCCTCAATCCTCAATCCTCAATCCTCAATCCTCAATCCTCAATCTTAATCTTCAATCCTCAGTACTCAATCTTCAATCCTCAATCCACAATCCTCAATCCTCAATCCTCAATCTTCAATACCCAATACTCAATCTTCAATCCTCAATCCTCAATCCTCAATCCTCAATCCTCAATCCTCAATCCTCAATCCTCAATCGTCAATCTTCAATCCTCAATACTCAATCTTCAATCCTCAATCCTCAATACTCAATACTCAATCCTCATTCTTCAATCCTCAATACCTAATCCTCAATCTTCAATCCTCAATCCTCAGTCCTCAATCCTCAATACTCAATACTCAATACTCATTCTTCAATCCTCAGTACCCAATCCTCAATCTTCAATCCTCAATCCTCAATTCTCAATCCTCAACCCTCAATCCTCAGACCTCAAACATCAATACTCAACCCTCAGTCCTCGTCCTCAATCCACAACCCCCAATACTCAATCCTCAATCTTCAATTCTCAATCCTCAATCCTCAATCCACAATCCTGAATCCTCAATCCTGAATCCTCAACCTTCAGCCCTCAGTCCTCAACAATCAGTTGTCAATCCTCAATCCTCAAGAGAATATCATCAATTCACAGTTTTCAATACTCAATACTCAATCTGCAATCTTCAAATCTCTATCCACAAACATCAATTCTCTTCACTCAACCCCCAACACTCAGTCTTCAATCCTCAATACTCAATCCTCAATCCTCAATCCTCATTCTTCAATCCTGAATACCCAATTCTCAATCTTCAATCCTCAATCCTCAATCCTCAATTCTCAATCCTCAATCCTCAATCCTCAGACCTCAAACAGCAATACTCAACCCTCAGTCCTCGTCCTCAATCCACAACCATCAATCCTCAATCCTCAATATTCAATCATCAATATTCAATCTTCAGTCCTCAATCCTCAATCCTCAATCCACAATCCTCAATTTTCAATCCGCAATACCCAATCCTCAATCTTCTATCCGCAATCCTCAATCCTCAATGCTCAATCCTCAATCCTCAATCCTCAGTATTCAATCCTCAATACTCAATCTTCAATCCTCAATCCTCAATCCTCAATCCTCAATCCTCATTCTTCAATCTTCAACACCCAATCCTCAATCTTCAATCCTCAATCCTCAATCCTCAATTCTCAATCCTCAATCCTCAATCCTCAGACCTTAAACATCAATACTCAACCCTCAGTCCTCGTCCTCAATCCACAACCCTCAATCCTCGATCCTCAATCTTCAATCATCAATATTCAATCTTCAATCCTCAATCCTCACTCCTCAATACTCAATCTTCAATCCTCCATCCTCAATCCTCAATCCTCAATCCTCAATCCTCAATCGTCAGGCTTCAATCCTCAATACTCAATCTTCAATCCTCAATCCTCAATACTCAATACTCAATCCTCATTCTTCAATCCTCAATACCCAATCCTCAATCTTCAATCCTCAATCCTCAATCCTCAATCCTCAATCCTCAATCTTCAATCCTCAATCGTCAATCCTCAATCCACAATCCTCAATCTTCAATCCTCAATACTCAATCTTCAATCCTCCATCCTCAATCCTCAATCCTCAATCCTCAATCCTCAATCGTCAGGCTTCAATCCTCAATACTCAATCTTCAATCCTCAATCCTCAACCCTCAATCCTCAATCCTCATTCTTCAATCCTCAATACCCAATCCTCAATCTTCAATCCTCAATCCTGAATCCTGAATCATCAATCCTCAATCCTCAATCCTCAATCCTCAGACCTCAACCATCAATACTCAACCCTCAGTCCTCGTACTCAATCCACAACCCTCAATCCTCGATCCTCAACCTTCAATCATCAATATTCAATCTTCAATCCTCAATCCTCAATCCTCAATACACAATACTCAATCCTCAATGTTCTATCCTCAATACGCAATCCTCAATCTTCAATCCTCAATCCTCAATCCTCAATCCTCAACCCTCAATCCTCAATCCTCAACCTTAGTCTTCAATCCTCAGTACTCAATCTTCAATCCTCAATGCTGAATCCTCAACCCTCAATCCTCAATCTTCAATCTTCAATACTCAATCTTCAATCCTCAATCCTCATTCTTCAATCCTCAATCCTCAATCCTCAATCCTCAGTCTTCGATCCCCAATCTTCGATCCTCAATACTCAATCTTCAATCCTCCATCCTCAATCCTCAATCCTCAATCCTCAATCCTCAATCGTCAGGCTTCAATGCTCAATACTCAATCTTCAATCCTCAATCCTCAATCCTCAATCCTCAATCCTCATTCTTCAATCCTCAATACCCAATCCTCAATCTTCAATCCTCAATCCTCAATCCTCAATTCTCAATCCTCAATCCTCAGTCCTCAGTCCTCAAACCTCAATCCTCAACCCTCAGCCCTCATCCTCAATCCTTAATCGACAATCCTCAATCCTCAATCTTCTATCCTCAATACTCAATCTTCAATCCTGAATCCTCAATTATCAACCTTCAATCCTCAATTCTCAATCTTCGATCCTCAATCTTGAATCCTCAGTCCCCAATTCTCAATCTTCTATCCGCAATCCTCAATCCTCCCATCGTCAATCCTCAATACTCAGTCTGCAATCCTCAATCGTCAATACTCAATCCTCAATCCTCAATCGTCAATCCTCAATACTCAATCTTCAATCCACAATCCTCAATACTCAATCTTCAATCCTCAATCCTCAATCCTCAATCCTCAATCCTCAATCCTCAATACTCAATCGTCAATATTCAATGCTCAATACTCAATCTTCAATCCTCAATCCTCAATACTCAGTACTCAATCCTCATTCTTCAATCCTCAATACCCAATCCTCAATCTTCAATCCTCAATCCTCAATTCTCAATCCTCAACCCTCAATCCTCAGACCTCGAACATCAATACTCAACCCTCAGTCCTCGTCCTCAATCCACAACCCCCAATACTCAATCCTCAATCCTCAATCCTCAATCCTCAATCCTCAATCCTCAATCCTCATTCTTCAATCCTCAATACCCAATTCTCAATCTTCAATGCTCAATCCTCAATCCTCAATTCTCAATCCTCAATCCTCAATCCTCAGACCTCAAACAGCAATACTCAACCCTCAGTCCTCGTCCTCAATCCACAACCATCAATCCTCAATCCTCAATATTCAATCATCAATATTCAATCTTCAGTCCTCAATCCTCAATCCTCAATCCTCAATCCTCAATGTTCAATCCGCAATACCCAATCCTCAATCTTCTATCCGCAATCCTCAATCCTCAATGCTCAATCCTCAATCCTCAATCCTCAATATTCAATCCTCAATACTCAATCTTCAATCCTCAATCCTCAATCCTCAATCCTCAATCCTCATTCTTCAATCTTCAACACCCAATCCTCAATCTTCAATCCTCAATCCTCAATCCTCAATTCTCAATCCTCAATCCTCAATCCTCAGACCTCAAACATCAATACTCAACTCTCAGTCCTCGTCCTCAATCCACAACCCTCAATCCTCGATCCTCAATCTTCAATCATCAATATTCAATCTTCAATCCTCAATCCTCAATCCTCAATACTCAATCCTCAATCCTCAATGTTCTATCCTCAATACGCAATCCTCAATCTTCAATCCTCAATCCTCAATCCTCAATCCTCAATCCTCAATCCTCAATCGTCAATCTTAATCTTCAATCCTCAGTACTCAATCTCCAACCCTCAATCCTCAATCCTCAATCCTCAATCCTCAGTCTTCAATCCTCAATACTCAATCTTGTATCCTCAATCCTCAATCCTCAATCCTCAATCCTCAATCCTCAATCTTAATCTTCAATCCTCAGTACTCAATCTTCAATCCTCAATCCTCAATCCTCAATCCTCAATCCTCAATCTTCAATCCCCAATACTCAATCTTCAATCCTCAATCCTCAATCCTCAATCCTCAATCCATAATCATCAATACTCAATCGTCAATCTTCAATCCTCAATACTCAATCTTCAATCCTCAATCCTCAATACTCAATACTCAATCCTCATTCTTCAATCCTCAATACCCAATCCTCAATCTTCAATCCTCAATCCTCAATCCTCAATCTTCAATCCTCAATACTCAATCTTCAATCCTCAATCCTCAATCCTCAATCCTCAATCCTCAATCCTCAATCCTCAATCGTCAATATTCAATGCTCAATACTCAATCTTCAATCCTCAATCCGCAATACTCAGTACTCAATCCTCATTCTTCAATCCTCAATACCCAATCCTCAATCTTCAATCCTCAATCCTCTATTCTCAATCCTCAACCCTCAATCCTCAGACCTCAAACATCAATACTCAACCCTCAGTCCTCGTCCTCAATCCACAACCCCCAATACTCAATCCTCAATCTTCAGTTCTCAATCCTCAATCCTCAATCCACAGTCCTGAATCCTCAATCCTGAATCCTCAACCTTCAGCCCTCAGTCCTCAACAATCAGTTGTCAATCCTCAATCCTCAAGAGAATATCATCAATTCACAGTCTTCAATACTCAATACTCAATCTGCAATCTTCAAATCTCTATCCACAATCATCAATTCTCATCACTCAAACCTCAGCACTCAGTCTTCAATCCTCAATCCTCAATCCTCAATCCTCAATCCTCATTCTTCAATCCTCAATACCCAGTTCTCAATCTTCAATCCTCAATCCTCAATCCTCAATTCTCAATCCTCAATCCTCAATCCTCAGACCTCAAACAGCAGTAGTCAACCCTCAGTCCTCGTCCTCAATCCACAACCATCAATCCTCAATCCTCAATATTCAATCATCAATATTCAATCTTCAGTCCTCAATCCTCAATCCTCAATCCTCAATCCTCAATGTTCAATCCGCAATACCCAATCCTCAATCTTCTATCCGCAATCCTCAATCCTCAATCCTCAATCCTCAATCCTCAATCCTCAATCCTCAATCCTCAATCCTCAATCTTCAATCCTCAATACTCAATCTTCAATTCTCAATCCTCAATCCTCAATCCTCAATCCTCAATCTTCAATCTTCAATACTCAATCTTCAATCCTCAATCCTCAATCCTCAATCCTCAATCCTCAATCCTCAATCTTAATCTTCAATCCGCAGTACTCAAACTTCAATCCTCAATCCACAATCCTCAATCCTCAATCCTCAATCTTCAATACCCAATACTCAATCTTCAATCCTCAATCCTCAATCCTCAATCCTCAATCCTCAATCCTCAATCCTCAATCGTCAATCTTCAATCCTCAATACTCAATCTTCAATCCTCAATCCTCAATACTCAATACTCAATTCTCATTCTTCAATCCTCAATACCTAATCCTCAATCTTCAATCCTCAATCCTCAATCCTCAATCCTCAATACTCAATACTCAATCCTCATTCTTCAATCCTCAGTACCCAATCCTCTATCTTCAATCCTCAATCCTCAATTCTCAATCCTCAACCCTCAATCCTCAGACCTCAAACATCAATACTCAACTCTCAGTCCTCGTCCTCAATCCACAACCCCCAATACTCAATCCTCAATCTTCAATTCTCAATCCTCAATCCTCAATCCACAATCCTGAATCCTCAATCCTGAATCCTCAACCTTCAGCCCTCAGTCCTCAACAATCAGTTGTCAATCCTCAATCCTCAAGAGAATATCATCAATTCACAGTCTTCAATACTCATTTCTCAATCTGCAATCTTCAAATCTCTATCCACAAACATCAATTCTCATCACTCAAACCTCAGCACTCAGTCTTCAATCCTCAATCCTCAATCCTCAATCCTCAATCCTCATTCTTCAATCCTCAATACCCAATTCTCAATCTTCAATCCTCAATCCTCAATCCTCAATTCTCAATCCTCAATCCTCAATCCTCAGACCTCAAACAGCAGTAGTCAACCCTCAGTCCTCGTCCTCAATCCACAACCATCAATCCTCAATCCTCAATATTCAATCATCAATATTCAATCTTCAGTCCTCAATCCTCAATCCTCAATCCTCAATCCTCAATGTTCAATCCGCAATACCCAATCCTCAATCTTCTATCCGCAATCCTCAATCCTCAATCCTCAATCCTCAATCCTCAATCCTCAATCCTCAATCCTCAATCCTCAATCTTCAATCCTCAATACTCAATCTTCAATCCTCAATCCTCAATCCTCAATCCTCAATCCTCAATCTTCAATCCTCAATACTCAATCTTCAATCCTCAATCCTCAATCCTCAATCCTCAATCCTCAATCCTCAATCTTAATCTTCAATCCTCAGTACTCAATCTTCAATCCTCAATCCACAATGCTCAATCCTCAATCCTCAATCTTCAATACCCAATACTCAATCTTCAATCCTCAATCCTCAATCCTCAATCCTCAATCCTCAATCCTCAATCCTCAATCGTCAATCTTCAATCCTCAATACTCAATCTTCAATCCTCAATCCTCAATACTCAATACTCAATCCTCATTCTTCAATCCTCAATACCTAATCCTCAATCTTCAATCCTCAATCCTCAATCCTCAATCCTCAATACTCAATACTCAATCCTCGTTCTTCAATCCTCAGTACCCAATCCTCAATCTTCAATCCTCAATCCTCAATTCTCAATCCTCAACCCTCAATCCTCAGACCTCAAACATCAATGCTCAACCCTCAGTCCTCGTCCTCAATCCACAACCCCCAATACTCAATCCTCAATCTTCAATTCTCAATCCTCAATCCTCAATCCACAATCCTGAATCCTCAATCCTGAATCCTCAACCTTCAGCCCTCAGTCCTCAACAATCGGTTGTCAATCCTCAATCCTCAAGGGAATATCATCAATTCACAGTTTTCAATACTCAATACTCAATCTGCAATCTTCAAATCTCTATCCACAAACATCAATTCTCATCACTCAACCCTCAACACTCAGTCTTCAATCCTCAATACTCAATCCTCAATCCTCAATCCTCATTCTTCAATCCTGAATACCCAATTCTCAATCTTCAATCCTCAATCCTCAATCCTCAATTCTCAATCCTCAATCCTCAATCCTCAGACCTCAAACAGCAATACTCAACCCTCAGTCCTCGTCCTCAATCCACAACCATCAATCCTCAATCCTCAATATTCAATCATCAATATTCAATCTTCAGTCCTCAATCCTCAATCCTCAATCCTCAATCCTCAATGTTCAATCCGCAATACCCAATCCTCAATCTTCTATCCGCAATCCTCAATCCTCAATGCTCAATCCTCAATCCTCAATCCTCAATATTCAATCCTCAATACTCAATCTTCAATCCTCAATCCTCAATCCTCAATCCTCAATCCTCATTCTTCAATCTTCAACACCCAATCCTCAATCTTCAATCCTCAATCCTCAATCCTCAATTCTCAATCCTCAATCCTCAATCCTCAGACCTCAAACATCAATACTCAACCCTCAGTCCTCGTCCTCAATCCACAACCCTCAATCCTCGATCCTCAACCTTCAATCATCAATATTCAATCTTCAATCCTCAATCCTCAATCCTCAATACTCAATCCTCAATCCTCAATGTTCTATCCTCAATACGCAATCCTCAATCTTCAATCCTCAATCCTCAATCCTCAATCCTCAATCCTCAATCCTCAATCGTCAATCTTAATCTTCAATCCTCAGTACTCAATCTCCAATCCTGAATCCTCAATCCTCAATCCTCAATCCTCAATCTTCAATCCTCAATACTCAATCTTGTATCCTCAATCCTCAATCCTCAATCCTCAATCCTCAATCCTCAATCTTAATCTTCAATCCTCAGTACTCAATCTTCAATCCTCAATCCTCAATCCTCAATCCTCAATCCTCAATCTTCAATCCCCAATACTCAATCTTCAATCCTCAATCCTCAATCCTCAATCCTCAATCCTCAATCCTCAATCCTCAATCGTCAATCTTCAATCCTCAATACTCAATCTTCAATCCTCAATCCTCAATACTCAATACTCAATCCTCATTCTTCAATCCTGAATACCCAATCCTCAATCTTCAATCCTCAATCCTCAATCCTCAATCCTCAATCCTCAATCTTCAATCCTCAATCGTCAATCCTCAATCCACTATCGTCAATCTTCAATCCTCAATACTCAATCTTCAATCCTCCATCCTCAATCCTCAATCCTCAATCCTCAATCCTCAATCGTCAGGCTTCAATCCTCAATACTCAATCTTCAATCCTCAATCCTCAACCCTCAATCCTCAATCCTCATTCTTCAATGCTCAATACCCAATCCTCAATCTTCAATCCTCAATCCTGAATCCTCAATCATCAATCCTCAATCCTCAATCCTCAATCCTCAGACCTCAACCATCAATACTCAACCCTCAGTCCTCGTACCCAATCCACAACCCTCAATCCTCGATCCTCAACCTTCTATCATCAATATTCAATCTTCAATCCTCAATCCTCAATCCTCAATACTCAATACTCAATCCTCAATGTTCTGTCCTCAATACGCAATCCTCAATCTTCAATCCTCAATCCTCAATCCTCAATCCTCAACCCTCAATCCTCAATCCTCAATCTTAATCTTCAATCCTCAGTACTCAATCTTCAATCCTCAATGCTGAATCCTCAATCCTCAATCCTCAATCTTCAATCTTCAATACTCAATCTTCAATCCTCAATCCTCATTCTTCAATCCTCAATCCTCAATCCTCAATCCTCAATCCTCAGACCTCAACCATCAATACTCAACCCTCAGTCCTCGTACTCAATCCACAACACTCAATCCTCGAACCTCAACCTTCTATCATCAATATTCAATCTTCAATCCTCAATCCTCAATCCTCAATACTCAATACTCAATCCTCAATGTTCTGTCCTCAATACGCAATCCTCAATCGTCAATCCTCAATACTCAGTCTGCAATCCTCAATCGTCAATACTCAATCCTCAATCCTCAATCGTCAATCCTCAATACTCAATCTTCAATCCTCAACCCTCAATCCTCAATCCTCAATCCTCAATCCTCAATCCTCAATCGTCAATCTTCAATCCTCAATACTCAATCTTCAATCCTCAATCCTCAATCCTCAATCCTCAATCCTCATTCTTCGATCCTCAATACCCAATTATCAATCTTCAATCCTCAATCATCAATCCTCAATTCTCAATCCTCAATCCTCTGTCCTTAGTCCTCAAACCTCAATCCTCAACCCTCAGCCCTCATCCTCAATCCTCAATCCTCAATCCTCAACCCTCAATATTCAATCCTCAATACTCAATCTTCAACCCTCAATCCTCAGTCCTCAAACCTCAATTCTGAATCCTCAATCCTGAATCCTCAATCTTCAGCCCTCAGTCCTCAACATTCAGTTGTCAATCCTCAATCCTCAATAGAATATCCTCAATTCACAGTTTTCAATACCCAATACTCAATCTGCAATCTTCAAATCTGTATCCAGAAACATAAATTCTCATCACTCAACCCTCAACACTCAGTACTCAATGTTCAATCCTCATCCTCAATTTTGAATCTTCAATCCTTAATACTGAATCTTCAATTCGCAATCCTCAATCCTCAATCCTCATTCTTCAATCCTCAATACCCAATCCTCAATCTTCAATCCTCAATCCTCAATCCTCAATTCTCAATCCTCAGTCCTCAGTCCTCAGTCCTCAAACATCAATCCTCAACCCTCAGACCTCATCCTCAATCCTTAATCGACAATCCTCAATCCTCAATCTTCTATCCTCAATACTCAATCTTCAATCCTGAATCCTCAGACTTCAAACATCAATACTCAACCCTCAGTCCTCGTCCTCAATCCACAACCCTCAATCCTCAATCCTCAATATACAGTCATTAATATTCAACCTTCAATCCTCAATCCTCAATCCTCAATCCTCAATCCTCAATCCTCAGTCCTCAAACCTCAATCCTGAATCCTCAACCCTGAATCCTCAATCTTCAGCCCTAAGTCCTCAACAATCAGTTGTCAATCCTCAATCCTCAATAGAATATCCTCAATTCACAGTTTTCAATACTCAATACTCAATCTGCAATCTTCAGACCTCTATCCACAAGCATCAATTCTCATCACTCAACCCTCAATACTCAGTCCCCAATCCTCAATCTTCAATCCTCAATCCTCAATCTTCAATCCTCAGTACTCAATCTTCAATCCTCAATCCTCAATCCTCAATCCTCAATCCTCAATCTTCAATCCCCAATACTCAATCTTCAATCCTCAATCCTCAATCCTCAATCCTCAATCCTCAATCCTCAATCCTCAATCCTCAATCGTCAATCTTCAATCCTCCATACTCAATCTTCAATCCTCAATCCTCAATACTCAATACCCAATCCTCATTCTTCAATCCTCAATACCCAATCCTCAATCTTCAATCCTCAATCCTCAATCCTCAATCCTCAATCCTCAATCCTCAATCTTCAATCCTCAATCGTCAATCCTCAATCCACAATCCTCAATCTTCAATCCTCAATACTCAACCTTCAATCCTCAATCCTCAATCCTCAATCCTCAATCCTCAATCCTCAATCCTCAATCCTCAATCGTCAACCTTCAATCCTCAATACTCAATCTTCAATCCTCAATCCTCAACCCTCAATCCTCAATCCTCATTCTTCAATCCTCAATACCCAATCCTCAATCTTCAATCCTCAATCCTGAATCCTCAATCATCAATCCTCAATCCTCAATCCTCAATCCTCAATCCTCAGACCTCAACCATCAATACTCAACCCTCAGTCCTCGTACTCAATCCACAACCCTCAATCCTCGATCCTCAACCTTCAATCATCAATATTCAATCTTCAATCCTCAATCCTCAATCCTCAATACTCAATACTCAATCCTCAATGTTCTATCCTCAATACGCAATCCTCAATCTTCAATCCTCAATCCTCAATCCTCAATCCTCAATCCTCAATCCTCAATCCTCAACCTTAATCTTCAATCCTCAGTACTCAATCTTCAATCCTCAATGCTGAATCCTCAATCCTCAATCCTCAATCTTCAATCTTCAATACTCAATCTTCAATCCTCAATCCTCATTCTTCAATCCTCAATCCTCAATCCTCAATCCTCTGTCCTCGATCCCCAATCTTCGATCCTCAATACTCAATCTTCAATCCTCCATCCTCAATCCTGAATCCTCAATACTCAATCCTCAATCGTCAGGTTTCAATGCTCAATACTCAATCTTCAATCCTCAACCCTCAGCCCTCATCCTCAATCCTTAATCGACAATCCTCAATCCTCAATCTTCTATCCTCAAAACTCAATCTTCAATCCTGAATCCTCAATACTCAATCTTCAATCCTCAACCCTCAATCCTCAATCCTCAATCCTCAATCCTCAATCCTCAATCGACAATCTTCAATCCTCAATACTCAATCTTCTATCCTCAATCCTCAATCCTCAATCCTCAATCCTCATTCTTCGATCCTCAATACCCAATTATCAATCCTCAATCCTCAATCCTCAATCCTCAATTCTCAATCCTCAATCCTCTGCCCTGAGTCCTCAAACCTCAATCCTCAACCCTCAGCCCTCATCCTCAATCCTCAATCCTCAATCCTCAACCCTCAATCTTCAATCCTCAATACTCAATCTTCAATCCTCAATCCTCAGTCCTCAAACCTCAATTCTGAATCCTCAATCCTGAATCCTCAACCTTCAGCCCTCAGTCCTCAACATTCAGTTGTCAATCCTCAATCCTCAATAGAATATCCTCAATTCACAGTTTTCAATACCCAATACTCAATCTGCAATCTTCAAATCTGTATCCAGAAACATAAATTCTCATCACTCAACCCTCAACACTCAGTACTCAATTTTCAATCCTCATCCTCAATTTTGAATCTTCAATCCTTAATACTGAATCTTCAATTCGCAATCCTCAATCACCAATCCTCAATCCTCAATCCTCAATCCTCAATCCTCAATCCTCAATCCTCATTCTTCAATCCTCTATCCTCAATCCTCAATCCTCAATCCTCGATCCTCAATCTTCAATCCTCAATACTCAATCTTCAGTCCTCCATCCTCAATCCTCAATCCTCAATCCTCAATCCTCAATCGTGAGGCTTCAATGCTCAATACTCAATCTTCAATCCTCAATCCTCAATCCTCAATCCTCAATCCTCATTCTTCAATCCTCAATACCCAATCCTCAATCTTCAATCCTCAATCCTCAATCCTCAATTCTCAATTCACAATCCTCAGTCCTAAGTCCTCAAACCTCAATCCTCAACCCTCAGACCTCATCCTCAATTCTTAATCGACAATCCTCAATCCTCAATCTTCTATCCTCAATACTCAATCTTCAATCCTGAATATTCAGACTTCAAACATCAATACTCAACCCTCAGTCCTCGTCCTCAATCCACAACCGTCAATCCTCAATCCTCAATATACAGTCATTAATATTCAACCTTCAATCCTCAATCCTCAATCCTCTATCCTCAACACTCAATCCTCAATGTTCAATCCTCAATACCCAATCCTCAGTCTTCAATCCTCAATCCTCAATCCTCAATCCTCAATCCTCAATCCTCAATCCTCAATCCTCAATCGTCAATCTTAATCTTCAATCCTCAGTACTCAATCTCCAACCCTCAATCCTCAATCCTCAATCCTCAATCCTCAGACGTCAAACATCAATACTCAACTCTCAGTCCTCGTCCTCAATCCACAACCCTCAATCCTCGATCCTCAATCTTCAATCATCAATATTCAATCTTCAATCTTCAATCCTCAATCCTCAATACTCAATCCTCAATCCTCAATGTTCTATCCTCAATACGCAATCCTCAATCTTCAATCCTCAATCCTCAATCCTCAATCCTCAATCCTCAATCCTCAATCGTCAATCTTAATCTTCAATCCTCAGTACTCAATCTCCAACCCTCAATCCTCAATCCTCAATCCTCAATCCTCAGTCTTCAATCCTCAATACTCAATCTTGTATCCTCAATCCTCAATCCTCAATCCTCAATCCTCAATCCTCAATCTTAATCTTCAATCCTCAGTACTCAATCTTCAATCCTCAATCCTCAATCCTCAATCCTCAATCCTCAATCTTCAGTCCCCAATACTCAATCTTCAATCCTCAATCCTCAATCCTCAATCCTCAATCCTCAATCCTCAATCATCAATACTCAATCGTCAATCTTCAATCCTCAATACTCAATCTTCAATCCTCAATCCTCAATACTCAATACTCAATCCTCATTCTTCAATCCTCAATACCCAATCCTCAATCTTCAATCCTCATTCTTCAATCCTGAATACCCAATTCTCAATCTTCAATCCTCAATCCTCAATCCTCAATTCTCAATCCTCAATCCTCAATCCTCAGACCTCAAACAGCAATACTCAACCCTCAGTCCTCGTCCTCAATCCACAACCATCAATCCTCAATCCTCAATATTCAATCATCAATATTCAATCTTCAGACCTCAATCCTCAATCCTCAATCCTCAATCCTCAATGTTCAATCCGCAATACCCAATCCTCAACCTTCTATCCGCAATCCTCAATCCTCAATACTCAATCCTCAATCCACAATCCTCAATATTCAATCCTCAATACTCAATCTTCAATCCTCAATCCTCAATCCTCAATCCTCAATCCTCATTCTTCAATCTTCAACACCCAATCCTCAATCTTCAATCCTCAATCCTCAATCCTCAATTCTCAATCCTCAATCCTCAATCCTCAGACCTCAAACATCAATACTCAACCCTCAGTCCTCGTCCTCAATCCACAACACTCAATCCTCGATCCTCAATCTTCAATCATCAATATTCAATCTTCAATCCTCAATCCTCAATCCTCAATACTCAATCCTCAATCCTCAATGTTCTATCCTCAATACGCAATCCTCAGTCTTCAATCCTCAATCCTCAATCCTCAATCCTCAATCCTCAATCCTCAATCGTCAATCTTAATCTTCAATCCTCAGTACTCAATCTCCAATCCTGAATCCTCAATCCTCAATCCTCAATCCTCAATCTTCAATCATCAATACTCAATCTTGTATCCTCAATCCTCAATCCTCAATCCTCAATCCTCAATCCTCATTCTTAATCTTCAATCCTCAGTACTCAATCTTCAATCCTCAATCCTCAATCCTCAATCCTCAATCCTCAATCTTCAATCCTCAATACTCAATCTTCAGTCCTCCATCCTCAATCCTCAATCCTCAATCCTCAATCCTCAATCGTGAGGCTTCAATGCTCAATACTCAATCTTCAATCCTCAATCCTCAATCCTCAATCCTCAATCCTCATTCTTCAATCCTCAATACCCAATCCTCAATCTTCAATCCTCAATCCTCAATCCTCAATTCTCAATTCACAATCCTCAGTCCTAAGTCCTCAAACCTCAATCCTCAACCCTCAGACCTCATCCTCAATTCTTAATCGACAATCCTCAATCCTCAATCTTCTATCCTCAATACTCAATCTTCAATCCTGAATATTCAGACTTCAAACATCAATACTCAACCCTCAGTCCTCGTCCTCAATCCACAACCGTCAATCCTCAATCCTCAATATACAGTCATTAATATTCAACCTTCAATCCTCAATCCTCAATCCTCTATCCTCAACACTCAATCCTCAATGTTCAATCCTCAATACCCAATCCTCAGTCTTCAATCCTCAATCCTCAATCCTCAATCCTCAATCCTCAATCCTCAATCCTCAATCCTCAATCGTCAATCTTAATCTTCAATCCTCAGTACTCAATCTCCAACCCTCAATCCTCAATCCTCAATCCTCAATCCTCAGACGTCAAACATCAATACTCAACTCTCAGTCCTCGTCCTCAATCCACAACCCTCAATCCTCGATCCTCAATCTGCAATCATCAATATTCAATCTTCAATCTTCAATCCTCAATCCTCAATACTCAATCCTCAATCCTCAATGTTCTATCCTCAATACGCAATCCTCAATCTTCAATCCTCAATCCTCAATCCTCAATCCTCAATCCTCAATCCTCAATCGTCAATCTTAATCTTCAATCCTCAGTACTCAATCTCCAACCCTCAATCCTCAATCCTCAATCCTCAATCCTCAGTCTTCAATCCTCAATACTCAATCTTGTATCCTCAATCCTCAATCCTCAATCCTCAATCCTCAATCCTCAATCTTAATCTTCAATCCTCAGTACTCAATCTTCAATCCTCAATCCTCAATCCTCAATCCTCAATCCTCAATCTTCAATCCCCAATACTCAATCTTCAATCCTCAATCCTCAATCCTCAATCCTCAATCCTCAATCATCAATACTCAATCGTCAATCTTCAATCCTCAATACTCAATCTTCAATCCTCAATCCTCAATACTCAATACTCAATCCTCATTCTTCAATCCTCAATACCCAATCCTCAATCTTCAATCCTCATTCTTCAATCCTGAATACCCAATTCTCAATCTTCAATCCTCAATCCTCAATCCTCAATTCTCAATCCTCAATCCTCAATCCTCAGACCTCAAACAGCAATACTCAACCCTCAGTCCTCGTCCTCAATCCACAACCATCAATCCTCAATCCTCAATATTCAATCATCAATATTCAATCTTCAGACCTCAATCCTCAATCCTCAATCCTCAATCCTCAATGTTCAATCCGCAATACCCAATCCTCAACATTCTATCCGCAATCCTCAATCCTCAATACTCAATCCTCAATCCACAATCCTCAATATTCAATCCTCAATACTCAATCTTCAATCCTCAATCCTCAATCCTCAATCCTCAATCCTCATTCTTCAATCTTCAACACCCAATCCTCAATCTTCAATCCTCAATCCTCAATCCTCAATTCTCAATCCTCAATCCTCAATCCTCAGACCTCAAACATCAATACTCAACCCTCAGTCCTCGTCCTCAATCCACAACACTCAATCCTCGATCCTCAATCTTCAATCATCAATATTCAATCTTCAATCCTCAATCCTCAATCCTCAATACTCAATCCTCAATCCTCAATGTTCTATCCTCAATACGCAATCCTCAGTCTTCAATCCTCAATCCTCAATCCTCAATCCTCAATCCTCAATCCTCAATCGTCAATCTTAATCTTCAATCCTCAGTACTCAATCTCCAATCCTGAATCCTCAATCCTCAATCCTCAATCCTCAATCTTCAATCATCAATACTCAATCTTGTATCCTCAATCCTCAATCCTCAATCCTCAATCCTCAATCCTCATTCTTAATCTTCAATCCTCAGTACTCAATCTTCAATCCTCAATCCTCAATCCTCAATCCTCAATCCTCAATCTTCAATCCCCAATACTCAATCTTCAATCCTCAATCCTCAATCCTCAATCCTCAATCCTCAATCCTCAATCCTCAATCGTCAATCTTCAATCCTCAGCACTCAGTCTTCAATCCTCAATCCTCAATCCTCAATCCTCAATCCTCATTCTTCAATCCTCAATACCCAATTCTCAATCTTCAATCCTCAATCCTCAATCCTCAATTCTCAATCCTCAATCCTCAATCCTCAGACCTCAAACAGCAGTAGTCAACCCTGAGTCCTCGTCCTCAATCCACAACCATCAATCCTCAATCCTCAATATTCAATCATCAATATTCAATCTTCAGTCCTCAATCCTCAATCCTCAATCCTCAATCCTCAATGTTCAATCCGCAATACCCAATCCTCAATCTTCTATCCGCAATCCTCAATCCTCAATCCTCAATCCTCAATCCTCAATGCTCAATCCTCAATCCTCAATCCTCAATCTTCAATCCTCAATACTCAATCTTCAATCCTCAATCCTCAATCCTCAATCCTCAATCCTCAATCTTCAATCCTCAATACTCAATCTTCAATCCTCAATCCTCAATCCTCAATCCTCAATCCTCAATCCTCAATCTTAATCTTCAATCCTCAGTACTCAATCTTCAATCCTCAATCCACAATGCTCAATCCTCAATCCTCAATCTTCAATACCCAATACTCAATCTTCAATCCTCAATCCTCAATCCTCAATCCTCAATCCTCAATCCTCAATCCTCAATCGTCAATCTTCAATGCTCAATACTCAATCTTCAATCCTCAATCCTCAATACTCAATACTCAATCCTCATTCTTCAATCCTCAAAACCTAATCCTCAATCTTCAATCCTCAATCCTCAATCCTCAATCCTCAATACTCAATACTCAATCCTCGTTCTTCAATCCTCAGTACCCAATCCTCAATCTTCAATCCTCAATCCTCAATTCTCAATCCTCAACCCTCAATCCTCAGACCTCAAACATCAATACTCAACCCTCAGTCCTCGTCCTCAATCCACAACCCCCAATACTCAATCCTCAATCTTCAATTCTCAATCCTCAATCCTCAATCCACAATCCTGAATCCTCAATCCTGAATCCTCAAACTTCAGCCCTCAGTCCTCAACAATCAGTTGTTAATCCTCAATCTTCAAGGGAATATCATCAATTCACAGTTTTCAATACTCAATACTCAATCTGCAATCTTCAAATCTCTATCCACAAACATCAATTCTCATCACTCAACCCTCAACACTCAGTCTTCAATCCTCAATACTCAATCCTCAATCCTCAATCCTCATTCTTCAATCCTGAATACCCAATTCTCAATCTTCAATCCTCAATCCTCAATCCTCAATTCTCAATCCTCAATCCTCAATCCTCAGACCTCAAACAGCAATACTCAACCCTCAGTCCTCGTCCTCAATCCACAACCATCAATCCTCAATCCTCAATATTCAATCATCAATATTCAATCTTCAGTCCTCAATCCTCAATCCTCAATCCTCAATCCTCAATGTTCAATCCGCAATACCCAATCCTCAATCTTCTATCCGCAATCCTCAATCCTCAATGCTCAATCCTCAATCCTCAATCCTCAATATTCAATCCTCAATACTCAATCTTCAATCCTCAATCCTCAATCCTCAATCCTCAATCCTCATTCTTCAATCTTCAACACCCAATCCTCAATCTTCAATCCTCAATCCTCAATCCTCAATTCTCAATCCTCAATCCTCAATCCTCAGACCTCAAACATCAATACTCAACCCTCAGTCCTCGTCCTCAATCCACAACCCTCAATCCTCGATCCTCAATCTTCAATCATCAATATTCAATCTTCAATCCTCAATCCTCAATCCTCAATCCTCAATACTCAATCCTCAATCCTCAATGTTCTATCCTCAATACGCAATCCTCAATCTTCAATCCTCAATCCTCAATCCTCAATCCTCAATCCTCAATCCTCAATCGTCAATCTTAATCTTCAATCCTCAGTACTCAATCTCCAATCCTGAATCCTCAATCCTCAATCCTCAATCCTCAATCTTCAATCCTCAATACTCAATCTTGTATCCTCAATCCTCAATCCTCAATCCTCAATCCTCAATCCTCAATCTTAATCTTCAATCCTCAGTACTCAATCTTCAATCCTCAATCCTCAATCCTCAATCCTCAATCCTCAATCTTCAATCCCCAATACTCAATCTTCAATCCTCAATCCTCAATCCTCAATCCTCAATCCTCAATCCTCAATCCTCAATCGTCAATCTTCAATCCTCAATACTCAATCTTCAATCCTCAATCCTCAATACTCAATACTCAATCCTCATTCTTCAATCCTGAATACCCAATCCTCAATCTTCAATCCTCAATCCTCAATCCTCAATCCTCAATCCTCAATCTTCAATCCTCAATCGTCAATCCTCAATCCACTATCCTCAATCTTCAATCCTCAATACTCAATCTTCGATCCTCCATCCTCAATCCTCAATCCTCAATCCTCAATCCTCAATCGTCAGGCTACAATCCTCAATACTCAATCTTCAATCCTCAATCCTCAACCCTCAATCCTCAATCCTCATTCTTCAATCCTCAATACCCAATCCTCAATCTTCAATCCTCAATCCTGAATCCTCAATCATCAATCCTCAATCCTCAATCCTCAATCCTCAGACCTCAACCATCAATACTCAACCCTCAGTCCTCGTACCCAATCCACAACCCTCAATCCTCGATCCTCAACCTTCTATCATCAATATTCAATCTTCAATCCTCAATCCTCAATCCTCAATACTCAATACTCAATCCTCAATGTTCTGTCCTCAATACGCAATCCTCAATCTTCAATCCTCAATCCTCAATCCTCAATCCTCAACCCTCAATCCTCAATCCTCAATCTTAATCTTCAATCCTCAGTACTCAATCTTCAATCCTCAATGCTGAATCCTCAATCCTCAATCCTCAATCTTCAATCTTCAATACTCAATCTTCAATCCTCAATCCTCATTCTTCAATCCTCAATCCTCAATCCTCAATCCTCAATCCTCAGACCTCAACCATCAATACTCAACCCTCAGTCCTCGTACTCAATCCACAACCCTCAATCCTCGAACCTCAACCTTCTATCATCAATATTCAATCTTCAATCCTCAATCCTCAATCCTCAATACTCAATACTCAATCCTCAATGTTCTGTCCTCAATACGCAATCCTCAATCGTCAATCCTCAATACTCAGTCTGCAATCCTCAATCGTCAATACTCAATCCTCAATCCTCAATCGTCAATCCTCAATACTCAATCTTCAATCCTCAACCCTCAATCCTCAATCCTCAATCCTCAATCCTCAATCCTCAATCGTCAATCTTCAATCCTCAATACTCAATCTTCTATCCTCAATCCTCAATCCTCAATCCTCAATCCTCATTCTTCGATCCTCAATACCCAATTATCAATCTTCAATCCTCAATCATCAATCCTCAATTCTCAATCCTCAATCCTCTGTCCTTAGTCCTCAAACCTCAATCCTCAACCCTCAGCCCTCATCCTCAATCCTCAATCCTCAATCCTCAACCCTCAATATTCAATCCTCAATACACAATCTTCAATCCTCAATCCTCAGTCCTCAAACCTCAATTCTGAATCCTCAATCCTGAATCCTCAATCTTCAGCCCTCAGTCCTCAACATTCAGTTGTCAATCCTCAATCCTCAATAGAATATCCTCAATTCACAGTTTTCAATACCCAATACTCAATCTGCAATCTTCAAATCTGTATCCAGAAACATAAATTCTCATCACTCAACCCTCAACACTCAGTACTCAATGTTCAATCCTCATCCTCAATTTTGAATCTTCAATCCTTAATACTGAATCTTCAATTCGCAATCCTCAATCACCAATCCTCAATCCTCAATCCTCAATCCTCAATCCTCAATCCTCAATCCTCATTCTTCAATCCTCTATCCTCAATCCTCAATCCTCAATCCTCGATCCTCAATCTTCAGTCCTCAATACTCAATCTTCAGTCCTCCATCCTCAATCCTCAATCCTCAATTCTCAATCCTCAATCGTCAGGCTTCAATGCTCAATACTCAATCTTCAATCCTCAATCCTCAATCCTCAATCCTCAATCCTCATTCTTCAATCCTCAATACCCAATCCTCAATCTTCAATCCTCAATCCTCAATCCTCAATTCTCAATCCTCAGTCCTCAGTCCTCAAACATCAATCCTCAACCCTCAGACCTCATCCTCAATCCTTAATCGACAATCCTCAATCCTCAATCTTCTATCCTCAATACTCAATCTTCAATCCTGAATCCTCAGACTTCAAACATCAATACTCAACCCTCAGTCCTCGTCCTCAATCCACAACCCTCAATCCTCAATCCTCAATATACAGTCATTAATATTCAACCTTCAATCCTCAATCCTCAATCCTCTATCCTCAACACTCAATCCTCAATGTTCAATCCTCAATACCCAATCCTCAGTCTTCAATCCTCAATCCTCAATCCTCAATCCTCAATCCTCAATCCTCAGTCCTCAAACCTCAATCCTGAATCCTCAACCCTGAATCCTCAATCTTCAGCCCTAAGTCCTCAACAATCAGTTGTCAATCCTCAATCCTCAATAGAATATCCTCAATTCACAGTTTTCAATACTCAATACTCAATCTGCAATCTTCAGACCTCTATCCACAAGCATCAATTCTCATCACTCAACCCTCAATACTCAGTCCCCAATCCTCAATCTTCAATCCTCAATCCTCAATCTTCAATCCTCAGTACTCAATCTTCAATCCTCAATCCTCAATCCTCAATCCTCAATCCTCAATCTTCAATCCCCAATACTCAATCTTCAATCCTCAATCCTCAATCCTCAATCCTCAATCCTCAATCCTCAATCCTCAATCTTCAATCCTCAATCTTCAATCCTCAATACTCAACCTTCAATCCTCAATCCTCAATCCTCAATCCTCAATCCTCAATCCTCAATCCTCAATCCTCAATCGTCAACCTTCAATCCTCAATACTCAATCTTCAATCCTCAATCCTCAACCCTCAATCCTCAATCCTCATTCTTCAATCCTCAATACCCAATCCTCAATCTTCAATCCTCAATCCTGAATCCTCAATCATCAATCCTCAATCCTCAATCCTCAATCCTCAATCCTCAGACCTCAACCATCAATACTCAACCCTCAGTCCTCGTACTCAATCCACAACCTTCAATCCTCGATCCTCAACCTTCAATCATCAATATTCAATCTTCAATCCTCAATCCTCAATCCTCAATACTCAATACTCAATCCTCAATGTTCTATCCTCAATACGCAATCCTCAATCTTCAATCCTCAATCCTCAATCCTCAATCCTCAATCCTCAATCCTCAATCCTCAATCCTCAATTCTCAATCCTCAATCCTCTGCCCTGAGTCCTCAAACCTCAATCCTCAACCCTCAGCCCTCATCCTCAATCCTCAATCCTCAATCCTCAACCCTCAATCTTCAATCCTCAATACTCAATCTTCAATCCTCAATCCTCAGTCCTCAAACCTCAATTCTGAATCCTCAATCCTGAATCCTCAACCTTCAGCCCTCAGTCCTCAACATTCAGTTGTCAATCCTCAATCCTCAATAGAATATCCTCAATTCACAGTTTTCAATACCCAATACTCAATCTGCAATCTTCAAATCTGTATCCAGAAACATAAATTCTCATCACTCAACCCTCAACACTCAGTACTCAATTTTCAATCCTCATCCTCAATTTTGAATCTTCAATCCTTAATACTGAATCTTCAATTCGCAATCCTCAATCACCAATCCTCAATCCTCAATCCTCAATCCTCAATCCTCAATCCTCAATCCTCATTCTTCAATCCTCTATCCTCAATCCTCAATCCTCAATCCTCGATCCTCAATCTTCAATCCTCAATACTCGATCTTCAGTCCTCCATCCTCAATCCTCAATCCTCAATCCTCAATCCTCAATCGTGAGGCTTCAATGCTCAATACTCAATCTTCAATCCTCAATCCTCAATCCTCAATCCTCAATCCTCATTCTTCAATCCTCAATACCCAATCCTCAATCTTCAATCCTCAATCCTCAATCCTCAATTCTCAATTCTCAATCCTCAGTCCTAAGTCCTCAAACCTCAATCCTCAACCCTCAGACCTCATCCTCAATCCTTAATCGACAATCCTCAATCCTCAATCTTCTATCCTCAATACTCAATCTTCAATCCTGAATCCTCAGACTTCAAACATCAATACTCAACCCTCAGTCCTCGTCCTCAATCCACAACCGTCAATCCTCAATCCTCAATATACAGTCATTAATATTCAACCTTCAATCCTCAATCCTCAATCCTCTATCCTCAACACTCAATCCTCAATGTTCAATCCTCAATACCCAATCCTCAGTCTTCAATCCTCAATCCTCAATCCTCAATCCTCAATCCTCAATCCTCGATCCTCAATCCTCAATCGTCAATCTTAATCTTCAATCCTCAGTACTCAATCTCCAACCCTCAATCCTCAATCCTCAATCCTCAATCCTCAGACCTCAACCATCAATACTCAACCCTCAGTCCTCGTACTCAATCCACAACCCTCAATCCTCGAACCTCAACCTTCTATCATCAATATTCAATCTTCAATCCTCAATCCTCAATCCTCAATACTCAATACTCAATCCTCAATGTTCTGTCCTCAATACGCAATCCTCAGTCGTCAATCCTCAATACTCAGTCTGCAATCCTCAATCGTCAATACTCAATCCTCAATCCTCAATCGTCAATCCTCAATACTCAATCTTCAATCCTCAACCCTCAATCCTCAATCCTCAATCCTCAATCCTCAATCCTCAATCGTCAATCTTCAATCCTCAATACTCAATCTTCTATCCTCAATCCTCAATCCTCAATCCTCAATCCTCATTCTTCGATCCTCAATACCCAATTATCAATCTTCAATCCTCAATCATCAATCCTCAATTCTCAATCCTCAATCCTCTGTCCTTAGTCCTCAAACCTCAATCCTCAACCCTCAGCCCTCATCCTCAATCCTCAATCCTCAATCCTCAACCCTCAATATTCAATCCTCAATACTCAATCTTCAATCCTCAATCCTCAGTCCTCAAACCTCAATTCTGAATCCTCAATCCTGAATCCTCAATCTTCAGCCCTCAGTCCTCAACATTCAGTTGTCAATCCTCAATCCTCAATAGAATATCCTCAATTCACAGTTTTCAATACCCAATACTCAATCTGCAATCTTCAAATCTGTATCCAGAAACATAAATTCTCATCACTCAACCCTCAACACTCAGTACTCAATGTTCAATCCTCATCCTCAATTTTGAATCTTCAATCCTTAATACTGAATCTTCAATTCGCAATCCTCAATCACCAATCCTCAATCCTCAATCCTCAATCCTCAATCCTCAATCCTCAATCCTCATTCTTCAATCCTCTATCCTCAATCCTCAATCCTCAATCCTCGATCCTCAATCTTCAGTCCTCAATACTCAATCTTCAATCCTGAATCCTCAATTATCAACCTTCAATCCTCAATTCTCAATCTTCGATCCTCAATCTTGAATCCTCAGTCCCCAATTCTCAATCTTCTATCCGCAATCCTCAATCCTCCCATCGTCAATCCTCAATCTTCAATCCTCAATACTCACTCTTCAATCCTCAATCCTCAATCCTCAATCCTCAATCCTCAATCCTCAATCCTCAATCTTAATCTTCAATCCTCAGTACTCAATCTTCAATCCTCAATCCACAATCCTCAATCCTCAATCCTCAATCTTCAATACCCAATACTCAATCTTCAATCCTCAATCCTCAATCCTCAATCCTCAATCCTCAATCCTCAATCCTCAATCCTCAATCGTCAATCTTCAATCCTCAATACTCAATCTTCAATCCTCAATCCTCAATACTCAATACTCAATCCTCATTCTTCAATCCTCAATACCTAATCCTCAATCTTCAATCCTCAATCCTCAGTCCTCAATCCTCAATACTCAATACTCAATACTCATTCTTCAATCCTCAGTACCCAATCCTCAATCTTCAATCCTCAATCCTCAATTCTCAATCCTCAACCCTCAATCCTCAGACCTCAAACATCAATACTCAACCCTCAGTCCTCGTCCTCAATCCACAACCCCCAATACTCAATCCTCAATCTTCAATTCTCAATCCTCAATCCTCAATCCACAATCCTGAATCCTCAATCCTGAATCCTCAACCTTCAGCCCTCAGTCCTCAACAATCAGTTGTCAATCCTCAATCCTCAAGAGAATATCATCAATTCACAGTTTTCAATACTCAATACTCAATCTGCAATCTTCAAATCTCTATCCACAAACATCAATTCTCTTCACTCAACCCCCAACACTCAGTCTTCAATCCTCAATACTCAATCCTCAATCCTCAATCCTCATTCTTCAATCCTGAATACCCAATTCTCAATCTTCAATCCTCAATCCTCAATCCTCAATTCACAATCCTCAATCCTCAATCCTCAGACCTCAAACAGCAATACTCAACCCTCAGTCCTCGTCCTCAATCCACAACCATCAATCCTCAATCCTCAATATTCAATCATCAATATTCAATCTTCAGTCCTCAATCCTCAATCCTCAATCCACAATCCTCAATTTTCAATCCGCAATACCCAATCCTCAATCTTCTATCCGCAATCCTCAATCCTCAATGCTCAATCCTCAATCCTCAATCCTCAGTATTCAATCCTCAATACTCAATCTTCAATCCTCAATCCTCAATCCTCAATCCTCAATCCTCATTCTTCAATCTTCAACACCCAATCCTCAATCTTCAATCCTCAATCCTCAATCCTCAATTCTCAATCCTCAATCCACAATCCTCAGACCTTAAACATCAATACTCAACCCTCAGTCCTCGTCCTCAATCCACAACCCTCAATCCTCGATCCTCAATCTTCAATCATCAATATTCAATCTTCAATCCTCAATCCTCAATCCTCAATACACAATACTCAATCCTCAATGTTCTATCCTCAATACGCAATCCTCAATCTTCAATCCTCAATCCTCAATCCTCAATCCTCAACCCTCAATCCTCAATCCTCAACCTTAGTCTTCAATCCTCAGTACTCAATCTTCAATCCTCAATGCTGAATCCTCAACCCTCAATCCTCAATCTTCAATCTTCAATACTCAATCTTCAATCCTCAATCCTCATTCTTCAATCCTCAATCCTCAATCCTCAGTCTTCGATCCCCAATCTTCGATCCTCAATACTCAATCTTCAATCCTCCATCCTCAATCCTCAATCCTCAATCCTCAATCCTCAATCGTCAGGCTTCAATGCTCAATACTCAATCTTCAATCCTCAATCCTCAATCCTCAATCGTCAATCTTAATCTTCAATCCTCAGTACTCAATCTCCAATCCTGAATCCTCAATCCTCAATCCTCAATCCTCAATCTTCAATCCTCAATACTCAATCTTGTATCCTCAATCCTCAATCCTCAATCCTCAATCCTCAATCCTCAATCTTAATCTTCAATCCTCAGTACTCAATCTTCAATCCTCAATCCTCAATCCTCAATCCTCAATCCTCAATCTTCAATCCCCAATACTCAATCTTCAATCCTCAATCCTCAATCCTCAATCCTCAATCCTCAATCCTCAATCCTCAATCGTCAATCTTCAATCCTCAATACTCAATCTTCAATCCTCAATCCTCAATACTCAATACTCAATCCTCATTCTTCAATCCTGAATACCCAATCCTCAATCTTCAATCCTCAATCCTCAATCCTCAATCCTCACTCCTCAATCTTCAATCCTCAATCGTCAATCCTCAATCCACTATCGTCAATCTTCAATCCTCAATACTCAATCTTCAATCCTCCATCCTCAATCCTCAATCCTCAATCCTCAATCCTCAATCGTCAGGCTTCAATCCTCAATACTCAATCTTCAATCCTCAATCCTCACCCCTCAATCCTCAATCCTCATTCTTCAATGCTCAATACCCAATCCTCAATCTTCAATCCTCAATCCTGAATCCTCAATCATCAATCCTCAATCCTCAATCCTCAATCCTCAGACCTCAACCATCAATACTCAACCCTCAGTCCTCGTACCCAATCCACAACCCTCAATCCTCGATCCTCAACCTTCTATCATCAATATTCAATCTTCAATCCTCAATCCTCAATCCTCAATACTCAATACTCAATCCTCAATGTTCTGTCCTCAATACGCAATCCTCAATCTTCAATCCTCAATCCTCAATCCTCAATCCTCAACCCTCAATCCTCAATCCTCAATCTTAATCTTCAATCCTCAGTACTCAATCTTCAATCCTCAATGCTGAATCCTCAATCCTCAATCCTCAATCTTCAATCTTCAATACTCAATCTTCAATCCTCAATCCTCATTCTTCAATCCTCAATCCTCAATCCTCAATCCTCAATCCTCAGACCTCAACCATCAATACTCAACCCTCAGTCCTCGTACTCAATCCACAACACTCAATCCTCGAACCTCAACCTTCTATCATCAATATTCAATCTTCAATCCTCAATCCTCAATCCTCAATACTCAATACTCAATCCTCAATGTTCTGTCCTCAATACGCAATCCTCAATCGTCAATCCTCAATACTCAGTCTGCAATCCTCAATCGTCAATACTCAATCCTCAATCCTCAATCGTCAATCCTCAATACTCAATCTTCAATCCTCAACCCTCAATCCTCAATCCTCAATCCTCAATCCTCAATCCTCAATCGTCAATCTTCAATCCTCAATACTCAATCTTCTATCCTCAATCCTCAATCCTCAATCCTCAATCCTCATTCTTCGATCCTCAATACCCAATTATCAATCTTCAATCCTCAATCATCAATCCTCAATTCTCAATCCTCAATCCTCTGTCCTTAGTCCTCAAACCTCAATCCTCAACCCTCAGCCCTCATCCTCAATCCTCAATCCTCAATCCTCAACCCTCAATATTCAATCCTCAATACTCAATCTTCAACCCTCAATCCTCAGTCCTCAAACCTCAATTCTGAATCCTCAATCCTGAATCCTCAATCTTCAGCCCTCAGTCCTCAACATTCAGTTGTCAATCCTCAATCCTCAATAGAATATCCTCAATTCACAGTTTTCAATACCCAATACTCAATCTGCAATCTTCAAATCTGTATCCAGAAACATAAATTCTCATCACTCAACCCTCAACACTCAGTACTCAATGTTCAATCCTCATCCTCAATTTTGAATCTTCAATCCTTAATACTGAATCTTCAATTCGCAATCCTCAAACCTCAATCCTCATTCTTCAATCCTCAATACCCAATCCTCAATCTTCAATCCTCAATCCTCAATCCTCAATTCTCAATCCTCAGTCCTCAGTCCTCAAACATCAATCCTCAACCCTCAGACCTCATCCTCAATCCTTAATCGACAATCCTCAATCCTCAATCTTCTATCCTCAATACTCAATCTTCAATCCTGAATCCTCAGACTTCAAACATCAATACTCAACCCTCAGTCCTCGTCCTCAATCCACAACCCTCAATCCTCAATCCTCAATATACAGTCATTAATATTCAACCTTCAATCCTCAATCCTCAATCCTCTATCCTCAACACTCAATCCTCAATGTTCAATCCTCAATACCCAATCCTCAGTCTTCAATCCTCAATCCTCAATCCTCAATCCTCAATCCTCAATCCTCAGTCCTCAAACCTCAATCCTGAATCCTCAACCCTGAATCCTCAATCTTCAGCCCTAAGTCCTCAACAATCAGTTGTCAATCCTCAATCCTCAATAGAATATCCTCAATTCACAGTTTTCAATACTCAATACTCAATCTGCAATCTTCAGACCTCTATCCACAAGCATCAATTCTCATCACTCAACCCTCAATACTCAGTCCCCAATCCTCAATCTTCAATCCTCAATCCTCAATCTTCAATCCTCAGTACTCAATCTTCAATCCTCAATCCTCAATCCTCAATCCTCAATCCTCAATCTTCAATCCCCAATACTCAATCGTCAATCCTCAATCCTCAATCCTCAATCCTCAATCCTCAATCCTCAATCCTCAATCGTCAATCTTCAATCCTCCATACTCAATCTTCAATCCTCAATCCTCAATACTCAATACCCAATCCTCATTCTTCAATCCTCAATACCCAATCCTCAATCTTCAATCCTCAATCCTCAATCCTCAATCCTCAATCCTCAATCTTCAATCCTCAATCGTCAATCCTCAATCCACAATCCTCAATCTTCAATCCTCAATACTCAACCTTCAATCCTCAATCCTCAATCCTCAATCCTCAATCCTCAATCCTCAATCCTCAATCCTCAATCCTCAATCGTCAACCTTCAATCCTCAATACTCAATCTTCAATCCTCAATCCTCAACCCTCAATCCTCAATCCTCATTCTTCAATCCTCAATACCCAATCCTCAATCTTCAATCCTCAATCCTGAATCCTCAATCATCAATCCTCAATCCTCAATCCTCAATCCTCAATCCTCAGACCTCAACCATCAATACTCAACCCTCAGTCCTCGTACTCAATCCACAACCCTCAATCCTCGATCCTCAACCTTCAATCATCAATATTCAATCTTCAATCCTCAATCCTCAATCCTCAATACTCAATACTCAATCCTCAATGTTCTATCCTCAATACGCAATCCTCAATCTTCAATCCTCAATCCTCAATCCTCAATCCTCAACCCTCAATCCTCAATCCTCAATCTTAATCTTCAATCCTCAGTACTCAATCTTCAATCCTCAATGCTGAATCCTCAATCCTCAATCCTCAATCTTCAATCTTCAATACTCAATCTTCAATCCTCAATCCTCATTCTTCAATCCTCAATCCTCAATCCTCAATCCTCAATCCTCAGACCTCAACCATCAATACTCAACCCTCAGTCCTCGTACTCAATCCACAACACTCAATCCTCGAACCTCAACCTTCTATCATCAATATTCAATCTTCAATCCTCAATCCTCAATCCTCAATACTCAATACTCAATCCTCAATGTTCTGTCCTCAATACGCAATCCTCAATCGTCAATCCTCAATACTCAGTCTGCAATCCTCAATCGTCAATACTCAATCCTCAATCCTCAATCGTCAATCCTCAATACTCAATCTTCAATCCTCAACCCTCAATCCTCAATCCTCAATCCTCAATCCTCAATCCTCAATCGTCAATCTTCAATCCTCAATACTCAATCTTCTATCCTCAATCCTCAATCCTCAATCCTCAATCCTCATTCTTCGATCCTCAATACCCAATTATCAATCTTCAATCCTCAATCATCAATCCTCAATTCTCAATCCTCAATCCTCTGTCCTTAGTCCTCAAACCTCAATCCTCAACCCTCAGCCCTCATCCTCAATCCTCAATCCTCAATCCTCAACCCTCAATATTCAATCCTCAATACTCAATCTTCAACCCTCAATCCTCAGTCCTCAAACCTCAATTCTGAATCCTCAATCCTGAATCCTCAATCTTCAGCCCTCAGTCCTCAACATTCAGTTGTCAATCCTCAATCCTCAATAGAATATCCTCAATTCACAGTTTTCAATACCCAATACTCAATCTGCAATCTTCAAATCTGTATCCAGAAACATAAATTCTCATCACTCAACCCTCAACACTCAGTACTCAATGTTCAATCCTCATCCTCAATTTTGAATCTTCAATCCTTAATACTGAATCTTCAATTCGCAATCCTCAATCCTCAATCCTCATTCTTCAATCCTCAATACCCAATCCTCAATCTTCAATCCTCAATCCTCAATCCTCAATTCTCAATCCTCAGTCCTCAGTCCTCAAACATCAATCCTCAACCCTCAGACCTCATCCTCAATCCTTAATCGACAATCCTCAATCCTCAATCTTCTATCCTCAATACTCAATCTTCAATCCTGAATCCTCAGACTTCAAACATCAATACTCAACCCTCAGTCCTCGTCCTCAATCCACAACCCTCAATCCTCAATCCTCAATATACAGTCATTAATATTCAACCTTCAATCCTCAATCCTCAATCCTCAATCCTCAATCCTCAATCCTCAGTCCTCAAACCTCAATCCTGAATCCTCAACCCTGAATCCTCAATCTGCAGCCCTAAGTCCTCAACAATCAGTTGTCAATCCTCAATCCTCAATAGAATATCCTCAATTCACAGTTTTCAATACTCAATACTCAATCTGCAATCTTCAGACCTCTATCCACAAGCATCAATTCTCATCACTCAACCCTCAATACTCAGTCCCCAATCCTCAATCTTCAATCCTCAATCCTCAATCTTCAATCCTCAGTACTCAATCTTCAATCCTCAATCCTCAATCCTCAATCCTCAATCCTCAATCTTCAATCCCCAATACTCAATCTTCAATCCTCAATCCTCAATCCTCAATCCTCAATCCTCAATCCTCAATCCTCAATCGTCAATCTTCAATCCTCCATACTCAATCTTCAATCCTCAATCCTCAATACTCAATACCCAATCCTCATTCTTCAATCCTCAATACCCAATCCTCAATCTTCAATCCTCAATCCTCAATCCTCAATCCTCAATCCTCAATCCTCAATCTTCAATCCTCAATCGTCAATCCTCAATCCACAATCCTCAATCTTCAATCCTCAATACTCAACCTTCAATCCTCAATCCTCAATCCTCAATCCTCAATCCTCAATCCTCAATCCTCAATCCTCAATCGTCAACCTTCAATCCTCAATACTCAATCTTCAATCCTCAATCCTCAACCCTCAATCCTCAATCCTCATTCTTCAATCCTCAATACCCAATCCTCAATCTTCAATCCTCAATCCTGAATCCTCAATCATCAATCCTCAATCCTCAATCCTCAATCCTCAATCCTCAGACCTCAACCATCAATACTCAACCCTCAGTCCTCGTACTCAATCCACAACCCTCAATCCTCGATCCTCAACCTTCAATCATCAATATTCAATCTTCAATCCTCAATCCTCAATCCTCAATACTCAATACTCAATCCTCAATGTTCTATCCTCAATACGCAATCCTCAATCTTCAATCCTCAATCCTCAATCCTCAATCCTCAATCCTCAATCCTCAATCCTCAACCTTAATCTTCAATCCTCAGTACTCAATCTTCAATCCTCAATGCTGAATCCTCAATCCTCAATCCTCAATCTTCAATCTTCAATACTCAATCTTCAATCCTCAATCCTCGTTCTTCAATCCTCAATCCTCAATCCTCAATCCTCTGTCCTCGATCCCCAATCTTCGATCCTCAATACTCAATCTTCAATCCTCCATCCTCAATCCTGAATCCTCAATACTCAATCCTCAATCGTCAGGTTTCAATGCTCAATACTCAATCTTCAATCCTCAACCCTCAGCCCTCATCCTCAATCCTTAATCGACAATCCTGAATCCTCAATCTTCTATCCTCAAAACTCAATCTTCAATCCTGAATCCTCAATACTCAATCTTCAATCCTCAACCCTCAATCCTCAATCCTCAATCCTCAATCCTCAATCCTCAATCGACAATCTTCAATCCTCAATACTCAATCTTCTATCCTCAATCCTCAATCCTCAATCCTCAATCCTCATTCTTCGATCCTCAATACCCAATTACCAATCCTCAATCCTCAATCCTCAATCCTCAATTCTCAATCCTCAATCCTCTGCCCTGAGTCCTCAAACCTCAATCCTCAACCCTCAGCCCTCATCCTCAATCCTCAATCCTCAATCCTCAACCCTCAATCTTCAATCCTCAATACTCAATCTTCAATCCTCAATCCTCAGTCCTCAAACCTCAATTCTGAATCCTCAATCCTGAATCCTCAACCTTCAGCCCTCAGTCCTCAACATTCAGTTGTCAATCCTCAATCCTCAATAGAATATCCTCAATTCACAGTTTTCAATACCCAATACTCAATCTGCAATCTTCAAATCTGTATCCAGAAACATAAATTCTCATCACTCAACCCTCAACACTCAGTACTCAATTTTCAATCCTCATCCTCAATTTTGAATCTTCAATCCTTAATACTGAATCTTCAATTCGCAATCCTCAATCACCAATCCTCAATCCTCAATCCTCAAACCTCAATCCTCAATCCTCAATCCTCATTCTTCAATCCTCTATCCTCAATCCTCAATCCTCAATCCTCGATCCTCAATCTTCAATCCTCAATACTCAATCTTCAGTCCTCCATCCTCAATCCTCAATCCTCAATCCTCAATCCTCAATCGTGAGGCTTCAATGCTCAATACTCAATCTTCAATCCTCAATCCTCAATCCTCAATCCTCAATCCTCATTCTTCAATCCTCAATACCCAATCCTCAATCTTCAATCCTCAATCCTCAATCCTCAATTCTCAATTCACAATCCTCAGTCCTAAGTCCTCAAACCTCAATCCTCAACCCTCAGACCTCATCCTCAATCCTTAATCGACAATCCTCAATCCTCAATCTTCTATCCTCAATACTCAATCTTCAATCCTGAATATTCAGACTTCAAACATCAATACTCAACCCTCAGTCCTCGTCCTCAATCCACAACCGTCAATCCTCAATCCTCAATATACAGTCATTAATATTCAACCTTCAATCCTCAATCCTCAATCCTCTATCCTCAACACTCAATCCTCAATGTTCAATCCTCAATACCCAATCCTCAGTCTTCAATCCTCAATCCTCAATCCTCAATCCTCAATCCTCAATCCTCAATCCTCAATCCTCAATCGTCAATCTTAATCTTCAATCCTCAGTACTCAATCTCCAACCCTCAATCCTCAATCCTCAATCCTCAATCCTCAGACGTCAAACATCAATACTCAACTCTCAGTCCTCGTCCTCAATCCACAACCCTCAATCCTCGATCCTCAATGTTCTATCCTCAATACGCAATCCTCAGTCTTCAATCCTCAATCCTCAATCCTCAATCCTCAATCCTCAATCCTCAATCGTCAATCTTAATCTTCAATCCTCAGTACTCAATCTCCAATCCTGAATCCTCAATCCTCAATCCTCAATCCTCAATCTTCAATCATCAATACTCAATCTTGTATCCTCAATCCTCAATCCTCAATCCTCAATCCTCAATCCTCATTCTTAATCTTCAATCCTCAGTACTCAATCTTCAATCCTCAATCCTCAATCCTCAATCCTCAATCCTCAATCTTCAATCCCCAATACTCAATCTTCAATCCTCAATCCTCAATCCTCAATCCTCAGACCTCAAACATCAATACTCAACCCTCAGTCCTCGTCCTCAATCCACAACCCTCAATCCTCGATCCTCAATCTTCAATCATCAATATTCAATCTTCAATCCTCAATCCTCAATCCTCAATACTCAATCCTCAATCCTCAATGTTCTATCCTCAATACGCAATCCTCAATCTTCAATCCTCAATCCTCAATCCTCAATCCTCAATCCTCAATCCTCAATCGTCAATCTTAATCTTCAATCCTCAGTACTCAATCTCCAATCCTGAATCCTCAATCCTCAATCCTCAATCCTCAATCTTCAATCCTCAATACTCAATCTTGTATCCTCAATCCTCAATCCTCAATCCTCAATCCTCAATCCTCAATCTTAATCTTCAATCCTCAGTACTCAATCTTCAATCCTCAATCCTCAATCCTCAATCCTCAATCCTCAATCTTCAATCCCCAATACTCAATCTTCAATCCTCAATCCTCAATCCTCAATCCTCAATCCTCAATCCTCAATCCTCAATCGTCAATCTTCAATCCTCAATACTCAATCTTCAATCCTCAATCCTCAATACTCAATACTCAATCCTCATTCTTCAATCCTGAATACCCAATCCTCAATCTTCAATCCTCAATCCTCAATCCTCAATCCTCAATCCTCAATCCTCAATCCTCAATCCTCAATCCTCAATCCTCAATCGTCAATCTTCAATCCTCAATACTCAATCTTCAATCCTCAATCCTCAATACTCAATACTCAATCCTCATTCTTCAATCCTGAATACCCAATCCTCAATCTTCAATCCTCAATCCTCAATCCTCAATCCTCAATCCTCAATCTTCAATCCTCAATCGTCAATCCTCAATCCACTATCCTCAATCTTCAATCCTCAATACTCAATCTTCGATCCTCCATCCTCAATCCTCAATCCTCAATCCTCAATCCTCAATCGTCAGGCTACAATCCTCAATACTCAATCTTCAATCCTCAATCCTCAACCCTCAATCCTCAATCCTCATTCTTCAATCCTCAATACCCAATCCTCAATCTTCAATCCTCAATCCTGAATCCTCAATCATCAATCCTCAATCCTCAATCCTCAATCCTCAGACCTCAACCATCAATACTCAACCCTCAGTCCTCGTACCCAATCCACAACCCTCAATCCTCGATCCTCAACCTTCTATCATCAATATTCAATCTTCAATCCTCAATCCTCAATCCTCAATACTCAATACTCAATCCTCAATGTTCTGTCCTCAATACGCAATCCTCAATCTTCAATCCTCAATCCTCAATCCTCAATCCTCAACCCTCAATCCTCAATCCTCAATCTTAATCTTCAATCCTCAGTACTCAATCTTCAATCCTCAATGCTGAATCCTCAATCCTCAATCCTCAATCTTCAATCTTCAATACTCAATCTTCAATCCTCAACCCTCATTCTTCAATCCTCAATCCTCAATCCTCAATCCTCAATCCTCAGACCTCAACCATCAATACTCAACCCTCAGTCCTCGTACTCAATCCACAACCCTCAATCCTCGAACCTCAACCTTCTATCATCAATATTCAATCTTCAATCCTCAATCCTCAATCCTCAATACTCAATACTCAATCCTCAATGTTCTGTCCTCAATACGCAATCCTCAATCGTCAATCCTCAATACTCAGTCTGCAATCCTCAATCGTCAATACTCAATCCTCAATCCTCAATCGTCAATCCTCAATACTCAATCTTCAATCCTCAACCCTCAATCCTCAATCCTCAATCCTCAATCCTCAATCCTCAATCGTCAATCTTCAATCCTCAATACTCAATCTTCTATCCTCAATCCTCAATCCTCAATCCTCAATCCTCATTCTTCGATCCTCAATACCCAATTATCAATCTTCAATCCTCAATCATCAATCCTCAATTCTCAATCCTCAATCCTCTGTCCTTAGTCCTCAAACCTCAATCCTCAACCCTCAGCCCTCATCCTCAATCCTCAATCCTCAATCCTCAACCCTCAATATTCAATCCTCAATACTCAATCTTCAATCCTCAATCCTCAGTCCTCAAACCTCAATTCTGAATCCTCAATCCTGAATCCTCAATCTTCAGCCCTCAGTCCTCAACATTCAGTTGTCAATCCTCAATCCTCAATAGAATATCCTCAATTCACAGTTTTCAATACCCAATACTCAATCTGCAATCTTCAAATCTGTATCCAGAAACATAAATTCTCATCACTCAACCCTCAACACTCAGTACTCAATGTTCAATCCTCATCCTCAATTTTGAATCTTCAATCCTTAATACTGAATCTTCAATTCGCAATCCTCAATCACCAATCCTCAATCCTCAATCCTCAATCCTCAATCCTCAATCCTCAATCCTCATTCTTCAATCCTCTATCCTCAATCCTCAATCCTCAATCCTCGATCCTCAATCTTCAGTCCTCAATACTCAATCTTCAGTCCTCCATCCTCAATCCTCAATCCTCAATTCTCAATCCTCAATCTTCTATCCTCAATACTCAATCTTCAATCCTGAATCCTCAGACTTCAAACATCAATACTCAACCCTCAGTCCTCGTCCTCAATCCACAACCCTCAATCCTCAATCCTCAATATACAGTCATTAATATTCAACCTTCAATCCTCAATCCTCAATCCTCTATCCTCAACACTCAATCCTCAATGTTCAATCCTCAATACCCAATCCTCAGTCTTCAATCCTCAATCCTCAATCCTCAATCCTCAATCCTCAATCCTCAGTCCTCAAACCTCAATCCTGAATCCTCAACCCTGAATCCTCAATCTTCAGCCCTAAGTCCTCAACAATCAGTTGTCAATCCTCAATCCTCAATAGAATATCCTCAATTCACAGTTTTCAATACTCAATACTCAATCTGCAATCTTCAGACCTCTATCCACAAGCATCAATTCTCATCACTCAACCCTCAATACTCAGTCCCCAATCCTCAATCTTCAATCCTCAATCCTCAATCTTCAATCCTCAGTACTCAGTACTCAATCTTCAATCCTCAATCCTCAATCCTCAATCCTCAATCCTCAATCCTCAATCTTCAATCCCCAATACTCAATCTTCAATCCTCAATCCTCAATCCTCAATCCTCAATCCTCAATCCTCAATCCTCAATCTTCAATCCTCAATCTTCAATCCTCAATACTCAACCTTCAATCCTCAATCCTCAATCCTCAATCCTCAATCCTCAATCCTCAATCCTCAATCCTCAATCGTCAACCTTCAATCCTCAATACTCAATCTTCAATCCTCAATCCTCAACCCTCAATCCTCAATCCTCATTCTTCAATCCTCAATACCCAATCCTCAATCTTCAATCCTCAATCCTGAATCCTCAATCATCAATCCTCAATCCTCAATCCTCAATCCTCAATCCTCAGACCTCAACCATCAATACTCAACCCTCAGTCCTCGTACTCAATCCACAACCTTCAATCCTCGATCCTCAACCTTCAATCATCAATATTCAATCTTCAATCCTCAATCCTCAATCCTCAATACTCAATACTCAATCCTCAATGTTCTATCCTCAATACGCAATCCTCAATCTTCAATCCTCAATCCTCAATCCTCAATCCTCAATCCTCAATCCTCAATCCTCAACCTTAATCTTCAATCCTCAGTACTCAATCTTCAATCCTCAATGCTGAATCCTCAATCCTCAATCCTCAATCTTCAATCTTCAATACTCAATCTTCAATCCTCAATCCTCATTCTTCAATCCTCAATCCTCAATCCTCAATCCTCTGTCCTCGATCCCCAATCTTCGATCCTCAATACTCAATCTTCAATCCTCCATCCTCAATCCTGAATCCTCAATACTCAATCCTCAATCGTCAGGCTTCAATGCTCAATACTCAATCTTCAATCCTCAATCCTTCAATCCTCAATCCTCAATCCTCATTCTTCAATCCTCAATACCCAATCCTCAATCTTCAATCCTCAATCCTCAATCCTCAATTCTCAATCCTCAATCCTCAGTCCTCAGTCCTCAAACCTCAATCCTCAACCCTCAGCCCTCATCCTCAATCCTTAATCGACAATCCTCAATCCTCAATCTTCTATCCTCAAAACTCAATCTTCAATCCTGAATCCTCAATACTCAATCTTCAATCCTCAACCCTCAATCCTCAATCCTCAATCCTCAATCCTCAATCCTCAATCGACAATCTTCAATCCTCAATACTCAATCTTCTATCCTCAATCCTCAATCCTCAATCCTCAATCCTCATTCTTCGATCCTCAATACCCAATTATCAATCCTCAATCCTCAATCCTCAATCCTCAATTCTCAATCCTCAATCCTCTGCCCTGAGTCCTCAAACCTCAATCCTCAACCCTCAGCCCTCATCCTCAATCCTCAATCCTCAATCCTCAACCCTCAATCTTCAATCCTCAATACTCAATCTTCAATCCTCAATCCTCAGTCCTCAAACCTCAATTCTGAATCCTCAATCCTGAATCCTCAACCTTCAGCCCTCAGTCCTCAACATTCAGTTGTCAATCCTCAATCCTCAATAGAATATCCTCAATTCACAGTTTTCAATACCCAATACTCAATCTGCAATCTTCAAATCTGTATCCAGAAACATAAATTCTCATCACTCAACCCTCAACACTCAGTACTCAATTTTCAATCCTCATCCTCAATTTTGAATCTTCAATCCTTAATACTGAATCTTCAATTCGCAATCCTCAATCACCAATCCTCAATCCTCAATCCTCAATCCTCAATCCTCAATCCTCAATCCTCATTCTTCAATCCTCTATCCTCAATCCTCAATCCTCAATCCTCGATCCTCAATCTTCAATCCTCAATACTCGATCTTCAGTCCTCCATCCTCAATCCTCAATCCTCAATCCTCAATCCTCAATCGTGAGGCTTCAATGCTCAATACTCAATCTTCAATCCTCAATCCTCAATCCTCAATCCTCAATCCTCATTCTTCAATCCTCAATACCCAATCCTCAATCTTCAATCCTCAATCCTCAATCCTCAATTCTCAATTCTCAATCCTCAGTCCTAAGTCCTCAAACCTCAATCCTCAACCCTCAGACCTCATCCTCAATCCTTAATCGACAATCCTCAATCCTCAATCTTCTATCCTCAATACTCAATCTTCAATCCTGAATCCTCAGACTTCAAACATCAATACTCAACCCTCAGTCCTCGTCCTCAATCCACAACCGTGAATCCTCAATCCTCAATATACAGTCATTAATATTCAACCTTCAATCCTCAATCCTCAATCCTCTATCCTCAACACTCAATCCTCAATGTTCAATCCTCAATACCCAATCCTCAGTCTTCAATCCTCAATCCTCAATCCTCAATCCTCAATCCTCAATCCTCGATCCTCAATCCTCAATCGTCAATCTTAATCTTCAATCCTCAGTACTCAATCTCCAACCCTCAATCCTCAATCCTCAATCCTCAATCCTCAGACCTCAACCATCAATACTCAACCCTCAGTCCTCGTACTCAATCCACAACCCTCAATCCTCGAACCTCAACCTTCTATCATCAATATTCAATCTTCAATCCTCAATCCTCAATCCTCAATACTCAATACTCAATCCTCAATGTTCTGTCCTCAATACGCAATCCTCAATCGTCAATCCTCAATACTCAGTCTGCAATCCTCAATCGTCAATACTCAATCCTCAATCCTCAATCGTCAATCCTCAATACTCAATCTTCAATCCTCAACCCTCAATCCTCAATCCTCAATCCTCAATCCTCAATCCTCAATCGTCAATCTTCAATCCTCAATACTCAATCTTCTATCCTCAATCCTCAATCCTCAATCCTCAATCCTCATTCTTCGATCCTCAATACCCAATTATCAATCTTCAATCCTCAATCATCAATCCTCAATTCTCAATCCTCAATCCTCTGTCCTTAGTCCTCAAACCTCAATCCTCAACCCTCAGCCCTCATCCTCAATCCTCAATCCTCAATCCTCAACCCTCAATATTCAATCCTCAATACTCAATCTTCAATCCTCAATCCTCAGTCCTCAAACCTCAATTCTGAATCCTCAATACTGAATCCTCAATCTTCAGCCCTCAGTCCTCAACATTCAGTTGTCAATCCTCAATCCTCAATAGAATATCCTCAATTCACAGTTTTCAATACCCAATACTCAATCTGCAATCTTCAAATCTGTATCCAGAAACATAAATTCTCATCACTCAACCCTCAACACTCAGTACTCAATGTTCAATCCTCATCCTCAATTTTGAATCTTCAATCCTTAATACTGAATCTTCAATTCGCAATCCTCAATCACCAATCCTCAATCCTCAATCCTCAATCCTCAATCCTCAATCCTCAATCCTCATTCTTCAATCCTCTATCCTCAATCCTCAATCCTCAATCCTCGATCCTCAATCTTCAGTCCTCAATACTCAATCTTCAGTCCTCCATCCTCAATCCTCAATCCTCAATTCTCAATCCTCAATCGTCAGGCTTCAATGCTCAATACTCAATCTTCAATCCTCAATCCTCAATCCTCAATCCTCAATCCTCATTCTTCAATCCTCAATACCCAATCCTCAATCTTCAATCCTCAATCCTCAATCCTCAATTCTCAATCCTCAGTCCTCAGTCCTCAAACATCAATCCTCAACCCTCAGACCTCATCCTCAATCCTTAATCGACAATCCTCAATCCTCAATCTTCTATCCTCAATACTCAATCTTCAATCCTGAATCCTCAGACTTCAAACATCAATACTCAACCCTCAGTCCTCGTCCTCAATCCACAAACCTCAATCCTCAATCCTCAATATACAGTCATTAATATTCAACCTTCAATCCTCAATCCTCAATCCTCTATCCTCAACACTCAATCCTCAATGTTCAATCCTCAATACCCAATCCTCAGTCTTCAATCCTCAATCCTCAATCCTCAATCCTCAATCCTCAATCCTCAGTCCTCAAACCTCAATCCTGAATCCTCAACCCTGAATCCTCAATCTTCAGCCCTAAGTCCTCAACAATCAGTTGTCAATCCTCAATCCTCAATAGAATATCCTCAATTCACAGTTTTCAATACTCAATACTCAATCTGCAATCTTCAGACCTCTATCCACAAGCATCAATTCTCATCACTCAACCCTCAATACTCAGTCCCCAATCCTCAATCTTCAATCCTCAATCCTCAATCTTCAATCCTCAGTACTCAATCTTCAATCCTCAATCCTCAATCCTCAATCCTCAATCCTCAATCCTCAATCCTCAATCCTCAATCGTCAATCTTCAATCCTCAATACTCAATCTTCAATCCTCAATCCTCAATACTCAATACCCAATCCTCATTCTTCAATCCTCAATACCCAATCCTCAATCTTCAATCCTCAATCCTCAATCCTCAATCCTATATCCTCAATCTTCAATCCTCAATCGTCAATCCTCAATCCACAATCCTCAATCTTCAATCCTCAATACTCAACCTTCAATCCTCAACCCTCAATCCTCAATCCTCAATCCTCAATCCTCAATCCTCAATCCTCAATCGTCAACCTTCAATCCTCAATACTCAATCTTCAATCCTCAATCCTCAACCCTCAATCCTCAATCCTCATTCTTCAATCCTCAATACCCAATCCTCAATCTTCAATCCTCAATCCTGAAGCCTCAATCATCAATCCTCAATCCTCAATCCTCAATCCTCAATCCTCAGACCTCAACCATCAATACTCAACCCTCAGTCCTCGTACTCAATCCACAACCCTCAATCCTCGATCCTCAACCTTCAATCATCAATATTCAATCTTCAATCCTCAATCCTCAATCCTCAATACTCAATACTCAATCCTCAATGTTCTATCCTCAATACGCAATCCTCAATCTTCTATCCTCAATCCTCAATCCTCAATCCTCAATCCTCATTCTTCGATCCTCAATACCCAATTATCAATCCTCAATCCTCAATCCTCAATCCTCAATTCTCAATCCTCAATCCTCTGCCCTGAGTCCTCAAACCTCAATCCTCAACCCTCAGCCCTCATCCTCAATGCTCAATCCTCAATCCTCAACCCTCAATCTTCAATCCTCAATACTCAATCTTCAATCCTCAATCCTCAGTCCTCAAACCTCAATTCTGAATCCTCAATCCTGAATCCTCAACCTTCAGCCCTCAGTCCTCAACATTCAGTTGTCAATCCTCAATCCTCAATAGAATATCCTCAATTCACAGTTTTCAATACCCAATACTCAATCTGCAATCTTCAAATCTGTATCCAGAAACATAAATCCTCAATCCTCAATCCTCAATCCTCAATCCTCAATCGTCAACCTTCAATCCTCAATACTCAATCTTCAATCCTCAATCCTCAACCCTCAATACTCAATCCTCATTCTTCAATCCTCAATATCCAATCCTCAATCTTCAATCCTCAATCCTGAATCCTCAATCATCAATCCTCAATCCTCAATCCTCAATCCTCAATCCTCAGACCTCAACCATCAATACTCAACCCTCAGTCCTCGTACTCAATCCACAACATTCAATCCTCGATCCTCAACCTTCAATCATCAATATTCAATCTTCAATCCTCAATCCTCAATCCTCAATACTCAATACTCAATCCTCAATGTTCTATCCTCAATACGCAATCCTCAATCTTCAATCCTCAATCCTCAATCCTCAATCCTCAATCCTCAATCCTCAATCCTCAACCTTAATCTTCAATCCTCAGTACTCAATCTTCAATCCTCAATGCTGAATCCTCAATCCTCAATCCTCAATCTTCAATCTTCAATACTCAATCTTCAATCCTCAATCCTCATTCTTCAATCCTCAATCCTCAATCCTCAATCCTCTGTCCTCGATCCCCAATCTTCGATCCTCAATACTCAATCTTCAATCCTCCATCCTCAATCCTGAATCCTCAATACTCAATCCTCAATCGTCAGGCTTCAATGCTCAATACTCAATCTTCAATCCTCAATCCTTCAATCCTCAATCCTCAATCCTCATTCTTCAATCCTCAATACCCAATCCTCAATCTTCAATCCTCAATCCTCAATCCTCAATTCTCAATCCTCAATCCTCAGTCCTCAGTCCTCAAACCTCAATCCTCAACCCTCAGCCCTCATCCTCAATCCTTAATCGACAATGCTCAATCCTCAATCTTCTATCCTCAAAACTCAATCTTCAATCCTGAATCCTCAATACTCAATCTTCAATCCTCAACCCTCAATCCTCAATCCTCAATCCTCAATCCTCAATCCTCAATCGACAATCTTCAATCCTCAATACTCAATCTTCTATCCTCAATCCTCAATCCTCAATCCTCAATCCTCATTCTTCGATCCTCAATACCCAATTATCAATCCTCAATCCTCAATCCTCAATCCTCAATTCTCAATCCTCAATCCTCTGCCCTGAGTCCTCAAACCTCAATCCTCAACCCTCAGCCCTCATCCTCAATCCTCAATCCTCAATCCTCAACCCTCAATCTTCAATCCTCAATACTCAATCTTCAATCCTCAATCCTCAGTCCTCAAACCTCAATTCTGAATCCTCAATCCTGAATCCTCAACCTTCAGCCCTCAGTCCTCAACATTCAGTTGTCAATCCTCAATCCTCAATAGAATATCCTCAATTCACAGTTTTCAATACCCAATACTCAATCTGCAATCTTCAAATCTGTATCCAGAAACATAAATTCTCATCACTCAACCCTCAACACTCAGTACTCAATTTTCAATCCTCATCCTCAATTTTGAATCTTCAATCCTTAATACTGAATCTTCAATTCGCAATCCTCAATCACCAATCCTCAATCCTCAATCCTCAATCCTCAATCCTCAATCCTCAATCCTCATTCTTCAATCCTCTATCCTCAATCCTCAATCCTCAATCCTCGATCCTCAATCTTCAGTCCTCAATACTCGATCTTCAGTCCTCCATCCTCAATCCTCAATCCTCAATCCTCAATCCTCAATCGTGAGGCTTCAATGCTCAATACTCAATCTTCAATCCTCAATCCTCAATCCTCAATCCTCAATCCTCATTCTTCAATCCTCAATACCCAATCCTCAATCTTCAATCCTCAATCCTCAATCCTCAATTCTCAATTCTCAATCCTCAGTCCTAAGTCCTCAAACCTCAATCCTCAACCCTCAGACCTCATCCTCAATCCTTAATCGACAATCCTCAATCCTCAATCTTCTATCCTCAATACTCAATCTTCAATCCTGAATCCTCAGACTTCAAACATCAATACTCAACCCTCAGTCCTCGTCCTCAATCCACAACCGTCAATCCTCAATCCTCAATATACAGTCATTAATATTCAACCTTCAATCCTCAATCCTCAATCCTCTATCCTCAACACTCAATCCTCAATGTTCAATCCTCAATACCCAATCCTCAGTCTTCAATCCTCAATCCTCAATCCTCAATCCTCAATCCTCAATCCTCGATCCTCAATCCTCAATCGTCAATCTTAATCTTCAATCCTCAGTACTCAATCTCCAACCCTCAATCCTCAATCCTCAATCCTCAATCCTCAGACCTCAACCATCAATACTCAACCCTCAGTCCTCGTACTCAATCCACAACCCTCAATCCTCGAACCTCAACCTTCTATCATCAATATTCAATCTTCAATCCTCAATCCTCAATCCTCAATACTCAATACTCAATCCTCAATGTTCTGTCCTCAATACGCAATCCTCAATCGTCAATCCTCAATACTCAGTCTGCAATCCTCAATCGTCAATACTCAATCCTCAATCCTCAATCGTCAATCCTCAATACTCAATCTTCAATCCTCAACCCTCAATCCTCAATCCTCAATCCTCAATCCTCAATCCTCAATCGTCAATCTTCAATCCTCAATACTCAATCTTCTATCCTCAATCCTCAATCCTCAATCCTCAATCCTCATTCTTCGATCCTCAATACCCAATTATCAATCTTCAATCCTCAATCATCAATCCTCAATTCTCAATCCTCAATCCTCTGTCCTTAGTCCTCAAACCTCAATCCTCAACCCTCAGCCCTCATCCTCAATCCTCAATCCTCAATCCTCAACCCTCAATATTCAATCCTCAATACTCAATCTTCAATCCTCAATCCTCAGTCCTCAAACCTCAATTCTGAATCCTCAATCCTGAATCCTCAATCTTCAGCCCTCAGTCCTCAACATTCAGTTGTCAATCCTCAATCCTCAATAGAATATCCTCAATTCACAGTTTTCAATACCCAATACTCAATCTGCAATCTTCAAATCTGTATCCAGAAACATAAATTCTCATCACTCAACCCTCAACACTCAGTACTCAATGTTCAATCCTCATCCTCAATTTTGAATCTTCAATCCTTAATACTGAATCTTCAATTCGCAATCCTCAATCACCAATCCTCAATCCTCAATCCTCAATCCTCAATCCTCAATCCTCAATCCTCATTCTTCAATCCTCTATCCTCAATCCTCAATCCTCAATCCTCGATCCTCAATCTTCAGTCCTCAATACTCAATCTTCAGTCCTCCATCCTCAATCCTCAATCCTCAATTCTCAATCCTCAATCGTCAGGCTTCAATGCTCAATACTCAATCTTCAATCCTCAATCCTCAATCCTCAATCCTCAATCCTCATTCTTCAATCCTCAATACCCAATCCTCAATCTTCAATCCTCAATCCTCAATCCTCAATTCTCAATCCTCAGTCCTCAGTCCTCAAACATCAATCCTCAACCCTCAGACCTCATCCTCAATCCTTAATCGACAATCCTCAATCCTCAATCTTCTATCCTCAATACTCAATCTTCAATCCTGAATCCTCAGACTTCAAACATCAATACTCAACCCTCAGTCCTCGTCCTCAATCCACAACCCTCAATCCTCAATCCTCAATATACAGTCATTAATATTCAACCTTCAATCCTCAATCCTCAATCCTCTATCCTCAACACTCAATCCTCAATGTTCAATCCTCAATACCCAATCCTCAGTCTTCAATCCTCAATCCTCAATCCTCAATCCTCAATCCTCAATCCTCAGTCCTCAAACCTCAATCCTGAATCCTCAACCCTGAATCCTCAATCTTCAGCCCTAAGTCCTCAACAATCAGTTGTCAATCCTCAATCCTCAATAGAATATCCTCAATTCACAGTTTTCAATACTCAATACTCAATCTGCAATCTTCAGACCTCTATCCACAAGCATCAATTCTCATCACTCAACCCTCAATACTCAGTCCCCAATCCTCAATCTTCAATCCTCAATCCTCAATCTTCAATCCTCAGTACTCAGTACTCAATCTTCAATCCTCAATCCTCAATCCTCAATCCTCAATCCTCAATCCTCAATCTTCAATCCCCAATACTCAATCTTCAATCCTCAATCCTCAATCCTCAATCCTCAATCCTCAATCCTCAATCCTCAATCTTCAATCCTCAATCTTCAATCCTCAATACTCAACCTTCAATCCTCAATCCTCAATCCTCAATCCTCAATCCTCAATCCTCAATCCTCAATCCTCAATCGTCAACCTTCAATCCTCAATACTCAATCTTCAATCCTCAATCCTCAACCCTCAATCCTCAATCCTCATTCTTCAATCCTCAATACCCAATCCTCAATCTTCAATCCTCAATCCTGAATCCTCAATCATCAATCCTCAATCCTCAATCCTCAATCCTCAATCCTCAGACCTCAACCATCAATACTCAACCCTCAGTCCTCGTACTCAATCCACAACCTTCAATCCTCGATCCTCAACCTTCAATCATCAATATTCAATCTTCAATCCTCAATCCTCAATCCTCAATACTCAATACTCAATCCTCAATGTTCTATCCTCAATACGCAATCCTCAATCTTCAATCCTCAATCCTCAATCCTCAATCCTCAATCCTCAATCCTCAATCCTCAACCTTAATCTTCAATCCTCAGTACTCAATCTTCAATCCTCAATGCTGAATCCTCAATCCTCAATCCTCAATCTTCAATCTTCAATACTCAATCTTCAATCCTCAATCCTCATTCTTCAATCCTCAATCCTCAATCCTCAATCCTCTGTCCTCGATCCCCAATCTTCGATCCTCAATACTCAATCTTCAATCCTCCATCCTCAATCCTGAATCCTCAATACTCAATCCTCAATCGTCAGGCTTCAATGCTCAATACTCAATCTTCAATCCTCAATCCTTCAATCCTCAATCCTCAATCCTCATTCTTCAATCCTCAATACCCAATCCTCAATCTTCAATCCTCAATCCTCAATCCTCAATTCTCAATCCTCAATCCTCAGTCCTCAGTCCTCAAACCTCAATCCTCAACCCTCAGCCCTCATCCTCAATCCTTAATCGACAATCCTCAATCCTCAATCTTCTATCCTCAAAACTCAATCTTCAATCCTGAATCCTCAATACTCAATCTTCAATCCTCAACCCTCAATCCTCAATCCTCAATCCTCAATCCTCAATCCTCAATCGACAATCTTCAATCCTCAATACTCAATCTTCTATCCTCAATCCTCAATCCTCAATCCTCAATCCTCATTCTTCGATCCTCAATACCCAATTATCAATCCTCAATCCTCAATCCTCAATCCTCAATTCTCAATCCTCAATCCTCTGCCCTGAGTCCTCAAACCTCAATCCTCAACCCTCAGCCCTCATCCTCAATCCTCAATCCTCAATCCTCAACCCTCAATCTTCAATCCTCAATACTCAATCTTCAATCCTCAATCCTCAGTCCTCAAACCTCAATTCTGAATCCTCAATCCTGAATCCTCAACCTTCAGCCCTCAGTCCTCAACATTCAGTTGTCAATCCTCAATCCTCAATAGAATATCCTCAATTCACAGTTTTCAATACCCAATACTCAATCTGCAATCTTCAAATCTGTATCCAGAAACATAAATTCTCATCACTCAACCCTCAACACTCAGTACTCAATTTTCAATCCTCATCCTCAATTTTGAATCTTCAATCCTTAATACTGAATCTTCAATTCGCAATCCTCAATCACCAATCCTCAATCCTCAATCCTCAATCCTCAATCCTCAATCCTCAATCCTCATTCTTCAATCCTCTATCCTCAATCCTCAATCCTCAATCCTCGATCCTCAATCTTCAATCCTCAATACTCGATCTTCAGTCCTCCATCCTCAATCCTCAATCCTCAATCCTCAATCCTCAATCGTGAGGCTTCAATGCTCAATACTCAATCTTCAATCCTCAATCCTCAATCCTCAATCCTCAATCCTCATTCTTCAATCCTCAATACCCAATCCTCAATCTTCAATCCTCAATCCTCAATCCTCAATTCTCAATTCTCAATCCTCAGTCCTAAGTCCTCAAACCTCAATCCTCAACCCTCAGACCTCATCCTCAATCCTTAATCGACAATCCTCAATCCTCAATCTTCTATCCTCAATACTCAATCTTCAATCCTGAATCCTCAGACTTCAAACATCAATACTCAACCCTCAGTCCTCGTCCTCAATCCACAACCGTGAATCCTCAATCCTCAATATACAGTCATTAATATTCAACCTTCAATCCTCAATCCTCAATCCTCTATCCTCAACACTCAATCCTCAATGTTCAATCCTCAATACCCAATCCTCAGTCTTCAATCCTCAATCCTCAATCCTCAATCCTCAATCCTCAATCCTCGATCCTCAATCCTCAATCGTCAATCTTAATCTTCAATCCTCAGTACTCAATCTCCAACCCTCAATCCTCAATCCTCAATCCTCAATCCTCAGACCTCAACCATCAATACTCAACCCTCAGTCCTCGTACTCAATCCACAACCCTCAATCCTCGAACCTCAACCTTCTATCATCAATATTCAATCTTCAATCCTCAATCCTCAATCCTCAATACTCAATACTCAATCCTCAATGTTCTGTCCTCAATACGCAATCCTCAATCGTCAATCCTCAATACTCAGTCTGCAATCCTCAATCGTCAATACTCAATCCTCAATCCTCAATCGTCAATCCTCAATACTCAATCTTCAATCCTCAACCCTCAATCCTCAATCCTCAATCCTCAATCCTCAATCCTCAATCGTCAATCTTCAATCCTCAATACTCAATCTTCTATCCTCAATCCTCAATCCTCAATCCTCAATCCTCATTCTTCGATCCTCAATACCCAATTATCAATCTTCAATCCTCAATCATCAATCCTCAATTCTCAATCCTCAATCCTCTGTCCTTAGTCCTCAAACCTCAATCCTCAACCCTCAGCCCTCATCCTCAATCCTCAATCCTCAATCCTCAACCCTCAATATTCAATCCTCAATACTCAATCTTCAATCCTCAATCCTCAGTCCTCAAACCTCAATTCTGAATCCTCAATACTGAATCCTCAATCTTCAGCCCTCAGTCCTCAACATTCAGTTGTCAATCCTCAATCCTCAATAGAATATCCTCAATTCACAGTTTTCAATACCCAATACTCAATCTGCAATCTTCAAATCTGTATCCAGAAACATAAATTCTCATCACTCAACCCTCAACACTCAGTACTCAATGTTCAATCCTCATCCTCAATTTTGAATCTTCAATCCTTAATACTGAATCTTCAATTCGCAATCCTCAATCACCAATCCTCAATCCTCAATCCTCAATCCTCAATCCTCAATCCTCAATCCTCATTCTTCAATCCTCTATCCTCAATCCTCAATCCTCAATCCTCGATCCTCAATCTTCAGTCCTCAATACTCAATCTTCAGTCCTCCATCCTCAATCCTCAATCCTCAATTCTCAATCCTCAATCGTCAGGCTTCAATGCTCAATACTCAATCTTCAATCCTCAATCCTCAATCCTCAATCCTCAATCCTCATTCTTCAATCCTCAATACCCAATCCTCAATCTTCAATCCTCAATCCTCAATCCTCAATTCTCAATCCTCAGTCCTCAGTCCTCAAACATCAATCCTCAACCCTCAGACCTCATCCTCAATCCTTAATCGACAATCCTCAATCCTCAATCTTCTATCCTCAATACTCAATCTTCAATCCTGAATCCTCAGACTTCAAACATCAATACTCAACCCTCAGTCCTCGTCCTCAATCCACAAACCTCAATCCTCAATCCTCAATATACAGTCATTAATATTCAACCTTCAATCCTCAATCCTCAATCCTCTATCCTCAACACTCAATCCTCAATGTTCAATCCTCAATACCCAATCCTCAGTCTTCAATCCTCAATCCTCAATCCTCAATCCTCAATCCTCAATCCTCAGTCCTCAAACCTCAATCCTGAATCCTCAACCCTGAATCCTCAATCTTCAGCCCTAAGTCCTCAACAATCAGTTGTCAATCCTCAATCCTCAATAGAATATCCTCAATTCACAGTTTTCAATACTCAATACTCAATCTGCAATCTTCAGACCTCTATCCACAAGCATCAATTCTCATCACTCAACCCTCAATACTCAGTCCCCAATCCTCAATCTTCAATCCTCAATCCTCAATCTTCAATCCTCAGTACTCAATCTTCAATCCTCAATCCTCAATCCTCAATCCTCAATCCTCAATCCTCAATCCTCAATCCTCAATCGTCAATCTTCAATCCTCAATACTCAATCTTCAATCCTCAATCCTCAATACTCAATACCCAATCCTCATTCTTCAATCCTCAATACCCAATCCTCAATCTTCAATCCTCAATCCTCAATCCTCAATCCTATATCCTCAATCTTCAATCCTCAATCGTCAATCCTCAATCCACAATCCTCAATCTTCAATCCTCAATACTCAACCTTCAATCCTCAACCCTCAATCCTCAATCCTCAATCCTCAATCCTCAATCCTCAATCCTCAATCGTCAACCTTCAATCCTCAATACTCAATCTTCAATCCTCAATCCTCAACCCTCAATCCTCAATCCTCATTCTTCAATCCTCAATACCCAATCCTCAATCTTCAATCCTCAATCCTGAAGCCTCAATCATCAATCCTCAATCCTCAATCCTCAATCCTCAATCCTCAGACCTCAACCATCAATACTCAACCCTCAGTCCTCGTACTCAATCCACAACCCTCAATCCTCGATCCTCAACCTTCAATCATCAATATTCAATCTTCAATCCTCAATCCTCAATCCTCAATACTCAATACTCAATCCTCAATGTTCTATCCTCAATACGCAATCCTCAATCTTCTATCCTCAATCCTCAATCCTCAATCCTCAATCCTCATTCTTCGATCCTCAATACCCAATTATCAATCCTCAATCCTCAATCCTCAATCCTCAATTCTCAATCCTCAATCCTCTGCCCTGAGTCCTCAAACCTCAATCCTCAACCCTCAGCCCTCATCCTCAATGCTCAATCCTCAATCCTCAACCCTCAATCTTCAATCCTCAATACTCAATCTTCAATCCTCAATCCTCAGTCCTCAAACCTCAATTCTGAATCCTCAATCCTGAATCCTCAACCTTCAGCCCTCAGTCCTCAACATTCAGTTGTCAATCCTCAATCCTCAATAGAATATCCTCAATTCACAGTTTTCAATACCCAATACTCAATCTGCAATCTTCAAATCTGTATCCAGAAACATAAATCCTCAATCCTCAATCCTCAATCCTCAATCCTCAATCGTCAACCTTCAATCCTCAATACTCAATCTTCAATCCTCAATCCTCAACCCTCAATACTCAATCCTCATTCTTCAATCCTCAATATCCAATCCTCAATCTTCAATCCTCAATCCTGAATCCTCAATCATCAATCCTCAATCCTCAATCCTCAATCCTCAATCCTCAGACCTCAACCATCAATACTCAACCCTCAGTCCTCGTACTCAATCCACAACATTCAATCCTCGATCCTCAACCTTCAATCATCAATATTCAATCTTCAATCCTCAATCCTCAATCCTCAATACTCAATACTCAATCCTCAATGTTCTATCCTCAATACGCAATCCTCAATCTTCAATCCTCAATCCTCAATCCTCAATCCTCAATCCTCAATCCTCAATCCTCAACCTTAATCTTCAATCCTCAGTACTCAATCTTCAATCCTCAATGCTGAATCCTCAATCCTCAATCCTCAATCTTCAATCTTCAATACTCAATCTTCAATCCTCAATCCTCATTCTTCAATCCTCAATCCTCAATCCTCAATCCTCTGTCCTCGATCCCCAATCTTCGATCCTCAATACTCAATCTTCAATCCTCCATCCTCAATCCTGAATCCTCAATACTCAATCCTCAATCGTCAGGCTTCAATGCTCAATACTCAATCTTCAATCCTCAATCCTTCAATCCTCAATCCTCAATCCTCATTCTTCAATCCTCAATACCCAATCCTCAATCTTCAATCCTCAATCCTCAATCCTCAATTCTCAATCCTCAATCCTCAGTCCTCAGTCCTCAAACCTCAATCCTCAACCCTCAGCCCTCATCCTCAATCCTTAATCGACAATGCTCAATCCTCAATCTTCTATCCTCAAAACTCAATCTTCAATCCTGAATCCTCAATACTCAATCTTCAATCCTCAACCCTCAATCCTCAATCCTCAATCCTCAATCCTCAATCCTCAATCGACAATCTTCAATCCTCAATACTCAATCTTCTATCCTCAATCCTCAATCCTCAATCCTCAATCCTCATTCTTCGATCCTCAATACCCAATTATCAATCCTCAATCCTCAATCCTCAATCCTCAATTCTCAATCCTCAATCCTCTGCCCTGAGTCCTCAAACCTCAATCCTCAACCCTCAGCCCTCATCCTCAATCCTCAATCCTCAATCCTCAACCCTCAATCTTCAATCCTCAATACTCAATCTTCAATCCTCAATCCTCAGTCCTCAAACCTCAATTCTGAATCCTCAATCCTGAATCCTCAACCTTCAGCCCTCAGTCCTCAACATTCAGTTGTCAATCCTCAATCCTCAATAGAATATCCTCAATTCACAGTTTTCAATACCCAATACTCAATCTGCAATCTTCAAATCTGTATCCAGAAACATAAATTCTCATCACTCAACCCTCAACACTCAGTACTCAATTTTCAATCCTCATCCTCAATTTTGAATCTTCAATCCTTAATACTGAATCTTCAATTCGCAATCCTCAATCACCAATCCTCAATCCTCAATCCTCAATCCTCAATCCTCAATCCTCAATCCTCATTCTTCAATCCTCTATCCTCAATCCTCAATCCTCAATCCTCGATCCTCAATCTTCAGTCCTCAATACTCGATCTTCAGTCCTCCATCCTCAATCCTCAATCCTCAATCCTCAATCCTCAATCGTGAGGCTTCAATGCTCAATACTCAATCTTCAATCCTCAATCCTCAATCCTCAATCCTCAATCCTCATTCTTCAATCCTCAATACCCAATCCTCAATCTTCAATCCTCAATCCTCAATCCTCAATTCTCAATTCTCAATCCTCAGTCCTAAGTCCTCAAACCTCAATCCTCAACCCTCAGACCTCATCCTCAATCCTTAATCGACAATCCTCAATCCTCAATCTTCTATCCTCAATACTCAATCTTCAATCCTGAATCCTCAGACTTCAAACATCAATACTCAACCCTCAGTCCTCGTCCTCAATCCACAACCGTCAATCCTCAATCCTCAATATACAGTCATTAATATTCAACCTTCAATCCTCAATCCTCAATCCTCTATCCTCAACACTCAATCCTCAATGTTCAATCCTCAATACCCAATCCTCAGTCTTCAATCCTCAATCCTCAATCCTCAATCCTCAATCCTCAATCCTCGATCCTCAATCCTCAATCGTCAATCTTAATCTTCAATCCTCAGTACTCAATCTCCAACCCTCAATCCTCAATCCTCAATCCTCAATCCTCAGACCTCAACCATCAATACTCAACCCTCAGTCCTCGTACTCAATCCACAACCCTCAATCCTCGAACCTCAACCTTCTATCATCAATATTCAATCTTCAATCCTCAATCCTCAATCCTCAATACTCAATACTCAATCCTCAATGTTCTGTCCTCAATACGCAATCCTCAATCGTCAATCCTCAATACTCAGTCTGCAATCCTCAATCGTCAATACTCAATCCTCAATCCTCAATCGTCAATACTCAATACTCAATCTTCAATCCTCAACCCTCAATCCTCAATCCTCAATCCTCAATCCTCAATCCTCAATCGTCAATCTTCAATCCTCAATACTCAATCTTCTATCCTCAATCCTCAATCCTCAATCCTCAATCCTCATTCTTCGATCCTCAATACCCAATTATCAATCTTCAATCCTCAATCATCAATCCTCAATTCTCAATCCTCAATCCTCTGTCCTTAGTCCTCAAACCTCAATCCTCAACCCTCAGCCCTCATCCTCAATCCTCAATCCTCAATCCTCAACCCTCAATATTCAATCCTCAATACTCAATCTTCAATCCTCAATCCTCAGTCCTCAAACCTCAATTCTGAATCCTCAATTCTGAATCCTCAATCTTCAGCCCTCAGTCCTCAACATTCAGTTGTCAATCCTCAATCCTCAATAGAATATCCTCAATTCACAGTTTTCAATACCCAATACTCAATCTGCAATCTTCAAATCTGTATCCAGAAACATAAATTCTCATCACTCAACCCTCAACACTCAGTACTCAATGTTCAATCCTCATCCTCAATTTTGAATCTTCAATCCTTAATACTGAATCTTCAATTCGCAATCCTCAATCACCAAACCTCAATCCTCAATCCTCAATCCTCAATCCTCAATCCTCAATCCTCATTCTTCAATCCTCTATCCTCAATCCTCAATCCTCAATCCTCGATCCTCAATCTTCAGTCCTCAATACTCAATCTTCAGTCCTCCATCCTCAATCCTCAATCCTCAATTCTCAATCCTCAATCGTCAGGCTTCAATGCTCAATACTCAATCTTCAATCCTCAATCCTCAATCCTCAATCCTCAATCCTCATTCTTCAATCCTCAATACCCAATCCTCAATCTTCAATCCTCAATCCTCAATCCTCAATTCTCAATCCTCAGTCCTCAGTCCTCAAACATCAATCCTCAACCCTCAGACCTCATCCTCAATCCTTAATCGACAATCCTCAATCCTCAATCTTCTATCCTCAATACTCAATCTTCAATCCTGAATCCTCAGACTTCAAACATCAATACTCAACCCTCAGTCCTCGTCCTCAATCCACAACCCTCAATCCTCAATCCTCAATATACAGTCATTAATATTCAACCTTCAATCCTCAATCCTCAATCCTCTATCCTCAACACTCAATCCTCAATGTTCAATCCTCAATACCCAATCCTCAGTCTTCAATCCTCAATCCTCAATCCTCAATCCTCAATCCTCAATCCTCAGTCCTCAAACCTCAATCCTGAATCCTCAACCCTGAATCCTCAATCTTCAGCCCTAAGTCCTCAACAATCAGTTGTCAATCCTCAATCCTCAATAGAATATCCTCAATTCACAGTTTTCAATACTCAATACTCAATCTGCAATCTTCAGACCTCTATCCACAAGCATCAATTCTCATCACTCAACCCTCAATACTCAGTCCCCAATCCTCAATCTTCAATCCTCAATCCTCAATCTTCAATCCTCAGTACTCAATCTTCAATCCTCAATCCTCAATCCTCAATCCTCAATCCTCAATCCTCAATCCTCAATCCTCAATCGTCAATCTTCAATCCTCAATACTCAATCTTCAATCCTCAATCCTCAATACTCAATACCCAATCCTCATTCTTCAATCCTCAATACCCAATCCTCAATCTTCAATCCTCAATCCTCAATCCTCAATCCTATATCCTCAATCTTCAATCCTCAATCGTCAATCCTCAGTCCACAATCCTCAATCTTCAATCCTCAATACTCAACCTTCAATCCTCAATCCTCAATCCTCAATCCTCAATCCTCAATCCTCAATCCTCAATCCTCAATCGTCAACCTTCAATCCTCAATACTCAATCTTCAATCCTCAATCCTCAACCCTCAATCCTCAATCCTCATTCTTCAATCCTCAATACCCAATCCTCAATCTTCAATCCTCAATCCTGAAGCCTCAATCATCAATCCTCAATCCTCAATCCTCAATCCTCAATCCTCAGACCTCAACCATCAATACTCAACCCTCAGTCCTCGTACTCAATCCACAACCCTCAATCCTCGATCCTCAACCTTCAATCATCAATATTCAATCTTCAATCCTCAATCCTCAATCCTCAATACTCAATACTCAATCCTCAATGTTCTATCCTCAATACGCAATCCTCAATCTTCAATCCTCAATCCTCAATCCTCAATCCTCAATCCTCAATCCTCAATCCTCAACCTTAATCTTCAATCCTCAGTACTCAATCTTCAATCCTCAATGCTGAATCCTCAATCCTCAATCCTCAATCTTCAATCTTCAATACTCAATCTTCAATCCTCAATCCTCATTCTTCAATCCTCAATCCTCAATCCTCAATCCTCTGTCCTCGATCCCCAATCTTCGATCCTCAATACTCAATCTTCAATCCTCCATCCTCAGTCCTGAATCCTCAATACTCAATCCTCAATCGTCAGGCTTCAATGCTCAATACTCAATCTTCAATCCTCAATCCTTCAATCCTCAATCCTCAATCCTCATTCTTCAATCCTCAATACCCAATCCTCTATCTTCAATCCTCAAACCTCAATCCTCAACCCTCAGCCCTCATCCTCAATCCTTAATCGACAATCCTCAATCCTCAATCTTCTATCCTCAAAACTCAATCTTCAATCCTGAATCCTCAATACTCAATCTTCAATCCTCAACCCTCAATCCTCAATCCTCAATCCTCAATCCTCAATCCTCAATCGACAATCTTCAATCCTCAATACTCAATCTTCTATCCTCAATCCTCAATCCTCAATCCTCAATCCTCATTCTTCGATCCTCAATACCCAATTATCAATCCTCAATCCTCAATCCTCAATCCTCAATTCTCAATCCTCAATCCTCTGCCCTGAGTCCTCAAACCTCAATCCTCAACCCTCAGCCCTCATCCTCAATCCTCAATCCTCAATCCTCAACCCTCAATCTTCAATCCTCAATACTCAATCTTCAATCCTCAATCCTCAGTCCTCAAACCTCAATTCTGAATCCTCAATCCTGAATCCTCAACCTTCAGCCCTCAGTCCTCAACATTCAGTTGTCAATCCTCAATCCTCAATAGAATATCCTCAATTCACAGTTTTCAATACCCAATACTCAATCTGCAATCTTCAAATCTGTATCCAGAAACATAAATTCTCATCACTCAACCCTCAACACTCAGTACTCAATTTTCAATCCTCATCCTCAATTTTGAATCTTCAATCCTTAATACTGAATCTTCAATTCGCAATCCTCAATCACCAATCCTCAATCCTCAATCCTCAATCCTCAATCCTCAATCCTCAATCCTCATTCTTCAATCCTCTATCCTCAATCCTCAATCCTCAATCCTCGATCCTCAATCTTCAATCCTCAATACTCAATCTTCAGTCCTCCATCCTCAATCCTCAATCCTCAATCCTCAATCCTCAATCGTGAGGCTTCAATGCTCAATACTCAATCTTCAATCCTCAATCCTCAATCCTCAATCCTCAATCCTCATTCTTCAATCCTCAATACCCAATCCTCAATCTTCAATCCTCAATCCTCAATCCTCAATTCTCAATTCTCAATCCTCAGTCCTAAGTCCTCAAACCTCAATCCTCAACCCTCAGCCCTCATCCTCAATCCTTAATCGACAATCCTCAATCCTCAATCTTCTATCCTCAAAACTCAATCTTCAATCCTGAATCCTCAATACTCAATCTTCAATCCTCAACCCTCAATCCTCAATCCTCAATCCTCAATCCTCAATCCTCAATCGACAATCTTCAATCCTCAATACTCAATCTTCTATCCTCAATCCTCAATCCTCAATCCTCAATCCTCATTCTTCGATCCTCAATACCCAATTATCAATCCTCAATCCTCAATCCTCAATCCTCAATTCTCAATCCTCAATCCTCTGCCCTGAGTCCTCAAACCTCAATCCTCAACCCTCAGCCCTCATCCTCAATCCTCAATCCTCAATCCTCGACCCTCAATCTTCAATCCTCAATACTCAATCTTCAATCCTCAATCCTCAGTCCTCAAACCTCAATTCTGAATCCTCAATCCTGAATCCTCAACCTTCAGCCCTCAGTCCTCAACATTCAGTTGTCAATCCTCAATCCTCAATAGAATATCCTCAATTCACAGTTTTCAATACCCAATACTCAATCTGCAATCTTCAAATCTGTATCCAGAAACATAAATTCTCATCACTCAACCCTCAACACTCAGTACTCAATTTTCAATCCTCATCCTCAATTTTGAATCTTCAATCCTTAATACTGAATCTTCAATTCGCAATCCTCAATCACCAATCCTCAATCCTCAATCCTCAATCCTCAATCCTCAATCCTCAATCCTCATTCTTCAATCCTCTATCCTCAATCCTCAATCCTCAATCCTCGATCCTCAATCTTCAATCCTCAATACTCAATCTTCAGTCCTCCATCCTCAATCCTCAATCCTCAATCCTCAATCCTCAATCGTGAGGCTTCAATGCTCAATACTCAATCTTCAATCCTCAATCCTCAATCCTCAATCCTCAATCCTCATTCTTCAATCCTCAGTACCCAATCCTCAATCTTCAATCCTCAATCCTCAATCCTCAATTCTCAATTCTCAATCCTCAGTCCTAAGTCCTCAAACCTCAATCCTCAACCCTCAGACCTCATCCTCAATCCTTAATCGACAATCCTCAATCCTCAATCTTCTATCCTCAATACTCAATCTTCAGACCTCAAACATCAATACTCAACTCTCAGTCCTCGTCCTCAATCCACAACCCTCAATCCTCGATCCTCAATCTTCAATCATCAATATTCAATCGTCAATCTTAATCTTCAATCCTCAGTACTCAATCTCCAACCCTCAATCCTCAATCCTCAATCCTCAATCCTCAATCCTCAGTCTTCAATCCTCAATACTCAATCTTGTATCCTCAATCCTCAATCCTCAATCCTCAATCTTAATCTTCAATCCTCAGTACTCAATCTTCAATCCTCAATCCTCAATCCTCAATCCTCAATCCTCAATCTTCAATCCCCAATACTCAATCTTCAATCCTCAATCCTCAATCCTCAATCCTCAATCCTCAATCATCAATACTCAATCGTCAATCTTCAATCCTCAATACTCAATCTTCAATCCTCAATCCTCAATACTCAATACTCAATCCTCATTCTTCAACCCTCAATACCCAATCCTCAATCTTCAATCCTCAATCCTCAATCCTCAATCCTCAATACTCAATACTCAATCCTCATTCTTCAATCCTCAGTACCCAATCCTCAATCTTCAATCCTCAATCCTCAATTCTCAATCCTCAACCCTCAATCCTCAGACCTCAAACATCAATACTCAACCCTCAGTCCTCGTCCTCAATCCACAACCCCCAATACTCAATCCTCAATCTTCAATTCTCAATCCTCAATCCTCAATCCACAATCCTGAATCCTCAATCCTGAATCCTCAACCTTCAGCCCTCAGTCCTCAACAATCAGTTGTCAATCCTCAATCCTCAAGAGAATATCATCAATTCACAGTCTTCAATACTCAATACTCAATCTGCAATCTTCAAATCTCTATCCACAAACATCAATTCTCATCACTCAAACCTCAGCACTCAGTCTTCAATCCTCAATCCTCAATCCTCAATCCTCAATCCTCATTCTTCAATCCTCAATACCCAATTCTCAATCTTCAATCCTCAATCCTCAATCCTCAATTCTCAATCCTCAATCCTCAATCCTCAGACCTCAAACAGCAGTAGTCAACCCTCAGTCCTCGTCCTCAATCCACAACCATCAATCCTCAATCCTCAATATTCAATCATCAGTATTCAATCTTCAGTCCTCAATCCTCAATCCTCAATCCTCAATCCTCAATGTTCAATCCGCAATACCCAATCCTCAATCTTCTATCCGCAATCCTCAATCCTCAATCCCCAATCCTCAATCCTCAATCCTCAATCCTCAATCCTCAATCCTCAATCTTCAATCCTCAATACACAATCTTCAATCCTCAATCCCCAATCCTCCATCCTCAATCCTCAATCTTCAATCCTCAATACTCAATCTTCAATCCTCAATCCTCAATCCTGAATCTTCAATCCTCAATCCTCAATCTTAATCTTCAATCCTCAGTACTCAATCTTCAATCCTCAATCCACAATCCTCAATCCTCAATCTTCAATCCTCAATCCTCAATCCTCAATCCTCAATCCACAATCCTCAATCCTCAATCGTCAATCTTCAATCCTCAATACTCAATCTTCAATCCTCAATCCTCAATACTCAATACTCAATCCTCATCCTTCAATCCTCAATACCTAATCCTGAATCTTCAATCCTCAATCCTCAATCCTCAATCCTCAATACTCAATACTCAATACTCATTCTTCAATCCTCAGTACCCAATCCTCAATCTTCAATCCTCAATCCTCAATTCTCAATCCTCAACCCTCAATCCTCAGACCTCAAACATCAATACTCAACTCTCAGTCCTCGTCCTCAATCCACAACCCCCAATACTCAATCCTCAATCTTCAATCCTCAATACTCAATCCTCAATCCTCAATCCTCAATCCTCATTCTTCAATCCTGAATACCCAATCCTCAATCTTCAATCCTCAATCCTCAATCCTCAATTCTCAATCCTCAATCCTCAATCCTCAGTCCTCAAACCTCAATCCTGTATCCTCAACCCTGAATCCTCAGTCTTCAGCCCTAAGTCCTCAACAATCAGTTGTCAATCCTCAATCCTCAATAGAATATCCTCAATTCACAGTTTTCAATACTCAATACTCAATCTGCAATCTTCAGACCTCTATCCACAAGCATCAATTCTCATCACTCAACCCTCAATACTCAGTCCCCAATCCTCAATCTTCAATCCTCAATCCTCAATCATCAATCCTCAATCTTAATCTTCAATCCTCAGTACTCAATCTTCAATCCTCAATCCTCAATCCTCAATCCTCAACCTTAATCTTCAATCCTCAGTACTCAATCTTCAATCCTCAATGCTGAATCCTCAATCCTCAATCCTCAATCTTCAATCTTCAATACTCAATCTTCAATCCTCAATCCTCATTCTTCAATCCTCAATCCTCAATCCTCAATCCTCTGTCCTCGATCCCCAATCTTCGATCCTCAATACTCAATCTTCAATCCTCCATCCTCAGTCCTGAATCCTCAATACTCAATCCTCAATCGTCAGGCTTCAATGCTCAATACTCAATCTTCAATCCTCAATCCTTCAATCCTCAATCCTCAATCCTCATTCTTCAATCCTCAATACCCAATCCTCTATCTTCAATCCTCAAACCTCAATCCTCAACCCTCAGCCCTCATCCTCAATCCTTAATCGACAATCCTCAATCCTCAATCTTCTATCCTCAAAACTCAATCTTCAATCCTGAATCCTCAATACTCAATCTTCAATCCTCAACCCTCAATCCTCAATCCTCAATCCTCAATCCTCAATCCTCAATCGACAATCTTCAATCCTCAATACTCAATCTTCTATCCTCAATCCTCAATCCTCAATCCTCAATCCTCATTCTTCGATCCTCAATACCCAATTATCAATCCTCAATCCTCAATCCTCAATCCTCAATTCTCAATCCTCAATCCTCTGCCCTGAGTCCTCAAACCTCAATCCTCAACCCTCAGCCCTCATCCTCAATCCTCAATCCTCAATCCTCAACCCTCAATCTTCAATCCTCAATACTCAATCTTCAATCCTCAATCCTCAGTCCTCAAACCTCAATTCTGAATCCTCAATCCTGAATCCTCAACCTTCAGCCCTCAGTCCTCAACATTCAGTTGTCAATCCTCAATCCTCAATAGAATATCCTCAATTCACAGTTTTCAATACCCAATACTCAATCTGCAATCTTCAAATCTGTATCCAGAAACATAAATTCTCATCACTCAACCCTCAACACTCAGTACTCAATTTTCAATCCTCATCCTCAATTTTGAATCTTCAATCCTTAATACTGAATCTTCAATTCGCAATCCTCAATCACCAATCCTCAATCCTCAATCCTCAATCCTCAATCCTCAATCCTCAATCCTCATTCTTCAATCCTCTATCCTCAATCCTCAATCCTCAATCCTCGATCCTCAATCTTCAATCCTCAATACTCAATCTTCAGTCCTCCATCCTCAATCCTCAATCCTCAATCCTCAATCCTCAATCGTGAGGCTTCAATGCTCAATACTCAATCTTCAATCCTCAATCCTCAATCCTCAATCCTCAATCCTCATTCTTCAATCCTCAATACCCAATCCTCAATCTTCAATCCTCAATCCTCAATCCTCAATTCTCAATTCTCAATCCTCAGTCCTAAGTCCTCAAACCTCAATCCTCAACCCTCAGCCCTCATCCTCAATCCTTAATCGACAATCCTCAATCCTCAATCTTCTATCCTCAAAACTCAATCTTCAATCCTGAATCCTCAATACTCAATCTTCAATCCTCAACCCTCAATCCTCAATCCTCAATCCTCAATCCTCAATCCTCAATCGACAATCTTCAATCCTCAATACTCAATCTTCTATCCTCAATCCTCAATCCTCAATCCTCAATCCTCATTCTTCGATCCTCAATACCCAATTATCAATCCTCAATCCTCAATCCTCAATCCTCAATTCTCAATCCTCGATCCTCTGCCCTGAGTCCTCAAACCTCAATCCTCAACCCTCAGCCCTCATCCTCAATCCTCAATCCTCAATCCTCGACCCTCAATCTTCAATCCTCAATACTCAATCTTCAATCCTCAATCCTCAGTCCTCAAACCTCAATTCTGAGTCCTCAATCCTGAATCCTCAACCTTCAGCCCTCAGTCCTCAACATTCAGTTGTCAATCCTCAATCCTCAATAGAATATCCTCAATTCACAGTTTTCAATACCCAATACTCAATCTGCAATCTTCAAATCTGTATCCAGAAACATAAATTCTCATCACTCAACCCTCAACACTCAGTACTCAATTTTCAATCCTCATCCTCAATTTTGAATCTTCAATCCTTAATACTGAATCTTCAATTCGCAATCCTCAATCACCAATCCTCAATCCTCAATCCTCAATCCTCAATCCTCAATCCTCAATCCTCATTCTTCAATCCTCTATCCTCAATCCTCAATCCTCAATCCTCGATCCTTAATCTTCAATCCTCAATACTCAATCTTCAGTCCTCCATCCTCAATCCTCAATCCTCAATCCTCAATCCTCAATCGTGAGGCTTCAATGCTCAATACTCAATCTTCAATCCTCAATCCTCAATCCTCAATCCTCAATCCTCATTCTTCAATCCTCAATACCCAATCCTCAATCTTCAATCCTCAATCCTCAATCCTCAATTCTCAATTCTCAATCCTCAGTCCTAAGTCCTCAAACCTCAATCCTCAACCCTCAGACCTCATCCTCAATCCTTAATCGACAATCCTCAATCCTCAATCTTCTATCCTCAATACTCAATCTTCAGACCTCAAACATCAATACTCAACTCTCAGTCCTCGTCCTCAATCCACAACCCTCAATCCTCGATCCTCAATCTTCAATCATCAATATTCAATCGTCAATCTTAATCTTCAATCCTCAGTACTCAATCTCCAACCCTCAATCCTCAATCCTCAATCCTCAATCCTCAATCCTCAGTCTTCAATCCTCAATACTCAATCTTGTATCCTCAATCCTCAATCCTCAATCCTCAATCCTCAATCCTCAATCTTAATCTTCAATCCTCAGTACTCAATCTTCAATCCTCAATCCTCAATCCTCAATCCTCAATCCTCAATCTTCAATCCCCAATACTCAATCTTCAATCCTCAATCCTCAATCCTCAATCCTCAATCCTCAATCATCAATACTCAATCGTCAATCTTCAATCCTCAATACTCAATCTTCAATCCTCAATCCTCAATACTCAATACTCAATCCTCATTCTTCAACCCTCAATACCCAATCCTCAATCTTCAATCCTCAATCCTCAATCCTCAATCCTCAATACTCAATACTCAATCCTCATTCTTCAATCCTCAATCCTCTGTCCTTAGTCCTCAAACCTCAATCCTCAACCCTCAGCCCTCATCCTCAATCCTCAATCCTCAATCCTCAACCCCCAATCTTCAATCCTCAATACTCAATCTTCAATCCTCAATCCTCAGTCCTCAAACCTCAATTCTGAATCCTCAATCCTGAATCCTCAATCTTCAGCCCTCAGTCCTCAACATTCAGTTGTCAATCCTCAATCCTCAATAGAATATCCTCAATTCACAGTTTTCAATACCCAATACTCAATCTGCAATCTTCAAATCTGTACCCAGAAACATAAATTCTCATCACTCAACCCTCAACACTCAGTACTCAATGTTCAATCCTCATCCTCAATTTTGAATCTTCAATCCTTAATACTGAATCTTCAATTCGCAATCCTCAATCACCAATCCTCAATCCTCAATCCTCAATCCTCAATCTTCAATCCTCAATACTCAATCTTCAATCCTCAATCCGCAATCCTCAATCCTCATTCGTCAATCCACAATACCCAATCCTCAATCTTCAATCCTCAATCCTCAATTCTCAATTCTCAATCCTCAATCCTCAGACCTCAGACATCAATATTCAACACTCAGTCCTCAATCCTCAATCTTCAATCCTCAATCCTCAACCGTCAGGCTTCAATGCTCAATACTCAATCTTCAATCCACAATCCTCAATCTTCAATCCTCAATTCTCAATCTTCAATCCTCAGTCCTCAACTCTCAATCCTCAACACTCGATCCTCAAACCTCAATCCTCAACCGTCAGTCCTCGTCCTCAATACTCAAACCTCAATCCTCAATCCTCAATATTCAATCATCAATACTCAATGTTCAATCCTCAATCCTCAACCCTCAATCCTCAATCCTCAATCCTCAATATTCAGCACACAACCCTCATCCATCAATCCTCAATACTCAACCATCAATCCTCAATTCTCAACACTCAGTAGAATATACTGAATTCTCATGGTTGAATACTCAACCCAAAATATTCAATAATCAAATCTCAATCCTCAAACATCAATCCTCAACACACAATCCTCAACACTCAGTCCTCCCTCTTCAATCCTCCATCCTCAATCCTCAATCCTCCAGCGTCAATCCTCAATCCTCGATCCTCAGCCCTCAATCCTCAGTCCTCCAACCTCAATCCTGAATCCTCAATCCTGAATCCTCAATCTTCAGCCCTCAGTCCTCAACAATCGGTGGTCAATCCTCAATCCTCAATAGAATATCATGAATTCACAGTTTTCAATACTCAATACTCAACCTGCAATCTTCAAATCTCTATTCACAAACATCAATTCACAACACTCAACCCTCAAAACTCAGTCCCCAATCATCAATATTCAAGCCTCAATCCTCAATCCTCAATCCACAATCCTCAACATTCAATCCTCAATACTCAATCTTGAATCCTCAACCCTCAATCCTCAATCCTCAATTCGCAATCCTCAATAGTCAATCTTCAATCCTCAATACTCAATATACAATCCTCAATCCTCAATCCTCAATCCTCAATCCTCATTCTTCGATCCTCAATACCCAATCCTCGATCTTCAATCCTCAATCCTCAATCCCCAATTCTCAATCCTCAATCCTCTGTCCTTAGTCCTCAAACCTCAATCCTCAACCCTCAGCCCTCATCCTCAATCCTCAATCCTCAATCCTCAACCCTCAATCTTCAATCCTCAATCCTCAATCGTCAATCTTAATCTTCAATCCTCAGTACTCAATCTCCAATCCTGAATCCTCAAACCTCAATCCTCAATCCTCAATCTTCAATCCTCAATACTCAATCTTGTATCCTCAATCCTCAATCCTCAATCCTCAATCCTCAGACCTCAAACATCAATACTCAACCCTCAGCCCTCGTCCTCAATCCACAACCCTCAATCCTCGATCCTCAATCTTCAATCATCAATATTCAATCTTCAATCCTCAATCCTCAATCATCAATACTCAATCCTCAATCCTCAATGTTCTATCCTCAATACGCAATCCTCAATCTTCAATCCTCAATCCTCAATCCTCAATCCTCAATCCTCAATCCTCAATCGTCAATCTTAATCTTCAATCCTCAGTACTCAATCTCCAATCCTGAATCCTCAAACCTCAATCCTCAATCCTCAATCTTCAATCCTCAATACTCAATCTTGTATCCTCAATCCTCAATCCTCAATCCTCAATCCTCAATCCTCAATCCTCAATCTTAATCTTCAATCCTCTGTACTCAATCTTCAATCCTCAATCCTCAATCCTCAATCCTCAATCCTCAATCTTCAATCCCCAATACTCAATCTTCAATCCTCAATCCTCAATCCTCAATCCTCAATCCTCAATCCTCAATCCTCAATCGTCAATCTTCAATCCTCAATACTCAATCTTCAATCCTCAATCCTCAATACTCAATACTCAATCCTCATTCTTCAATCCTCAATACCCAATCCTCAATCTTCAATCCTCAATCCTCAATCCTCAATCCTCAATCCACTATCCTCAGTCCTCAATCCTCAGTCCTCAAACCTCAATCCTGAATCCTCAATCCTGAATCCTCAATCTTCAGCCCTCAGACCTCAACAATCAGTGGTCCATCCTCAATCCTCAATAGAATATCATGATTTCACAGTTTTCAATACTCAATACTCAACCTGCAATCTTCAAATCTCTATACACATACATCAATCCTTATCACTCAACCCTCAACACTCAGTCCCCAATCCTCAATATTCAAGCCTCAATCCTCAATCCACAATCCTCAACCTTCAATCCTCAATACTCAATCTTCAATCCTCAATCCCCAGCCCTCAATCCTCAATCCGCAATCCTCAATAGCCGATCTTGAATCCTCAATACTCAATATTCAACCCTCAATTCTCAATCCATAATCCTCAGTCATCATTCTTCAACCCTCAATCATCATTCTTCAATCCTCAATACCCTATCCTCAATCTTCAATCCTCAATACTCAATCTTCAATCCTCAAACCTCAATCCTCAATCCTCAATCCTCAATCCTCAATCCTCAATATTCAATACTCAATACTCAATATTCAATCCTCAATCCTCAATACTCAATCCCCAATCCTCATTCTTCAATCCTCATTCTTCAATCCTCAATACCCAATCCTCAATCTTCAATCCTCAATCCTCAATCCTCAGTTCGCAATCCTCAATCCTCAATCCTCAGACCTCAGGCATCAACACTCAACCCTCAGTCCTTGATCTCAATCCACAACCCTCAGTCCTCAATCCTCAATCTTCATTCATCAATATTCAACCTTCAATCCTCAATCCTCAATCCTCAATCCTCAATCCTCAATTCTCAATCCTCAATCCTCAATCCTCAGACCTCAAACAGCAGTAGTCAACCCTCAGTCCTCGTCCTCAATCCACAACCATCAATCCTCAATCCTCAATATTCAATCATCAATATTCAATCTTCAGCCCTCAATCCTCAATCCTCAATCCTCAATCCTCAATGTTCAATCCGCAATACCCAATCCTCAGTCTTCTATCCGCAATCCTCAATCCTCAATCCTCAATCCTCAATCCTCAATCCTCAATCCTCAATCTTCAATCCTCAATACTCAATCTTCAATCCTCAATCCTCAATCCTCAATCCTCAATCCTCAATCTTCAATCCTCAATACTCAATCTTCAATCCTCAATCCTCAATCCTCAATCCTCAATCCTCAATCCTCAATCTTAATCTTCAATCCTCAGTACTCAATCTTCAATCCTCAATCCACAATCCTCAATCCTCAATCCTCAATCCACTATCCTCAGTCCTCAATCCTCAGTCCTCAAACCTCAATCCTGAATCCTCAATCCTGAATCCTCAATCTTCAGCCCTCAGACCTCAACAATCAGTGGTCCATCCTCAATCCTCAATAGAATATCATGATTTCACAGTTTTCAATACTCAATACTCAACCTGCAATCTTCAAATCTCTATACACATACATCAATCCTTATCACTCAACCCTCAACACTCAGTCCCCAATCCTCAATATTCAAGCCTCAATCCTCAATCCACAATCCTCAACCTTCAATCCTCAATACTCAATCTTCAATCCTCAATCCCCAGCCCTCAATCCTCAATCCGCAATCCTCAATAGCCGATCTTGAATCCCCAATACTCAATATTCAACCCTCAATTCTCAATCCATAATCCTCAGTCATCATTCTTCAACCCTCAATCATCATTCTTCAATCCTCAATACCCTATCCTCAATCTTCAATCCTCAATACTCAATCTTCAATCCTCAAACCTCAATCCTCAATCCTCAATCCTCAATCCTCAATCCTCAATATTCAATACTCAATACTCAATATTCAATCCTCAATCCTCAATACTCAATCCCCAATCCTCATTCTTCAATCCTCATTCTTCAATCCTCAATACCCAATCCTCAATCTTCAATCCTCAATCCTCAATCCTCAGTTCGCAATCCTCAATCCTCAATCCTCAGACCTCAGGCATCAACACTCAACCCTCAGTCCTTGATCTCAATCCACAACCCTCAGTCCTCAATCCTCAATCTTCATTCATCAATATTCAACCTTCAATCCTCAATCCTCAATCCTCAATCCTCAATCCTCAATGTTCAATCCTCAACAGCCAATCCTGAATCTTCAATCCTCAATCCTCAATCCTCAATTCTCATTCCTCAATCCTCAATCATCAGTCCTCTCTCCTCAAACCTCAATCCTGAATCCTCAATCCTGAATCCTCAAACTTCAGCCCTCAGTCCTCAACAATCAGTTGTCAATCCTCAATCCTCAATAGAATATCATCAATTCACAGTTTTCAATACTCAATACTCAATCTGCAATCTTCAAATCTCTATCCACAAACATCAATTCTCATCATTCAACCCTCAACACTCAGTTCCCAATCCTCACTATTCAATCCTCAATCCTCAATCCTCAATCCACAATCCTCAACCTTCAATCCACAATCCTCAACCTTCAATCCTCAATACTCAATCTTCAATCCTCAATCCCCAACCCTCAATCCTCAATCCGCAATCCTCAATAGTCGATCTTCAATCCTCAATACTCAATATTCAATCCTCAATTCTCAATCCATAATCCTCAATCATCATTCTTCAATCCTCAATCATCATTCTTCAATCCTCAACACCCTATCCTCAATCTTCAATCCTCAATCCTCAATCCTCAATAACCAATCCTCAATCTTCAATCCTCAATCCTCAATCCTCAATTCTCAATCCTCAATCCTCAATCCTCAGACCTCAATCATAAATATTCAACCCTCAGTCCTCGTCCTCAATCCACAACCCTCAATCCTCAATCCTCAATCCTCAATCCTCAATCTTCAATCCTCAATCCTCAATCCTCAATCCTCAATCCTCAATACTTAATCCTCAATCTTCAATCCTCAATACTCAATCTTCAATCCTCAATCCTCAATCCTCAATCCTCAATCCTCAATCCTCAATATTCAATCCTCAATACTCAATATTCAATCCTCAATCCTCAGTACTCAATCCCCAATCCTCATTCTTCAATCCTCATTCTTCAATCCTCAATACCCAATCCTCAATCTTCAATCCTCAGTCCTCAATCCTCAGTTCGCAATCCTCAATCCTCAATCCTCAGACCTCAGGCATCAACACTCAACCCCCAGTCCTCGTTCTCAATCCACAACCCTCAATCCTCAATCCTCAATCTTAATCTTCAATCCTCAATCCTCAATCCTCAATCCTCAATCTTCAGTCCTCAATACTCAATCTTCAATCCTCAATCCTCAATCCTCAATCCTCAATCCTCAATCCTCACTCCTCAATCCTCAATGTTCCATCTTCAACAGCCAATCCTCAGTCTTCAATCCTCAATCCTCAATCCTCAATTCTCAATCCTCAATCCTCAACCCTCAGTCCTCTCTCCTCAAACCTCAATCCTGAATCCTCAATCCTGAATCCTCAACCTTCAGCCCTCAGTCCTCAACAATCAGTTGTCAATCCTCAATCCTCAATAGAATATCATCAATTCACAGTTTTCAATACTCAATACTCAATCTGCAATCTTCAAACCTCTATCCACAAACATCAATTCTCATCATTCAACCCTCAACACTCAGTCCCCAATCCTCAATATTGAATCCTCGATCCTCAATCCTCAATCCACAATCCTCAACCTTCAATCCTCAATACTCAATCTTCAATCCTGAATCCTCAATACTCAATCCTCAATGCTCAATCCTCGATCGTCAATCTTCAATCCTCAATACTCAATCTTCAATCCTCAATCCTCAATCCTCAATCGTCAATCCTCATTCTTCAATCCTCAATACCCAATCCTCAATCTTCAACCCTCAATCCTCAATCCTCAAATACCAATCCTCAATCCTCAGTCCTCAGTCCTCAAACCTCAATCCTCAACCCTCAGCCCTCATCCTCAATCCTCAATCCTCAATCCTCAACTCTCAATCTTCAATCTTCAATACTCAATCTTCAATCCTCAATGCTCAGTCCTCAAATTTCAATTCTGAATCCTCAATCCGGAACCCTCAATCTTCAGCCCTCAGTCCTCAACAATCAGTTGTCAATCCTCAATCCTCAATAGAATATACTCAATTCAGAGTTTTCAATACTCAATACTCAATCTGCAATCTTCAAATCTCTATCCACAAACATCAATTCTCATCACTCAACCCTCAACACTCAGTCCTCAATGTTCAATCCTCAATCCTCAATACTCAATCTTCAATCCTCAATACTGAACCTTCAATCCTCAATCCTCCATTCTCAGTCCTCAATCCTCAATCCTCAATCTTAATATTCAATCCTCAGTTCTCAATCTTCAATCCTCAATCCTCAATCCTCAATCCTCAATCCTCGATCTTCAATCCTCAATACTCAATCTTCAATCCTCAATCCTCAATCCTCAATCCTCAATCCTCAATCCTCAATCCTCAATCTTAATCTTCAATCCTCAATCCTCAATCCTCAATCCTCAATCTTCAGTCCTCAATACTCAATCTTCAATCCTCAATCCTCAATCCTCAATCCTCAATCCTCAATCCTCAATCCTCAATCGTCAATCTTCAATCCTCAATACTCAATCTTCAATCCACAATCCTCTGACCTCAATCCTCAATCCTCATTCTTCAATCCTCAATACCCAATCCTCAATACCCAATCCTCAATCTTAAATCCTCATTCCTCAATTCGCAATCCTCAATCCTCAATCCTCAGGCCTCAAGTATCAATACTCAACCCTCAGTCCTCGTCCTCAATCCACGACCTTCAATCCTCAATCCTCAATCTTCATTCATCAATATTCAATCCTCGATCCTCAATCCTCAATCCTCAATGTTCAATCCTCAACAGCCAATCCACAATCTTCAATCCTCAATTCTCAATCTTCAGTCCTCAATACTCAATCTTCAATCCTCAATGCTCAGTCCTCAAATTTCAATTCTGAATCCTCAATCCGGAACCCTCAATCTTCAGCCCTCAGTCCTCAACAATCGGTTGTCTATCCTCAATCCTCAATAGAATATTCTCAATTCACAGTTTTCAATACTCAATACTCAATCTGCAATCTTCAAACCTCTATCCACAAACATCAATTCTCATCACTCAACCCTCAACACTCAGTCCTCAATGTTCAACACTCAATCCTCAATTCTCAATCCTCTATCCTCAATACTGAACCTTCAATCCTCAATCCTCAATCATCAGTCCTCAATCCTCAATCCTCACTCTTAATCTTCAATCCTCAGTACTCAATCTTCAATCCTCAATCCTCATTCTGCGATCCTCAATACCCAATCCTCAATCTTCAATCCTCAATCCTCAATCCTCAATTATCAATCCTCAATCCTCTGTCCTTAGTCCTCAAACCTCAATCATCAACCCTCAGCCCTCATCCTCAATCGTCAATCCTCAATCCTCAATCCTCAATCTTCAATCCGCAATACTCAATCTTCATCCTCAATCCTCAGTCCTCAAACCTCAATTCTGTATCCTCAATCCTGAATCCTCAATCTTCAGCAATCAGTCCTCAACATTCAGTTGTCAATCCTCAATCCTCGATAGAATATCCTCAATTCACAGTTTTCACTACTCAATACTCAGTCTGCAATCTTCAAATCTCTATCCAGAAACATAAATTCTCATCACTCAACCCTCAACACTCAGTACTCAATGTTCAATCCTCATCCTCAATTCTGAATCTTCAACTCTCAATACTCAATCTTCAGTTCGCAATCCTCAATCCCCAATCCTCAATCCTCAATCCTCAATCCTCAATCTTCAACCCTCAATACTCAATCTTCAATTATCAATCCGCAATCCTCAATCCTCATTCGTCAATCCATAATACCCAATCCTCAATCTTCAATCCTCAATCCTCAATTCTCAATTCTCAATCCTCAATCCTCAGACCTCAATCTTTAATCATCAATATTCAATCTTCAATCCTCAATCCTCGATCCTCAATCCTCAATCCTCAATCCTCAATCTTCACTCCTCAAACCTCAATCCTCAATCCTCAATGTTCAAACCTCAATACCCAATCCTCAGTCTTCAATCCTCAATCCTCAATCCTCAATCCTCAATCCTCAATCCTCAATCCTCAGTCCTCGTCCTCAATTCACAACCCTCAATCCTCAATCCTCAATCCTCAATCCACAATCCTCAACCTTCAATCCTCAATACTCAATCTTCAATCCTCAACAGCCAATCCTCAATCTTCAATCCTCAATCCCCAATCCTCAATCTTCATTCATCAATATTCAACCTTCAATCCTCAATCCACAATCCTCAACCTTCAATCCTCAATACTCAATCTTCAATCCTCAATCCTCAATACTCAATCCTCAATTCTCAATCCTCAATCCTCAATACTCAATCTTCAATCCTCAATCCTCAATCCTCAATCCTCAATACTCAATATTCAATCCTCAATCCTCAATACTCAATACCCAATCCTCAATCTTCAATCTTCAATCCTCAATCCTCAGTTCGCAATCCTCAATCCTCAATCCTCAATCCTCAGTCCTCTCTCCTCAAACCTCAATCCTGAATCCTCAATCCAGAATCCTCAAGCTTCAGCCCTCAGTCCTCAACAATCAGTTGTCAATCCTCAATCCTCAATAGAATATCATCAATTCACAGTTTTCAATACTCAATACTCAATCAGCAATCTTCAAATCTCTATCCACAAACATCAATTCTCATCATTCAACCCTCAACATTCAGTCCCCAATCCTCAATTTTCAATCCTCAATCCTCAATCCTCAATCCACAATCCTCAACCTTCAATCCTCAATACTCAATCTTCAATCCTCAATCCTCAATACTCAATCCTCAATTCTCAATCCTCGATCGTCAATCTTCAATCCTCAATTCTCAATCTTCAATCTTCAATACTCAATCCTAAATCCTCAATCCTCATTCTTCAATCCTCAATACCCAATCCTCAATCTTCAATCCTCAATCCTCAATCCTCAATTCTCAATCCTCAATCCTCCGTCCTTAGTCCTCAAACCTCAATCCTCAACCCTCAGCCCTCATCCTCAATCCTCAATCCTCAATCCTCAATCCTCAGTCTTCAATCCTCAATACTCAATCTTCAATCCTCAATCCTCAGACCTCAAACCTCAATTCTGAATCCTCAATCCTGAATCCTCAATCTTCAGCCCTCAGTCCTCAACATTCAGTTGTCAATCCTCAATCCTCAATAGAATATCCTCAATTCACAGTTTTCAATACTCAATACTCAACCTGCAATCTTCAAATCTCTATCCAGAAACATAAATTCTCATCACTCAACCCTCAACACTCAGTACTCAATGTTCAATCCTCATCCTCAATTCTGAATCTTCAATCCTCAGTACTGAATCTTCAATTCGCAATCCTCAATCCCCAATCCTCAATCCTCAATACTCAATCCTCAATCTTCAATCCTCAATACTCAATCTTCAATCCTCAATCCGCAATCCTCAATCCTCATTCGTCAATCCTCAATACCCAATCCTCAATCCTCAATCCTCGATCCTCAATTCTCAATCCTCAATCCTCAATCTTCACTCCTCAAACCTCAATCCTCAATCCTCAATGTTCAAACCTCATTACCCAATCCTCAGTCTTCAATCCTCAATCCTCAATCATCAATCCTCAATCCTCAATCCTCAATCCTCAATCCTGAATCCTCAATCCTCAATATTCAATCCTCAATACTCAATGTTCAATCCTCAATCCTCAATACTCAATCCCCAATCCTCATTCTTCAATCCTCATTCTTCAATCCTCAATACCCAATCCTCAATCTTCAATCCTCAGTCCTCAATCCTCAGTTCGCAATCCTCAATCCTCAATCCTCAGACCTCAGGCATCAACACTCAACCCTCAGTCCGCGTTCTCAATCCACAACCCTCAATCCTCAATCCTCAATCTTCATTCATCAATATTCAACCTTCAATCCTCAATCCCCAATACTCAATCCTCAATCCTGAATGTTCAATCCTCAACAGCCAATCCTCAATCTTCACTCCTCAATCCTCAATCCTCAATTCTCATTCCTGAATCCTCTATCCTCAGTCCTCTCTCCTCAAACCTCAATCCTGAATCCTCAATCCTGAATCCTCAAGCTTCAGCCCTCAGTCCTCAACAATCAGTTGTCAATCCTCAATCCTCAATAGAATATCATCAATTCACAGTTTTCAATACTCAATACTCAATCTGCAATCTTCATATCTCTATCCACAAACATCAATTCTCATCATTCAGCCCTCAACACTCAGTCCCCAATCCTCACTATTCAATCCTCAATCCACAATCCTCAATCCACAATCCTCAACTTTCATTCCTCAATACTCAATCTTCAATCCTCAATCCTCAATACTCAATCCTCAATTCTCAATCCTCGATCATCAATCTTCAATCCGCAATACTCAATCTTCAATCCTCAATCCTCAATCCTCAATCATCAATCCTCATTCTTCAATCCTCAATACCCAATCCTCAATCTTCAACCCTCGATCCTCAATCCTCAATTCTCAATCCTCAATCCTCAGTCCTCAGTCCTCAAACCTCAACCCTCAACCCTCAGCCCTCACCCTCAATCCTCAATCCTCAATCCTCAATTCTCAATCTTCAATCCTCAATACTCAATCTTCAATCCTCAATGCTCAGTGCTCAAATTTCAATTCTGAATCCTCAATCCGGAGCCCTCAATCTTCAGCCCTCAGTCCTCAACAATCGGTTGTCAATCCTCAATCCTCAATAGAATATACTCAATTCACAGTTTTCAGTACTCAATACTCAATCTGCAATCTTCAAATCTCTATCCACAAACATCAATCCTCATCACTCAACCCTCAACACTCAGTCCTCAATGTTCAACCCTCAATCCTCAATTCTCAATCTTCTATCCTCAATACTGAACCTTCAATCTTCAATCCTCAATCCTCAGTCCTCAATCCTCAATCCTCACTCTTAATCTTCAATCCTCAGTACTCAATCTTCAATCCTCAATCCTCATTCTTCGATCCTCAATACCCAATCCTCGATCTTCAATCCTCAATCCCCAATCCTCAATTATCAATCCTCAATCCTCTGTCCTTAGTCCTCAAACCTCAATCCTCAACCCTCAGCCTTCATCCTCAATCCTCAATCCTCAATACTCAATCCTCAATCTTCAATCCTCAATACTCAATCTTCAATCCTCAATCCTAAGTCCTCAAACCTCAATTCTGAATCCTCAATCCTGAATCCTCGATCTTCAGCCCTCAGTCCTCAACATTCGGTTGTCAATCCTCAATCCTCAATAGAATATCCTCAATTCACAGTTTTCAATACTCAATACTCAATCTGCAATCTTCAAATCTCTATCCAGAAACATAAATTCTCATCACTCAACCCTCAACACTCAGTACTCAATGTTAAATCCTCATCCTCAATTCTGAATCTTCAATCCTCAATACTGAATCTTCAATTCGCAATCCTCAATCCCCAATCCTCAATCCTCAATCCTCAATCCTCAATCTTCGATCCTCAATACTCAATCTTCAATCCTCAATCCGCAATCCTCAATCCTCATTCGTCAATCCTCAATACCCAATCCTCAATCTTCAATCCTCAATCCTCAATTCTCAATTCTCAATCCTCAATCCTCAGACCTCAGACATCAATATTCAACACTCAGTCCTCGTCCTCAATCCACAATCCTCGATCCTCAACCCTCAATCTTTAATCATCAATATTCAATCTTCAATCCTCAATCCTCGATCCTCAATCCTCAATCCTCAATCCTCAATCTTCACTCCTCAATCCTCAATCCTCAACCCTCAATGTTCAAACCTCAATACCCAATCCACGGTCTTCAATCCTCAATCCTCAATCCTCAATCATCAATCTTCAATCCTCAATCCTCAGTCCTCAAACCTCAATCCTGAATCCTCAATCCTGAATCCCCAATCTTCAGCCCTCAGTCCTCAACAATCAGTTTTCCATCCTCAATCCTCAATAGAATATCATGATTTCACAGCTTTCAATACTCAATACTCAACCTGCAATCTTCAAATCTCTATCCACAAACATCAATCCTCATCACTCAACCCTCAACACTCAGTCCCCAATCCTCAATATTCAAGCCTCAATCCTCAATCCTCAATCCACAATCCTCAACCTTCAATCGTCAATACTCAATCTTCAATCCTCAATCCCCAACCCTCAATCCTCAATTCGCAATCCTCAATAGTCGATCTTCAATCCTCAATACTCAATATTCAATCCTCAATGCTCAATCCTCAATCCGCAATCATCATTCTTCAAACCTCAATACCCTATCCTCAATCTTCAATCCTCAATCCTCAATCCTCAATTCCCAATCCTCAATCTTCAATCCTCAATCCTCAATCCTCAATTCTCAATCCTCAATCCTCAATCCTCAGACCTCAATCATAAATATTCAACCCTCAGTCCTCGTCCTCAATCCACAACCCTCAATCCTCAATCCTCAATCCTCAATCCTCAATCTTCAATCCTCAATCCTCAATCCTCAATCCTCAATCCTCAATCCTCAATTCTCAATCTTCAATCCTCAATACTCAATCTTCAATCCTCAATCCTCAATCCTCAATCCTCAATCCTCAATCCTCAATATTCAATCCTCAATACTCAATATTCAATCCTCAATCCTCAATACTCAATCCCCAATCCTCATTCTTCAATCCTCATTCTTCAATCCTCAATACCCAATCCTCAATCTTCAATCTTCAATCCTCAATCCTCAGTTCGCAATCCTCAACCCTCAATCCCCAGACCTCAGGCATCAACACTCAACCCTCAGTCCTCGTTCTCAATCCACAACCCTCAATCCTCAATCCTCAATCTTCATTCATCAATATTCAACCTTCAATCCTCAATCCTCAATCCTCAATCCTCAATCCTCAATGTTCAATCCTCAACAGCCAATCCTCAATCTTCAATCCTCAATCCTCAATCCTCAATTCTCAATCCTCAATCCTCAATCCTCAGACCTCTCTCCTCAAACCTCAATCCTGAATCCTCAATCCAGAATCCTCAAGCTTCAGCCCTCAGTCCTCAACAATCAGTTGTCAATCCTCAATCCTCAATAGAATATCATCAATTCACAGTTTTCAATACTCAATACTCAATCTGCAATCTTCAAATCTCTATCCACAAACATCAATTCTAATCATTCAACCCTCAACATTCAGTCCCCAGTCCTCAATTTTCAATCCTCAATCCTCAATCCTCAATCCACAATCCTCAACCTTCAATCCTCAATACTCAATCTTCAATCCTCAATCCTCAATACTCAATCCTCAATTCTCAATCCTCGATCGTCAATCTTCAATCCTCAATCCTCAATCCTCAATCCTCAATCCTCATTCTTCAATCCTCAATACCCAATCCTCAATCTTCAATCCTCAATCCTCAATCCTCAATCCTCAATCCTCAATCCTCATTCCTCAATCCTCAATACCCAATCCTCAATCTTCAATCCTTAATCCTCAATCCTCAATTCTCAACCCTCAATCCTCAGTCCACAGTCATCAAACCTCAATCCTCAAACCTCAGCCCTCATTATCAATCCTCAATCCTCAATCCTCAATCCTTAATCTTCAATCCTCAATACTCAATATTCAATCCTCAATCCTCAGTCCTCAAATCTCAATTCTGAATCCTCAATCCTGCATCCTCAATCCTCAGCCCTCAGTCCTCAACAATCAGTTGTCAATCCTCAATCCCCAATAGAATATCCTCAATCCACAGTTTTCAATACTCAATACTCAATCTGCAATCTTCAAATCTCTATCCAGAAACATCAATTCTCATCACTCAACCCTGAACGCTCAGTCCTCAATGTTCAATCCTCAATCCTCAATTCTCAATCTTCAATCGTCAATACTGAATCTTCAATCCTCAATCCTCAATCCTCAATCCTCAATCCTCAGTAATCAATCCTCAACCTTCAATACTCAATCGTCAATCCTCAATCCTCAATCCTCAGACCTCAAACCTCAATCCTGAATCCTCAATCCTGTATCCTCAATCTTCAGCCCTGAGTCCTCAACAATCAGTTGCCAATCCTGAATCCTCAATACAATATCCTCAATTCACAGTTTTCAATACTCAATACTCAATCTGCAATCTTCAGATCTCTATCCACAAACGTCAATTCTCATCACTCAACCCTCAATACTCAGTACCCAATCCTCAATCATCAACCCTAAATCCTCAACCCTCAATCCTCAATCTTAATCTTCAATCCTCAATACTCAATCTTCAATCCTCAACCCTCAATCCTCAATCATCAATCCTCAATCCTCAATCTTCAATCCTCAATACTCAATCTTCAATCCTCAATCCTCAATCCTCAATCCTCAATCCTCAATCCTCAATCGTCAATCTTCAATCCTCAATACTCCATCTTCAATCCTCAATCCTTAATCCTCAATCCTCAATCCTCATTCTTCAATCCTCAATACCCAATCCTCAATCTTCAACCCTCAATCCTCAATCCTCAATCCTCAATCCTCAATCCTCAATCCTCAATCCTCAATCCTCAGTAATCAATCCTCAACCTTCAATACTCAACCGTCAATCCTCAGTCCTCAATCCTCAATCCTCAATCCTCGTTCCTCAAACATCAATCCTCAACACTCAGTACTCACTCTCAACTCTCAATTCTCAATCCTCAATCCTCAATTCTCAATCTTCAGTCCTCAATAATCAATCTCCAATCCCAGATCCTCAATCCTCAATCCTCAATTCTCAATCTTCAATCCTCAATACTCAATCTTCAATCCTCAATCCTCAATCCTCAATCCTCAATCCTCAATCCTCAATATTCAATCCTCAATACTCAATATTCAATCCTCAATCCTCAATACTCAATCCCCAATCCTCATTCTTCAATCCTCATTCTTCAATCCTCAATACCCAATCCTCAATCTTCAATCTTCAATCCTCAATCCTCAGTTCGCAATCCTCAACCCTCAATCCCCAGACCTCAGGCATCAACACTCAACCCTCAGTCCTCGTTCTCAATCCACAACCCTCAATCCTCAATCCTCAATCTTCATTCATCAATATTCAACCTTCAATCCTCAATCCTCAATCCTCAATCCTCAATCCTCAATGTTCAATCCTCAACAGCCAATCCTCAATCTTCAATCCTCAATCCTCAATCCTCAATTCTCAATCCTCAATCCTCAATCCTCAGTCCTCTCTCCTCAAACCTCAATCCTGAATCCCCAATCCAGAATCCTCAAGCTTCAGCCCTCAGTCCTCAACAATCAGTTGTCAATCCTCAATCCTCAATAGAATATCATCAATTCACAGTTTTCAATACTCAATACTCAATCTGCAATCTTCAAATCTCTATCCACAAACATCAATTCTAATCATTCAACCCTCAACATTCAGTCCCCAGTCCTCAATTTTCAATCCTCAATCCTCAATCCTCAATCCACAATCCTCAACCTTCAATCCTCAATACTCAATCTTCAATCCTCAATCCTCAATACTCAATCCTCAATTCTCAATCCTCGATCGTCAATCTTCAATCCTCAATCCTCAATCCTCAATCCTCAATCCTCAATCCTCATTCTTCAATCCTCAATACCCAATCCTCAATCTTCAATCCTCAATCCTCAATCCTCAATCCTCAATCCTCAATCCTCATTCCTCAATCCTCAATACCCAATCCTCAATCTTCAATCCTTAATCCTCAATCCTCAATTCTCAACCCTCAATCCTCAGTCCACAGTCATCAAACCTCAATCCTCAAACCTCAGCCCTCATTATCAATCCTCAATCCTCAATCCTCAATCCTTAATCTTCAATCCTCAATACTCAATATTCAATCCTCAATCCTCAGTCCTCAAATCTCAATTCTGAATCCTCAATCCTGCATCCTCAATCCTCAGCCCTCAGTCCTCAACAATCAGTTGTCAATCCTCAATCCCCAATAGAATATCCTCAATCCACAGTTTTCAATACTCAATACTCAATCTGCAATCTTCAAATCTCTATCCAGAAACATCAATTCTCATCACTCAACCCTGAACGCTCAGTCCTCAATGTTCAATCCTCAATCCTCAATTCTCAATCTTCAATCGTCAATACTGAATCTTCAATCCTCAATCCTCAATCCTCAATCCTCAATCCTCAGTAATCAATCCTCAACCTTCAATACTCAATCGTCAATCCTCAATCCTCAATCCTCAGACCTCAAACCTCAATCCTGAATCCTCAATCCTGTATCCTCAATCTTCAGCCCTGAGTCCTCAACAATCAGTTGCCAATCCTGAATCCTCAATACAATATCCTCAATTCACAGTTTTCAATACTCAATACTCAATCTGCAATCTTCAGATCTCTATCCACAAACGTCAATTCTCATCACTCAACCCTCAATACTCAGTACCCAATCCTCAATCATCAACCCTAAATCCTCAACCCTCAATCCTCAATCTTAATCTTCAATCCTCAATACTCAATCTTCAATCCTCAACCCTCAATCCTCAATCATCAATCCTCAATCCTCAATCTTCAATCCTCAATACTCAATCTTCAATCCTCAATCCTCAATCCTCAATCCTCAATCCTCAATCCTCAATCGTCAATCTTCAATCCTCAATACTCCATCTTCAATCCTCAATCCTTAATCCTCAATCCTCAATCCTCATTCTTCAATCCTCAATACCCAATCCTCAATCTTCAACCCTCAATCCTCAATCCTCAATCCTCAATCCTCAATCCTCAATCCTCAATCCTCAGTAATCAATCCTCAACCTTCAATACTCAACCGTCAATCCTCAGTCCTCAATCCTCAATCCTCAATCCTCGTTCCTCAAACATCAATCCTCAACACTCAGTACTCACTCTCAACTCTCAATTCTCAATCCTCAATCCTCAATTCTCAATCTTCAGTCCTCAATAATCAATCTCCAATCCCAGATCCTCAATCCCCGATCCTCAATCCTCAATCCTCAATCTTCAATCCTCAGACATCAAACATCAATACTCAACCCTCAGACCTCGTCCTCAATCCACAACCCTCAATCCTCAATCCTGAATCATCAATCATTAACATTCAATCTTCAATCCTCAATACTCAATCCTCAATCCTCAACACGCAATCCTCAATGTTCAATCCTCATCCTCAATTCTGAATCTTCAATCCTCAGTACTGAATCTTCAATTCGCCATCCTCAATCCCCAATCCTCAATCCTCAATACTCAATCCTCAATCTTCAATCCTCAATACTCAATCTTCAATCCTCAATCCGCAATCCTCAATCCTCATTCGTCAATCCTCAATACCCAATCCTCAATCCTCAATCCTCGATCCTCAATTCTCAATCCTCAATCCTCAATCTTCACTCCTCAAACCTCAATCCTCAATCCTCAATGTTCAAACCTCATTACCCAATCCTCAGTCTTCAATCCTCAATCCTCAATCATCAATCCTCAATCCTCAATCCTCAATGTTCAATACTACTTACCCGATCTTCAGGCTTCAATCCTCAATCCTCAATCCTCAATCCTCAATCCTCAATCCTCAATCCTCAGTCCTCAAACCTCAATCCTGAATCCTCAATCCTGAATCCTCAATCTTCAGCCCTCAGTCCTCAACAATCAGTGGTCCATCCTCAATCCTCAATAGAATATCATGATTTCACAGTTTACAATACTTAATACTCAACCTGCAATCTTCAAATCTCTATCCACAAACATCAGCTCTCATCACTCAACCCTCAACACTCAGTCCCCAATCCTCAATATTCAAGCCTCAATCCTCAATCCTCAATCCACAATCCTCAACCTTCAATCCTCAATACTCAATCTTCAATCCTCAATCCCCAACCCTCAATCCTCAATTCGCAATCCTCAATAGTCTATCTTCAATCCTCAATACTCAATATTCAATCCTCAATCCTCAATCCTCAATCCTCAATCATCATTCTTCAATCCTCAATACCCTATCCTCAATCTTCAATCCTCAATCCTCAATCCTCAATACCCAATCCTCAATCTTCAATCCTCAATCCTCAATCCTCAATTCTCAATCCTCAATCCTCAATCCTCAGACCTCAAACATAAATGTTCAACCCTCAGTCCTCGTCCTCAATCCACAACCCTCAATCATCAATCCTCAATCCTCAATCCTCAATCTTCAATCCTCAACCCTCAATCCTCAATCCTCAATCCTCAATCCTCAATCTTCAATCCTCAATGCACAATCTTCAATCCTCAATCCTCAATCCTGAATCCTCAATCCTCAATATTCAATCCTCAATACTCAATGTTCAATCCTCAATCCTCAATACTCAATCCCCAATCCTCATTCTTCAATCCTCATTCTTCAATCCTCAATACCCAATCCTCAATCTTCAATCCTCAATCCTCAATCCTCAGTTCGCAATCCTCAATCCTCAATCCTCAGACCTCAGGCATCAACACTCAACCCTCAGTCCTCGTTCTCAATCCACAACCCTCAATCCTCAATCCTCAATCTTCATTCATCAATATTCAACCTTCAATCCTCAATCCCCAATACTCAATCCTCAATCCTGAATGTTCAATCCTCAACAGCCAATCCTCAATCTTCACTCCTCAATCCTCAATCCTCAATTCTCATTCCTGAATCCTCTATCCTCAGTCCTCTCTCCTCAAACCTCAATCCTGAATCCTCAATCCTGAATCCTCAAGCTTCAGCCCTCAGTCCTCAACAATCAGTTGTCAATCCTCAATCCTCAATAGAATATCATCAATTCACAGTTTTCAATACTCAATACTCAATCTGCAATCTTCAAATCTCTATCCACAAACATCAATTCTCATCATTCAGCCCTCAACACTCAGTCCCCAATCCTCACTATTCAATCCTCAATCCACAATCCTCAATCCACAATCCTCAACTTTCATTCCTCAATACTCAATCTTCAATCCTCAATCCTCAATACTCAATCCTCAATTCTCAATCCTCGATCATCAATCTTCAATCCGCAATACTCAATCTTCAATCCTCAATCCTCAATCCTCAATCCTCAATCCTCATTCTTCAATCCTCAATACCCAATCCTCAATCTTCAACCCTCGATCCTCAATCCTCAATTCTCAATCCTCAATCCTCAGTCCTCAGTCCTCAAACCTCAACCCTCAACCCTCAGCCCTCACCCTCAATCCTCAATCCTCAATCCTCAATTCTCAATCTTCAATCCTCAATACTCAATCTTCAATCCTCAATGCTCAGTGCTCAAATTTCAATTCTGAATCCTCAATCCGGAGCCCTCAATCTTCAGCCCTCAGTCCTCAACAATCGGTTGTTAATCCTCAATCCTCAATAGAATATACTCAATTCACAGTTTTCAGTACTCAATACTCAATCTGCAATCTTCAAATCTCTATCCACAAACATCAATCCTCATCACTCAACCCTCAACACTCAGTCCTCAATGTTCAACCCTCAATCCTCAATTCTCAATCTTCTATCCTCAATACTGAACCTTCAATCTTCAATCCTCAATCCTCAGTCCTCAATCCTCAATCCTCACTCTTAATCTTCAATCCTCAGTACTCAATCTTCAATCCTCAATCCTCATTCTTCGATCCTCAATACCCAATCCTCGATCTTCAATCCTCAATCCCCAATCCTCAATTATCAATCCTCAATCCTCTGTCCTTAGTCCTCAAACCTCAATCCTCAACCCTCAGCCTTCATCCTCAATCCTCAATCCTCAATACTCAATCCTCAATCTTCAATCCTCAATACTCAATCTTCAATCCTCAATCCTAAGTCCTCAAACCTCAATTCTGAATCCTCAATCCTGAATCCTCGATCTTCAGCCCTCAGTCCTCAACATTCGGTTGTCAATCCTCAATCCTCAATAGAATATCCTCAATTCCCAGTTTTCAATACTCAATACTCAATCTGCAATCTTCAAATCTCTATCCAGAAACATAAATTCTCATCACTCAACCCTCAACACTCAGTACTCAATGTTAAATCCTCATCCTCAATTCTGAATCTTCAATCCTCAATACTGAATCTTCAATTCGCAATCCTCAATCCCCAATCCTCAATCCTCAATCCTCAATCCTCAATCTTCGATCCTCAATACTCAATCTTCAATCCTCAATCCGCAATCCTCAATCCTCATTCGTGAATCCTCAATACCCAATCCTCAATCTTCAATCCTCAATCCTCAATTCTCAATTCTCAATCCTCAATCCTCAGACCTCAGACATCAATATTCAACACTCAGTCCTCGTCCTCAATCCACAATCCTCGATCCTCAACCCTCAATCTTTAATCATCAATATTCAATCTTCAATCCTCAATCCTCGATCCTCAATCCTCAATCCTCAATCCTCAATCTTCACTCCTCAATCCTCAATTCTCAACCCTCAATGTTCAAACCTCAATACCCAATCCACGGTCTTCAATCCTCAATCCTCAATCCTCAATCATCAATCCTCAATCCTCAATCCTCAGTCCTCAAACCTCAATCCTGAATCCTCAATCCTGAATCCCCAATCTTCAGCCCTCAGTCCTCAACAATCAGTTTTCCATCCTCAATCCTCAATAGAATATCATGATTTCACAGCTTTCAATACTCAATACTCAACCTGCAATCTTCAAATCTCTATCCACAAACATCAATCCTCATCACTCAACCCTCAACACTCAGTCCCCAATCCTCAATATTCAAGCCTCAATCCTCAATCCTCAATCCACAATCCTCAACCTTCAATCGTCAATACTCAATCTTCAATCCTCAATCCCCAACCCTCAATCCTCAATTCGCAATCCTCAATAGTCGATCTTCAATCCTCAATACTCAATATTCAATCCTCAATGCTCAATCCTCAATCCTCAATCATCATTCTTCAATCCTCAATACCCTATCCTCAATCTTCAATCCTCAATCCTCAATCCTCAATTCCCAATCCTCAATCTTCAATCCTCAATCCTCAATCCTCAATTCTCAATCCTCAATCCTCAATCCTCAGACCTCAATCATAAATATTCAACCCTCAGTCCTCGTCCTCAATCCACAACCCTCAATCCTCAATCCTCAATCCTCAATCCTCAATCTTCAATCCTCAATCCTCAATCCTCAATCCTCAATCCTCAATCCTCAATTCTCAATCTTCAATCCTCAATACTCAATCTTCAATCCTCAATCCTCAATCCTCAATCCTCAATCCTCAATCCTCAATATTCAATCCTCAATACTCAATATTCAATCCTCAATCCTCAATACTCAATCCCCAATCCTCATTCTTCAATCCTCATTCTTCAATCCTCAATACCCAATCCTCAATCTTCAATCTTCAATCCTCAATCCTCAGTTCGCAATCCTCAACCCTCAATCCCCAGACCTCAGGCATCAACACTCAACCCTCAGTCCTCGTTCTCAATCCACAACCCTCAATCCTCAATCCTCAATCTTCATTCATCAATATTCAACCTTCAATCCTCAATCCTCAATCCTCAATCCTCAATCCTCAATGTTCAATCCTCAACAGCCAATCCTCAATCTTCAATCCTCAATCCTCAATCCTCAATTCTCAATCCTCAATCCTCAATCCTCAGTCCTCTCTCCTCAAACCTCAATCCTGAATCCTCAATCCAGAATCCTCAAGCTTCAGCCCTCAGTCCTCAACAATCAGTTGTCAATCCTCAATCCTCAATAGAATATCATCAATTCACAGTTTTCAATACTCAATACTCAATCTGCAATCTTCAAATCTCTATCCACAAACATCAATTCTAATCATTCAACCCTCAACATTCAGTCCCCAGTCCTCAATTTTCAATCCTCAATCCTCAATCCTCAATCCACAGTCCTCAACCTTCAATCCTCAATACTCAATCTTCAATCCTCAATCCTCAATACTCAATCCTCAATTCTCAATCCTCGATCGTCAATCTTCAATCCTCAATCCTCAATCCTCAATCCTCAATCCTCATTCTTCAATCCTCAGTACCCAATCCTCAATCTTCAATCCTCAATCCTCAATCCTCAATCCTCAATCCTCAATCCTCATTCCTCAATCCTCAATACCCAATCCTCAATCTTCAATCCTTAATCCTCAATCCTCAATTCTCAACCCTCAATCCTCAGTCCACAGTCATCAAACCTCAATCCTCAAACCTCAGCCCTCATTATCAATCCTCAATCCTCAATCCTCAATCCTTAATCTTCAATCCTCAATACTCAATATTCAATCCTCAATCCTCAGTCCTCAAATCTCAATTCTGAATCCTCAATCCTGCATCCTCAATCCTCAGCCCTCAGTCCTCAACAATCAGTTGTCAATCCTCAATCCCCAATAGAATATCCTCAATCCACAGTTTTCAATACTCAATACTCAATCTGCAATCTTCAAATCTCTATCCAGAAACATCAATTCTCATCACTCAACCCTGAACGCTCAGTCCTCAATGTTCAATCCTCAATCCTCAATTCTCAATCTTCAATCGTCAATACTGAATCTTCAATCCTCAATCCTCAATCCTCAATCCTCAATCCTCAGTAATCAATCCTCAACCTTCAATACTCAATCGTCAATCCTCAATCCTCAATCCTCAGACCTCAAACCTCAATCCTGAATCCTCAATCCTGTATCCTCAATCTTCAGCCCTGAGTCCTCAACAATCAGTTGCCAATCCTGAATCCTCAATACAATATCCTCAATTCACAGTTTTCAATACTCAATACTCAATCTGCAATCTTCAGATCTCTATCCACAAACGTCAATTCTCATCACTCAACCCTCAATACTCAGTACCCAATCCTCAATCATCAACCCTAAATCCTCAACCCTCAATCCTCAATCTTAATCTTCAATCCTCAATACTCAATCTTCAATCCTCAACCCTCAATCCTCAATCATCAATCCTCAATCCTCAATCTTCAATCCTCAATACTCAATCTTCAATCCTCAATCCTCAATCCTCAATCCTCAATCCTCAATCGTCAATCTTCAATCCTCAATACTCCATCTTCAATCCTCAATCCTTAATCCTCAATCCTCAATCCTCATTCTTCAATCCTCAATACCCAATCCTCAATCTTCAACCCTCAATCCTCAATCCTCAATCCTCAATCCTCAATCCTCAATCCTCAATCCTCAGTAATCAATCCTCAACCTTCAATACTCAACCGTCAATCCTCAGTCTTCAATCCTCAATCCTCAATCCTCGTTCCTCAAACATCAATCCTCAACACTCAGTACTCACTCTCAACTCTCAATTCTCAATCCTCAATCCTCAATTCTCAATCTTCAGTCCTCAATAATCAATCTCCAATCCCAGATCCTCAATCCCCGATCCTCAATCCTCAATCCTCAATCTTCAATCCTCAGACATCAAACATCAATACTCAACCCTCAGACCTCGTCCTCAATCCACAACCCTCAATCCTCAATCCTGAATCATCAATCATTAACATTCAATCTTCAATCCTCAATACTCAATCCTCAATCCTCAACACGCAATCCTCAATGTTCAATCCTCAATACCCAATCCTCAGTCTTCAATCCTCAATCCTCAATCCTCAATCCTCAATCCTCAATCCTCAATCCTCAGACCTCAAACCTCAATCCTGAATCCTCAATCCTGATTCCTCAATCTTCAGCCCTGAGTCCTCAACAATCAGTTGCCAATCCTGAATCCTCAATACAATATCCTCAATTCACAGTTTTCAATACTCAATACTCAATCTGCAATCTTCAGATCTCTATCCACAAACATCAATTCTCATCACTCAACCCTCAATACTCAGTCCCCAATCCTCAATCATCAACCCTAAATCCTCAACCCTCAATCCTCAATCTTAATCTTCAATCCTCAATACTCAATCTTCAATCCTCAACCCTCAATCCTCAATCCTCAATCCTCAATGTTCAATCCTCAACAGCCAATCCTCAATCTTCAATCCTCAATCCTCAACCCTCAATTCTCAATCCTCAATCCTCAATCCTCAGTCCTCTCTCCTCAAACCTCAATCCTGAATCCTCAATCCAGAATCCTCAAGCTTCAGCCCTCAGTCCTCAATAATCAGTTGTCAATCCTCAATCCTCAATAGAATATCATCAATTCACAGTTTTCAATACTCAATACTCAATCTGCAATCTTCAAATCTCTACCCACAAACATCAATTCTCATCATTCAACACTCAACATTCAGCCCCAATCCTCAATTTTCAATCCTCAATCCTCAATCCTCAATCCACAATCCTCAACCTTCAATCCTCAATACTCAATCTTCAATCCTCAATCCTCAATACTCAATCCTCAATTCTCAGTACTCGATCGTCAATCTTCAATCCTCAATACTCAATCTTCAATCCTAAATCCTCAATCCTCAATCCTCAATCCTCATTCTTCAATCCTCAATACCCAATCCTCAGTCTTCAACCCTCAATCCTCAATCCTCAATACTGAACCTTCAATCCTCAATCCTCAATCCTCAGTCCTCAATCCTCAATCCTCAATCTTAATCTTCAATCCTCAGTACTCAATCTTCAATCCTCAATCCTCAATCCTCAATCCTCAATCCTCAATCTTCAATCCCCAATACTCAATCTTCAATCCTCAATCCTCAATCCTCAAGCATCATCCTTCAATCCTCAATACCCAATCCTCAATCTTCAATACTCAATCCTCAATCCCCAATTCTCAATCCTCATTCCTCAGTCCTCAGCCCTCAAACATCAATTCTCAACGCACAGCTCTCATCCTCAATCCTCAATCCTCAATCCTCAATCCTCAATCCTCAATCCTCAATCTTCAATCCTCAATAATCAATCTTCAGTCCTCAATCCTCAGTCCTCAAACCTCAATTCTGAATCCTCAATTCTGAATCCTCAATCTTCAGCCCTCAGTACTCAACAATCAGTTGACAATCCTGAATCCTCAATAGAATATCCTCAATTCACAGCTTTCAATACTCAATACTCAATCTGCAATCTTCAAACCTCTATCCACAAGCATCAATTCTAATCATTCAACCCTCAACATTCAGTCCCCAGTCCTCAATTTTCAATCCTCAACCCTCAATCCTCAATCCACAATCCTCAACCTTCAATCCTCAATGCTCAATCTTCAATCCTCAATCGTCAATACTCAATCCTCAATTCTCAATCCTCGATCGTCAATCTTCAATCCTCAACTCTCAATCTTCAATCCTCAATCCTCAATCCTCAATCCTCAATCCTCATTCTTCAATCCTCAATACCCAATCCTCAGAATTCAACCCTCAATCCTCAATCCTCAATTCTCAATCCTCAATCCTCAGTCCTCGGTCCTCAAACCTCAATCCTCAACCCTCAGCCCTCATCCTCAATCCTCAATCCTCAATCCTCAATTCTCAATCTTCAATCCTCAATACTCAATCTTCAATCCTCAATGCTCAGTCCTCAAATTTCAATTCTGAATCCTCAATCCGGAACCCACAATCTTCAGCCCTCAGTCCTCAACAATCAGTTGTCAATCCTCAATCCTCAATAGAATATACTCAATTCACAGTTTTCAATACTCAATACTCAATCTGCAATCTTCAAATCTCTATCCACAAACATCAATTCTCATCACTCAACCCTCAACACTCAGTCCTCAATGTTCAACCCTCAATCCTCAATTCTCAATCTTCAATCCTCAATACTGAAACTTCAATCCTCAATCCTCAATCCTCAGTCCTCAATCCTCAATCCTCAATCTTAATCTTCAATCCTCAGTACTCAATCTTCAATCCTCAATCCTCAATCCTCAATCCTCAATCCTCAATCTTCAATCCTCAATACTCAATCTTCAATCCTCAATCGTCAATCCTCAATCCTCAATCCTCAATCCTCAATCTTCAATCTTCAGTACTCAATCTTCAATCCTCAACTCTGAATCCTCAATCCTCAATCCTCAATCTTCAATCCTCAATACTCAATCTTCAATCCTCAATCCTCAATCCTCTATCCTCAATCCTCAATCCTCAATCCTCAATCTTCAATCTTCAATCCTCAATTCTCAATCTCCAATCCTCAATCCTCTGTCCTCAATCCTCAATGCTCAATCTTCAATCCTCAATACCCAATCCTCAATCTTAAATCCTCAATCCTCAATTCGCAATCCTCAATCCTCAATCATCAGGCCTCAAGTATCAATAGTCAACCCTCAGTCCTCGTCCTCAATCCACGACCTTCAATCCTCAATCCTCAATCGTCATTCATCAACATTCAACCTTCAATCCTCAATCCTCAATCCTCAATCCTCATTCCTCAATCCTCAATGTTCAATCATCAATACCCGATCCTCAGTGTTCAATCCTCAATCTTCAATCCTCAATCCTCAATCCTCAATCCTCAATCCTCAGTCCTCAAACCTCAATCCTGAATCCTCAATCCTGAATCCTCAATCTTCAGCCCTCAGTCCTCAACAGTCAGTTTTCCATCCTCAATCCTCAACAGAATACCATGATTTCACAGTTTTCAATACTCAATACTCAACCTGCAATCTTCAAATCTCTATCCACAAACATCAATTCTCATCACTTAACCCTCAACACTCAGTCCCCAATCCACAATATTCAAGCCTCAATCCTCAATCCTCAATCCACAATCCTCAACATTCAATCCTCAATACTCAATCTTCAATCCTCAATCCCCAACCCTCAATCCTCAATTCGCAACACTCAATAGTCGATCTTCAATCCTCAATACTCAATATTCAATCCTCAATCCACAATCCTCAATCCTCAATCATCATTCTTCAATCCTCAATACCCTATCCTCAATCTTCAATCCTCAATCCTCAATCCTCAATACCCAATCCTCAATCTTCAATCCTCAATCCTCTATCCTCAATTCTCAATCCTCAATCCTCAATCCTCAGACCTCAAACACAAATATTCAACCCTCAGTCCTCGTCCTCAATCCTCAACCCTCAATCCTCAACCCTCAATCCTCAATCCTCAATCTTCAATCGTCAATCCTCAATACTCAATCCTCAATCATCAATCCTCAATCCTCAATCTTCATTCCTCAATACTCAATATTCCATCCTCAATCCTCAATCCTCAATCCTCAATCCTCAATATTCAATCCTCAATACTCAATATTCAATCCTCAATCCTCAATACTCAATCCCCAATCTTCATTCTTCAATCCTCATTCTTCATTCCTCAATACCCAATCCTCAATCTTCAATCCTCAATCCTCAATCCTCAGTTCGCAATCCTCAATCCTCAATCCTCAGACCTCAGGCATCAACACTCAACCCTCAGACCTCGTTCTCAATCCACAACCCTCAATCCTCAATCCTCAATCTTCATTCATCAATATTCAACCTTCAATCCACAATCCTCAAACCTCAATCCTCAATCCTCAATGTTCAATCCTCAACAGCCAATCCTCAATCTTCAATCCTCAATCCTCAATCCTCAATTCTCAATCCTCATTCCTCAATCCTCAGTCCTCTCTCCTCAAACCTCAATCCTGAATCCTCAATCCAGAATCCTCAAGCTTCAGCCCTCAGTCCTCAACAATCAGTTGTCAATCCTCAATCCTCAATAGAATATCATCAATTCACAGTTTTCAATACTCAATACTCAATCTGCAATCTTCAAATCTCTATCCACAAACATCAATTCTCATCATTCAACCCTCAACACTCAGTCCCCAATCCTCAATTTTCAATCCTCAATCCTCAATCCTCAATCCACAGTCCTCAACCTTCAATCCTCAATACTCAATCTTCAATCCTCAATCCTCAATACTCAATCCTCAATTCTCAATCCTCGATCGTCAATCTTCAATCCTCAATCCTCAATCCTCAATCCTCAATCCTCATTCTTCAATCCTCAATACCCAATCCTCAATCTTCAATCCTCAATCCTCAATCCTCAATCCTCAATCCTCAATCCTCATTCCTCAATCCTCAATACCCAATCCTCAATCTTCAATCCTTAATCCTCAATCCTCAATTCTCAACCCTCAATCCTCAGTCCACAGTCATCAAACCTCAATCCTCAAACCTCAGCCCTCATTATCAATCCTCAATCCTCAATCCTCAATCCTTAATCTTCAATCCTCAATACTCAATATTCAATCCTCAATCCTCAGTCCTCAAATCTCAATTCTGAATCCTCAATCCTGATTCCTCAATCTTCAGCCCTGAGTCCTCAACAATCAGTTGCCAATCCTGAATCCTCAATACAATATCCTCAATTCACAGTTTTCAATACTCAATACTCAATCTGCAATCTTCAGATCTCTATCCACAAACATCAATTCTCATCACTCAACCCTCAATACTCAGTCCCCAATCCTCAATCATCAACCCTAAATCCTCAACCCTCAATCCTCAATCTTAATCTTCAATCCTCAATACTCAATCTTCAATCCTCAACCCTCAATCCTCAATCCTCAATCCTCAATGTTCAATCCTCAACAGCCAATCCTCAATCTTCAATCCTCAATCCTCAACCCTCAATTCTCAATCCTCAATCCTCAATCCTCAGTCCTCTCTCCTCAAACCTCAATCCTGAATCCTCAATCCAGAATCCTCAAGCTTCAGCCCTCAGTCCTCAACAATCAGTTGTCAATCCTCAATCCTCAATAGAATATCATCAATTCACAGTTTTCAATACTCAATACTCAATCTGCAATCTTCAAATCTCTACCCACAAACATCAATTCTCATCATTCAACACTCAACATTCAGCCCCAATCCTCAATTTTCAATCCTCAATCCTCAATCCTCAATCCACAATCCTCAACCTTCAATCCTCAATACTCAATCTTCAATCCTCAATCCTCAATACTCAATCCTCAATTCTCAGTACTCGATCGTCAATCTTCAATCCTCAATACTCAATCTTCAATCCTAAATCCTCAATCCTCAATCCTCAATCCTCATTCTTCAATCCTCAATACCCAATCCTCAGTCTTCAACCCTCAATCCTCAATCCTCAATACTGAACCTTCAATCCTCAATCCTCAATCCTCAGTCCTCAATCCTCAATCCTCAATCTTAATCTTCAATCCTCAGTACTCAATCTTCAATCCTCAATCCTCAATCCTCAATCCTCAATCCTCAATCTTCAATCCCCAATACTCAATCGTCAATCCTCAATCCTCAATCCTCAAGCATCATCCTTCAATCCTCAATACCCAATCCTCAATCTTCAATACTCAATCCTCAATCCCCAATTCTCAATCCTCATTCCTCAGTCCTCAGCCCTCAAACATCAATCCTCAACGCACAGCTCTCATCCTCAATCCTCAATCCTCAATCCTCAATCCTCAATCCTCAATCCTCAATCTTCAATCCTCAATAATCAATCTTCAGTCCTCAATCCTCAGTCCTCAAACCTCAATTCTGAATCCTCAATTCTGAATCCTCAATCTTCAGCCCTCAGTACTCAACAATCAGTTGACAATCCTGAATCCTCAATAGAATATCCTCAATTCACAGCTTTCAATACTCAATACTCAATCTGCAATCTTCAAACCTCTATCCAAAAGCATCAATTCTAATCACTCAACCCTTAACACTCAGTCCTCAATGTTCAATCCTCAATCTTCAATCCACAATCCTCAATCGTCAATCTTCAATACTCAATACTCAATCTTCAATCCTCAATCCTCAATCCACATTCTTCAATCCTCAATACCAAATCCTCAATCTTCAATCCTCAGTCCTCAATCCTCAATTCTCAATCCTCAATCCTCAGTCCTCAGTCCTTAAACCTCAATCCTCAACCCTCAGCCCTCATCCTCAATCCTCAATCCTCAATCCTCAATCCTCAATCTTCAATCCTCAATACTCAACCTTCAATCCTCAATTCTCAATCCTCAGTCCTCAAACATCAATTCTGAATCCCCAATCCTGAATCCTCAATCTTCAGCACTCAGTCCTCAACAATCAGGTGACAATCCTCAATCCTGAATAGAATATCCTCAATTCACAGCTTTCAATACACAATACTCAATCTGGAATCTTCAAATCTCTATCCACAAACATCAACTCTCATCACTCAACCCTCAACACTCAGTCCTCAATGTTCAATGCTCAATCCTCAATTCTCAATCTTCAATCCTCAGTACTCAATCTTCAATGCACAGTCCTCAACCTTCAATCCTCAATACTCAATCTTCAATCCTCAATACTCAATCTTCAATCCTCAATCCTCAATCCTAAATCCTCAGTCCTCATTCTTCAATCCTCAATACCCAATCCTCAATCTTCAATCCTCAATCTTCAATCCTCAATTCTCAATCCTCAATCCTCAATCCTCAGACCTCAAACATCAATACTCAACACTCAGTCCTCGTCCTCAATCCACAACGCTCAATCCTCAATCCTCAATCTACAATCATCAATATTCAATCTTCAGTCCTCAATCCTCAATCCTCGATCCTCAGTCCTCAATACTCAATGTTCAATACTCAATACCCAATCCTCAATCTTCAATCCTCAATCCTCAATCTACAGTCCTCAATTCTCAATCCTCAATCCTTAGTCCTCAGTCCTCAAACCTCAATCCTCAACCCTCAGCCCTCATCGTCAATTCTCAATACTCAATCCTCACTCCTCAATCTTCAACCCTCAATACTCAATCTTCAATGCGCAATCCTCAATCTTCAATCCTCAATACTCAATCTTCAATCCTCAATCCTCAATCCTCAATAGTCAATCCTCAATCCTCAGTCCTCAATCCCCAATCCTCAATTCTCGTACCTCAAACCTCAATCCTCAACCCTCAGTCCTCATCCTGAACTCTCAATTCTCAATCCTCAAACCTCAACCCTCAATCTTCAATCCTCAATAATCAATCTCCAATCCTAGATCTCCAATCCCCAATCCTCAATCCTTAATCCTCAATCTTCAATCCTCAATCCCCAGTCCCCAATCTTCAATCCTCAATGCTCAATCCTCAATCCTCAATCCTCAGTCCTCAATCTTCAATCCCCAATCCTCAATCCTCAATCTTCAATTCTCAATACTCAATCTTCAATCCTCAATCCTCAATTCTCGATCATCAATACTCAATCCTCAATCGTCAATCCTCAATCCCCAATCCTCAATCTTCAATCCTCAATCCTCAATCCTCAATTCTCAATCCTCTACATTCAATTCTCAATACTCAATCTTCAATCCTCAATCCTCAATCCTCAATTCTCAGTCCTCAATCCTCAATCCTCAATATTCAACACAAAACCCTCAACCATCAATCCTCAATACTCAACAATCAATCCTCAATTCTAAATACTCAATAGAATACCCTGAATTCTCATCGTTCAATACTCAATCCACAAAAATCAATAATCAAATCTCAACCCACAAACATCAATATTAAACACTCAATCCTCAACACTCAGTCCTCTCTCTTCAATCCTCCATCCTCAATCCTCAATCCTCAATCTTCAATCCTCAATACTCAATCTTCAATCCTCAATCCTCAGTCCTCAAACCTCAATTCTGAATCCTCAATCTTCAATCCTCAATATTCAATCTTCAATCCTCAACCCTCAACCCTCAATCCTCAAACTTCAACCCTCAATCCTCAATCCTCAATCGTCAATCCGCAATCCTCAATCCTCAGTCATCAATCCTCAACCTTCAATACTCAATCCTCAATCCTCAATCCTCAATCCCCAATCCTCATTCCTCAAACCTCAATCCTCAAACCTCAGTACTCAATGCTCAATCCTCAATCTTCAATCCTCAATACTCAACCTTCAATCCTCAATCCTCAATCCTCAGTCCTCAAACCTCAATTCTGAATCCCCAATCCTGAATCCTCAATCTTCAGCCCTCAGTCCTCAACAATCAGGTGACAATCCTCAATCCTCAATAGAATATCCTCAATTCACAGTTTTCAATACACAATACTCAATCTGGAATCTTCAAATCTCTATCCACAAACATCAATTCTCATCACTCAACCCTCAACACTCAGTCCTCAATGTTCAATCCTCAAACCTCAATTCTCAATCTTCAATCCTCAGTACTCAATCTTTAATCCTCAATCCTCAATCCTCAATCTTCAATCCTCAGTCCTCAATACTCAATCCTCAATCCTCAATCCTCAATCCTCAATCATCAATTCTCAATCTTCAATACTCAATCCTCAATCCTCAATCCTCAATCCTCAATCCTCAATCCTCAATCCTCAATCATCAATCCTCAATCTTCAATCCTCAATACTCAATCTTTAATCATCAATCCTCAATCCTCAATCTTCAATCCTCAATCCTCAATCCTCAATCCTCAATCCTCAATCCTCAATCCTCAATCCTCAATCCTCAATCCTCAATTCTCAATCCTCAATCCTCAACCCTCAATCCTCAGTCCTCAAACCTCAATCCTGAATCCTCAATCCTGAATCCTCAATCTTCAGCCCTCAGTCCTCAACAGTCAGTTTTCCATCCTCAATCCTCAACAGAATACCATGATTTCACAGTTTTCAATACTCAATACTCAACCTGCAATCTTCAAATCTCTATCCACAAACATCAATTCTCATCACTTAACCCTCAACACTCAGTCCCCAATCCACAATATTCAAGCCTCAATACTCAATCCTCAATCCACAATCCTCAACATTCAATCCTCAATACTCAATCTTCAATCCTCAATCCCCAACCCTCAATCCTCAATTCGCAACACTCAATAGTCGATCTTCAATCCTCAATACTCAATATTCAATCCTCAATCCTCAATCCTCAATCCTCAATCATCATTCTTCAATCCTCAATACCCTATCCTCAATCTTCAATCCTCAATCCTCAATCCTCAATACCCAATCCTCAATCTTCAATCCTCAATCCTCTATCCTCAATTCTCAATCCTCAATCCTCAATCCTCAGACCTCAAACACAAATATTCAACCCTCAGTCCTCGTCCTCAATCCTCAACCCTCAATCCTCAACCCTCAATCCTCAATCCTCAATCTTCAATCGTCAATCCTCAATACTCAATCCTCAATCATCAATCCTCAATCCTCAATCTTCATTCCTCAATACTCAATATTCCATCCTCAATCCTCAATCCTCAATCCTCAATCCTCAATATTCAATCCTCAATACTCAATATTCAATCCTCAATCCTCAATACTCAATCCCCAATCTTCATTCTTCAATCCTCATTCTTCATTCCTCAATACCCAATCCTCAATCTTCAATCCTCAATCCTCAATCCTCAGTTCGCAATCCTCAATCCTCAACCCTCAGACCTCAGGCATCAACACTCAACCCTCAGACCTCGTTCTCAATCCACAACCCTCAATCCTCAATCCTCAATCTTCATTCATCAATATTCAACCTTCAATCCACAATCCTCAAACCTCAATCCTCAATCCTCAATGTTCAATCCTCAACAGCCAATCCTCAATCTTCAATCCTCAATCCTCAATCCTCAATTCTCAATCCTCATTCCTCAATCCTCAGTCCTCTCTCCTCAAACCTCAATCCTGAATCCTCAATCCAGAATCCTCAAGCTTCAGCCCTCAGTCCTCAACAATCAGTTGTCAATCCTCAATCCTCAATAGAATATCATCAATTCACAGTTTTCAATACTCAATACTCAATCTGCAATCTTCAAATCTCTATCCACAAACATCAATTCTCATCATTCAACCCTCAACACTCAGTCCCCAATCCTCAATTTTCAATCCTCAATCCTCAATCCTCAATCCACAGTCCTCAACCTTCAATCCTCAATACTCAATCTTCAATCCTCAATCCTCAATACTCAATCCTCAATTCTCAATCCTCGATCGTCAATCTTCAATCCTCATTCCTCAATCCTCAGTCCTCTCTCCTCAAACCTCAATCCTGAATCCTCAATCCAGAATCCTCAAGCTTCAGCCCTCAGTCCTCAACAATCAGTTGTCAATCCTCAATCCTCAATAGAATATCATCAATTCACAGTTTTCAATACTCAATACTCAATCTGCAATCTTCAAATCTCTATCCACAAACATCAATTCTCATCATTCAACCCTCAACACTCAGTCCCCAATCCTCAATTTTCAATCCTCAATCCTCAATCCTCAATCCACAGTCCTCAACCTTCAATCCTCAATACTCAATCTTCAATCCTCAATCCTCAATACTCAATCCTCAATTCTCAATCCTCGATCGTCAATCTTCAATCCTCAATCCTCAATCCTCAATACTCAATCCTCATTCTTCAATCCTCAATACCCAATCCTCAATCTTCAATCCTCAATCCTCAATCCTCAATCCTCAATCCTCAATCCTCATTCCTCAATCCTCAATACCCAATCCTCAATCTTCAATCCTTAATCCTCAATCCTCAATTCTCAACCCTCAATCCTCAGTCCACAGTCATCAAACCTCAATCCTCAAACCTCAGCCCTCATTATCAATCCTCAATCCTCAATCCTCAATCCTTAATCTTCAATCCTCAATACTCAATATTCAATCCTCAATCCTCAGTCCTCAAATCTCAATTCTGAATCCTCAATCCTGATTCCTCAATCTTCAGCCCTGAGTCCTCAACAATCAGTTGCCAATCCTGAATCCTCAATACAATATCCTCAATTCACAGTTTTCAATACTCAATACTCAATCTGCAATCTTCAGATCTCTATCCACAAACATCAATTCTCATCACTCAACCCTCAATACTCAGTCCCCAATCCTCAATCATCAACCCTAAATCCTCAACCCTCAATCCTCAATCTTAATCTTCAATCCTCAATACTCAATCTTCAATCCTCAACCCTCAATCCTCAATCCTCAATCCTCAATGTTCAATCCTCAACAGCCAATCCTCAATCTTCAATCCTCAATCCTCAACCCTCAATTCTCAATCCTCAATCCTCAATCCTCAGTCCTCTCTCCTCAAACCTCAATCCTGAATCCTCAATCCAGAATCCTCAAGCTTCAGCCCTCAGTCCTCAACAATCAGTTGTCAATCCTCAATCCTCAATAGAATATCATCAATTCACAGTTTTCAATACTCAATACTCAATCTGCAATCTTCAAATCTCTACCCACAAACATCAATTCTCATCATTCAACACTCAACATTCAGCCCCAATCCTCAATTTTCAATCCTCAATCCTCAATCCTCAATCCACAATCCTCAACCTTCAATCCTCAATACTCAATCTTCAATCCTCAATCCTCAATACTCAATCCTCAATTCTCAGTACTCGATCGTCAATCTTCAATCCTCAATACTCAATCTTCAATCCTAAATCCTCAATCCTCAATCCTCAATCCTCATTCTTCAATCCTCAATACCCAATCCTCAGTCTTCAACCCTCAATCCTCAATCCTCAATACTGAACCTTCAATCCTCAATCCTCAATCCTCAGTCCTCAATCCTCAATCCTCAATCTTAATCTTCAATCCTCAGTACTCAATCTTCAATCCTCAATCCTCAATCCTCAATCCTCAATCCTCAATCTTCAATCCCCAATACTCAATCTTCAATCCTCAATCCTCAATCCTCAAGCATCATCCTTCAATCCTCAATACCCAATCCTCAATCTTCAATACTCAATCCTCAATCCCCAATTCTCAATCCTCATTCCTCAGTCCTCAGCCCTCAAACATCAATCCTCAACGCACAGCTCTCATCCTCAATCCTCAATCCTCAATCCTCAATCCTCAATCCTCAATCCTCAATCTTCAATCCTCAATCTTCAATCCTCAATTCTCAATCCTCAATCCTCAATCCTCAGACCTCAAACATCAATACTCAACACTCAGTCCTCGTCCTCAATCCACAACGCTCAATCCTCAATCCTCAATCTACAATCATCAATATTCAATCTTCAATCCTCAATCCTCAATCCTCGATCCTCAGTCCTCAATACTCAATGTTCAATACTCAATACCCAATCCTCAATCTTCAATCCTCAATCCTCAATCTACAGTCCTCAATTCTCAATCCTCAATCCTTAGTCCTCAGTCCTCAAACCTCAATCCTCAACCCTCAGCCCTCATCGTCAATTCTCAATACTCAATCCTCACTCCTCAATCTTCAACCCTCAATACTCAATCTTCAATGCGCAATCCTCAATCTTCAATCCTCAATACTCAATCTTCAATCCTCAATCCTCAATCCTCAATAGTCAATCCTCAATCCTCAGTCCTCAATCCCCAATCCTCAATTCTCGTACCTCAAACCTCAATCCTCAACCCTCAGTCCTCATCCTGAACTCTCAATTCTCAATCCTCAAACCTCAACCCTCAATCTTCAATCCTCAATAATCAATCTCCAATCCTAGATCTCCAATCCCCAATCCTCAATCCTTAATCCTCAATCTTCAATCCTCAATCCCCAGTCCCCAATCTTCAATCCTCAATGCTCAATCCTCAATCCTCAATCCTCAGTCCTCAATCTTCAATCCCCAATCCTCAATCCTCAATCTTCAATCCTCAATACTCAATCTTCAATCCTCAATCCTCAATTCTCGATCATCAATACTCAATCCTCAATCGTCAATCCTCAATCCCCAATCCTCAATCTTCAATCCTCAATCCTCAATCCTCAATTCTCAATCCTCTACATTCAATTCTCAATACTCAATCTTCAATCCTCAATCCTCAATCCTCAATTCTCAGTCCTCAATCCTCAATCCTCAATATTCAACACAAAACCCTCAACCATCAATCCTCAATACTCAACAATCAATCCTCAATTCTAAATACTCAATAGAATACCCTGAATTCTCATCGTTCAATACTCAATCCACAAAAATCAATAATCAAATCTCAACCCTCAAACATCAATATTAAACACTCAATCCTCAACACTCAGTCCTCTCTCTTCAATCCTCCATCCTCAATCCTCAATCCTCAATCTTCAATCCTCAATACTCAATCTTCAATCCTCAATCCTCAGTCCTCAAACCTCAATTCTGAATCCTCAATCTTCAATCCTCAATATTCAATCTTCAATCCTCAACCCTCAACCCTCAATCCTCAAACTTCAACCCTCAATCCTCAATCCTCAATCGTCAATCCGCAATCCTCAATCCTCAGTCATCAATCCTCAACCTTCAATACTCAATCCTCAATCCTCAATCCTCAATCCTCAATCCCCAATCCTCATTCCTCAAACCTCAATCCTCAAACCTCAGTACTCAATGCTCAATCCTCAATCTTCAATCCTCAATACTCAACCTTCAATCCTCAATCCTCAATCCTCAGTCCTCAAACCTCAATTCTGAATCCCCAATCCTGAATCCTCAATCTTCAGCCCTCAGTCCTCAACAATCAGGTGACAATCCTCAATCCTCAATAGAATATCCTCAATTCACAGTTTTCAATACACAATACTCAATCTGGAATCTTCAAATCTCTATCCACAAACATCAATTCTCATCACTCAACCCTCAACACTCAGTCCTCAATGTTCAATCCTCAAACCTCAATTCTCAATCTTCAATCCTCAGTACTCAATCTTTAATCCTCAATCCTCAATCCTCAATCTTCAATCCTCAGTCCTCAATACTCAATCCTCAATCCTCAATCCTCAATCCTCAATCATCAATTCTCAATCTTCAATACTCAATCCTCAATCCTCAATCCTCAATCCTCAATCCTCAATCCTCAATCCTCAATCATCAATCCTCAATCTTCAATCCTCAATACTCAATCTTTAATCATCAATCCTCAATCCTCAATCTTCAATCCTCAATCCTCAATCCTCAATCCTCAATCCTCAATCCTCAATCCTCAATCCTCAATCCTCAATCCTCAATTCTCAATCCTCAATCCTCAATCCTCAGACCTGAAGCATCAATACTCAGCCCTCAGTCCTCGTCCTCAATCCTCAATCCTCAATCCTCGATACTCAATCCTCAATCCTCAATGTTCAATCCTCAATACCCAATCCTCAATCTTCAATCCTCAATCCTAAATCTACAGTCCTCAATTCTCAATCCTCAATCCTCAGTCCTCAGTCCTCAAACCTCAACCCACAACCCTCAGCCCTCATCGTCAATTCTCAATCCTCAATCCTCAATCCTCAATCTTCAATCTTCAATACTCAATCTTCAATGCACAATCCTCAATCTTCAATCCTCAATACTCAATCTTCAATCCTCAATCCTCAATCCTCAATACTCAATCCTCAATCCTCAGTCCTCAATCCTCAATCTTCAATCCTCAATACTCAATCTTCAATCCTCAATCCTCAATCCTCAATCCTCAATCCTCAATCCTCAATGTTCAATCCGCAATACCCAATCCTCAATCTTCAATCCTCAAACATCAATACTCATCCCTCAGTCCTCGTCCTCAATCCACAACACTCAATCCTCAATCCCCAATCTACAATAATCAATATTCTATCTTCAATCCTCAATCCTCAATCCTCGATCCTCAATCCTCAATCCTCAATGTTCAATCCTCAATACCCAATCCTCAATCTTCAATCCTCAATCCTCAATCCTCAATCTTCAATCCTCAATCCTAAATCTACAGTCCTCAATTCTCAATCCTCAATCCTCAGTCCTCAGTCCTCAAACCTCAATCCACAACCCTCAGCCCTCATCGTCAATTCTCAATCCTCAATCCTCAATCCTCAATCTTCAATACTCAATCTTCAATGCACAATCCTCAATCTTCAATCCTCAATACTCAATCTTCAATCCTCAATACTCAATCCTCAATCCTCAGTCCTCAATCCTCAATGTTCAATCCGCAATACCCAATCCTCAATCTTCAATCCTCAATCCTCAATCCTCAATCCTCAATCTTCAATCCTCAATCCTCAGTCCTCAAACCTCAATCCTGAATCCTCAACCCTGCATCCTCAATCTCAAGCCCTCAGTCCTCAACCATCAGATGTCAACCCTGAATCCTCAATAGAATATCCTCAATTCACAGTTTTCAAAACTCAATACTCAATCTGCAATCTTCAAACCTCTATCCACAAACATCATTTCTCATCACTCAACCCTCAACACTCAGTCCTCAATGTTCAATCCTCAATCCTCAATCCACAATCCTCAATCGTCAATTTCAATCCTCAATCTCCAGTCCTCAACCTTCAATCCTCAGTGCTCAATCCTCAATCGTCAATCCTCAGTCATCAATCCTCAATCCTCAATCCTCAAACCTCAATCCTCAACCGTCAGTCCTCGTCCTCAATCCTCAACACTCAATCCTCAATCCTCAATCTTCAATCGTCAATACTCAATATTCAATCCTCAATCTTCAATCCTCAATCCTCAATCCTCAATCCTCAATCCTCAATACTCAATCTTCAATCCTCAGTCCTCAATCCTCAGTCCTCAAACCTCAATTCTGAATCCCCAATACTGAATCCTCAATCTTCAGCCCTCAGTCCTCAACAATCAGGTGACAATCCTAAATCCTCAATAGAATATCCTCAATTCACAGTTTCCTATACACAATACTCAATCTGGAATCTCAAATCTCTATCCACAAACATAAATTCTCATCACTCAACCCTCAACACTCAGTCCTCAATGTTCAATCCTCAATCCTCAATCCTCAACCTTCAATCCTCAACACTCAACCTTCAATCCTCAATCCTCAATCATCATTCCTCAATCCTCAATCCTCAATAGAACATCCTGAATTCTCAGGATGCAATACTCAAACCTCAAACCTCAAACCTCAGCCATCATCCTCAATCCTCAATCCTCAATCCTCAACCTTCAATCCTCAACACTCAACCTTCAATCCTCAATCCTCAATCCTCAATCTTCAATCCTCAATCCTCGATCCTCAGTCATCAATCCTCAGCCTTCAATACTCAATCCTCAATCCTCAATTCTCAATCCTCAATCCTCAATCCTCAATCCTCATTCCTCAAACATCAATCCTCAAACCTCAGTTCTCATCCTCAATTCTCAATCCTCAACCCTCAATCCTCAAACCACAATCCTCAACTGTCAGTCCTCGTCCTCAATCCTCAACCCACAATCCTCAATCCTCAATCTTCAATCATCAATACTCAATCTTCAATCCTCAATCCTCAATCCTCAATCCTCATTCCTCAAACCTCAATCCTCAACCCTCAGTCCTTATCCTCAATTCTCAATTCTCAATCCTCAATCCACAATCCTCAATCTTCAATCCTCAATAATCAATTTTCAGTCCTAGACCCTCAATCCCCAATCCTCAACCCTTAATCCTCAATCTTCAATTCTCAATACTCTATCTTCAATCCTCATTCCTCAGTCCTCAATCATCAATTCTGAATTCCCAATCCTGAATCCTCAATCTTCAGCCCTCAGTCCTCAACAATCAGTTGTCAATTCTCAATCCTCAATAGAATATCATCAATTCACAGTTTTCAATACTCAATGCTCAATCTGCAATCTTCAAATATCTATCCACAAACATCAATTCTCATAACTCAACCCTCAACACTAAGTCCCCAATCCTCAATCTTCAATCCTCAATCCTCAATCCTCAATCCTCAAACCTCAATCCTCAATCTTCAATCCTCAATACTCAATCATCAATCCTCAATCCTCAATCCTCAATCCTCAACCCTCAATCGTCAGTCTTCAAACCTCAATACTCAATCTTCAATCCTCAATCCTCAATCCTCAATACTCAAGCCTCATCCTTCAATCCTCAATACCCAATCCTCAATCTTCAATACTCAATCCTCAATCCCCAATTCTCAATCCTCATTCCTCAGTCCTCAGTCCTCAAACCTCAATCCTCAACGCACAGCTCTCATCCTCAATCCTCAATCCTCAATCCTCAATCCTGAATCCTCAATCTTCAATCCTCAATAATCAATCTTTAGTCCTCAATCCTCAGTCCTCAAACCTCAATTCTGAATCCTCAATCCTGAATCCTCAATCTTCAGCCCTCAGTACTCAACAATCAGTTGACAATCCTGAGTCCTCAATAGAATATCCTCAATTCACAGCTTTCAATACTCAATACTCAATCTGCAATCTTCAAACCTCTATCCACAAGCATCAATTCTCATCACTCAACCCTTAACACTCAGTCCTCAATGTTCAATCCTCAATCTTCAATCCACAATACTCAATCGTCAATCTTCAATATTCAATACTCAATCTTCAATCCTCAATCCTCAAACCTCATTCTTCAATCCTCAATACCAAATCCTCAATCTTCAATCCTCAATACTCAATCCTCAATTCTCAATCCTCAATCCTCAGTCCTCAGTCCTTAAACCTCAATTCTCAACCCTCAGCCCTCATCCTCAATCCTCAATCCTCAATCCTCAATCCTCAATCCTCAATCTTCAATCCTCAATACTCAATCTTCAATCCTCAATCCTCAATCCTGTGTCCTCAAACCTCAATTCTGAATCCCCAATCCTGAATCCTCAATCTTCAGCCCTCAGTCCTCAACAATCAGATGACAATCCTCAATCCTCAATAGAATATCCTCAATTCACAGTTTTCAATACACAATACTCAATCTGGAATCTTCAAATCTCTATCCACAAACATCAATTCTCATCACTCAACCCTCAACACTCAGTCCTCAATGCTCAATGCTCAATCCACAATCCTCATTCTTCAATCCTCAATACCCAATCCTCAGTCTTCAACCCTCAATCCTCAATCCTCAATTCTCAATGCTCAATCCTCAGTCCTCGGTCCTCAAACCTCAATCCTCAACCCTCAGCCCTCATCCTCAATCCTCAATCCTCAATCCTCAATTCTCAATCTTCAATCCTCAATACTCAATCTTCAGTCCTCAATGCTCAGTCCTCAAATTACAATTCTGAATCCTCAATCCGGAACCCTCAATCTTCAGCCCTCAGTCCTCAACAATCAGTTGTCAATCCTCAATCCTCAATAGAATATACTCAATTCACAGTTTTCAATACTCAATACTCAATCTGCAATCTTCAAATCTCTATCCACAAACATCAATTCTCATCACTCAACCCTCAACACTCAGTCCTCAATGTTCAATCCTCAATCTTCAATCCACAATCCTCAATCGTCAATCTTCAATACTCAATACTCAATCTTCAATCCTCAATCCTCAATCCTCAATCCTCAACCCTCAATCGTCAGTCTTCAAACCTCAATACTCAATCTTCAATCCTCAATCCTCAATCCTCAATACTCAAGCCTCATCCTTCAATCCTCAATACCCAATCCTCAATCTTCAATACTCAATCCTCAATCCCCAATTCTCAATCCTCATTCCTCAGTCCTCAGTCCTCAAACATCAATCCTCAACGCACAGCTCTCATCCTCAATCCTCAATCCTCAATCCTCAATCCTGAATCCTCAATCTTCAATCCTCAATAATCAATCTTTAGTCCTCAATCCTCAGTCCTCAAACCTCAATTCTGAATCCTCAATCCTGAATCCTCAATCTTCAGCCCTCAGTACTCAACAATCAGTTGACAATCCTGAGTCCTCAATAGAATATCCTCAATTCACAGCTTTCAATACTCAATACTCAATCTGCAATCTTCAAACCTCTATCCACAAGCATCAATTCTCATCACTCAACCCTTAACACTCAGTCCTCAATGTTCAATCCTCAATCTTCAATCCACAATACTCAATCGTCAATCTTCAATATTCAATACTCAATCTTCAATCCTCAATCCTCAAACCTCATTCTTCAATCCTCAATACCAAATCCTCAATCTTCAATCCTCAATACTCAATCCTCAATTCTCAATCCTCAATCCTCAATCCTCAGTCCTCAGTCCTTAAACCTCAATTCTCAACCCTCAGCCCTCATCCTCAATCCTCAATCCTCAATCCTCAATCCTCAATCCTCAATCTTCAATCCTCAATACTCAATCTTCAATCCTCAATCCTCAATCCTCAGTCCTCAAACCTCAATTCTGAATCCCCAATCCTGAATCCTCAATCTTCAGCCCTCAGTCCTCAACAATCAGGTGACAATCCTCAATCCTCAATAGAATTACCTCAATTCACAGTTTTCAATACACAATACTCAATCTGGAATCTTCAAATCTCTATCCACAAACATCAATTCTCATCACTCAACCCTCAACACTCAGTCCTCAATGTTCAATCCTCAATCCTCAGTTCTCAATCTTCAATCCTCAGTACTCAATCTTTAATCCTCAATCCTCAATCCTCAATCTTCAATCCTCAGTCCTCAATACTCAATCCTCAATCCTCAATCCTCAATCCTCAATCATCAATTCTCAATCTTTAATACTCAATCCTCAATCCTCAATCCTCAATCCTCATTCCTCAATCCTCAATCATCAATCCTCAATCCTCAATCCTCATTCCTCAATCCTCAATCATCAATCCTCAATCTTCAATCCTCAATAATCAATCTCCAATCCTAGATCTCCAATCCCCAATCCTCAATCCTTAATCCTCAATCTTCAATCCTCAATCCCCAGTCCCCAATCTTCAATCCTCAATGCTCAATCCTCAATCCTCAATCCTCAGTCCTCAATCTTCAATCCCCAATCCTCAATCCTCAATCTTCAATCCTCAATCCTCAACCCTCAATCTTCAATCCTCAATCCTCATTCCTCAAACCTCAATCCTCAACCCTCAGTCCTTATCCTCAATTCTCAATCCTCAATCCTCAACACTCAACCTTCAATCCTCAATAATCAATCTCCAATCCTAGATCCCCTTTCCCCAATCCTCAATCCTTAATCCTCAATATTCAATCCTCAATCCCCAGTCCTCAATCTTCAATCCTCAGTGCCCAAACCTCCATCCTCAATCCTGAGTACTCAATCCTCAACCCTCAGACCTCGTCATCAATCCTCAACCCTCAATAATCAATCCGCAATCTTCAATCATCAATACTCGATCTTCAATCCTCAATCCTCAATTCTGAATACTCAATCCTCTATACTCAATCCCCAGTCCTCAGACCTCAATCTTCAATACTCAATCCTCAATCCTCAATCCTCAATCCTCAATCCTCAATCCTCAATCCTCAATCCTCAATCCTCAATCTTCAATCCTCAATGCCCAATCCTCCATCCTCAATCCTCAGTCCTCAATCCTCAACCCTCAGTCCTCGTCATCAATCCTCAACCCTCAATAATCAATCCGCAACCTTCAATCATCAATACTCAATCTTCAATCATCAATCCTCAATACTTAATCCTCAATCCTCAATACTCAATCCCCAGTCCTCATTCGTCAATCTTCAATTCTCAATCCTGAATCCTCAATCCTCAGTCCTCAATCCTCTATCTTCAATCTTCAAATCTCCATCCACAAACATCAATTCTCATTACTCAACCCTCAACACTCAGTCCCCAATCCTCAATCTTCAATCCTCAATCCTCAATCCTCAATCCTCAATCCTCAACCTTCAATCCTCAATACTCAAACTTCAATCCTCAATCCTCAATCCTCAATACTCAATCTTTAATCCTCAATCCTCAATCCTCAATTCTCAATCCTCAGTCCTCAGTCCCCAATACCCAATCCTCAACCTTCAATCCTCAATCCTCAATCCTCAATTCTCAATACTAAATCCTCAACCCTCAATCCTAAATCCTCAATCGTCAGTCTTCAATCCCCAATACTCAATCTTCAATCCTCAATCCTCAATACTCAATCCTCGATCCTCATTCTTCAATCCTCAATACCCAATCCTCAATCTTCAATCCTCAATCCTCAATCCTCAATTCTCAATCCTCAATCCTCAATCATCAGACCTCAAACATCAATACTCAACACTCAGTCCTCGTCCTCAATCCACAACCCTCAATCCTCAATCCTCAATCTTCAATCATCAATATTCAATCTTCAATCCTCAATCCGCAATCCTCGATCCTCAATCCTCAATCCTCAATGTTCAATCCTCAATACCCAATCCTCAATCTTCAATCCTCAACCCTCAATCCTCAATCCTCAATATTCAATCATCAATACTCAATCATCAATCCTCAATCCTCAATCCTCAATCCTCATTCCTCAAACCTCAATCCTCAACCCTCATTCCTTATCCTCAATTCTCAATTCTCAATCCTCAATCCTCAATCCTCAATCTTTAATCCTCAATAATCAATACTCAACCCTAGATCCTCAATCACCAATCCTCAATCGTCAATCTTCAATCCTCAATCCCCAGTCCTCAATCTTCAATCCTCAATGCTCAATCCTCAATCCTCAATCCTCAGTCCTCAATCCTCAATCCTCAAACCTCAAACCTCAATCCTCAACCGTCAGTCCTCGTCCTCAATCCTCAACCCTCAATCCTCAATCCTCAATCATCAATCATCAAGACTCAATATTCAATCCTCAATCTTCAATCCTCAATCCTCAATCCTCAATCCTCAATATTCAACACACAACCCTCAACCACCAATCCTCAATACTCAACCATCAATCCTCAATTCCTAATACTCAATAGAGTATCCTGAATTCTCATGGTTCAATACTCAATCCACAATATTCAATAATCAAATCTCAATCCCCAAACATCAATTCTCAACACTCAATCCTCAACACTCAGTCCACTCTTTTCAATCCTCCATCCTCAACCTTCAATCCTCAAGCGTCAATCCTGAATCCTCAATCCTCAACCCTCAATCCTCTGTCCTTAAACTTCAATCCCGAATCCTCAATCCTGAATCCTCAATCTTTAGCCCTCAGTCCTCAACAATCAATTGTCAATACTCAACCCTCAATAGAATATCCTCAATTCACAGTTTTCAATACTCAATCCCCATTCTTCAATCTTCAAATCTCAAACCACAAACATCAATTCCCATCACTCACCCCTCAACACTCAGTCCTCAATGTTCAATCCTCAATCCTCAATTCTCAATCTTCAATCCTCAATACTCAATCTCAATCCACAATCATCAATCCTCAATCATCAATACTCAATCTTTAATCCTCAACCCTCAATCCTCAATACTCAATCCTCAGTCCTCAGTCCTCAATACCCAATCCTCTATCTTCAATCCTCAATCCTCAATCCTCAATCCTCAACCCTCAATCCTCAATCCTCAATTCTCAATCCTCAATTCTCAATCATCAGACCTCAAACATCAATGCTCAACTCTCAGTCCTCGTCCTCAATCCACAACCCTCAATCCTCAATCCTCAATCTTCAATCATCAATATTCAATCTTCAATCCTCAATACGCAATCCTCGATCCTCAATCCTCAATCCTCAATGTTCAATCCTCAATACCCAATCCTCAATCTTCAATCCTCATCCCTCAATCCTCAATCCTCAATTCTCAATCCTCAATCCTCAGTCCTCAGTCCTCAAACCTCAATCCTCAACCCTCAGACCTCATCGTCAATTCTCAATCCTCAATCCTCAATCCTCAATCTTCAATCCTCAATACTCAATCTTCAATCCACAATCCTCAATCTTCAAACCTCAATACTCAATCTTTAATCCTCAATCCTCAATCCTCAATACTCAATCCTCAATCCTCAGTCCTCAATCCTCAATCTTCAATCCTCAATACTCAATCTTCAATCCTCAATCCTCAATCCTCAATCCTCTATCCTCATTCTTCAATCCTCAAAACCCAATCCTCAATCTTCAATCCTCAATCTTCAATCATCAATACTCAATCTTCAATCCTCAATCCTCAATCCTCAATCCTCATTCCTCAAACCTCAATCCTCAAACCTCAGTCATCATCCTCAATTCTCAATTCTCAATCCTCAATCCTCAATCCTCAACCCTCTATCTTCAATCCTAAATAATCAATCTCCAATACTAGATCCTCAATCCCCAATCCTCAATCCTCAATACCCAATCCTAAATTTTCAATCCTCAATCTTCAATTATCACTATTCAATCTTTAATCCTCAACTCTCAATCCTCAATCCACAATCCTCAATCGTCAATATTCAATCCTCAATCCCCAGTCCTCAATCTTCAATCCTCAATGCTCAATCCTCAATCCTCAATCCTCAGTCCTCAATCCTCAATCCTCAAACCTCAAACCTCAATCCTCAACCGTCAGTCCTCGTCCTCAATCCTCAACACTCAATCCTCAATCCTCAATCATCAATCATCAAGAATCAATATTCAATCCTCAATCTTCAATCCTCAATCCTCAATCCTCAATCCTCAATATTCAACACACAACCCTCAACCACCAATCTTCAATACTCAACCATCAATCCTCAATTCCTAATACTCAATAGAGTATCCTGAATTCTCATGGTTCAATACTCAATCCACAATATTCAATAATCAAATCTGAATCCTCAAACATCAATTCTCAACACTCAATCCTCAACACTCAGTCCACTCTTTTCAATCCTCCATCCTCAACCTTCAATCCTCAAGCGTCAATCCTCAATCCTCAATCCTCAATCCTCATTCCTCAACTCTCAATCCTCAATCCTCAGTCCGCAGTCCTCAAACCTCAATCCTCAACCCTCAGCCCTCATCTTCAATTCTCAATCCTCAATCCTCAATCCTCAATCTTCAATCCTCAATACTCAATCTTCAATCCACAATCCTCAATCTTCAATCCTCAATAGTCAATCTTTAATCCTCAATCCTCAATCCTCAATACTCAACCCTCAATCCTCAGTCCTCAATCCTCAATCTTCAATCCTCAATACTCAATCTTCAATCCTCAATACTCAATCCTCAATCCTCAATCCTCATTCTTCAATCCTCAATACCCAATCCTCAATCTTCAATCCTCAATCCTCTATCCTCAATTCTCAATCCTCAATCCTCAGTTCTCAGTCCTCAAGCCTCAATCCTCAACCCTCAGCCCTCATCCTCAATCCTCAATCTTTATTCCTCAGTCCTCAATCTTCAATCCTCAATACTCAATTTTCAATCCTCAATCCTCGATCCTCAATCCTCAATTCTAAATCCTCAACCATCAATCCTCAATCTTCAATACTCAATCCTCAATCCTCAATCCTGAATCCTCAATACTAAACCATCAATCCTCAATTCTCAATACCCAATAGAACATCCTGAATTCTCAGGATTCAATACTCAAACCTCAAACCTCAAACCTCAAACCTATGCCATCATCCTCAATCCTCTTTCCTCAATCGTCAATCCTCAACCTTCAATCCTCAACACTCAACCTTCAACCCTCAATCCTCAATCCTCAATCGTCAATCCTCAGTCCTCAATCCTCAATCCTCAATCCTCATTCCTCAAACCTCAATCCTCAAACCCCAGTCCTCATCCTCAATACTCAATCCTCAATCCTCAATCCTCAAACCACAATCCTCAACCGTCAGTCCTCGACCTCAATCCTCAACCCTCAATCCTCAATCCTCAATCTTCAATCATCAATACTCAATCTTCAATCCTCAATCCTCAATCCTCAATCCTCATTCCTCAAACCTCAAACCTCAACCCTCAGTCCTTATCCTCAATTCTCAATTCTCAGTCCTCAATCCTCAATCCTCAATCTTTAATGCTCAATAATCAATATTCAGTCCTAGATCCTCAATCACCAATCCTCAATCCTTAATCCGCAATCTTCAGTCCTCAATCCCCAGTCCTCAATCTTCAATCCTCAATGCTCCATCCTCAATCCTCTATCCTCAGTCCTCAGTCCTCAACCCTCAATCCTCAAACCTCAATCCTCAACCGTCAGTCCTCGTCCGCAACCCTCAACCCTCAACCCTCAATCCTCAATCTTCAATCATCAATACTCAATCTTCAATCCTCAATACTCAATCTTCAATCCCCAATCATCAATCCTCAATCCTGAATCCTCATTCTCCAATCCTCAGTTACCAATCCCCAATCTTCAATCCTCAATCCTCATTCCTCAAACCTCAATCCTCAAACCTCAGTCATCATCCTCAATTCTCAATTCTCAATCCTCAATCCTCAATCCTCAACCCTCTATCTTCAATCCTAAATAATCAATCTCCAATACTAAATCCTCAATCCCCAATCCTCAATCCTCAATACCCAATCCTAAATTTTCAATCCTCAATCTTCAATTATCAATTCTCAATCCTCAATCCCCAATCCTCAATCCTCAATACCCAATCCTAAATTTTCAATCCTCAATCTTCAATTATCAATTCTCAATCCTCAATCCTCAATCTTCTGTCCTCAAACCTCAATCCTCAACCGTCAGTCCTCGTCCGCAACCCTCAACCCTCAACCCTCAATCCTCAATCTTCAATCATCAATACTCAATCTTCAATCCTCAATACTCAATCTTCAATCCCCAATCATTAATCCTCAATCCTGAATCCTCATTCTTCAATCCTCAGTTACCAATCCCCAATCTTCAATCCTCAATCCTCATTCCTCAAACCTCAATCCTCAAACCTCAGTCACCATCCTCAATTCTCAATTCTCAATCCTCAATCCTGAATCCTCAACCCTCTATCTTCAATCCTAAATAATCAATCTCCAATACTAAATCCTCAATCCCCAATCCTCAATCCTCAATACCCAATCCTAAATTTTCAATCCCCAATCTTCAATACCCAATCCTCAATCTTCAATCCTCAATCCTCAATCCTCAATCCTCAATCCTCAATCCTCAATCTTCAATCCTCAATTCTCAATCCTCAATCCTCAATAATCAATCTTAAATCCTCAATCCTCAGTCCTCAAACATCAATTCTGAATTCTCAATCCTCAATCCTCAATCCTCTTTCCTCAATCCTTAATACCAAATCCTCAATCTTCAATCCTCAATCCTCAATCCTCAATTCTCAATCCTCAATCCTCAGTCCTCAGTCCTTAAATCTCAATCCTCAACCCTCAGCCCTCATCCGCAATCCTCAATCCTCAATCTTCAACCCTCAATACTCAATCTTCGATCCTCCATCCTCAATCCGCAGTCCTCAAACCTCAATTCTGTATCCTCAATACTGAATCCTCAATCTTCAGCCCTCAGTCCTCAACAATCAGGTGACAATCCTCAATCCTCAATAGAATATTCTCAATTCACAGTTTTCAATACACAATACTCAATCTGCAATCTTCAAATCTCTATCCTCAAACATTAATTCTCATCACTCAACCCTCAACACTCAGTCCTCAATGTTCAATCCTCAATCCTCAATTCTCAATCTTCAATCCTCAATACTCGATCTTCAATCCACAATCCTCAATCTTCAATCCTCATTAGTCAATCTTTAATCCTCAATCCTCAATCCTCAATACTCAACCCTCAATCCTCAGTCCTCAATCCTCAATCTTCAATCCTCAATACTCAATCTTCAATCCTCAATACTCAATCCTCAATCCTCAATCCCCATTCTTCAATTCTCAATACCCAATCCTCAATCTTCAATCCTCAATCTTCAATCCTCAATTCTCAATCCTCAATCCTCAATAATCAATCTTCAATCCTCAATCCTCAGTCCTCAAACATCAATTCTGAATACTCAATCCTCAATCCTCATTCTTCAATCCTTAATACCAAATCCTCAATCTTCAATCCTCAATCCTCAATCCTCAATTCTCAATCCTCAATCCTCAATCCTCATTCCTCAAACCTCAATCCTCAAACCCCATTCCTCATCCTCAATACTCAATCCTCAATCCTCAATCCTCAAACCACAATCCTCAACCGTCAGTCATCGTCCTCAATCCTCAACCCTCAATCCTCAATCCTCAATCTTCAATCATCAATACTCAATCATCAATCCTCAATCCTCAATCCTCAATCCTCATTCCTCAAACCTCAATCCTCAACCCTCATTCCTTATCCTCAATTCTCAATTCTCAATCCTCAATCCTCAATCCTCAATCTTTAATCCTCAATAATCAATACTCAACCCTAGATCCTCAATCACCAATCCTCAATCCTCAATCCTCAATCCTCAATCCCCAATCATCAATCCTCAATCTTCAATCCTCAACACTCAATCTTTAATCACCAATCCTCAATCCTCAATCTACAATCCTCAATCCTCAATCCTGAATACTCAATCCTCAATCCTCAATCCACAACCATCAATCCTCAATTCCTAATACTCAATAGAGTATCCTGAATTCTCATGGTTCAATACTAAATCCACAATATTCAATAATCAAATCTCAATCCTCAAACATCAATTCTCAACACGCAATCCTCAACACTCAGTCCACTCTTTTCAATCCTCCATCCTCATCCTTCAATCCTCAAGCGTCAATCCTCAACCCTCAATCCTCAACCCTCAATCCTCTGTCCTTAAACCTCAATCCCGAATCCTGAATCCTGAATCCTCAATCTTTAGCCCTCAGTCCTCAACAATCAATTGTGAATACTCAATCCTCAATAGAATATCCTCAATTCACAGTTTTCAATACTCAATCCCCATTCTTCAATCTTCAAATCTCAATCCACAAACATCAATTCCCATCACTCAACCCTCAACACTAAGTCCTCAATCTTCAATCCTCAACCCTCAACCCTCAACCTTCAATCCTCAATACTCAATCTTCAATCCTCAATTCTCAATCCTCAATCCTCAATCCTCAGACCTCAAACATCAATACTCAACCCTCAGTCCTCGTCCTCAATCCACAACCCTCAATCCTCAATCCCCAATCTTCAATCCTCAAACCTCAATCCTCATTCCTAAATTCTCAATCCTCAATCCTCAGTCCGCAGTCCTCAAACCTCAATCCGCAACCCTCAGCCCTCATCTTCAATTCTCAATCCCCAATCATCAATCCTCAATCTTCAATCCTCAACACTCAATCTTTAATCACCAATCCTCAATCCTCAATCTACAATCCTCAATCCTCAATCCTGAATACTCAATCCTCAATCCTCAATCCACAATCCTCAATCCTCAGTCTTCAATCCCCAATACTCAATCTTCATTCCTCGATCCTCAATCCTAAATCCTCAGTCCTCATTCTTCAATCCTCAATACCCAATCCTCAATCTTCAATCCTCAATCCTCAATCCACAATTCTCAATCCTCAATCCTCAATCCACAATCCTCAGTCCTCAATCCTCAATCCTCAAACCTCAAACCTCAATCCTCAACCGTCAGTCCTCGTCCTCAATCCTCAATACTCAATCCTCAATCCTCAATCATCAATCATCAAGAATCAATATTCAATCCTCAATCCTCAGTTCTCAGTCCTCAAGCCTCAATCCTCAACCCTCAGCCCTCATCCTCAATCCTCAATCTTTATTCCTAAGTCCTCAATCTTCAATCCTCAATACTCAATTTTCAATCCTCAATCCTCAATCCTCAATCCTCAATTCTAAATCCCCAACCATCAATCCTCAATCTTCAATACTCAATCCTCAATCCTCAATCCTGAGTCCTCAATACTAAACCATCAATCCTCAATTCTCAATACTCATTAGAACATCCTGAATTCTCAGGATTCAATACTCAAACCTCAAACCACAAACCTCAAACCTCAGCATTCATCCTCAATCCTCAATCCTCAATCGTCAATCCTCAACCTTCAATCCTCAACACTCAACCTTCAACCCTCAATCCTGAATCCTCAATCGTCAATCCGCAATCCTCAATCGTCAGTCTTCAATCCCCAATACTCAATCTTCTATCCTCAATCCTCAATACTCAATCCTCAACCCTCATTCTTCAATCCTCAATACCCAATCCTCAATCTTCAATCCTCAATCCTCAATCCTCAATCCTCAATCATCAGACCTCAAACATCAATACTCAACACTCAGTCCTCGTCCTCGTCCTCAATCCACAACCCTCAATCCTCAATCCTCAATCTTCAATCATCAATATTCAATCTTCAATCCTCAATCCTCAATCCTCGATCCTCATTCCTCAAACCTCAATCCTCAACCTTCAGTCCTTATCCTCAATTCTCAATTCTCAATCCTCAATCCTCAATCCTCAATCTTTAATCCTCAATAATCAATATTCAGTCCTAGATCCTCAATCACCAATCCTCAATCCTTAATCCTCAATCTTCAGTCCTCAATCCCCAGTCCTCAATCTTCAATCCTCAATGCTCCATCCTCAATCCTCTATCCTCAGTCCTCAGTCCTCAACCCTCAATCCTCAAACCTCAATCCTCAACCGTCAGTCCTCGTCCGCAACCCTCAACCCTCAACCCTCAATCCTCAATCTTCAATCATCAATACTCAATCTTCAATCCTCAATCCTCAGTCCTCAGTCCTAAAACCTCAACCTTCAACCATCAGCCATCGTCCTCAATCCTCAAACCTCATTCCTCAATCCTCAACCTTCAATCCTCAATTCTCAATCTTCAATACTCAATCCTCAATCCTCAATCCTCAATCCTCAATCCTCAATCATCAATCCTCAATCGTCAATACTCAATCCTCAATCCTCAATCCTCAATCCTCAATACTCAACCATCAATCCTCAATTCTCAATACTCAATAGAATATCCTGAATTCTCAGGATTCAATACTCAAACCTCAAACCTCAAACCTCAGCCCTCATCCTCAATCCTCAACACTCAATCCTCACTCCTCAACACTCAATCCTCAACACTCAATCTTCAATCCTCAATCCTCAATCCTCAATCCTCAATCCTCAATCCTCAGTCATCAATCCTCAACATTCAATACTCAATCATGAATCCTCAATCCTCAATCCTCAATCCTCAATCCTCATTCCTCAAACCTCAATCCTCAAACCTCAGTCATCATCCTCAATTCTCAATTCTCAATCCATAATCCTCAATCATCAACCCTCTATCTTCAATCCTAAATAATCAATCTCCAATTCTAAATCCTCAATACCCAATCCTCAATCCTCAATACCCAATCCTAAATTTTCAATCCCCAATCTTCAATTATCAATTCTCAATCCTCAATCCTCAATCTTCTGTCCTCAAACCTCAATCCACAACCCTCAGTCCTCGTCCTCAAACCTCAACTCCCAGTCCTCAATCCTCAATCTTCAATCCTCAATACTCAATCTTCAATCCTCAATCCTCAATCCTCAGTCCTCAATCTTCAATCCTCGTTCCTCAAACCACAATCCTCAACCCTCAGTCCTCACCCTCAATTCTCAATTCTCAGTCCTCAATCCTCAATCCTCAATCTTCAATCCTCAATAATCAATCTCCAATCCTATATCCTCAATCCCCAATACTCAATCCTTAATCCTCAATATTCAATCCTCAATCCCCAGTACTCATTCTTCAATCCTCAATACCCAATCCTCAATCTTCAACCCTCAGTCCTCAATCCTCAATCCTCAATCCTCAATCCTCAATCCTCAATCTTCAATCCTCAGTTCCAAATTGTCAATCTTCAATACTCAATCCTCAATCCTCAATCTTCAATCCTCAAAACTCAATCTTCAATCCTCAATCCTCAGTCCTCAGTCCTCAATCCTCTTCCTTCAATCCTCAATACCCAATACTCAATCTTCAATCCTCAATCCTCAATCCTCAATTCTCAATCCTCAATCCTCAATCCTCAGACCTCAGTCCTCAAACCTCAGTCCTCAAGCCTCAGCCCTCATCCTCAATCCTCAATCCTCAATCCTCGATCCTCAATCTTCAATACTCAATACTCAATCTTCAATCCTTAATCCTCAATCCTCGGTCCTCAATCCTCAATCGTCAATCTCCAATCCTGAATACTCAATCTTCAATCCTCAATCCTCAATCCTCAATCCTCAATCCTCAATCCTCATTCTTCATTCCTCAATACCCAATCCTCAATCTTCAATCCTCAATCCTCAATCCTCAATTCTCAACCCTCAACCCTCAGTCCTCAGTCCTCAAACCTCAATCCTCAACCCTCAGCCCTCATCCTCAATCCTCAATCCTCAATCCTCAATGTTCAATCCGCAATACCGAATCCTCAATCTTCAATCCTCAATCCTCAATCCTCAATCCTCAATGCTCAATTCTCAATCCTCAACCTTCAATCCTCAATACTCTATCTTCAACCCTCAACCCTCAATCCTCAACCCTCAATCCTCATTCTTCAATCCTCAACACCCAAACCTCAATCTTCAATCCTCAATCCTCAATCCTCAGCCTTCAATTCTCAATCGTCAATCCTCAGTCCACAATCGGCAATCCTCAGTCCACAATCGGCAATCCTCAATCCTCGTTCCTCAAACATCAATCCTCAACCCTCAGTACTCACCCTCAATTCTCAATTCTCAATCCTCAATCCTCAATCCTCAATCTTCAATCCTCAATAATCAATCTCCAATCCCATATCCTCAATCCCCAATCCTCAATCCTTAATCCTCAATCTTCAATTCTCAGACATCAAACATCAATACTCAACCCTCAGACCTCGTCCTCAATCGTCAATCCTCAATCCTCAATCCTCAATCCTCAATCCTCAATCTTAAATCCTCAATACTCAATCTTCAATAATCAATCCTCAATCCTCAATCCTCAATCCTCAATCCTCAATCCTCAACCTTCAATCCTCAATACTCAAACTCCAATCCTCAATCCTCAGTCCTCACTCCTCAATCCTCATTCTTCAATCCTCAATACCGAATCCTCAATCTTCAATCCTCAATCCTCAATCCTCAATCCACAATCCTCAGACTTCAAAAGCCAATACTCAACGCTCAGTCCTCGTCCTCAATACACAACCCTCAATCCTCAATCCTCAATCATCAATCATTAATATTCAACCTTCAATCCTCAATCCTCAATCATCAATCCTCAATCATCAATCCTCAAACTTCAATACTCAATCCTCAACCCTCAATCCTCAATCCTCAATACTCAACCATCAATCCTCAATTTTCAATACTCAATAGAATATCCTGAATTCTCAGGGTTCTATACTCAAACCTCAATCCTCAACCCTCTGCCGTCATTCTCAATCCTCAATCCTCAGTCCTCAACCCTCAGCCCTCATCCTCAATCCTCAATCCTCAATCTTCAATCCTCAATCCTCAATCCTCAATCCTCAACCGTGAGTCCTCGTCCTCAAACCTCAACCCTCAATCCTCAGTCCTCAATACCCAATCCTCAATCTTCAATCCTCAATCCTTAATACTCAACCCTCAATCCTCAATCCTCAATCTTCAATCCTCAGTCTTCAATCCTCAGTCCCAAATCCTCAATCCTCAATCCTCAATCCTCAATCTTCAATCCTCAATACTCAATCTTCAATCCTCAATCCTCAATCCTCAATCCTCAAACCTCAATCCTCAATCCTCAATCGTCAATCTTCAATCATCAATACTCAATCTTCAATCCTCAATCCTTAATCCTCAATCCTCAATCCTCATTCTTCAATCCTCAATACCCAATCCTCAATCTTCAACCCTCTGTCTTCAACACTCAATCCTCAATCCTCAATCCTCAATTCTCAATCCTCAATCCTCAATCCTCTGACGTCAAACATCAATACTCAATCCTCAGCCTTCATCCTCAATCCACAACTCTCAATCCTCAATCCTCAATCTTCAATTCTCAATCCTCAATCCTCAATCCTCAATCCTCAATCCTCAGTCCTCAACCCTCTATCCTGAATCCTCAATCCTGAATCCTCAATCTTCAGCCCTCAGTGGTCAACAATCAGTCGTCAATCCTCAATCCTCAATAGAATATCCTCAATTCACAGGTTTCAATACTCAATACTCAACCTGCAATCTTCAAATCTCTATCCACAAACATCAATTCTCATCACTCAACCCTCAACACTCAGTCCCCAATCCTCAATCTTCAATCCTCAATCCTCAATCCTCAATCCTCAATTATCAATCTTCAATCCTCAATACTCAATCTTCAATCCTCAATCCTCAATCCTCGGTACTCAATCCTCAATCCTCAATCTCCAACCCTGAATACTCAATCTTCAATCCTCAAACCTCAATCCTCAATCCTCAATCCTGAATCCTCATTCTTCAATCCTCAATTCCCAATCCTCAATCTTCAATCCTTGATCCTCAATCCTCAATTCTCGACCCTCAATCCTCAGTCCTCAGACCTCAAACCTCAATCCTCAAACCTCAACCCTCATCATCAATCCTCAATCCTCAATCCTCAATCCTCAATTTTCAATCCTCAATCCTCAATCCTCAATCCTCAATCCACATTCTTCAATCCTCAATACTCAATCTTCAATCCTCAATCCTCAATCCTCAATCCTCAATCTTCAATCCTCAATACTCAAACTGCAATCCTTAATCCTCAGTCCTCACTCCTCAATCCTCATTCTTCAATCCTCAATACCGAATCCTCAATCTTCAATCTTCAATCTTCAATCCTCAATCCGCAATCCTCAATCCTCATTCTTCAATCCTCAACACCCAATCCTCAATCTTCAATCCTCTATGTTCAATCCGCAATAACCAATCCTCAATTTTCAACCCTCAACCCTCAATCCTCAATCCTCAATCCTCAATCCTTAATCTTCAATTCTCAATACTCAATCTTCAATCCTCAATCCTCAATAATCAATCCTCAATCCACATTCCTCAATCCTCAACAGCCAACCCTCAATCTTCAATCCTCAATCCTCAGTCCTCAATTCTCAATCCTCAATCCTCAATCCTCAGACCTCAAACATCAATACTCAACCCTCAGTCCTCGTCCTCAATCCACAACCCTCAATCCTCGATCCTCAATCTTCAATCATCAATATTCAATCTACAATCCTCAATCCTCAATCCTCAATCCTCAATCCTCAAACCTCAATTCTCAATCCTCAATGCTCAATACTCAATCGTCAATCCTCAATCCCCAATCCTCAATCTTCAATCCTCAATCCTCAATCCTCAATCTTCAATCCTCAATACCCAGTCTTCAATCCTCAATCCTCAATTCTCAATTCTCAATGCTTAATACTCAATCGTCTATCCTCAATCCCCAATCATCAATCTTCAATGCTCAATGTTCAATGCGCAATACCCAATCCTCAATCTTCAATCCACAATCCTCAGTCCTCAATCCTCAATCCTCAATCCTCAATCCTCAATCCTCAGCCCTCAAACATCAAACCTGAATCCTCAATCCTGAATCCTCAATCTTCAGACCTCAGTCCACAACAATCAGTTGTCAATTCTCAATCCTCAATAGAGTATCATCAATTCACAGTTTTCAATACTCAATACTCAATCTGCAATCTTCGAATCTCTATCCACAAACATCAATTCTCATCATTCAACCCTCAACACTCAGTCCCCAGTCCTCAATCTTCAATCCGCAATCCTCAATCCACAATCCTCGATCCTCAGTCTTCAATCCTCAATCCTCAATCCTCAGTCTTCAATCCTCAGTCCTCAATCCTCAATACTCAATCCTCAATCCTCAATCCTCAATCCTCAATCCTCAGACCTCAATCCTCAACCGTCAGTCCACGTCCTCAATCCTCAAACCTCAATCCTCAATCCTCAATCTTCAATCCTCAATACTCAATCCTCAATCCTCAAACCTCAATCTTAATCATCAACCCTCAATACTCAATCTTCAATCCTCAATCCTCAATCCTCAGTCCTCAATCCTCAATCCTCAATCCTCAATACTCAATCTTCAATCTTCAATCCTCAATCCTCAATCCTCAATACTCAATCTTCAATCCTCAATACTCACTCTTCAATCCTCAATCCTCAATCCTCAATCCTCAATCCTCAATCTTCAGCCGTCAGTCCTCAACAATCAATTGTCAATACTCAATCCTTAATATTCAATCCTCAATCCTCAATCCGCAATCCTCAATCCTCAATCTTCAATCCTCAATACTCAATGCTCAATCTTCAATCCTCAATCCTCAATTCTCAATCCTCACTGCTTAATACTCAATCGTCAATCCTGAATCCCCAATCCTCAATCTTCAATCCTCAATGTTCAATGCGCAATACCCAATCCTCAATTTTCAATCCACAATCCTCAGTCCTCAATCCTAAATCCTCAATCCTCAATCCTCAATCCTCAGTCCTCAAACATCAAACCTGAATCCTCAATCCTGAATCCTCAATCTTCAGACCTCAGTCCTCAACAATCAGTTGTCAATCCTCAATCCTCAGTAGAATATCCTCAATTCACAGTTTTCAACACTCAATACTCGATCTGCAATCTTCAAGCCACTATCCACTAACATCAATTCTCATCAATCAACCCTCAACACTCAGACCTCAATGTTCAATCCTCAATCCTCAATACCCAACCATCAATGCTCATTTCTCAATACTCAATAGGATATCCTCAATTCTCATTATTCAATACTCAATCCTCAATATTCAATAATCAAATCGCAATCCTCAAACATCAACTCTCAATACTCAATCCTCAGTACTTTGTCCTCTCTCTTCAATCCTCCATCCTCAATCCTCAATACTCAAGCGTCAATCCTCAATGCTCAATCCTCAATCCTCAATCCCCAACCCTCAATCCTCAGTCCTCAAACCTCAATCCGGAATCCTCAATCCTGAATCCTCAATCTTCAGCCGTCAGTCCTCAACAATCAATTGTCAATACTCAATCCTTAATATTCAATCCTCAATCCTCAATCCGCAATCCTCAATCCTCAATCTTCAATCCTCAATACTCAATCTTCAATCCTCAATCTTCAATCCTAAATCCTCAATCCACAATCCTCAATCCTCAATCATCACGCTTCAATCCTCAGACCTCAAGCAGCAATACTCAACCCTCAGTCCTCGTCCTCAATCCACAACCACCGATACTCAATCCTCAATCATCAATAAACAATATTCAATCTTCAGTCCTCAATCCTCAATCCTCAATCCTCAATCCTGAATCCTCAATCTTCAGACCTCAGTCCTCAACAATCAGTTGTCAATTCTCAATCCTCAATAGAATATCATCAATTCACAGTTTTCAATACTCAATGCTCAATCTGCGATCTTCGAATCTCTATCCATAAACATCAATTCTCATAATTCAACCCTCAACACTCAGTCCCCAATCCTCAATCTTCAATCCTCAATCCTCAATCCTCAATCCTCAATCCTCAATCCTCAATACTCAATCCACAATCCTCAACCTTCAATCCTCAATACTCAACCTTCAATGCTCATTCCTCAATCCTCAATCCTCAATTCTCAATCCCCAATCGTCAATCTTCAATCCTCAATCCTCAATCTTCAATCCTCAGTCCCAAATCCTCAATCTTCAATGCTCAACCCTCGATCCTCAATCTTCAATCATCAATCCTCAATCCTCAATTCTCAATGCTCAATCCTCAATCCTCAGACTTCAAACACCAATACTCAACCCTCAGTCCTCGTCCTCAATCCACAACCCTCAATCCTCAATCCTCTATCTTCAATCATTAATATTCAATCTTCAATCCTCAATCCTCAATCCTCAATCCTCAACCCTCAATCCCCAATGCTAAATCCTCAATACCCAATCCTCAGTCTTCAATCCTCAATCCTCAATCCTCAATCCTCAATCCTCAATCCTCAATTCTCAGTCCTCAATCCTCAATCTTCAATCCTCAATACTCAATCTTCAATCTTCAATCCTCAATCCTCAATCCTCAATCTTCAATCCTCAATACTGAATCTTCAATCCACAATCTTCAATCCTCAATGTTCAAACCGCAATACCCAATCCTCAATCTTCAATACTCAATCCTCAATCCTCAATCCACATTCTTCAATCCTCAACACCCAATCCTCAATCTTCAATCCTCAATCCTCAGTCCTCAATTCTCAATCCTCAATCCTCAATCCTCAGACCACAAACATCAATACTCAACCCTCAGTCCTCGTCCTCAATTCACAACCCTCAATCCTCGATCCTCAATCTTCAATCATCAATATTCAATCTTCAATCCTCAATCCTCAATCATCAATACTCAATCCACAATCCTCAATGTTCAATCCTCAATACCCAATCCTCAATCTTCAATCTTCAATCCTCAATCTTCAATCCTCAATCCTCAATCCTCAAACCTCAATCCTCAATCCTCAGTCCTCAAACCTTAATCCTGAATCCTCAATCCTGAATCCTCAATCTTCAGCCCTCAGTCCTCAACAATCAGTTGTCAATCCCCAATCCTCAATGGAATATGGTCAATTCACAGTTTTCGATTCTCAATACTCAATCTGCAATCTTCAAATCTCTATCCACAAACATCAATTCTCATCTCTCAACACTCAACACTCCGTCCCCAATCCTCAATCTTCAATCCTCAATCCTCAATCCTCAATCCTCAATCCTCAATTTTCAATCCTCAATACTCAATCTTCAATCATCAATACTCAATCTTCTATCCTCAATCCTCAATCTTCAATCCTCAATCCTCAATTCTCAGTCCTCAATACTCAATCCTCAATCCTCAATCCACATTCTTCAATCCTCAATCCTCAGTCCTCAAACCTCAATCCTGAATCCTCAAACCTGAATCCTCAGTCTACAGCCCTCAGTCCTCAACAATCAGTTGTCAATCCTCAGTCCTCAATAGGATATCCTCAATTCACAGGTTTCAATACTCAATACTCAACCTGCAATCTTCAAATCTCTACCCACAAACATCAATTCTCATCGCTCAACTCTCAACACTCAGTCCTCAATGTTCAATCCTCAATCATCAATTCTCAATCTTCAACCCTCAATACTGAACCTTCAATCCTCAATCCTCAATCCTCAGTCCTCAATCCTCAATCCCCAGTCTTCAATCCTCAGTCTCCAATCCTCAATCTTCAACCCTCAATCCTCAATCCTCAATCCTCGATCCTCAGTCCTCAATCCTCAATCCTCAATCCTCAATGCTCAATCCGCAATACCCAATCCTCAATCTTCAATCCTCAATCCTCAGTCCTCAATTCTCAATCCTCAATCCTCAATCCTCAGACCTCAAACATCAATACTCAACCCTCAGTCCTCGTCCTCAATACACAACCCTCAATCCTCGATCCTCAATCTTCAATCATCAATATTCAATCTTCAATCCTCAATACTCAATCATCAATACTCAATCCACAATCCTCAATGTTCAACCCTCAATCCCCAATGCTCAATCCTCAATACCCAATCCTCAGTCTTCAATCCTCAATCCTCAATCCTCAATCCTCAATCCTCAATTCTCAGTCCTCAATCCTCAATCTTCAATCCTCAATACTCAATCTTCGATCTTCAATCCTCAATCCTCAATCCTCAATCTTCAATCCTCAATCTTCAATCCTCGACGTTCAATCCGCAATACCCAATCCTCAATCTTCAATACTCAATCCTCAATCCTCAATCCTCAATCCTCAATCTTCAATCCTCAATACTCAGCCTTCAATCCTCAATCCTCAATCCTCAATACTCAATCTTCAATCTTCAATCCTCAATCCTCAATCCTCAATCTTCAATCCTCAATTCTGAATCATCAATCCTCAATCTTCAATCCTCAATGTTCAATCCGCAATACCCAATCCTCAATCTTCAACACTCAATCCTCAATCCTCAATCCACATTCTTCAATCCTCAACACCCAATCCTCAATCTTCAATCCTCAATCCTCAGTCCTCAATTCTCAATCCTCAATCCTCAATCCTCAGACCTCAAACATCAATACTCAACCCTCAGTCCTCGTCCTCAATTCACAACCCTCAATCCTCGATCCTCAATCTTCAATCATCAATATTCAATCTTCAATCCTCAATCCTCAATCATCAATACTCAATCCACAATCCTCAATGTTCAATCCTCTAAACCCAATCCTCAATCTTCAATCCCCAATCCTCAATCCTCAATCCTCAATCCTCAATCCTCAATCCTCAGTCCTCAAACCTCAATCCTGAATCCTCAAACCTGAATCCTCAGTCTTCAGCACTCAGTCCTCAACAATCAGTTGTCAATCCTCAATCCTCAATGGAATATCATCAATTCACAGGTTTCAATACTCAATACTCAACCTGTAATCTTCAAATCTCTATCCACAAACATCAATTCTCATCACTCAACCCTCAACACTCAGTCACCAATCCTCAATCCTCAATCCTCAATTCTCAATCCTCAATCGTCAATCTTCAATCCTCAATACTCAATCTTCAATGCTCAATATTCAATCCTCAATCCTCAATCCTGAATCCTCAATCTTCAATCCTCAATACTCAAACTGCAATCCTCAATCCTCAGTCCTCACTCCTCAATCCTCATTCTTCAATCCTCAATACCGAATCCTCAATCTTCAATCCTCAATCCTCAATCCTCAATTCTCAATCCTCAATCCTCAATCCTCAGTCCTCAGTCCTCAAACCTCAATCCTCAACCCTCAGCCCTCATCCTCAATCCTCAATCCTCAATCCTCAATCCTCAATGTTCAATCCTCAATACTCAATCTTCAATCCTCCATCCTCAGTCCTCAATCTTAAATCCTCAATGCTCAATCCTCAATACTCAATCCACAGTCCTCAATCCTCAATCCTCAATCCTCAAACCTCAATCCTCAACTGTCAGTCCTGGTCCTCAAACCTCAACCCTCAATCCTCAATCCCCAATCTTCAATCATCAATACTCAAACTTCAATCCTCAATCCTCAATCCTCAATCCTCAATATTCAACGCACAACCCTCAACCATCAATCCTCAATACTCAACCATCAATCCTCAATTCTCAATACTCAATAGAATATCCTGAATTCTCATGGTTCAATACTCAATCCACAATATTCAATAATCAAATCTCAGTCCTCAAACATCAATTCCCAACACTCAATCCTCAACACTCAGCCCTCTCTCTTCAATCCTCCATCCTCAATCCTCAATCCTCAATCTTCAATCCTCAATACTCAAACTGCAATCCTCAATCCTCAGTCCTCACTCCTCAATCCTCATTCTTCAATCCTCAATACCGAATCCTCAATCTTCAATCCTCAATCCTCAATCCTCAATTCTCAATCCTCAATCCTCAATCCTCAGACTTCAAACACTAATACTCAACCCTCAGTCCTCGTCCTCAATCCACAACCCTCAATCCTCAATCCTCAGTCCTAATTCCTCAATCCTCAATCCTCAAACCTCAATCCTCAACCGTCAGGCCCCGTCCTCAATCCTCAAACATGAATCCTCAATCCTCAACCTTCAATCATCAATACTCAATCTTCAATCCTCAATTATCAATCCTCAATCTTCAATCCTCAATCCTCAGTCCTCAATTCTCAATCCTCAATCCTCAATCCTCAGACCTCAAACATCAATACTCAACCCTCAGTCCTCGTCCTCAATTCACAACCCTCAATCCTCGATCCTCAATCTTCAATCATCATTATTCAATCTTCAATCCTCAATCCTCAATCTTCAATCTTCAATCCTCAATCCTCAATCCTCAATCTTCAATCCTCAAAACCGTATCTTCAATCCACAATCTTCAATCCTCAATGTTCAAACCGCAATACCCAATCCTCAATCTTCAATACTCAATCCTCAGTCCTCAATCCACATTCTTCAATCCTCAACACCCAATCCTCAATCTTCAATCCTCAATCCTCAGTCCTCAATTCTCAATCCTCAATCCTCAATCCTCATACCTCAAACATCAATACTCAACCCTCAGTCCTCGTCCTCAATTCACAACCCTCAATCCTCGATCCTCAATCTTCAATCATCAATATTCAATCCTCAATCCTCAATCCTCAATCATCAATACTCAATCCAGAATCCTCAATGTTCAATCCTCAATCCTCAATCCTCAACCCTCAATCCTCAGTCCTCGAACCTCAAACCTGTATCCTCAATCCTGAATCCTCAGTCTTCAGACCTCAGTCCTCAACGATCAGTTGTCAATTCTCAATCCTCAATAGAATATCATCATTTCACAGTTTTCAATACTCAATACTCAATCTGCAATTTTCAAATCTCTATCCACAAACATCAATTCTCATCATTCAACCCTCAACACTCAGTCCCCAATCCTCAATTTTCAATACTCAATCCTCAATCCTCAATCCTCGATCCTCAATCTTCAATCCTCAATACTCAATCTTCAATCCCCCATCCTCAATCGTCAGTCCTCAAACCTCAATCCTCAACCCTCAGCCCTCATCCTCAATCCTCAATCCTCAATCCTCAATCCTCAATCTTCAATCCTCCATACTCAATCCTCAATCCTCAGTCCACAATCTTCAATCCTCAATGCTCAATCCTCAATCCTCAATCCTCAGTCCTCAATCCTCAATCCTCAATCCTCAAACCTCAATCCTCAACCGTCAGTCCTCGTCCTCAAACCTCAATCCTCAATCCTCAATCCTCAATCCTCAATCCTCAATCCTCAATCCTCAATCCTCAATATTCAACGCACAACCCTCAGCCATCAATCCTCAATCCTCAATCCTCAATCTTCAATCCTCAATACTCAATATTCAATCCTCAATCCTCAATCCTCAATCCTCAATCTTCAATCCTCAATTCTCAATTCTCAATCCTCAATCCTCAATCCACATTCTTCAATCCGCGATACCCAATCCTCAATCTACAATACTCAATACTCAATCCTCAATTCTCAATCCTCAATCCTCTGCCCTCAGTCCTCAAACCTCAATCCTCAACCCTCAGCCCTCATCCTCAATCCTCAATCCTCAATCCTCAATCCTCAATCTTCAATCCTCAATACTCAGTCTTCAATAATCAATCCTCAATTCTCAATCCTCAATACTCAATCCTCAATCGTCAATACTCAATCCCCAATCCTCAATCTTCAGTCCTCAATCCTCAATCCTCAATCCTCAATCCTCAATCTTCAATCTCTCAATACACAATCTTCAATCCTCAATCCTCAATCCTCAATCCTCAATCCTAAATCCTCAATCCTCAATCCTCAATCCTCAATCCTCAATCCTCAATCTTCAATCCTCAATACTCAATATTCAATCCTCAATCCTCAATCCTCAATCCTCAATCCTCAATCCTCAATCCTCAATCCTCAATCCTCAATACTCAATCTTCAATCCTCAATCCTCAAACCTCAATCCTCAATCTTCAATCCTCAATACTCACTCTTCAATCCTCAATCCTCAATCCTCAATCCTCAATCCACATTCTTCAATCCTCAACACCCAATCCTCAATCTTCAATCCTCAACACTCAGTCCTCATTCGTCAATACTCAATCCCCAATCCTCAATCTGCAATCCTCAATCCTCAATCCTCAATCCTCAATCCTCAACCTTCAATCCTCAATACACAATCTTCAATCCTCAATACGCAGTCTTCAATCATCAATCCTCAATCCTCATTCTTCAATCCTCAATACCCAATCCACAATCTTCAATCCTCAATCCTCAATCCTCAATTCTCAATCCTCAATCCTCAATCCTCAGACCTCAAACAGCAATACTCAACCCTCAGTCCTCGTCCTCAATTCACAACCATCAATACTCAATCCTCAATATTCAATCATCAATATTCAATTTTCAGTCCTCAATACTCAATCCTCAATCCTCAATCCTCAATCCTCAATCCTCAATGTTCAATCCGCAACACCCAATCCTCAATCTTCAGTCCTCAATACTCAATCCTCAATCCTCAATTCTCAGTCCTCGAACCTCAAACCTGTATCCTCAATCCTGAATCCTCAATCTTCAGACCTCAGTCCTCAACAATCAGTTGTCAATTCTCAATCCTCAATAGATTATCATCAATTCACAGTTTTCAATACTCAATACTCAATCTGCAATTTTCAAATCTCTATCCACAAACATCAATTCTCATCATTCAACCCTCAACACTCAGTCCCCAATCCTCAATCTTCAATACTCAATCCTCAATCCTCAATCCTCGATCCTCAATCTTCAATCCTCAATACTCAATCTTCAATCCCCCATCCTCAATCGTCAATCCTCAATCCTCAATCCTCAGTCGCCAGGCTTCAATCCTCAATACTCAATCTTCAATCCTCAATCCTCAATCCTCATTCCTCAATCCTCATTCTTCAATCCTCAACACCCAATCCTCAATCTTCAAACCTCAATCCTCAATCCTCAACTCTCAATCCTCAATCCTCAATCCTCAATACTCAATCTTCATTCCTCAATCCTCAATCCTCAATCCTCAATCCTCAATCCTCGATCCTTAATTCTCAATCCTCAATCCTCAATCTTCAATCCTCAATACTCAGTATTCAATACTCAATCCTCAATCCTCAATCCTCAATCCTCATTCTTCAATCCTCTACACCCAATCCACAATCTTCAATCCTCAATCCTCAACCCTCAATTCTCAATACTCAATCCTCAATCCTCAGACCTCAAACAGCAATACTCAACCCTCAGTCCTCGTCCTCAATCCACAACCATCAATACCCAATCCTCAATCTTCAATCATCGATATTCAATCTTCAGTCCTCAATCCTCAATCCTCAATCCTCAATCCTCAATCCTCAATCCTCAATATTCAATCCCCAATACTCAATCTTCATTCCTCAATCCTCAATCCTCTATCCTCAATTCTCAATCCTCAATCCTCAATCCTCAATCTTCAATCCTCAATCCTCAATCCTCAATTCTCAATCCTCAATCCTCAATCCTCAATCCTCAATCCTCAATCCTCAATCTTCAATCCTCAATACTCAAACTGCAATCCTCAATCCTCAGTCCTCACTCCTCAATCCTCATTCTTCAATCCTCAATATCGAATCCTCAATCTTGAATCCTCAATCCTCAATCCTCAATTCTCAATCCTCAATCCTCAATCCTCAGACTTCAAACACCAATACTCAACCCTCAGTCCTCGTCCTCAATCCACAACCCTCAATCCTCAAACCTCAATCCTCAATCCTCAACCCTCAATCCCCAATGCTAAATCCTCAATACCCAATCCTGAGTCTTCAATCCTCAATCCTCAATCCTCAATCCTCAATCCTCAATCCTCAATTCTCAGTCCTCAATCCTCAGTCTTCGATCCTCAATACTCAATCTTCAATCTTCAACCCTCAATCCTCAATCCTCAATCTTCAATCCTCAATTCTGAATCTTCAATCCTCAATCTTCAATCCACAGTCTTCAATCCTCAACACCCAATCCTCAATCTTCAATCCTCAATCCTCAGTCCTCAATTCTCAATCCTCAATCCTCAATCCTCAGACCTCAAACATCAATACTCAACCCTCAGTCCTCGTCCTCAACCCACAACCCTCAATCCTCCATCCTCAATCTTCAATCATCAATATTCAATCTTCAATCCTCAATCCTCAATCATCAATACTCAATCCACAATCCTCAATGTTCAATCCTCTGAACCCAATCCTCAATCTTCAATCCTCAATCCTCAATCCTCAATCCTCAATCCTCAATCCTCAATCCTCAGTCCTCAAACCTCAATCCTGAATCCTCAAACCTGAGTCCTCTGTTTTCAGCCCTCAGTCCTCAGCAATCAGTTGTCAATCCTCAATCCTCAATAGAATATCATCAATTCACAGGTTTCAATACTCAATACTCAACCTGCAATCTACAAATCTCTATCCACAAACATCAATACTCATCACTCAACCCTCAACACTCAGTCCCCAATCCTCAATCCTCAATCCTCAATTCTCAATCCTCAATCGTCAATCTTCAATCCTCAATACTCAATCTTCAATCCTCAATGCTCTATCCTCAATCCTCAATCCTGAATCCTCAATCTTCAATCCCCAATACTCAAACTGCAATCCTCAATCCTCAGTCCTCACTCCTCAATCCTCATTCTTCAATCCTCAATACCGAATCCTCAATCTTCAATCCTCAATCCTCAATCCTCAATTCTCAATCCTCAATCCTCAATCCTCAATCCTCAGTCCTCAGTCCTCAAACCTCAATCCTCAACCCTCAGCCCGCATCCTCAATCCTCAATCCTCAATCCTCAAACCTCAATATTCAATCCTCAATACTCAATTTTCAATCCTCCATCCTCAGTCCTCAATCCTAAATCCTCAATGCTCAATCCTCAATCCTCAATCCTCAGTCCTCAATCCTCAATCCTCAATCCTCCAACCTCAATCCTCAACCGTCAGTCCTGGTCCTCAAACCTCAACCCTCAATCCTCAATCCTCAATGCTCAATCCTCAATACCCAATCCTCAGTCTTCAATCCTCAATCCTCAATCCTCAATCCTCAATCCTCTATCTTCAATCCTCATTACTCAATCTTCAATCCTCAATCCTCAATCCTCGGTCCTTAATCCTCAATCGTCAATCTCCAATCCTGAATACTCAATCTTCAATCCTCAATACTCAATCTTCAATCCTCAATCCTCAGTCCTCAAACCTCAATTCTGAATCCTCAAATCTCAATTCTGAAACCTCAATCCTGAACCCACAATCTTCAGTTCTCAGTCCTCAACAATCAGTTGTCAATCCTCAATCCTCAATATAATATACTCAATTCACAGTTTTCAATACTCAATACTCAATCTGCAATCTTCAAATCCATATCCACAAACATCAATTCTCATCACTCAACACTCAACACTCCGTCCCCAATCCTCAATCTTCAATCCTCAATCCTCAATCCTCAATCCTAAATCCTCAATCCTCAATTTTCAATCCTCAAACCTCTATCCTCAGTCCTCAATCCTCAATCCTCAATCTTCAATCCTCAGTCCCCAATCCTCAATCTTCAACCCTCAATCCTCAATCCTCAATCCTCGATCCTCAGTCCTCAACCCTCAATCCTCAATCCTCAATGTTCAATCCGCAATACCCAATCCTCAATCTTCAATCCTCAATCCTCAATCCTCAATCCTCAATCCTCAATCCTCAGTCCTCAAACCTCAATCCTGAATCCTCAAACCTGAATCCTCAGTCTTCAGCACTCAGTCCTCAACAATCAGTTGTCAATCCTCAATCCTCAATGGAATATCATCAATTCACAGGTTTCAATACTCAATACTCAACCTGTAATCTTCAAATCTCTATCCACAAACATCAATTCTCATCACTCAACCCTCAACACTCAGTCACCAATCCTCAATCCTCAATCCTCAATTCTCAATCCTCAATCGTCAATCTTCAATCCTCAATACTCAATCTTCAATGCTCAATATTCAATCCTCAATCCTCAATCCTGAATCCTCAATCTTCAATCCTCAATACTCAAACTGCAATCCTCAATCCTCAGTCCTCACTCCTCAATCCTCATTCTTCAATCCTCAATACCGAATCCTCAATCTTCAATCCTCAATCCTCAATCCTCAATTCTCAATCCTCAATCCTCAATCCTCAGTCCTCAGTCCTCAAACCTCAATCCTCAACCCTCAGCCCTCATCCTCAATCCTCAATCCTCAATCCTCAATCCTCAATGTTCAATCCTCAATACTCAATCTTCAATCCTCCATCCTCAGTCCTCAATCTTAAATCCTCAATGCTCAATCCTCAATACTCAATCCACAGTCCTCAATCCTCAATCCTCAATCCTCAAACCTCAATCCTCAACTGTCAGTCCTGGTCCTCAAACCTCAACCCTCAATCCTCAATCCTCAATCTTCAATCATCAATACTCAAACTTCAATCCTCAATCCTCAATCCTCAATCCTCAATATTCAACGCACAACCCTCAACCATCAATCCTCAATACTCAACCATCAATCCTCAATTCTCAATACTCAATAGAATATCCTGAATTCTCATGGTTCAATACTCAATCCACAATATTCAATAATCAAATCTCAGTCCTCAAACATCAATTCCCAACACTCAATCCTCAACACTCAGCCCTCTCTCTTCAATCCTCCATCCTCAATCCTCAATCCTCAATCTTCAATCCTCAATACTCAAACTGCAATCCTCAATCCTCAGTCCTCACTCCTCAATCCTCATTCTTCAATCCTCAATACCGAATCCTCAATCTTCAATCCTCAATCCTCAATCCTCAATTCTCAATCCTCAATCCTCAATCCTCAGACTTCAAACACTAATACTCAACCCTCAGTCCTCGTCCTCAATCCATAACCCTCAATCCTCAATCCTCAATCTTCAATCATTAATATTCAATCTTCAATCCTCAATCCTCAATCCTCAATCCTCAACCCTCAATCCCCAATGCTCAATCCTCAATACCCAATCCTCAGTCTTCAATCCTCAATCCTCAATCCTCAATCCTCAATCCTCAATCTTCAATCGTCTATCCTCAATCCTCAATTCTCAATCCTCAATCCTCAATCATCAGACCTCAAGCATCAATACTCAACCCTCAGTCCTCGTCCTCAATCCACAACCCTCAATCCTCAATCCTCAGTCCTAATTCCTCAATCCTCAATCCTCAAACCTCAATCCTCAACCGTCAGGCCCCGTCCTCAATCCTCAAACATGAATCCTCAATCCTCAACCTTCAATCATCAATACTCAATCTTCAATCCTCAATTATCAATCCTCAATCTTCAATCCTCAATCCTCAGTCCTCAATTCTCAATCCTCAATCCTCAATCCTCAGACCTCAAACATCAATACTCAACCCTCAGTCCTCGTCCTCAATTCACAACCCTCAATCCTCGATCCTCAATCTTCAATCATCATTATTCAATCTTCAATCCTCAATCCTCAATCTTCAATCTTCAATCCTCAATCCTCAATCCTCAATCTTCAATCCTCAAAACCGTATCTTCAATCCACAATCTTCAATCCTCAATGTTCAAACCGCAATACCCAATCCTCAATCTTCAATACTCAATCCTCAGTCCTCAATCCACATTCTTCAATCCTCAACACCCAATCCTCAATCTTCAATCCTCAATCCTCAGTCCTCAATTCTCAATCCTCAATCCTCAATCCTCATACCTCAAACATCAATACTCAACCCTCAGTCCTCGTCCTCAATTCACAACCCTCAATCCTCGATCCTCAATCTTCAATCATCAATATTCAATCCTCAATCCTCAATCCTCAATCATCAATACTCAATCCACAATCCTCAATGTTCAATCCTCAATCCTCAATCCTCAACCCTCAATCCTCAGTCCTCGAACCTCAAACCTGTATCCTCAATCCTGAATCCTCAGTCTTCAGACCTCAGTCCTCAACGATCAGTTGTCAATTCTCAATCCTCAATAGAATATCATCATTTCACAGTTTTCAATACTCAATACTCAATCTGCAATTTTCAAATCTCTATCCACAAACATCAATTCTCATCATTCAACCCTCAACACTCAGTCCCCAATCCTCAATTTTCAATACTCAATCCTCAATCCTCAATCCTCGATCCTCAATCTTCAATCCTCAATACTCAATCTTCAATCCCCCATCCTCAATCGTCAGTCCTCAAACCTCAATCCTCAACCCTCAGCCCTCATCCTCAATCCTCAATCCTCAATCCTCAATCCTCAATCTTCAATCCTCCATACTCAATCCTCAATCCTCAGTCCACAATCTTCAATCCTCAATGCTCAATCCTCAATCCTCGATCCTCAGTCCTCAATCCTCAATCCTCAATCCTCAAACCTCAATCCTCAACCGTCAGTCCTCGTCCTCAAACCTCAATCCTCAATCCTCAATCCTCAATCCTCAATCCTCAATCCTCAATCCTCAATCCTCAATATTCAACGCACAACCCTCAGCCATCAATCCTCAATCCTCAATCCTCAATCTTCAATCCTCAATACTCAATATTCAATCCTCAATCCTCAATCCTCAATCCTCAATCTTCAATCCTCAATTCTCAATTCTCAATCCTCAATCCTCAATCCACATTCTTCAATCCGCGATACCCAATCCTCAATCTACAATACTCAATACTCAATCCTCAATTCTCAATCCTCAATCCTCTGCCCTCAGTCCTCAAACCTCAATCCTCAACCCTCAGCCCTCATCCTCAATCCTCAATCCTCAATCCTCAATCCTCAATCTTCAATCCTCAATACTCAATCTTCAATAATCAATCCTCAATTCTCAATCCTCAATACTCAATCCTCAATCGTCAATACTCAATCCCCAATCCTCAATCTTCAGTCCTCAATCCTCAATCCTCAATCCTCAATCCTCAATCTTCAATCTCTCAATACACAATCTTCAATCCTCAATCCTCAATCCTCAATCCTCAATCCTAAATCCTCAATCCTCAATCCTCAATCCTCAATCCTCAATCCTCAATCTTCAATCCTCAATACTCAATATTCAATCCTCAATCCTCAATCCTCAATCCTCAATCCTCAATCCTCAACCTTCAATCCTCAATACTCAACCTTCAATGCTCATTCCTCAATCCTCAATCCTCAATTCTCAATCCCCAATCGTCAATCTTCAATCCTCAATCCTCAATCTTCAATCCTCAGTCCCAAATCCTCAATCTTCAATGCTCAACCCTCGATCCTCAATCTTCAATCATCAATCCTCAATCCTCAATTCTCAATGCTCAATCCTCAATCCTCAGACTTCAAACACCAATACTCAACCCTCAGTCCTCGTCCTCAATCCACAACCCTCAATCCTCAATCCTCTATCTTCAATCATTAATATTCAATCTTCAATCCTCAATCCTCAATCCTCAATCCTCAACCCTCAATCCCCAATGCTAAATCCTCAATACCCAATCCTCAGTCTTCAATCCTCAATCCTCAATCCTCAATCCTCAATCCTCAATCCTCAATTCTCAGTCCTCAATCCTCAATCTTCAATCCTCAATACTCAATCTTCAATCTTCAATCCTCAATCCTCAATCCTCAATCTTCAATCCTCAATACTGAATCTTCAATCCACAATCTTCAATCCTCAATGTTCAAACCGCAATACCCAATCCTCAATCTTCAATACTCAATCCTCAATCCTCAATCCACATTCTTCAATCCTCAACACCCAATCCTCAATCTTCAATCCTCAATCCTCAGTCCTCAATTCTCAATCCTCAATCCTCAATCCTCAGACCACAAACATCAATACTCAACCCTCAGTCCTCGTCCTCAATTCACAACCCTCAATCCTCGATCCTCAATCTTCAATCATCAATATTCAATCTTCAATCCTCAATCCTCAATCATCAATACTCAATCCACAATCCTCAATGTTCAATCCTCAATACCCAATCCTCAATCTTCAATCTTCAATCCTCAATCTTCAATCCTCAATCCTCAATCCTCAAACCTCAATCCTCAATCCTCAGTCCTCAAACCTTAATCCTGAATCCTCAATCCTGAATCCTCAATCTTCAGCCCTCAGTCCTCAACAATCAGTTGTCAATCCCCAATCCTCAATGGAATATGGTCAATTCACAGTTTTCGATTCTCAATACTCAATCTGCAATCTTCAAATCTCTATCCACAAACATCAATTCTCATCTCTCAACACTCAACACTCCGTCCCCAATCCTCAATCTTCAATCCTCAATCCTCAATCCTCAATCCTCAATCCTCAATTTTCAATCCTCAATACTCAATCTTCAATCATCAATACTCAATCTTCTATCCTCAATCCTCAATCTTCAATCCTCAATCCTCAATTCTCAGTCCTCAATACTCAATCCTCAATCCTCAATCCACATTCTTCAATCCTCAATCCTCAGTCCTCAAACCTCAATCCTGAATCCTCAAACCTGAATCCTCAGTCTACAGCCCTCAGTCCTCAACAATCAGTTGTCAATCCTCAGTCCTCAATAGGATATCCTCAATTCACAGGTTTCAATACTCAATACTCAACCTGCAATCTTCAAATCTCTACCCACAAACATCAATTCTCATCGCTCAACTCTCAACACTCAGTCCTCAATGTTCAATCCTCAATCATCAATTCTCAATCTTCAACCCTCAATACTGAACCTTCAATCCTCAATCCTCAATCCTCAGTCCTCAATCCTCAATCCCCAGTCTTCAATCCTCAGTCTCCAATCCTCAATCTTCAACCCTCAATCCTCAATCCTCAATCCTCGATCCTCAGTCCTCAATCCTCAATCCTCAATCCTCAATGCTCAATCCGCAATACCCAATCCTCAATCTTCAATCCTCAATCCTCAGTCCTCAATTCTCAATCCTCAATCCTCAATCCTCAGACCTCAAACATCAATACTCAACCCTCAGTCCTCGTCCTCAATACACAACCCTCAATCCTCGATCCTCAATCTTCAATCATCAATATTCAATCTTCAATCCTCAATACTCAATCATCAATACTCAATCCACAATCCTCAATGTTCAACCCTCAATCCCCAATGCTCAATCCTCAATACCCAATCCTCAGTCTTCAATCCTCAATCCTCAATCCTCAATCCTCAATCCTCAATTCTCAGTCCTCAATCCTCAATCTTCAATCCTCAATACTCAATCTTCGATCTTCAATCCTCAATCCTCAATCCTCAATCTTCAATCCTCAATCTTCAATCCTCGACGTTCAATCCGCAATACCCAATCCTCAATCTTCAATACTCAATCCTCAATCCTCAATCCTCAATCCTCAATCTTCAATCCTCAATACTCAGCCTTCAATCCTCAATCCTCAATCCTCAATACTCAATCTTCAATCTTCAATCCTCAATCCTCAATCCTCAATCTTCAATCCTCAATTCTGAATCATCAATCCTCAATCTTCAATCCTCAATGTTCAATCCGCAATACCCAATCCTCAATCTTCAACACTCAATCCTCAATCCTCAATCCACATTCTTCAATCCTCAACACCCAATCCTCAATCTTCAATCCTCAATCCTCAGTCCTCAATTCTCAATCCTCAATCCTCAATCCTCAGACCTCAAACATCAATACTCAACCCTCAGTCCTCGTCCTCAATTCACAACCCTCAATCCTCGATCCTCAATCTTCAATCATCAATATTCAATCTTCAATCCTCAATCCTCAATCATCAATACTCAATCCACAATCCTCAATGTTCAATCCTCTAAACCCAATCCTCAATCTTCAATCCCCAATCCTCAATCCTCAATCCTCAATCCTCAATCCTCAATCCTCAGTCCTCAAACCTCAATCCTGAATCCTCAAACCTGAATCCTCAGTCTTCAGCACTCAGTCCTCAACAATCAGTTGTCAATCCTCAATCCTCAATGGAATATCATCAATTCACAGGTTTCAATACTCAATACTCAACCTGTAATCTTCAAATCTCTATCCACAAACATCAATTCTCATCACTCAACCCTCAACACTCAGTCACCAATCCTCAATCCTCAATCCTCAATTCTCAATCCTCAATCGTCAATCTTCAATCCTCAATACTCAATCTTCAATGCTCAATATTCAATCCTCAATCCTCAATCCTGAATCCTCAATCTTCAATCCTCAATACTCAAACTGCAATCCTCAATCCTCAGTCCTCACTCCTCAATCCTCATTCTTCAATCCTCAATACCGAATCCTCAATCTTCAATCCTCAATCCTCAATCCTCAATTCTCAATCCTCAATCCTCAATCCTCAGTCCTCAGTCCTCAAACCTCAATCCTCAACCCTCAGCCCTCATCCTCAATCCTCAATCCTCAATCCTCAATCCTCAATGTTCAATCCTCAATACTCAATCTTCAATCCTCCATCCTCAGTCCTCAATCTTAAATCCTCAATGCTCAATCCTCAATACTCAATCCACAGTCCTCAATCCTCAATCCTCAATCCTCAAACCTCAATCCTCAACTGTCAGTCCTGGTCCTCAAACCTCAACCCTCAATCCTCAATCCCCAATCTTCAATCATCAATACTCAAACTTCAATCCTCAATCCTCAATCCTCAATCCTCAATATTCAACGCACAACCCTCAACCATCAATCCTCAATACTCAACCATCAATCCTCAATTCTCAATACTCAATAGAATATCCTGAATTCTCATGGTTCAATACTCAATCCACAATATTCAATAATCAAATCTCAGTCCTCAAACATCAATTCCCAACACTCAATCCTCAACACTCAGCCCTCTCTCTTCAATCCTCCATCCTCAATCCTCAATCCTCAATCTTCAATCCTCAATACTCAAACTGCAATCCTCAATCCTCAGTCCTCACTCCTCAATCCTCATTCTTCAATCCTCAATACCGAATCCTCAATCTTCAATCCTCAATCCTCAATCCTCAATTCTCAATCCTCAATCCTCAATCCTCAGACTTCAAACACTAATACTCAACCCTCAGTCCTCGTCCTCAATCCACAACCCTCAATCCTCAATCCTCAGTCCTAATTCCTCAATCCTCAATCCTCAAACCTCAATCCTCAACCGTCAGGCCCCGTCCTCAATCCTCAAACATGAATCCTCAATCTCAACCTTCAATCATCAATACTCAATCTTCAATCCTCAATTATCAATCCTCAATCTTCAATCCTCAATCCTCAGTCCTCAATTCTCAATCCTCAATCCTCAATCCTCAGACCTCAAACATCAATACTCAACCCTCAGTCCTCGTCCTCAATTCACAACCCTCAATCCTCGATCCTCAATCTTCAATCATCATTATTCAATCTTCAATCCTCAATCCTCAATCTTCAATCTTCAATCCTCAATCCTCAATCCTCAATCTTCAATCCTCAAAACCGTATCTTCAATCCACAATCTTCAATCCTCAATGTTCAAACCGCAATACCCAATCCTCAATCTTCAATACTCAATCCTCAGTCCTCAATCCACATTCTTCAATCCTCAACACCCAATCCTCAATCTTCAATCCTCAATCCTCAGTCCTCAATTCTCATCCTCAATCCTCAATCCTCATACCTCAAACATCAATACTCAACCCTCAGTCCTCGTCCTCAATTCACAACCCTCAATCCTCGATCCTCAATCTTCAATCATCAATATTCAATCCTCAATCCTCAATCCTCAATCATCAATACTCAATCCAGAATCCTCAATGTTCAATCCTCAATCCTCAATCCTCAACCCTCAATCCTCAGTCCTCGAACCTCAAACCTGTATCCTCAATCCTGAATCCTCAGTCTTCAGACCTCAGTCCTCAACGATCAGTTGTCAATTCTCAATCCTCAATAGAATATCATCATTTCACAGTTTTCAATACTCAATACTCAATCTGCAATTTTCAAATCTCTATCCACAAACATCAATTCTCATCATTCAACCCTCAACACTCAGTCCCCAATCCTCAATTTTCAATACTCAATCCTCAATCCTCAATCCTCGATCCTCAATCTTCAATCCTCAATACTCAATCTTCAATCCCCCCCATCCTCAATCGTCAGTCCTCAAACCTCAATCCTCAACCCTCAGCCCTCATCCTCAATCCTCAATCCTCAATCCTCAATCCTCAATCTTCAATCCTCCATACTCAATCCTCAATCCTCAGTCCACAATCTTCAATCCTCAATGCTCAATCCTCAATCCTCAATCCTCAGTCCTCAATCCTCAATCCTCAATCCTCAAACCTCAATCCTCAACCGTCAGTCCTCGTCCTCAAACCTCAATCCTCAATCCTCAATCCTCAATCCTCAATCCTCAATCCTCAATCCTCAATCCTCAATATTCAACGCACAACCCTCAGCCATCAATCCTCAATCCTCAATCCTCAATCTTCAATCCTCAATACTCAATATTCAATCCTCAATCCTCAATCCTCAATCCTCAATCTTCAATCCTCAATTCTCAATTCTCAATCCTCAATCCTCAATCCACATTCTTCAATCCGCGATACCCAATCCTCAATCTACAATACTCAATACTCAATCCTCAATTCTCAATCCTCAATCCTCTGCCCTCAGTCCTCAAACCTCAATCCTCAACCCTCAGCCCTCATCCTCAATCCTCAATCCTCAATCCTCAATCCTCAATCTTCAATCCTCAATACTCAGTCTTCAATAATCAATCCTCAATTCTCAATCCTCAATACTCAATCCTCAATCGTCAATACTCAATCCCCAATCCTCAATCTTCAGTCCTCAATCCTCAATCCTCAATCCTCAATCCTCAATCTTCAATCTCTCAATACACAATCTTCAATCCTCAATCCTCAATCCTCAATCCTCAATCCTAAATCCTCAATCCTCAATCCTCAATCCTCAATCCTCAATCCTCAATCTTCAATCCTCAATACTCAATATTCAATCCTCAATCCTCAATCCTCAATCCTCAATCCTCAATCCTCAATCCTCAATCCTCAATCCTCAATACTCAATCTTCAATCCTCAATCCTCAAACCTCAATCCTCAATCTTCAATCCTCAATACTCACTCTTCAATCCTCAATCCTCAATCCTCAATCCTCAATCCACATTCTTCAATCCTCAACACCCAATCCTCAATCTTCAATCCTCAACACTCAGTCCTCATTCGTCAATACTCAATCCCCAATCCTCAATCTGCAATCCTCAATCCTCAATCCTCAATCCTCAATCCTCAACCTTCAATCCTCAATACACAATCTTCAATCCTCAATACGCAGTCTTCAATCATCAATCCTCAATCCTCATTCTTCAATCCTCAATACCCAATCCACAATCTTCAATCCTCAATCCTCAATCCTCAATTCTCAATCCTCAATCCTCAATCCTCAGACCTCAAACAGCAATACTCAACCCTCAGTCCTCGTCCTCAATTCACAACCATCAATACTCAATCCTCAATATTCAATCATCAATATTCAATTTTCAGTCCTCAATACTCAATCCTCAATCCTCAATCCTCAATCCTCAATCCTCAATGTTCAATCCGCAACACCCAATCCTCAATCTTCAGTCCTCAATACTCAATCCTCAATCCTCAATTCTCAGTCCTCGAACCTCAAACCTGTATCCTCAATCCTGAATCCTCAATCTTCAGACCTCAGTCCTCAACAATCAGTTGTCAATTCTCAATCCTCAATAGATTATCATCAATTCACAGTTTTCAATACTCAATACTCAATCTGCAATTTTCAAATCTCTATCCACAAACATCAATTCTCATCATTCAACCCTCAACACTCAGTCCCCAATCCTCAATCTTCAATACTCAATCCTCAATCCTCAATCCTCGATCCTCAATCTTCAATCCTCAATACTCAATCTTCAATCCCCCATCCTCAATCGTCAATCCTCAATCCTCAATCCTCAGTCGCCAGGCTTCAATCCTCAATACTCAATCTTCAATCCTCAATCCTCAATCCTCATTCCTCAATCCTCATTCTTCAATCCTCAACACCCAATCCTCAATCTTCAAACCTCAATCCTCAATCCTCAACTCTCAATCCTCAATCCTCAATCCTCAATACTCAATCTTCATTCCTCAATCCTCAATCCTCAATCCTCAATCCTCAATCCTCGATCCTTAATTCTCAATCCTCAATCCTCAATCTTCAATCCTCAATACTCAGTATTCAATACTCAATCCTCAATCCTCAATCCTCAATCCTCATTCTTCAATCCTCTACACCCAATCCACAATCTTCAATCCTCAATCCTCAACCCTCAATTCTCAATACTCAATCCTCAATCCTCAGACCTCAAACAGCAATACTCAACCCTCAGTCCTCGTCCTCAATCCACAACCATCAATACCCAATCCTCAATCTTCAATCATCGATATTCAATCTTCAGTCCTCAATCCTCAATCCTCAATCCTCAATCCTCAATCCTCAATCCTCAATATTCAATCCCCAATACTCAATCTTCATTCCTCAATCCTCAATCCTCTATCCTCAATTCTCAATCCTCAATCCTCAATCCTCAATCTTCAATCCTCAATCCTCAATCCTCAATTCTCAATCCTCAATCCTCAATCCTCAATCCTCAATCCTCAATCCTCAATCTTCAATCCTCAATACTCAAACTGCAATCCTCAATCCTCAGTCCTCACTCCTCAATCCTCATTCTTCAATCCTCAATATCGAATCCTCAATCTTGAATCCTCAATCCTCAATCCTCAATTCTCAATCCTCAATCCTCAATCCTCAGACTTCAAACACCAATACTCAACCCTCAGTCCTCGTCCTCAATCCACAACCCTCAATCCTCAAACCTCAATCCTCAATCCTCAACCCTCAATCCCCAATGCTAAATCCTCAATACCCAATCCTGAGTCTTCAATCCTCAATCCTCAATCCTCAATCCTCAATCCTCAATCCTCAATTCTCAGTCCTCAATCCTCAGTCTTCGATCCTCAATACTCAATCTTCAATCTTCAACCCTCAATCCTCAATCCTCAATCTTCAATCCTCAATTCTGAATCTTCAATCCTCAATCTTCAATCCACAGTCTTCAATCCTCAACACCCAATCCTCAATCTTCAATCCTCAATCCTCAGTCCTCAATTCTCAATCCTCAATCCTCAATCCTCAGACCTCAAACATCAATACTCAACCCTCAGTCCTCGTCCTCAACCCACAACCCTCAATCCTCCATCCTCAATCTTCAATCATCAATATTCAATCTTCAATCCTCAATCCTCAATCATCAATACTCAATCCACAATCCTCAATGTTCAATCCTCTGAACCCAATCCTCAATCTTCAATCCTCAATCCTCAATCCTCAATCCTCAATCCTCAATCCTCAATCCTCAGTCCTCAAACCTCAATCCTGAATCCTCAAACCTGAGTCCTCTGTTTTCAGCCCTCAGTCCTCAGCAATCAGTTGTCAATCCTCAATCCTCAATAGAATATCATCAATTCACAGGTTTCAATACTCAATACTCAACCTGCAATCTACAAATCTCTATCCACAAACATCAATACTCATCACTCAACCCTCAACACTCAGTCCCCAATCCTCAATCCTCAATCCTCAATTCTCAATCCTCAATCGTCAATCTTCAATCCTCAATACTCAATCTTCAATCCTCAATGCTCTATCCTCAATCCTCAATCCTGAATCCTCAATCTTCAATCCCCAATACTCAAACTGCAATCCTCAATCCTCAGTCCTCACTCCTCAATCCTCATTCTTCAATCCTCAATACCGAATCCTCAATCTTCAATCCTCAATCCTCAATCCTCAATTCTCAATCCTCAATCCTCAATCCTCAATCCTCAGTCCTCAGTCCTCAAACCTCAATCCTCAACCCTCAGCCCGCATCCTCAATCCTCAATCCTCAATCCTCAAACCTCAATATTCAATCCTCAATACTCAATTTTCAATCCTCCATCCTCAGTCCTCAATCCTAAATCCTCAATGCTCAATCCTCAATCCTCAATCCTCAGTCCTCAATCCTCAATCCTCAATCCTCCAACCTCAATCCTCAACCGTCAGTCCTGGTCCTCAAACCTCAACCCTCAATCCTCAATCCTCAATGCTCAATCCTCAATACCCAATCCTCAGTCTTCAATCCTCAATCCTCAATCCTCAATCCTCAATCCTCTATCTTCAATCCTCATTACTCAATCTTCAATCCTCAATCCTCAATCCTCGGTCCTTAATCCTCAATCGTCAATCTCCAATCCTGAATACTCAATCTTCAATCCTCAATACTCAATCTTCAATCCTCAATCCTCAGTCCTCAAACCTCAATTCTGAATCCTCAAATCTCAATTCTGAAACCTCAATCCTGAACCCACAATCTTCAGTTCTCAGTCCTCAACAATCAGTTGTCAATCCTCAATCCTCAATATAATATACTCAATTCACAGTTTTCAATACTCAATACTCAATCTGCAATCTTCAAATCCATATCCACAAACATCAATTCTCATCACTCAACACTCAACACTCCGTCCCCAATCCTCAATCTTCAATCCTCAATCCTCAATCCTCAATCCTAAATCCTCAATCCTCAATTTTCAATCCTCAAACCTCTATCCTCAGTCCTCAATCCTCAATCCTCAATCTTCAATCCTCAGTCCCCAATCCTCAATCTTCAACCCTCAATCCTCAATCCTCAATCCTCGATCCTCAGTCCTCAACCCTCAATCCTCAATCCTCAATGTTCAATCCGCAATACCCAATCCTCAATCTTCAATCCTCAATCCTCAATCCTCAATCCTCAATCCTCAATCCTCAGTCCTCAAACCTCAATCCTGAATCCTCAAACCTGAATCCTCAGTCTTCAGCACTCAGTCCTCAACAATCAGTTGTCAATCCTCAATCCTCAATGGAATATCATCAATTCACAGGTTTCAATACTCAATACTCAACCTGTAATCTTCAAATCTCTATCCACAAACATCAATTCTCATCACTCAACCCTCAACACTCAGTCACCAATCCTCAATCCTCAATCCTCAATTCTCAATCCTCAATCGTCAATCTTCAATCCTCAATACTCAATCTTCAATGCTCAATATTCAATCCTCAATCCTCAATCCTGAATCCTCAATCTTCAATCCTCAATACTCAAACTGCAATCCTCAATCCTCAGTCCTCACTCCTCAATCCTCATTCTTCAATCCTCAATACCGAATCCTCAATCTTCAATCCTCAATCCTCAATCCTCAATTCTCAATCCTCAATCCTCAATCCTCAGTCCTCAGTCCTCAAACCTCAATCCTCAACCCTCAGCCCTCATCCTCAATCCTCAATCCTCAATCCTCAATCCTCAATGTTCAATCCTCAATACTCAATCTTCAATCCTCCATCCTCAGTCCTCAATCTTAAATCCTCAATGCTCAATCCTCAATACTCAATCCACAGTCCTCAATCCTCAATCCTCAATCCTCAAACCTCAATCCTCAACTGTCAGTCCTGGTCCTCAAACCTCAACCCTCAATCCTCAATCCTCAATCTTCAATCATCAATACTCAAACTTCAATCCTCAATCCTCAATCCTCAATCCTCAATATTCAACGCACAACCCTCAACCATCAATCCTCAATACTCAACCATCAATCCTCAATTCTCAATACTCAATAGAATATCCTGAATTCTCATGGTTCAATACTCAATCCACAATATTCAATAATCAAATCTCAGTCCTCAAACATCAATTCCCAACACTCAATCCTCAACACTCAGCCCTCTCTCTTCAATCCTCCATCCTCAATCCTCAATCCTCAATCTTCAATCCTCAATACTCAAACTGCAATCCTCAATCCTCAGTCCTCACTCCTCAATCCTCATTCTTCAATCCTCAATACCGAATCCTCAATCTTCAATCCTCAATCCTCAATCCTCAATTCTCAATCCTCAATCCTCAATCCTCAGACTTCAAACACTAATACTCAACCCTCAGTCCTCGTCCTCAATCCATAACCCTCAATCCTCAATCCTCAATCTTCAATCATTAATATTCAATCTTCAATCCTCAATCCTCAATCCTCAATCCTCAACCCTCAATCCCCAATGCTCAATCCTCAATACCCAATCCTCAGTCTTCAATCCTCAATCCTCAATCCTCAATCCTCAATCCTCAATCTTCAATCGTCTATCCTCAATCCTCAATTCTCAATCCTCAATCCTCAATCATCAGACCTCAAGCATCAATACTCAACCCTCAGTCCTCGTCCTCAATCCACAACCCTCAATCCTCAATCCTCAGTCCTAATTCCTCAATCCTCAATCCTCAAACCTCAATCCTCAACCGTCAGGCCCCGTCCTCAATCCTCAAACATGAATCCTCAATCCTCAACCTTCAATCATCAATACTCAATCTTCAATCCTCAATTATCAATCCTCAATCTTCAATCCTCAATCCTCAGTCCTCAATTCTCAATCCTCAATCCTCAATCCTCAGACCTCAAACATCAATACTCAACCCTCAGTCCTCGTCCTCAATTCACAACCCTCAATCCTCGATCCTCAATCTTCAATCATCATTATTCAATCTTCAATCCTCAATCCTCAATCTTCAATCTTCAATCCTCAATCCTCAATCCTCAATCTTCAATCCTCAAAACCGTATCTTCAATCCACAATCTTCAATCCTCAATGTTCAAACCGCAATACCCAATCCTCAATCTTCAATACTCAATCCTCAGTCCTCAATCCACATTCTTCAATCCTCAACACCCAATCCTCAATCTTCAATCCTCAATCCTCAGTCCTCAATTCTCAATCCTCAATCCTCAATCCTCATACCTCAAACATCAATACTCAACCCTCAGTCCTCGTCCTCAATTCACAACCCTCAATCCTCGATCCTCAATCTTCAATCATCAATATTCAATCCTCAATCCTCAATCCTCAATCATCAATACTCAATCCACAATCCTCAATGTTCAATCCTCAATCCTCAATCCTCAACCCTCAATCCTCAGTCCTCGAACCTCAAACCTGTATCCTCAATCCTGAATCCTCAGTCTTCAGACCTCAGTCCTCAACGATCAGTTGTCAATTCTCAATCCTCAATAGAATATCATCATTTCACAGTTTTCAATACTCAATACTCAATCTGCAATTTTCAAATCTCTATCCACAAACATCAATTCTCATCATTCAACCCTCAACACTCAGTCCCCAATCCTCAATTTTCAATACTCAATCCTCAATCCTCAATCCTCGATCCTCAATCTTCAATCCTCAATACTCAATCTTCAATCCCCCATCCTCAATCGTCAGTCCTCAAACCTCAATCCTCAACCCTCAGCCCTCATCCTCAATCCTCAATCCTCAATCCTCAATCCTCAATCTTCAATCCTCCATACTCAATCCTCAATCCTCAGTCCACAATCTTCAATCCTCAATGCTCAATCCTCAATCCTCGATCCTCAGTCCTCAATCCTCAATCCTCAATCCTCAAACCTCAATCCTCAACCGTCAGTCCTCGTCCTCAAACCTCAATCCTCAATCCTCAATCCTCAATCCTCAATCCTCAATCCTCAATCCTCAATCCTCAATATTCAACGCACAACCCTCAGCCATCAATCCTCAATCCTCAATCCTCAATCTTCAATCCTCAATACTCAATATTCAATCCTCAATCCTCAATCCTCAATCCTCAATCTTCAATCCTCAATTCTCAATTCTCAATCCTCAATCCTCAATCCACATTCTTCAATCCGCGATACCCAATCCTCAATCTACAATACTCAATACTCAATCCTCAATTCTCAATCCTCAATCCTCTGCCCTCAGTCCTCAAACCTCAATCCTCAACCCTCAGCCCTCATCCTCAATCCTCAATCCTCAATCCTCAATCCTCAATCTTCAATCCTCAATACTCAATCTTCAATAATCAATCCTCAATTCTCAATCCTCAATACTCAATCCTCAATCGTCAATACTCAATCCCCAATCCTCAATCTTCAGTCCTCAATCCTCAATCCTCAATCCTCAATCCTCAATCTTCAATCTCTCAATACACAATCTTCAATCCTCAATCCTCAATCCTCAATCCTCAATCCTAAATCCTCAATCCTCAATCCTCAATCCTCAATCCTCAATCCTCAATCTTCAATCCTCAATACTCAATATTCAATCCTCAATCCTCAATCCTCAATCCTCAATCCTCAATCCTCAATCCTCAATCCTCAATCCTCAATACTCAATCTTCAATCCTCAATCCTCAAACCTCAATCCTCAATCTTCAATCCTCAATACTCACTCTTCAATCCTCAATCCTCAATCCTCAATCCTCAATCCACATTCTTCAATCCTCAACACCCAATCCTCAATCTTCAATCCTCAACACTCAGTCCTCAATCGTCAATACTCAATCCCCAATCCTCAATCTGCAATCCTCAATCCTCAATCCTCAATCCTCAATCCTCAACCTTCAATCCTCAATACACAATCTTCAATCCTCAATACGCAGTCTTCAATCATCAATCCTCAATCCTCATTCTTCAATCCTCAATACCCAATCCACAATCTTCAATCCTCAATCCTCAATCCTCAATTCTCAATCCTCAATCCTCAATCCTCAATCCTCAGTCCTCAGTCCTCAAACCTCAATCCTCAACCCTCAGCCCGCATCCTCAATCCTCAATCCTCAATCCTCAATCCTCAATATTCAATCCTCAATACTCAATTTTCAATCCTCCATCCTCAGTCCTCAATCCTAAATCCTCAATGCTCAATCCTCAATCCTCAATCCTCAGTCCTCAATCCTCAATCCTCAATCCTCCAACCTCAATCCTCAACCGTCAGTCCTGGTCCTCAAACCTCAACCCTCAATCCTCAATCCTCAATGCTCAATCCTCAATACCCAATCCTCAGTCTTCAATCCTCAATCCTCAATCCTCAATCCTCAATCCTCTATCTTCAATCCTCATTACTCAATCTTCAATCCTCAATCCTCAATCCTCGGTCCTTAATCCTCAATCGTCAATCTCCAATCCTGAATACTCAATCTTCAATCCTCAATACTCAATCTTCAATCCTCAATCCTCAGTCCTCAAACCTCAATTCTGAATCCTCAAATCTCAATTCTGAAACCTCAATCCTGAACCCACAATCTTCAGTTCTCAGTCCTCAACAATCAGTTGTCAATCCTCAATCCTCAATATAATATACTCAATTCACAGTTTTCAATACTCAATACTCAATCTGCAATCTTCAAATCCATATCCACAAACATCAATTCTCATCACTCAACACTCAACACTCCGTCCCCAATCCTCAATCTTCAATCCTCAATCCTCAATCCTCAATCCTAAATCCTCAATCCTCAATTTTCAATCCTCAATCCTCTATCCTCAGTCCTCAATCCTCAATCCTCAATCTTCAATCCTCAGTCCCCAATCCTCAATCTTCAACCCTCAATCCTCAATCCTCAATCCTCGATCCTCAGTCCTCAACCCTCAATCCTCAATCCTCAATGTTCAATCCGCAATACCCAATCCTCAATCTTCAATCCTCAATCCTCAATCCTCAATCCTCAATCCTCAATCCTCAGTCCTCAAACCTCAATCCTGAATCCTCAAACCTGAATCCTCAGTCTTCAGCACTCAGTCCTCAACAATCAGTTGTCAATCCTCAATCCTCAATGGAATATCATCAATTCACAGGTTTCAATACTCAATACTCAACCTGTAATCTTCAAATCTCTATCCACAAACATCAATTCTCATCACTCAACCCTCAACACTCAGTCACCAATCCTCAATCCTCAATCCTCAATTCTCAATCCTCAATCGTCAATCTTCAATCCTCAATACTCAATCTTCAATGCTCAATATTCAATCCTCAATCCTCAATCCTGAATCCTCAATCTTCAATCCTCAATACTCAAACTGCAATCCTCAATCCTCAGTCCTCACTCCTCAATCCTCATTCTTCAATCCTCAATACCGAATCCTCAATCTTCAATCCTCAATCCTCAATCCTCAATTCTCAATCCTCAATCCTCAATCCTCAGTCCTCAGTCCTCAAACCTCAATCCTCAACCCTCAGCCCTCATCCTCAATCCTCAATCCTCAATCCTCAATCCTCAATGTTCAATCCTCAATACTCAATCTTCAATCCTCCATCCTCAGTCCTCAATCTTAAATCCTCAATGCTCAATCCTCAATACTCAATCCACAGTCCTCAATCCTCAATCCTCAATCCTCAAACCTCAATCCTCAACTGTCAGTCCTGGTCCTCAAACCTCAACCCTCAATCCTCAATCCTCAATCTTCAATCATCAATACTCAAACTTCAATCCTCAATCCTCAATCCTCAATCCTCAATATTCAACGCACAACCCTCAACCATCAATCCTCAATACTCAACCATCAATCCTCAATTCTCAATACTCAATAGAATATCCTGAATTCTCATGGTTCAATACTCAATCCACAATATTCAATAATCAAATCTCAGTCCTCAAACATCAATTCCCAACACTCAATCCTCAACACTCAGCCCTCTCTCTTCAATCCTCCATCCTCAATCCTCAATCCTCAATCTTCAATCCTCAATACTCAAACTGCAATCCTCAATCCTCAGTCCTCACTCCTCAATCCTCATTCTTCAATCCTCAATACCGAATCCTCAATCTTCAATCCTCAATCCTCAATCCTCAATTCTCAATCCTCAATCCTCAATCCTCAGACTTCAAACACTAATACTCAACCCTCAGTCCTCGTCCTCAATCCATAACCCTCAATCCTCAATCCTCAATCTTCAATCATTAATATTCAATCTTCAATCCTCAATCCTCAATCCTCAATCCTCAACCCTCAATCCCCAATGCTCAATCCTCAATACCCAATCCTCAGTCTTCAATCCTCAATCCTCAATCCTCAATCCTCAATCCTCAATCTTCAATCGTCTATCCTCAATCCTCAATTCTCAATCCTCAATCCTCAATCATCAGACCTCAAGCATCAATACTCAACCCTCAGTCCTCGTCCTCAATCCACAACACTCAATCCTCAATCCTCAGTCCTAATTCCTCAATCCTCAATCCTCAAACCTCAATCCTCAACCGTCAGGCCCCGTCCTCAATCCTCAAACATGAATCCTCAATCCTCAACCTTCAATCATCAATACTCAATCTTCAATCCTCAATTATCAATCCTCAATCTTCAATCCTCAATCCTCAGTCCTCAATTCTCAATCCTCAATCCTCAATCCTCAGACCTCAAACATCAATACTCAACCCTCAGTCCTCGTCCTCAATTCACAACCCTCAATCCTCGATCCTCAATCTTCAATCATCATTATTCAATCTTCAATCCTCAATCCTCAATCTTCAATCTTCAATCCTCAATCCTCAATCCTCAATCTTCAATCCTCAAAACCGTATCTTCAATCCACAATCTTCAATCCTCAATGTTCAAACCGCAATACCCAATCCTCAATCTTCAATACTCAATCCTCAGTCCTCAATCCACATTCTTCAATCCTCAACACCCAATCCTCAATCTTCAATCCTCAATCCTCAGTCCTCAATTCTCAATCCTCAATCCTCAATCCTCATACCTCAAACATCAATACTCAACCCTCAGTCCTCGTCCTCAATTCACAACCCTCAATCCTCGATCCTCAATCTTCAATCATCAATATTCAATCCTCAATCCTCAATCCTCAATCATCAATACTCAATCCACAATCCTCAATGTTCAATCCTCAATCCTCAATCCTCAACCCTCAATCCTCAGTCCTCGAACCTCAAACCTGTATCCTCAATCCTGAATCCTCAGTCTTCAGACCTCAGTCCTCAACGATCAGTTGTCAATTCTCAATCCTCAATAGAATATCATCATTTCACAGTTTTCAATACTCAATACTCAATCTGCAATTTTCAAATCTCTATCCACAAACATCAATTCTCATCATTCAACCCTCAACACTCAGTCCCCAATCCTCAATTTTCAATACTCAATCCTCAATCCTCAATCCTCGATCCTCAATCTTCAATCCTCAATACTCAATCTTCAATCCCCCATCCTCAATCGTCAGTCCTCAAACCTCAATCCTCAACCCTCAGCCCTCATCCTCAATCCTCAATCCTCAATCCTCAATCCTCAATCTTCAATCCTCCATACTCAATCCTCAATCCTCAGTCCACAATCTTCAATCCTCAATGCTCAATCCTCAATCCTCGATCCTCAGTCCTCAATCCTCAATCCTCAATCCTCAAACCTCAATCCTCAACCGTCAGTCCTCGTCCTCAAACCTCAATCCTCAATCCTCAATCCTCAATCCTCAATCCTCAATCCTCAATTCTCAATCCTCAATATTCAACGCACAACCCTCAGCCATCAATCCTCAATCCTCAATCCTCAATCTTCAATCCTCAATACTCAATATTCAATCCTCAATCCTCAATCCTCAATCCTCAATCTTCAATCCTCAATTCTCAATCCTCAATCCTCAATCCACATTCTTCAATCCGCGATACCCAATCCTCAATCTACAATACTCAATACTCAATCCTCAATTCTCAATCCTCAATCCTCTGCCCTCAGTCCTCAAACCTCAATCCTCAACCCTCAGCCCTCATCCTCAATCCTCAATCCTCAATCCTCAATCCTCAATCTTCAATCCTCAATACTCAATCTTCAATAATCAATCCTCAATTCTCAATCCTCAATACTCAATCCTCAATCGTCAATACTCAATCCCCAATCCTCAATCTTCAGTCCTCAATCCTCAATCCTCAATCCTCAATCCTCAATCTTCAATCTCTCAATACACAATCTTCAATCCTCAATCCTCAATCCTCAATCCTCAATCCTAAATCCTCAATCCTCAATCCTCAATCCTCAATCCTCAATCCTCAATCTTCAATCCTCAATACTCAATATTCAATCCTCAATCCTCAATCCTCAATCCTCAATCCTCAATCCTCAATCCTCAATCCTCAATCCTCAATACTCAATCTTCAATCCTCAATCCTCAAACCTCAATCCTCAATCTTCAATCCTCAATACTCACTCTTCAATCCTCAATCCTCAATCCTCAATCCTCAATCCACATTCTTCAATCCTCAACACCCAATCCTCAATCTTCAATCCTCAACACTCAGTCCTCAATCGTCAATACTCAATCCCCAATCCTCAATCTGCAATCCTCAATCCTCAATCCTCAATCCTCAATCCTCAACCTTCAATCCTCAATACACAATCTTCAATCCTCAATACGCAGTCTTCAATCATCAATCCTCAATCCTCATTCTTCAATCCTCAATACCCAATCCACAATCTTCAATCCTCAATCCTCAATCCTCAATTCTCAATCCTCAATCCTCAATCCTCAGACCTCAAACAGCAATACTCAACCCTCAGTCCTCGTCCTCAATTCACAACCATCAATACTCAATCCTCAATATTCAATCATCAATATTCAATTTTCAGTCCTCAATACTCAATCCTCAATCCTCAATCCTCAATCCTCAATCCTCAATGTTCAATCCGCAATACCCAATCCTCAATCTTCAGTCCTCAATACTCAATCCTCAATCCTCAATTCTCAGTCCTCGAACCTCAAACCTGTATCCTCAATCCTGAATCCTCAATCTTCAGACCTCAGTCCTCAACAATCAGTTGTCAATTCTCAATCCTCAATAGATTATCATCAATTCACAGTTTTCAATACTCAATACTCAATCTGCAATTTTCAAATCTCTATCCACAAACATCAATTCTCATCATTCAACCCTCAACACTCAGTCCCCAATCCTCAATCTTCAATACTCAATCCTCAATCCTCAATCCTCGATCCTCAATCTTCAATCCTCAATACTCAATCTTCAATCCCCCATCCTCAATCGTCAATCCTCAATCCTCAATCCTCAGTCGCCAGGCTTCAATCCTCAATACTCAATCTTCAATCCTCAATCCTCAATCCTCATTCCTCAATCCTCATTCTTCAATCCTCAACACCCAATCCTCAATCTTCAAACCTCAATCCTCAATCCTCAACTCTCAATCCTCAATCCTCAATCCTCAATACTCAATCTTCATTCCTCAATCCTCAATCCTCAATCCTCAATCCTCAATCCTCGATCCTTAATCCTCAATCCTCAATCCTCAATCTTCAATCCTCAATACTCAGTATTCAATACTCAATCCTCAATCCTCAATCCTCAATCCTCATTCTTCAATCCTCTACACCCAATCCACAATCTTCAATCCTCAATCCTCAACCCTCAATTCTCAATACTCAATCCTCAATCCTCAGACCTCAAACAGCAATACTCAACCCTCAGTCCTCGTCCTCAATCCACAACCATCAATACCCAATCCTCAATCTTCAATCATCGATATTCAATCTTCAGTCCTCAATCCTCAATCCTCAATCCTCAATCCTCAATCCTCAATCCTCAATATTCAATCCCCAATACTCAATCTTCATTCCTCAATCCTCAATCCTCTATCCTCAATTCTCAATCCTCAATCCTCAATCCTCAATCTTCAATCCTCAATCCTCAATCCTCAATTCTCAATCCTCAATCCTCAATCCTCAATCCTCAATCCTCAATCCTCAATCTTCAATCCTCAATACTCAAACTGCAATCCTCAATCCTCAGTCCTCACTCCTCAATCCTCATTCTTCAATCCTCAATACCGAATCCTCAATCTTGAATCCTCAATCCTCAATCCTCAATTCTCAATCCTCAATCCTCAATCCTCAGACTTCAAACACCAATACTCAACCCTCAGTCCTCGTCCTCAATCCACAACCCTCAATCCTCAAACCTCAATCCTCAATCCTCAACCCTCAATCCCCAATGCTAAATCCTCAATACCCAATCCTGAGTCTTCAATCCTCAATCCTCAATCCTCAATCCTCAATCCTCAATCCTCAATTCTCAGTCCTCAATCCTCAGTCTTCGATCCTCAATACTCAATCTTCAATCTTCAACCCTCAATCCTCAATCCTCAATCTTCAATCCTCAATTCTGAATCTTCAATCCTCAATCTTCAATCCACAGTCTTCAATCCTCAACACCCAATCCTCAATCTTCAATCCTCAATCCTCAGTCCTCAATTCTCAATCCTCAATCCTCAATCCTCAGACCTCAAACATCAATACTCAACCCTCAGTCCTCGTCCTCAACCCACAACCCTCAATCCTTCATCCTCAATCTTCAATCATCAATATTCAATCTTCAATCCTCAATCCTCAATCATCAATACTCAATCCACAATCCTCAATGTTCAATCCTCTGAACCCAATCCTCAATCTTCAATCCTCAATCCTCAATCCTCAATCCTCAATCCTCAATCCTCAATCCTCAGTCCTCAAACCTCAATCCTGAATCCTCAAACCTGAGTCCTCTGTTTTCAGCCCTCAGTCCTCAGCAATCAGTTGTCAATCCTCAATCCTCAATAGAATATCATCAATTCACAGGTTTCAATACTCAATACTCAACCTGCAATCTACAAATCTCTATCCACAAACATCAATACTCATCACTCAACCCTCAACACTCAGTCCCCAATCCTCAATCCTCAATCCTCAATTCTCAATCCTCAATCGTCAATCTTCAATCCTCAATACTCAATCTTCAATCCTCAATGCTCTATCCTCAATCCTCAATCCTGAATCCTCAATCTTCAATCCTCAATACTCAAACTGCAATCCTCCATCCTCAGTCCTCAATCTTAAATCCTCAATGCTCAATCCTCAATCCTCAATCCTCAGTCCTCAATCCTCAATCCTCAATCCTCCAACCTCAATCCTCAACCGTCAGTCCTGGTCCTCAAACCTCAACCCTCAATCCTCAATCCTCAATGCTCAATCCTCAATACCCAATCCTCAGTCTTCAATCCTCAATCCTCAATCCTCAATCCTCAATCCTCTATCTTCAATCCTCATTACTCAATCTTCAATCCTCAATCCTCAATCCTCGGTCCTTAATCCTCAATCGTCAATCTCCAATCCTGAATACTCAATCTTCAATCCTCAATACTCAATCTTCAATCCTCAATCCTCAGTCCTCAAACCTCAATTCTGAATCCTCAAATCTCAATTCTGAAACCTCAATCCTGAACCCACAATCTTCGGTTCTCAGTCCTCAACAATCAGTTGTCAATCCTCAATCCTCAATATAATATACTCAATTCACAGTTTTCAATACTCAATACTCAATCTGCAATCTTCAAATCCATATCCGCAAACATCAATTCTCATCACTCAACACTCAACACTCCGTCCCCAATCCTCAATCTTCAATCCTCAATCCTCAATCCTCAATCCTAAATCCTCAATCCTCAATTTTCAATCCTCAATCCTCTATCCTCAGTCCTCAATCCTCAATCCTCAATCTTCAATCCTCAGTCCCCAATCCTCAATCTTCAACCCTCAATCCTCAATCCTCAATCCTCGATCCTCAGTCCTCAACCCTCAATCCTCAATCCTCAATGTTCAATCCGCAATACCCAATCCTCAATCTTCAATCCTCAATCCTCAATCCTCAATCCTCAATCCTCAATCCTCAGTCCTCAAACCTCAATCCTGAATCCTCAAACCTGAATCCTCAGTTTTCAGCCCTCAGTCCTCAACAATCAGTTGTCAATCCTCAATCCTCAATAGAATATCATCAATTCACAGGTTTCAATACTCAATACTCAACCTGCAATCTTCAAATCTCTATCCACAAACATCAATACTCATCACTCAACCCTCAACACTCAATCCTCAATCCTCAATCCTAAATCCTCAATCCTCAATTTTCAATCCTCAATCCTCAATTTTCAATCCTCAATCCTCTATCCTCAGTCCTCAATCCTCAATCCTCAATCTTCAATCCTCAGTCCCCAATCCTCAATCTTCAACCCTCAGTCCTCAATCCTCAATCCTCGATCCTCAGTCCTCAATCCTCAATCCTCAATCCTCAATCCTGAATCTTCAATCCTCAATACTCAGTATTCAATACTCAATCCTCAATCCTCAATCCTCAATCCTCATTCTTCAATCCTCTACACCCAATCCACAATCTTCAATCCTCAATCCTCAACCCTCAATTCTCAATACTCAATCCTCAATCCTCAGACCTCAAACAGCAATACTCAACCCTCAGTCCTCGTCCTCAATCCACAACCATCAATACCCAATCCTCAATCTTCAATCATCGATATTCAATCTTCAGTCCTCAATCCTCAATCCTCAATCCTCAATCCTCAATCCTCAATATTCAATCCCCAATACTCAATCTTCATTCCTCAATCCTCAATCCTCTATCCTCAGTCCTCAAACCTCAATCCTCAATCCTCAATCCTCAATCCTCAATCTTCAATCCTCAATCCTCAATCCTCAATTCTCAATCCTCAATCCTCAATCCTCAATCCTCAATCCTCAATCCTCAATCTTCAATCCTCAATACTCAAACTGCAATCCTCAATCCTCAGTCCTCACTCCTCAATCCTCATTCTTCAATCCTCAATACCGAATCCTTAATCTTGAATCCTCAATCCTCAATCCTCAATTCTCAATCCTCAATCCTCAATCCTCAGACTTCAAACACCAATACTCAACCCTCAGTCCTTGTCCTCAATCCACAACCCTCAATCCTCAATCCTCAATCCTCAATCCTCAACCCTCAATCCCCAATGCTAAATCCTCAATACCCAATCCTGAGTCTTCAATCCTCAATCCTCAATCCTCAATCCTCAATCCTCAATCCTCAATTCTCAGTCCTCAATCCTCAGTCTTCGATCCTCAATACTCAATCTTCAATCTTCAACCCTCAATCCTCAATCCTCAATCTTCAATCCTCAATTCTGAATCTTCAATCCTCAATCTTCAATCCACAGTCTTCAATCCTCAACACCCAATCCTCAATCTTCAATCCTCAAACCTCAGTCCTCAATTCTCAATCCTCAATCCTCAATCCTCAGACCTCAAACATCAATACTCAACCCTCAGTCCTCGTCCTCAATCCACAACCCTCAATCCTCGATCCTCAATCTTCAATCATCAATATTCAATCTTCAATCCTCAATCCTCAATCATCAATACTCAATCCACAATCCTCAATGTTCAATCCTCTGAACCCAATCCTCAATCTTCAATCCTCAATCCTCAATCCTCAATCCTCAATCCTCAATCCTCAATCCTCAGTCCTCAAACCTCAATCCTGAATCCTCAAACCTGAATCCTCAGTTTTCAGCCCTCAGTCCTCAACAATCAGTTGTCAATCCTCAATCCTCAATAGAATATCATCAATTCACAGGTTTCAATACTCAATACTCAACCTGCAATCTACAAATCTCTATCCACAAACATCAATACTCATCACTCAACCCTCAACACTCAGTCCCCAATCCTCAATCCTCAATCCTCAATTCTCAATCCTCAATCGTCAATCTTCAATCCTCAATACTCAATCTTCAATCCTCAATGCTCTATCCTCAATCCTCAATCCTGAATCCTCAATCTTCAATCCTCAATACTCAAACTGCAATCCTCAATCCTCAGTCCTCACTCCTCAATCCTCATTCTTCAATCCTCAATACCGAATCCTCAATCTTCAATCCTCAATCCTCAATCCTCAATTCTCAATCCTCAATCCTCAATCCTCAGTCCTCAGTCCTCAAACCTCAATCCTCAACCCTCAGCCCGCATCCTCAATCCTCAATCCTCAATCCTCAATCCTCAATATTCAATCCTCAATACTCAATTTTCAATCCTCCATCCTCAGTCCTCAATCTTAAGTCCTCAATGCTCAATCCTCAATCCTCAATCCTCAGTCCTCAATCCTCAATCCTCAATCCTCGAACCTCAATCCTCAACCGTCAGTCCTGGTCCTCAAACCTCAACCCTCAATCCTCAATCCTCAATGCTCAATCCTCAATACCCAATCCTCAGTCTTCAATCCTCAATCCTCAATCCTCAATCCTCAATCCTCTATCTTCAATCCTCATTACTCAATCTTCAATCCTCAATCCTCAATCCTCGGTCCTTAATCCTCAATCGTCAATCTCCAATCCTGAATACTCAATCTTCAATCCTCAATACTCAATCTTCAATCCTCAATCCTCAGTCCTCAAACCTCAATTCTGAATCCTCAAATCTCAATTCTGAAACCTCAATCCTGAACCCACAATCTTCAGCTCTCAGTCCTCAACAATCAGTTGTCAATCCTCAATCCTCAATATAATATACTCAATTCACAGTTTTCTATACTCAATACTCAATCTGCAATCTTCAAATCCATATCCACAAACATCAATTCTCAGCACTCAACATTCAACACTCCGTCCCCAATCCTCAATCTTCAATCCTCAATCCTCAATCTTCAAACCTAAATCCTCAATCCTCAATTTTCAATCCTCAATCCTCTATCCTCAGTCCTCAATCCTCAATCCTCAATCTTCAGTCCTCAGTCCCCAATCCTCAATCCTCAACCCTCAATCCTCAATCCTCAATCCTCGATCCTCAGTCCTCAACCCTCAAACCTCAATCCTCAATGTTCAATCCGCAATACCCAATCCTCAATCTTCAATCCTCAATCCTCAATCCTCAATCCTCAATCCTCAATCCTCAGTCCTCAAACCTCAATCCTGAATCCTCAAACCTGAATCCTCAGTTTTCAGCCCTCAGTCCTCAACAATCAGTTGTCAATCCTCAATCCTCAATAGAATATCATCAATTCACAGGTTTCAATACTCAATACTCAACCTGCAATCTTCAAATCTCTATCCACAAACATCAATACTCATCACTCAACCCTCAACACTCAGTCCCCAATCCTCAATCCTCAATCCTCAATTCTCAATCCTCAATCGTCAATCTTCAATCCTCAATACTCAATCTTCAATCCTCAATGCTCAATCCTCAATCCTCAATCCTGAATCCTCAACCTTCAATCCTCAATACTCGAACTGCAATCCTCAATCCTCAGTAATCTTCCTCAATCCTCATTCTTCAATCCTCAATACCGAATCCTCAATCTTCAATCCTCAATCCTCAATCCTCAATTCTCAATCCTCAATCCTCAAACCTCAGTCCTCAGTCAACAAACCTCAATCCTCAACCCTCAGCCCGCATCCTCAATCCTCAATCCTCAATCCTCAATCCTCAATATTCAATCCTCAATACTCAATTTTCAATCCTCCATCCTCAGTCCTCAATCTTAAATCCTCAATGCTCAGTCCTCAATCCTCAGTCCTCAGTCCTCAATCCTCAATCCTCAATCCTCAGACTTCAAACATCAATACTCAACCCTCAGTCCTCGTCCTCAATCCTCAATCCTCAATCTTCAATCCTCAATACTGAATCTTCAATCCTCAATCTTCAATCCTCAATGTTCGATCCGCAATACCCAATCCTCAATCTTCAATACTCAATCCTCAATCCTCAATCCTCAATCCTCAATCTTCAATCCTCAATACTCAACCTTCAATCCTCAATCCTCAATCCTCAATCCTCAATCCACAGTCTTCAATCCTCAACACCCAATCCTCAATCTTCAATCCTCAGTCCTCAGTCCTCAATTCTCAATCCTCAATCCTCAATCCTCAGACTTCAAACACCAATACTCAACCCTCAGTCCTCGTCCTCAATCCACAACCCTCAATCCTCAATCCTCAATCTTCAATCCTCAATACTCAACCTTCAATCCTCAATCCTCAATCCTCAATCCTCAATCCTCAATCCTCAATCCTCAATCCTCAATCCTCAATATTCAACGCACAACCCTCAGCCATCAATCCTCAATCCTCAATCCTCAATCTTCAATCCTCAATACTCAATATTCAATCCTCAATCCTCAATCCTCAATCCTCAATCTTCAATCCTCAATTCTCAATCCTCAATCCTCAATCCACATTCTTCAATCCGCGATACCCAATCCTCAATCTACAATACTCAATACTCAATCCTCAATTCTCAATCCTCAATCCTCTGCCCTCAGTCCTCAAACCTCAATCCTCAACCCTCAGCCCTCATCCTCAATCCTCAATCCTCAATCCTCAATCCTCAATCTTCAATCCTCAATACTCAATCTTCAATAATCAATCCTCAATTCTCAATCCTCAATACTCAATCCTCAATTGTCAATACTCAATCCCCAATCCTCAATCTTCAGTCCTCAATCCTCAATCCTCAATCCTCAATCCTCAATCTTCAATCTCTCAATACACAATCTTCAATCCTCAATCCTCAATCCTCAATCCTCAATCCTCAATCCTAAATCCTCAATCCTCAATCCTCAATCCTCAATCCTCAATCCTCAATCTTCAATCCTCAATACTCAATATTCAATCCTCAATCCTCAATCCTCAATCCTCAATCCTCAATCCTCAATCCTCAATCTCCAGTCCTCAATCTTCAATCCTCAATGCTCAATCCTCAATCCTCAATCCTCAGTCCTCAATCCTCAATCCTCAATCCTCAAACCTCAATCCTCAACCGTCAGTCCACGTCCTCAATCCTCAAACCTCAATACTCTATCCTCAATCTTCAATCCTCAATACTCAATCCTCAATCCTCAAACCTCAATCTTAATCTTCAACCCTCAATACTCAATCTTCAATCCTCAATCCTCAATCCTCAATCCTCAATCCTCAATCCTCAATCCTCAATACTCAATCTTCAATCCTCAATCCTCAAACCTCAATCCTCAATCTTCAATCCTCAATACTCACTCTTCAATCCTCAATCCTCAATCCTCAATCCTCAATCCACATTCTTCAATCCTCAACACCCAATCCTCAATCTTCAATCCTCAACACTCAGTCCTCAATCGTCAATACTCAATCCCCAATCCTCAATCTGCAATCCTCAATCCTCAATCCTCAATCCTCAATCCTCAACCTTCAATCCTCAATACACAATCTTCAATCCTCAATACGCAGTCTTCAATCATCAATCCTCAATCCTCATTCTTCAATCCTCAATACCCAATCCACAATCTTCAATCCTCAATCCTCAATCCTCAATTCTCAATCCTCAATCCTCAATCCTCAGACCTCAAACAGCAATACTCAACCCTCAGTCCTCGTCCTCAATTCACAACCATCAATACTCAATCCTCAATATTCAATCATCAATATTCAATTTTCAGTCCTCAATACTCAATCCTCAATCCTCAATCCTCAATCCTCAATCCTCAATGTTCAATCCGCAATACCCAATCCTCAATCTTCAGTCCTCAATACTCAATCCTCAATCCTCAATTCTCAGTCCTCGAACCTCAAACCTGTATCCTCAATCCTGAATCCTCAATCTTCAGACCTCAGTCCTCAACAATCAGTTGTCAATTCTCAATCCTCAATAGATTATCATCAATTCACAGTTTTCAATACTCAATACTCAATCTGCAATTTTCAAATCTCTATCCACAAACATCAATTCTCATCATTCAACCCTCAACACTCAGTCCCCAATCCTCAATCTTCAATACTCAATCCTCAATCCTCAATCCTCGATCCTCAATCTTCAATCCTCAATACTCAATCTTCAATCCCCCATCCTCAATCGTCAATCCTCAATCCTCAATCCTCAGTCGCCAGGCTTCAATCCTCAATACTCAATCTTCAATCCTCAATCCTCAATCCTCATTCCTCAATCCTCATTCTTCAATCCTCAACACCCAATCCTCAATCTTCAAACCTCAATCCTCAATCCTCAACTCTCAATCCTCAATCCTCAATCCTCAATACTCAATCTTCATTCCTCAATCCTCAATCCTCAATCCTCAATCCTCAATCCTCGATCCTTAATCCTCAATCCTCAATCCTCAATCTTCAATCCTCAATACTCAGTATTCAATACTCAATCCTCAATCCTCAATCCTCAATCCTCATTCTTCAATCCTCTACACCCAATCCACAATCTTCAATCCTCAATCCTCAACCCTCAATTCTCAATACTCAATCCTCAATCCTCAGACCTCAAACAGCAATACTCAACCCTCAGTCCTCGTCCTCAATCCACAACCATCAATACCCAATCCTCAATCTTCAATCATCGATATTCAATCTTCAGTCCTCAATCCTCAATCCTCAATCCTCAATCCTCAATATTCAATCCCCAATACTCAATCTTCATTCCTCAATCCTCAATCCTCTATCCTCAATTCTCAATCCTCAATCCTCAATCCTCAATCTTCAATCCTCAATCCTCAATCCTCAATTCTCAATCCTCAATCCTCAATCCTCAATCCTCAATCCTCAATCCTCAATCTTCAATCCTCAATACTCAAACTGCAATCCTCAATCCTCAGTCCTCACTCCTCAATCCTCATTCTTCAATCCTCAATACCGAATCCTCAATCTTGAATCCTCAATCCTCAATCCTCAATTCTCAATCCTCAATCCTCAATCCTCAGACTTCAAACACCAATACTCAACCCTCAGTCCTCGTCCTCAATCCACAACCCTCAATCCTCGATCCTCAATCTTCAATCATCAATATTCAATCTTCAATCCTCAATCCTCAATCATCAATACTCAATCCACAATCCTCAATGTTCAATCCTCTGAACCCAATCCTCAATCTTCAATCCTCAATCCTCAATCCTCAATCCTCAATCCTCAATCCTCAATCCTCAGTCCTCAAACCTCAATCCTGAATCCTCAATCCTCCAACCTCAATCCTCAACCGTCAGTCCAGGTCCTCAAACCTCAACCCTCAATCCTCAATCCTCAATGCTCAATCCTCAATCCTCAATCCTCTATCTTCAATCCTCATTACTCAATCTTCAATCCTCAATCCTCAATCCTCGGTCCTTAATCCTCAATCGTCAATCCCCAATCCTGAATACTCAATCTTCAATCCTCAATACTCAATCTTCAATCCTCAATCCTCAGTCCTCAAACCTCAATTCTGAATCCTCAAATCTCAATTCTGAAACCTCAATCCTGAACCCTCAATCTTCAGCTCTCAGCCCTCAACAATCAGTTGTCAATCCTCAATCCTCAATAGAATATACTCAATTCACAGTTTTCAATACTCAATACTCAATCTGCAATCTTCAAATCCATATCCACAAACATCAATTCTCATCACTCAACACTCAACACTCCGTCCCCAATCCTCAATCTTCAATCCTCAATACTGAATCTTCAATCCTCAATCTTCAATCCTCAATGTTCGATCCGCAATACCCAATCCTCAATCTTCAATACTCAATCCTCAATCCTCAATCCTCAATCCTCAATCTTCAATCCTCAATACTCAACCTTCAATCCTCAATCCTCAATCCTCAATCCTCAATCCACAGTCTTCAATCCTCAACACCCAATCCTCAATCTTCAATCCTCAATCCTCAGTCCTCAATTCTCAATCCTCAATCCTCAATCCTCAGACCTCAAACATCAATACTCAACCCTCAGTCCTCGTCATCAATCCACAACCCTCAATCCTCGATCCTCAATCTTCAATCATCAATATTCAATCTTCAATCCTCAATCCTCAATCATCAATACTCAATCCACAATCCTCAATGTTCAATCCTCAATACCCAATCCTCAATCTTCAATCCTCAATCCTCAATCCTCAATTCTCGATCCTCAATCCTCTGCCCTAAGTCCTCAAACCTCAATCCTCAACCCTCAGCCATCATCCTCAATCCACAATCCTCAATCCTCAATCCTCATTGTTCAATCCTCAATACTCAATCTTCAATAATCAATCCTCAATTCTCAATCCTCAATACTCAAGCCTCAATCGTCAATACTCAATCCCCAATCCTCAATCTTCAATCCTCAATCCGCAATACCCAATCCTCAATCTTCAATCCTCAATCCTCAATCCTCAACCCTCAATCCTCAGTCCTCGAACCTCAAACCTGTATCCTCAATCCTGAATCCTCAATCTTCAGACCTCAGTCCTCAACGATCAGTTGTCAATTCTCAATCCTCGATAGAATATCATCATTTCACAGTTTTCAATACTCAATACTCAATCTGCAATTTTCAAATCTCTATCCACAAACATCAATTCTCATCATTCAACCCTCAACACTCAGTCCCCAATCCTCAATTTTCAATACTCAATCCTCAATCCTCGATCCTCAATCTTCAATCCTCAATACTCAATCTTCAATCCCCCATCCTCAATCGTCAGTCCTCAAACCTCAATCCTCAACCCTCAGCCCTCATCCTCAATACTCAATCCTCAATCCTCAATCCTCAATCTTCAATCCTCCATACTCAATCCTCAATCCTCAATCCTCAGTCCACAATCTTCAATCCTCAATGCTCAATCCTCAATCCTCAATCCTCAATCCTCAATCCTCAATCCTCAATCCTCAATATTCAACGCACAACCCTCAGCCATCAATCCTCAATCGTCAATCCTCAATCTTCAATACTCAATACTCAATATTCAATCCTCAATCCTCAGTCCTCAATCCTCAATCTTCAATCCTCAATCCTCAATCCTCAATCCACATTCTTCAATCCGCAATACCCAATCCTCAATCTACAATACTCAATACTCAATCCTCAATTCTCAATCCTCAATCCTCTGCCCTCAGTCCTCAAACCTCAATCCTCAACCCTCAGCCCTCATCCTCAATCCTCAATCCTCAATCCTCAATCCTCAATCTTCAATCCTCAATACTCAATCTTCAATAATCAATCCTCAATTCTCAATCCTCAATACTCAATCCTCAATCGTCAGTACTCAATCCCCAATCCTCAATCTTCAGTCCTCAATCCTCAATCCTCAATCCTCAATCCTCAATCTTCAATCCTCAATACACAATCTTCAATCCTCAATCCTCAATCCTCAATCCACAATCCTCAATCCTCAATCCTCAATCCTCAATCCTCAATCCTCAATCCTCAATCTTCAATCCTCAATACTCAATATTCAATCCTCAATCCTCAATCCTCAATCCTCAATCCTCAATCCTCAATCCTCAATCTCCAGTCCTCAATCTTCAATCCTCAATGCTCAATCCTCAATCCTCAATCCTCAGTCCTCAATCCTCAATCCTCAATCCTCAATCCTCAAACCTCAATCCTCAACCGTCAGTCCACGTCCTCAATCCTCAAACCTCAATACTCTATCCTCAATCTTCAATCCTCAATACTCAATCCTCAATCCTCAAACCTCAATCTTAATCTTCAACCCTCAATACTCAATCTTCAATCCTCAATCCTCAATCCTCAATCCTCAATCCTCAATCCTCAATCTTCAATCCTCAATACTCAATCTTCAATAATCAATCCTCAATTCTCAATCCTCAATACTCAATCCTCAATCGTCAGTACTCAATCCCCAATCCTCAATCTTCAGTCCTCAATCCTCAATCCTCAATCCTCAATCCTCAATCTTCAATCCTCAATACACAATCTTCAATCCTCAATCCTCAATCCTCAATCCACAATCCTCAATCCTCAATCCTCAATCCTCAATCCTCAATCCTCAATCCTCAATCTTCAATCCTCAATACTCAATATTCAATCCTCAATCCTCAATCCTCAATCCTCAATCCTCAATCCTCAATCCTCAATCTCCAGTCCTCAATCTTCAATCCTCAATGCTCAATCCTCAATCCTCAATCCTCAGTCCTCAATCCTCAATCCTCAATCCTCAAACCTCAATCCTCAACCGTCAGTCCACGTCCTCAATCCTCAAACCTCAATACTCTATCCTCAATCTTCAATCCTCAATACTCAATCCTCAATCCTCAAACCTCAATCTTAATCTTCAACCCTCAATACTCAATCTTCAATCCTCAATCCTCAATCCTCAATCCTCAATCCTCAATCCTCAATCCTCAATACTCAATCTTCAATCCTCAATCCTCAAACCTCAATCCTCAATCTTCAATCCTCAATACTCACTCTTCAATCCTCAATCCTCAATCCTCAATCCTCAATCCACATTCTTCAATCCTCAACACCTAATCCTCAATCTTCAATCGTCAACACTCAGTCCTCAATCGTCAATACTCAATCCCCAATCCTCAATCTGCAATCCTCAATCCTCAATCCTCAATCCTCAATCCTCAACCTTCAATCCTCAATACACAATCTTCAATCCTCAATACGCAGTCTTCAATCCTCAATCCTCAATCCTCATTCTTCAATCCTCAATACCCAATCCACAATCTTCAATCCTCAATCCTCAATCCTCAATTCTCAATCCTCAATCCTCTGCCCTAAGTCCTCAAACCTCAATCCTCAACCCTCAGCCATCATCCTCAATCCACAATCCTCAATCCTCAATCCTCATTGTTCAATCCTCAATACTCAATCTTCAATAATCAATCCTCAATTCTCAATCCTCAATACTCAAGCCTCAATCGTCAATACTCAATCCCCAATCCTCAATCTTCAATCCTCAATCCGCAATACCCAATCCTCAATCTTCAATCCTCAATCCTCAATCCTCAACCCTCAATCCTCAGTCCTCGAACCTCAAACCTGTATCCTCAATCCTGAATCCTCAATCTTCAGACCTCAGTCCTCAACGATCAGTTGTCAATTCTCAATCCTCGATAGAATATCATCATTTCACAGTTTTCAATACTCAATACTCAATCTGCAATTTTCAAATCTCTATCCACAAACATCAATTCTCATCATTCAACCCTCAACACTCAGTCCCCAATCCTCAATTTTCAATACTCAATCCTCAATCCTCGATCCTCAATCTTCAATCCTCAATACTCAATCTTCAATCCCCCATCCTCAATCGTCAGTCCTCAAACCTCAATCCTCAACCCTCAGCCCTCATCCTCAAACCTCAATCCTCAATCCTCAATCCTCAATCTTCAATCCTCCATACTCAATCCTCAATCCTCAATCCTCAGTCCACAATCTTCAATCCTCAATGCTCAATCCTCAATCCTCAATCCTCAATCCTCAATCCTCAATCCTCAATCCTCAATATTCAACGCACAACCCTCAGCCATCAATCCTCAATCGTCAATCCTCAATCTTCAATCCTCAATACTCAATATTCAATCCTCAATCCTCAATCCTCAGTCCTCAATCTTCAATCCTCAATCCTCAATCCTCAATCCTCAATCCACATTCTTCAATCCGCAATACCCAATCCTCAATCTACAATACTCAATACTCAATCCTCAATTCTCAATCCTCAATCCTCTGCCCTCAGTCCTCAAACCTCAATCCTCAACCCTCAGCCCTCATCCTCAATCCTCAATCCTCAATCCTCAATCCTCAATCTTCAATCCTCAATACTCAATCTTCAATAATCAATCCTCAATTCTCAATCCTCAATACTCAATCCTCAATCGTCAGTACTCAATCCCCAATCCTCAATCTTCAGTCCTCAATCCTCAATCCTCAATCCTCAATCCTCAATCTTCAATCCTCAATACACAATCTTCAATCCTCAATCCTCAATCCTCAATCCACAATCCTCAATCCTCAATCCTCAATCCTCAATCCTCAATCCTCAATCCTCAATCTTCAATCCTCAATACTCAATATTCAATCCTCAATCCTCAATCCTCAATCCTCAATCCTCAATCCTCAATCCTCAATCTCCAGTCCTCAATCTTCAATCCTCAATGCTCAATCCTCAATCCTCAATCCTCAGTCCTCAATCCTCAATCCTCAATCCTCAAACCTCAATCCTCAACCGTCAGTCCACGTCCTCAATCCTCAAACCTCAATACTCTATCCTCAATCTTCAATCCTCAATACTCAATCCTCAATCCTCAAACCTCAATCTTAATCTTCAACCCTCAATACTCAATCTTCAATCCTCAATCCTCAATCCTCAATCCTCAATCCTCAATCCTCAATCCTCAATACTCAATCTTCAATCCTCAATCCTCAAACCTCAATCCTCAATCTTCAATCCTCAATACTCACTCTTCAATCCTCAATCCTCAATCCTCAATCCTCAATCCACATTCTTCAATCCTCAACACCTAATCCTCAATCTTCAATCCTCAACCCTCAGTCCTCAATCGTCAATACTCAATCCCCAATCCTCAATCTGCAATCCTCAATCCTCAATCCTCAATCCTCAATACTCAACCTTCAATCCTCAATACACAATCTTCAATCCTCAATACGCAGTCTTCAATCCTCAATCCTCAATCCTCATTCTTCAATCCCCAATACCCAATCCACAATCTTCAATCCTCAATCCTCAATCCTCAATTCTCAATCCTCAATCCTCAATCCTCAGACCTCAAACAGCAATACTCAACCCTCAATCCTCAATCCTCAATCCTCAACCCTCAATCCTCAGTCCTCGAACCTCAAACCTGTATCCTCAATCCTGAATCCTCAATCTTCAGACCTCAGTCCTCAACGATCAGTTGTCAATTCTCAATCCTCGATAGAATATCATCATTTCACAGTTTTCAATACTCAATACTCAATCTGCAATTTTCAAATCTCTATCCACAAACATCAATTCTCATCATTCAACCCTCAACACTCAGTCCCCAATCCTCAATTTTCAATACTCAATCCTCAATCCTCGATCCTCAATCTTCAATCCTCAATACTCAATCTTCAATCCCCCATCCTCAATCGTCAGTCCTCAAACCTCAATCCTCAACCCTCAGCCCTCATCCTCAATCCTCAATCCTCAATCCTCAATCCTCAATCTTCAATCCTCCATACTCAATCCTCAATCCTCAATCCTCAGTCCACAATCTTCAATCCTCAATGCTCAATCCTCAATCCTCAATCCTCAATCCTCAATCCTCAATCCTCAATCCTCAATATTCAACGCACAACCCTCAGCCATCAATCCTCAATCGTCAATCCTCAATCTTCAATCCTCAATACTCAATATTCAATCCTCAATCCTCAATCCTCAATCCTCAATCTTCAATCCTCAATCCTCAATCCTCAATCCTCAATCCACATTCTTCAATCCGCAATACCCAATCCTCAATCTACAATACTCAATACTCAATCCTCAATTCTCGATCCTCAATCCTCTGCCCTCAGTCCTCAAACCTCAATCCTCAACCCTCAGCCCTCATCCTCAATCCTCAATCCTCAATCCTCAATCCTCAATCTTCAATCCTCAATACTCAATCCTCAATCCTCAATCCTCAATTCTCAATCCTCAATCTCCAGTCCTCAATCTTCAATCCTCAATGCTCAATCCTCAATCCTCAATCCTCAGTCCTCAATCCTCAATCCTCAATCCTCAAACCTCAATCCTCAACTGTCAGTCCACGTCCTCAATCCTCAAACCTCAATACTCTATCCTCAATCTTCAATCCTCAATACTCAATCCTCAATCCTCAAACCTCAATCTTAATCTTCAACCCTCAATACTCAATCTTCAATCCTCAATCCTCAATCCTCAATCCTCAATCCTCAATCCTCAATCCTCAATACTCAATCTTCAATCCTCAATCCTCAAACCTCAATCCTCAATCTTCAATCCTCAATACTCACTCTTCAATCCTCAATCCTCAATCCTCAATCCTCAATCCACATTCTTCAATCCTCAACACCTAATCCTCAATCTTCAATCCTCAACCCTCAGTCCTCAATCGTCAATACTCAATCCCCAATCCTCAATCTGCAATCCTCAATCCTCAATCCTCAATCCTCAATCCTCAACCTTCAATCCTCAATACACAATCTTCAATCCTCAATACGCAGTCTTCAATCCTCAATCCTCAATCCTCATTCTTCAATCCCCAATACCCAATCCACAATCTTCAATCCTCAATCCTCAATCCTCAATTCTCAATCCTCAATCCTCAATCCTCAGACCTCAAACAGCAATACTCAACCCTCAGTCCTCGTCCTCAATTCACAACCATCAATACTCAATCCTCAATATTCAATCATCAATATTCAATTTTCAGTCCTCAATACTCAATCCTCAATCCTCAATCCTCAATCCTCAATCCTCAATGTTCAATCCGCAATACCCAATCCTCAATCTTCAGTCCTCAATCCTCAATCCTCAATCCTCAATTCTCAGTCCTCGAACCTCAAACCTGTATCCTCAATCCTGAATCCTCAATCTTCAGACCTCAGTCCTCAACAATCAGTAGTCAATTCTCAATCCTCAATAGATTATCATCAATTCACAGTTTTCAATACTCAATACTCAATCTGCAATTTTCAAATCTCTATCCACAAACATGAATTCTCATCATTCAACCCTCAACACTCAGTCCCCAATCCTCAATCTTCAATACTCAATCCTCAATCCTCAATCCTCGATCCTCAATCTTCAATCCTCAATACACAATCTTCAATCCCCCATCCTCAATCGTCAATCCTCAATCCTCAATCCTCAGTCGCCAGGCTTCAATCCTCAATACTCAATCTTCAATCCTCATTCCTCAATCCTCATTCCTCAATCGTCATTCTTCAATCCTCAACACCCAATCCTCAATCTTCAAACCTCAATCCTCAATCCTCAACTCTCAATCCTCAATCCTCAATCCTCAGTCCACAATCTTCAATCCTCAATGCTCAATCCTCAATCCTCAATCCTCAATCCTCAATCCTCAATCCTCAATCCTCAATATTCAACGCACAACCCTCAGCCACCAATCCTCAATCGTCAATCCTCAATCTTCAATCCTCAATACTCAATATTCAATCCTCAATCCTCAATCCTCAATCCTCAATCTTCAATCCTCAATCCTCAATCCTCAATCCTCAATCCACATTCTTCAATCCGCAATACCCAATCCTCAATCTACAATACTCAATACTCAATCCTCAATTCTCAATCCTCAATCCTCTGCCCTCAGTCCTCAAACCTCAATCCTCAACCCTCAGCCCTCATCCTCAATCCTCAATCCTCAATCCTCAATCCTCAATCCTCAATCTTCAATCCTCAATACTCAATCTTCAATAATCAATCCTCAATTCTCAATCCTCAATACTCAATCCTCAATCGTCAGTACTCAATCCCCAATCCTCAATCTTCAGTCCTCAATCCTCAATCCTCAATCCTCAATCCTCAATCTTCAATCCTCAATACACAATCTTCAATCCTCAATCCTCAATCCTCAATCCACAATCCTCAATCCTCAATCCTCAATCCTCAATCCTCAATCCTCAATCCTCAATCTTCAATCCTCAATACTCAATATTCAATCCTCAATCCTCAATCCTCAATCCTCAATCCTCAATCCTCAATCCTCAATCTCCAGTCCTCAATCTGCAATCCTCAATGCTCAATCCTCAATCCTCAATCCTCAGTCCTCAATCCTCAATCCTCAATCCTCAAACCTCAATCCTCAACCGTCAGTCCACGTCCTCAATCCTCAAACCTCAATACTCTATCCTCAATCTTCAATCCTCAATACTCAATCCTCAATCCTCAAACCTCAATCTTAATCTTCAACCCTCAATACTCAATCTTCAATCCTCAATCCTCAATCCTCAATCCTCAATCCTCAATCCTCAATCCTCAATACTCAATCTTCAATCCTCAATCCTCAAACCTCAATCCTCAATCTTCAATCCTCAATACTCACTCTTCAATCCTCAATCCTCAATCCTCAATCCTCAATCCACATTCTTCAATCCTCAACACCTAATCCTCAATCTTCAATCCTCAACCCTCAGTCCTCAATCGTCAATACTCAATCCCCAATCCTCAATCTGCAATCCTCAATCCTCAATCCTCAATCCTCAATCCTCAACCTTCAATCCTCAATACACAATCTTCAATCCTCAATACGCAGTCTTCAATCCTCAATCCTCAATCCTCATTCTTCAATCCTCAATACCCAATCCACAATCTTCAATCCTCAATCCTCAATCCTCAATTCTCAATCCTCAATCCTCTGCCCTAAGTCCTCAAACCTCAATCCTCAACCCTCAGCCATCATCCTCAATCCACAATCCTCAATCCTCAATCCTCATTGTTCAATCCTCAATACTCAATCTTCAATAATCAATCCTCAATTCTCAATCCTCAGTACTCAAGCCTCAATCGTCAATACTCAATCCCCAATCCTCAATCTTCAATCCTCAATCCGCAATACCCAATCCTCAATCTTCAATCCTCAATCCTCAATCCTCAACCCTCAATCCTCAGTCCTCGAACCTCAAACCTGTATCCTCAATCCTGAATCCTCAATCTTCAGACCTCAGTCCTCAACGATCAGTTGTCAATTCTCAATCCTCGATAGAATATCATCATTTCACAGTTTTCAATACTCAATACTCAATCTGCAATTTTCAAATCTCTATCCACAAACATCAATTCTCATCATTCAACCCTCAACACTCAGTCCCCAATCCTCAATTTTCAATACTCAATCCTCAATCCTCGATCCTCAATCTTCAATCCTCAATACTCAATCTTCAATCCCCCATCCTCAATCGTCAGTCCTCAAACCTCAATCCTCAACCCTCAGCCCTCATCCTCAATCCTCAATCCTCAATCCTCAATCCTCAATCTTCAATCCTCCATACTCAATCCTCAATCCTCAATCCTCAGTCCACAATCTTCAATCCTCAATGCTCAATCCTCAATCCTCAATCCTCAATCCTCAATCCTCAATCCTCAATCCTCAATATTCAACGCACAACCCTCAGCCATCAATCCTCAATCGTCAATCCTCAATCTTCAATCCTCAATACTCAATATTCAATCCTCAATCCTCAATCTTCAATCCTCAATCCTCAATCCTCAATCCTCAATCCACATTCTTCAATCCGCAATACCCAATCCTCAATCTACAATACTCAATACTCAATCCTCAATTCTCAATCCTCAATCCTCTGCCCTCAGTCCTCAAACCTCAATCCTCAACCCTCAGCCCTCATCCTCAATCCTCAATCCTCAATCCTCAATCCTCAATCTTCAATCCTCAATACTCAATCTTCAATAATCAATCCTCAATTCTCAATCCTCAATACTCAATCGTCAATCGTCAGTACTCAATCCCCAATCCTCAATCTTCAGTCCTCAATCCTCAATCCTCAATCCTCAATCCTCAATCTTCAATCCTCAATACACAATCTTCAATCCCCAATCCTCAATCCTCAATCCACAATCCTCAATCCTCAATCCTCAATCCTCAATCCTCAATCCTCAATCCTCAATCTTCAATCCTCAATACTCAATATTCAATCCTCAATCCTCAATCCTCAATCCTCAATCCTCAATCCTCAATCCTCAATCTCCAGTCCTCAATCTTCAATCCTCAATGCTCAATCCTCAATCCTCAATCCTCAGTCCTCAATCCTCAATCCTCAATCCTCAAACCTCAATCCTCAACCGTCAGTCCACGTCCTCAATCCTCAAACCTCAATACTCTATCCTCAATCTTCAATCCTCAATACTCAATCCTCAATCCTCAAACCTCAATCTTAATCTTCAACCCTCAATACTCAATCTTCAATCCTCAATCCTCAATCCTCAATCCTCAATCCTCAATCCTCAATCCTCAATACTCAATCTTCAATCCTCAATCCTCAAACCTCAATCCTCAATCTTCAATCCTCAATACTCACTCTTCAATCCTCAATCCTCAATCCTCAATCCTCAATCCACATTCTTCAATCCTCAACACCTAATCCTCAATCTTCAATCCTCAACCCTCAGTCCTCAATCGTCAATACTCAATCCCCAATCCTCAATCTGCAATCCTCAATCCTCAATCCTCAATCCTCAATCCTCAACCTTCAATCCTCAATACACAATCTTCAATCCTCAATACGCAGTCTCCAATCCTCAATCCTCAATCCTCATTCTTCAATCCTCAATACCCAATCCACAATCTTCAATCCTCAATCCTCAATCCTCAATTCTCAATCCTCAATCCTCAATCCTCAGACCTTCAAACAGCAATACTCAACCCTCAGTCCTCGTCCTCAATTCACAACCATCAATACTCAATCCTCAATATTCAATCATCAATATTCAATTTTCAGTCCTCAATACTCAATCCTCAATCCTCAATCCTCAATCCTCAATCCTCAATGTTCAATCCGCAATACCCAATCCTCAATCTTCAGTCCTCAATCCTCAATCCTCAATCCTCAATTCTCAGTCCTCGAACCTCAAACCTGTATCCTCAATTTTGAATCCTCAATCTTCAGACCTCAGTCCTCAACAATCAGTAGTCAATTCTCAATCCTCAATAGATTATCATCAATTCACAGTTTTCAATACTCAATACTCAATCTGTAATTTTCAAATCTCTATCCACAAACATCAATTCTCATCATTCAACCCTCAACACTCAGTCCCCAATCCTCAATCTTCAATACTCAATCCTCAATCCTCAATCCTCGATCCTCAATCTTCAATCCTCAATACACAATCTTCAATCCCCCATCCTCAATCGTCAATCCTCAATCCTCAATCCTCAGTCGCCAGGCTTCAATCCTCAATACTCAATCTTCAATCCTCAATCCTCAATCCTCAATCCTCAATCTTCAATCCTCAATCCTCAATCCTCAATCCTCAATCCACATTCTTCAATCCGCAATACCCAATCCTCAATCTACAATACTCAATACTCAATCCTCAATTCTCAATCCTCAATCCTCTGCCCTCAGTCCTCAAACCTCAATCCTCAACCCTCAGCCCTCATCCTCAATCCTCAATCCTCAATCCTCAATCCTCAATCTTCAATCCTCAATACTCAATCTTCAATAATCAATCCTCAATTCTCAATCCTCAATACTCAATCCTCAATCGTCAGTACTCAATCCCCAATCCTCAATCTTCAGTCCTCAATCCTCAATCCTCAATCCTCAATCCTCAATCTTCAATCCTCAATACACAATCTTCAATCCTCAATCCTCAATCCTCAATCCACAATCCTCAATCCTCAATCCTCAATCCTCAATCCTCAATCCTCAATCCTCAATCTTCAATCCTCAATACTCAATATTCAATCCTCAATCCTCAATCCTCAATCCTCAATCCTCAATCCTCAATCCTCAATCTCCAGTCCTCAATCTTCAATCCTCAATGCTCAATCCTCAATCCTCAATCCTCAGTCCTCAATCCTCAATCCTCAATCCTCAAACCTCAATCCTCAACCGCCAGTCCACGTCCTCAATCCTCAAACCTCAATACTCTATCCTCAATCTTCAATCTTCAATACTCAATCCTCAATCCTCAAACCTCAATCTTAATCTTCAACCCTCAATACTCAATCTTCAATCCTCAATCCTCAATCCTCAATCCTCAATCCTCAATCCTCAATCCTCAATACTCAATCTTCAATCCTCAATCCTCAAACCTCAATCCTCAATCTTCAATCCTCAATACTCACTCTTCAATCCTCAATCCTCAATCCTCAATCCTCAATCCACATTCTTCAATCCTCAACACCTAATCCTCAATCTTCAATCCTCAACCCTCAGTCCTCAATCGTCAATACTCAATCCCCAATCCTCAATCTGCAATCCTCAATCCTCAATCCTCAATCCTCAATCCTCAACCTTCAATCCTCAATACACAATCTTCAATCCTCAATACGCAGTCTTCAATCCTCAATCCTCAATCCTCATTCTTCAATCCTCAATACCCAATCCACAATCTTCAATCCTCAATCCTCAATCCTCAATTCTCAATCCTCAATCCTCAATCCTCAGACCTCAAACAGCAATACTCAACCCTCAGTCCTCGTCCTCAATTCACAACCATCAATACTCAATCCTCAATATTCAATCATCAATATTCAATTTTCAGTCCTCAATACTCAATCCTCAATCCTCAATCCTCAATCCTCAATCCTCAAACCTCAATCCTCAATCTTCAATCCTCAATACTCACTCTTCAATCCTCAATCCTCAATCGTCATTCTTCAATCCTCAACACCCAATCCTCAATCTTCAAACCTCAATCCTCAATCCTCAACTCTCAATCCTCAATCCTCAATCCTCAGTCCACAATCTTCAATCCTCAATGCTCAATCCTCAATCCTCAATCCTCAATCCTCAATCCTCAATCCTCAATCCTCAATATTCAACGCACAACCCTCAGCCACCAATCCTCAATCGTCAATCCTCAATCTTCAATCCTCAATACTCAATATTCAATCCTCAATCCTCAATCCTCAATCCTCAATCTTCAATCCTCAATCCTCAATCCTCAATCCTCAATCCACATTCTTCAATCCGCAATACCCAATCCTCAATCTACAATACTCAATACTCAATCCTCAATTCTCAATCCTCAATCCTCTGCCCTCAGTCCTCAAACCTCAATCCTCAACCCTCAGCCCTCATCCTCAATCCTCAATCCTCAATCCTCAATCCTCAATCCTCAATCTTCAATCCTCAATACTCAATCTTCAATAATCAATCCTCAATTCTCAATCCTCAATACTCAATCCTCAATCGTCAGTACTCAATCCCCAATCCTCAATCTTCAGTCCTCAATCCTCAATCCTCAATCCTCAATCCTCAATCTTCAATCCTCAATACACAATCTTCAATCCTCAATCCTCAATCCTCAATCCACAATCCTCAATCCTCAATCCTCAATCCTCAATCCTCAATCCTCAATCCTCAATCTTCAATCCTCAATACTCAATATTCAATCCTCAATCCTCAATCCTCAATCCTCAATCCTCAATCCTCAATCCTCAATCTCCAGTCCTCAATCTGCAATCCTCAATGCTCAATCCTCAATCCTCAATCCTCAGTCCTCAATCCTCAATCCTCAATCCTCAAACCTCAATCCTCAACCGTCAGTCCACGTCCTCAATCCTCAAACCTCAATACTCTATCCTCAATCTTCAATCCTCAATACTCAATCCTCAATCCTCAAACCTCAATCTTAATCTTCAACCCTCAATACTCAATCTTCAATCCTCAATCCTCAATCCTCAATCCTCAATCCTCAATCCTCAATCCTCAATACTCAATCTTCAATCCTCAATCCTCAAACCTCAATCCTCAATCTTCAATCCTCAATACTCACTCTTCAATCCTCAATCCTCAATCCTCAATCCTCAATCCACATTCTTCAATCCTCAACACCTAATCCTCAATCTTCAATCCTCAACCCTCAGTCCTCAATCGTCAATACTCAATCCCCAATCCTCAATCTGCAATCCTCAATCCTCAATCCTCAATCCTCAATCCTCAACCTTCAATCCTCAATACACAATCTTCAATCCTCAATACGCAGTCTTCAATCCTCAATCCTCAATCCTCATTCTTCAATCCTCAATACCCAATCCACAATCTTCAATCCTCAATCCTCAATCCTCAATTCTCAATCCTCAATCCTCTGCCCTAAGTCCTCAAACCTCAATCCTCAACCCTCAGCCATCATCCTCAATCCACAATCCTCAATCCTCAATCCTCATTGTTCAATCCTCAATACTCAATCTTCAATAATCAATCCTCAATTCTCAATCCTCAATACTCAAGCCTCAATCGTCAATACTCAATCCCCAATCCTCAATCTTCAATCCTCAATCCGCAATACCCAATCCTCAATCTTCAATCCTCAATCCTCAATCCTCAACCCTCAATCCTCAGTCCTCGAACCTCAAACCTGTATCCTCAATCCTGAATCCTCAATCTTCAGACCTCAGTCCTCAACGATCAGTTGTCAATTCTCAATCCTCGATAGAATATCATCATTTCACAGTTTTCAATACTCAATACTCAATCTGCAATTTTCAAATCTCTATCCACAAACATCAATTCTCATCATTCAACCCTCAACACTCAGTCCCCAATCCTCAATTTTCAATACTCAATCCTCAATCCTCGATCCTCAATCTTCAATCCTCAATACTCAATCTTCAATCCCCCATCCTCAATCGTCAGTCCTCAAACCTCAATCCTCAACCCTCAGCCCTCATCCTCAATCCTCAATCCTCAATCCTCAATCCTCAATCTTCAATCCTCCATACTCAATCCTCAATCCTCAATCCTCAGTCCACAATCTTCAATCCTCAATGCTCAATCCTCAATCCTCAATCCTCAATCCTCAATCCTCAATCCTCAATCCTCAATATTCAACGCACAACCCTCAGCCATCAATCCTCAATCGTCAATCCTCAATCTTCAATCCTCAATACTCAATATTCAATCCTCAATCCTCAATCTTCAATCCTCAATCCTCAATCCTCAATCCTCAATCCACATTCTTCAATCCGCAATACCCAATCCTCAATCTACAATACTCAATACTCAATCCTCAATTCTCAATCCTCAATCCTCTGCCCTCAGTCCTCAAACCTCAATCCTCAACCCTCAGCCCTCATCCTCAATCCTCAATCCTCAATCCTCAATCCTCAATCTTCAATCCTCAATACTCAATCTTCAATAATCAATCCTCAATTCTCAATCCTCAATACTCAATCGTCAATCGTCAGTACTCAATCCCCAATCCTCAATCTTCAGTCCTCAATCCTCAATCCTCAATCCTCAATCCTCAATCTTCAATCCTCAATACACAATCTTCAATCCCCAATCCTCAATCCTCAATCCACAATCCTCAATCCTCAATCCTCAATCCTCAATCCTCAATCCTCAATCCTCAATCTTCAATCCTCAATACTCAATATTCAATCCTCAATCCTCAATCCTCAATCCTCAATCCTCAATCCTCAATCCTCAATCTCCAGTCCTCAATCTTCAATCCTCAATGCTCAATCCTCAATCCTCAATCCTCAGTCCTCAATCCTCAATCCTCAATCCTCAAACCTCAATCCTCAACCGTCAGTCCACGTCCTCAATCCTCAAACCTCAATACTCTATCCTCAATCTTCAATCCTCAATACTCAATCCTCAATCCTCAAACCTCAATCTTAATCTTCAACCCTCAATACTCAATCTTCAATCCTCAATCATCAATCCTCAATCCTCAATCCTCAATCCTCAATCCTCAATACTCAATCTTCAATCCTCAATCCTCAAACCTCAATCCTCAATCTTCAATCCTCAATACTCACTCTTCAATCCTCAATCCTCAATCCTCAATCCTCAATCCACATTCTTCAATCCTCAACACCTAATCCTCAATCTTCAATCCTCAACCCTCAGTCCTCAATCGTCAATACTCAATCCCCAATCCTCAATCTGCAATCCTCAATCCTCAATCCTCAATCCTCAATCCTCAACCTTCAATCCTCAATACACAATCTTCAATCCTCAATACGCAGTCTCCAATCCTCAATCCTCAATCCTCATTCTTCAATCCTCAATACCCAATCCACAATCTTCAATCCTCAATCCTCAATCCTCAATTCTCAATCCTCAATCCTCAATCCTCAGACCTTCAAACAGCAATACTCAACCCTCAGTCCTCGTCCTCAATTCACAACCATCAATACTCAATCCTCAATATTCAATCATCAATATTCAATTTTCAGTCCTCAATACTCAATCCTCAATCCTCAATCCTCAATCCTCAATCCTCAATGTTCAATCCGCAATACCCAATCCTCAATCTTCAGTCCTCAATCCTCAATCCTCAATCCTCAATTCTCAGTCCTCGAACCTCAAACCTGTATCCTCAATCCTGAATCCTCAATCTTCAGACCTCAGTCCTCAACAATCAGTAGTCAATTCTCAATCCTCAATAGATTATCATCAATTCACAGTTTTCAATACTCAATACTCAATCTGTAATTTTCAAATCTCTATCCACAAACATCAATTCTCATCATTCAACCCTCAACACTCAGTCCCCAATCCTCAATCTTCAATACTCAATCCTCAATCCTCAATCCTCGATCCTCAATCTTCAATCCTCAATACACAATCTTCAATCCCCCATCCTCAATCGTCAATCCTCAATCCTCAATCCTCAGTCGCCAGGCTTCAATCCTCAATACTCAATCTTCAATCCTCAATCCTCAATCCTCAATCCTCAATCTTCAATCCTCAATCCTCAATCCTCAATCCTCAATCCACATTCTTCAATCCGCAATACCCAATCCTCAATCTACAATACTCAATACTCAATCCTCAATTCTCAATCCTCAATCCTCTGCCCTCAGTCCTCAAACCTCAATCCTCAACCCTCAGCCCTCATCCTCAATCCTCAATCCTCAATCCTCAATCCTCAATCTTCAATCCTCAATACTCAATCTTCAATAATCAATCCTCAATTCTCAATCCTCAATACTCAATCCTCAATCGTCAGTACTCAATCCCCAATCCTCAATCTTCAGTCCTCAATCCTCAATCCTCAATCCTCAATCCTCAATCTTCAATCCTCAATACACAATCTTCAATCCTCAATCCTCAATCCTCAATCCACAATCCTCAATCCTCAATCCTCAATCCTCAATCCTCAATCCTCAATCCTCAATCTTCAATCCTCAATACTCAATATTCAATCCTCAATCCTCAATCCTCAATCCTCAATCCTCAATCCTCAATCCTCAATCTCCAGTCCTCAATCTTCAATCCTCAATGCTCAATCCTCAATCCTCAATCCTCAGTCCTCAATCCTCAATCCTCAATCCTCAAACCTCAATCCTCAACCGCCAGTCCACGTCCTCAATCCTCAAACCTCAATACTCTATCCTCAATCTTCAATCTTCAATACTCAATCCTCAATCCTCAAACCTCAATCTTAATCTTCAACCCTCAATACTCAATCTTCAATCCTCAATCCTCAATCCTCAATCCTCAATCCTCAATCCTCAATCCTCAATACTCAATCTTCAATCCTCAATCCTCAAACCTCAATCCTCAATCTTCAATCCTCAATACTCACTCTTCAATCCTCAATCCTCAATCCTCAATCCTCAATCCACATTCTTCAATCCTCAACACCTAATCCTCAATCTTCAATCCTCAACCCTCAGTCCTCAATCGTCAATACTCAATCCCCAATCCTCAATCTGCAATCCTCAATCCTCAATCCTCAATCCTCAATCCTCAACCTTCAATCCTCAATACACAATCTTCAATCCTCAATACGCAGTCTTCAATCCTCAATCCTCAATCCTCATTCTTCAATCCTCAATACCCAATCCACAATCTTCAATCCTGAATCCTCAATCCTCAATTCTCAATCCTCAATCCTCAATCCTCAGACCTCAAACAGCAATACTCAACCCTCAGTCCTCGTCCTCAATTCACAACCATCAATACTCAATCCTCAATATTCAATCATCAATATTCAATTTTCAGTCCTCAATACTCAATCCTCAATCCTCAATCCTCAATCCTCAATCCTCAACGTTCAATCCGCAATACCCAATCCTCAATCTTCAGTCCTCAATCCTCAATCCTCAATCCTCAATTCTCAGTCCTCGAACCTCAAACCTGTATCCTCAATCCTGAATCCTCAATCTTCAGACCTCAGTCCTCAACAATCAGTTGTCAATTCTCAATCCTCAATAGATTATCATCAATTCACAGTTTTCAATACTCAATACTCAATCTGCAATTTTCAAATCTCTATCCACAAACATCAATTCTCGTCATTCAACCCTCAACACTCAGTCCCCAATCCTCAATCTTCAATACTCAATCCTCAATCCTCAATCCTCGATCCTCAATCTTCAATCCTCAATACACAATCTTCAATCCCCCATCCTCAATCGTCAATCCTCAATCCTCAATCCTCAGTCGCCAGGCTTCAATCCTCAATACTCAATCTTCAATCCTCAATCCTCAATCCTCATTCCTCAATCGTCATTCTTCAATCCTCAACACCAAATCCTCAATCTTCAAACCTCAATCCTCAATCCTCAACTCTCAATCCTCAATCCTCAATCCTCAATACTCAATCTTCATTCCTCAATCCTCAATCTTCAATCCTCAATCCTCAATCCTCGATCCTCAATCCTCAATCCTCAATTCTCAATCCTCAATCCTCAATCCTCAGACTTCAAACACCAATACTCAACCCTCAGTCCTCGTCCTCAATCCACAACCCTCAATCCTCAATCCTCAATCCTCAATCCTCAACCCTCAATCCCCAATGCTAAATCCTCAATACCCAATCCTCAGTCTTCAATCCTCAATCCTCAATCCTCAATCCTCAATCCACAATCCTCAATCCTCAATTCTCAGTCCTCAATCCTCAGTCTTCGATCCTCAATACTCAATCTTCAATCTTCAACCCTCAATCCTCAATCCTCAATCTTCAATCCTCAATCCTCTGTCCTCAATTCTCAATCCTCAATCCTCAATCCTCAGACCTCAAACATCAATACTCAACCCTCAGTCCTCGTCCTCAATCCACAACCCTCAATCCTCGATCCTCAATCTTCAATCATCAATATTCAATCTTCAATCCTCAATCCTCAATCATCAATACTCAATCCACAATCCTCAATGTTCAATCCTCTGAACCCAATCCTCAATCTTCAATCCTCAATCCTCAATCCTCAATCCTCAATCCTCAATCCTCAATCCTCAGTCCTCAAACCTCAATCCTGAATCCTCAAACCTGAATCCTCAGTTTTCAGCCCTCAGTCCTCAACAATCAGTTGTCAATCCTCAATCCTCAATAGAATATCATCAATTCACAGGTTTCAATACTCAGTACGCAACCTGCAATCTTCAAATCTCTATCCACAAACATCAATACTCATCACTCAACCCTCAACACTCAGTCCCCAATCCTCAATCCTCAATCCTCAATTCTCAATCCTCAATCGTCAATCTTCAATCCTCAATACTCAATCTTCAATCCTCAATGCTCAATCCTCAATCCTCAATCCTGAATCCTCAATCTTCAATCCTCAATACTCAAACTGCAATCCTCAATCTTCAGTCCTCACTCCTCTATCCTCATTCTTCAATCCTCAATACCGTATCCTCAATCTTCAATCCTCAATCCTCAATCCTCAATTCTCAATCCTCAATCCTCAATCCTCAGTCCTCCGTCCTCAAACCTCAATCCTCAACACTCAGCCCGCATCCTCAATCCTCAATCCTCAATCCTCAATCCTCAATATTCAATCCTCAATACTCAATTTTCAATCCTCCATCCTCAGTCCTCAATCTTAAATCCTCAATGCTCAATCCTCAATCCTCAATCCACAATCTTCAATCCTCAATCCTCAATCCTCAATCCTCAATCCTCAATCCTCAATCTTCAATCCTCAATACTCAATATTCAATCCTCAATCCTCAATCCTCAATCCTCAATCCTCAATCCTCAATCCTCAATCTCCAGTCCTCAATCTTCAATCCTCAATGCTCAATCCTCAATCCTCAATCCTCAGTCCTCAATCCTCAATCCTCAATCCTCAAACCTCAATCCTCAACCGCCAGTCCACGTCCTCAATCCTCAAACCTCAATACTCTATCCTCAATCTTCAATCTTCAATACTCAATCCTCAATCCTCAAACCTCAATCTTAATCTTCAACCCTCAATACTCAATCTTCAATCCTCAATCCTCAATCCTCAATCCTCAATCCTCAATCCTCAATCCTCAATACTCAATCTTCAATCCTCAATACTCAAACCTCAATCCTCAATCTTCAATCCTCAATACTCACTCTTCAATCCTCAATCCTCAATCCTCAATCCTCAATCCACATTCTTCAATCCTCAACACCTAATCCTCAATCTTCAATCCTCAACCCTCAGTCCTCAATCGTCAATACTCAATCCCCAATCCTCAATCTGCAATCCTCAATCCTCAATCCTCAATCCTCAATCCTCAACCTTCAATCCTCAATACACAATCTTCAATCCTCAATACGCAGTCTTCAATCCTCAATCCTCAATCCTCATTCTTCAATCCTCAATACCCAATCCACAATCTTCAATCCTCAATCCTCAATCCTCAATTCTCAATCCTCAATCCTCAATCCTCAGACCTCAAACAGCAATACTCAACCCTCAGTCCCCGTCCTCAATTCACAACCATCAATCCTCAATCCTCCATCTTCAATCATCAATATCCAATCTTCGATCCTCCATCTTCAATCCTCAATCCTCAAGCGTCAATCCTCAGTCCTCAATCCTCAATCCTCAGTAATCAATCCTCAATCTTCAATACTGAATCGTCAATCCTCAGTCCTCAATCCTCAATCCTCAATCCTCGTTCCTCAAACCTCAATCCTCAACCCTCAGTCCTCACACTCAATTCTCAATTCTCAATCCTCAATCCTCAATCTTCAATCCTCAATAATCAATCTCCAATCCTAGATCCTCAATCCCCAATCCTCAATCCTTAATCCTCAGTCCTCAATCCTCAATCCTCAATCCTCAAACCTCAATCCTCAACCGTCAGTTCACGTCCTCAATCCTCAACCCTCAATCCTCAATCCTCAATCTTCAATCGTCAATACTCAATATTCAATCCTCAATCCTCAATCCTCAATCCTCAATCTTGAATCCTCAATCCTCAGCCCTCAGTCCTCAACCCACATTCTTCAATCCGCAATACCCAATCCTCAATCTACAATACTCAATACTCAATCCTCAATTCTCAATCCTCAATCCTCTGCCCTCAGTCCTCAAACCACAATCCTCAACCCTCAGCCCTCACCCTCAATCCTCAATCCTCAATTCTCAATCCTCAATCCTCAATCTTCAATCCTCAATTATCAATCCTCAATCTTCAATCCTCAATACTCAACCTTCAATAATCAATCCTCAATACTCAATCCTCAATACTCAATCCTCAATCGTCAATACTCAATCCCCAATCCTCAATCTTCAATCCTCAATCCTCAATCCTCAATCCTCAATCCTCAATCTTCAATCCTCAATACTCAATCTTCATTCCTCAATCCTCAATCCTCAATCCTCAATCCTCAATCCTCGATCCTCAATCCTCAATCCTCAATCCTCAATTTTCAATCCTCAATACTCAGTGTTCAATACTCAATCCTCAATCCTCAATCCTCAATCCTCATTCTTCAATCCTCAATACCCAATCCACAATCTTCAATCCTCAATCCTCAACCCTCAATTCTCAATACTCAATCCTCAATCCTCAGACCTCAAACAGCAATACTCAACCCTCAGTCCTCGTCCTCAATCCACAAGCATCAATACCCAATCCTCAATCTTCAATCATCAATATTCAATCTTGAGTCCTCAATCCTCAATCCTCAATCCTCAATCCTCAATCTTCAATCCTCAATACTCAATATTCATTCCTCAATCCTCAATCCTCAATCCTCAGTTCTCAAGCCTCAATCCTCAATCCTCAATCCTCAATCCTCAATCTTCAATCCTCAATCCTCAATCCTCAATTCTCAATCCTCAATCCTCAATCCTCAATCCTCAATCCTCAATCCTCAATCTTCAATCCTCAATACTCAAACTGCAATCCTCAATCCTCAGTCCTCACTCCTCAATCCTCATTCTTCAATCCTCAATACCGAATCCTCAATCTTCAATCCTCAATCCTCAATCCTCAATTCTCAATCCTCAATCCTCAATCCTCAGACTTCAAACACCAATACTCAACCCTCAGTCCTCGTCGTCAATCCACAACCCTCAATCCTCAATCCTCAATCCTCAATCCTCAATCCTCAACCCTCAATCCCCAATGCAAAATCCTCAATACCCAATCCTCAGTCTTCAATCCTCAATACTCAATCCTCAATCCTCAATCCTCAACTCTCAGTCCTCAATCCTCAATCTTCGATCCTCAATACTCAATCTTCAATCTTCAATCCTCAATCCTCAATCCTCAATCTTCAATCCTCAATACTGAATCTTCAATCCTCAATCTTCAATCCTCAATGTTCAATCCGCAATACCCAATCCTCAATCTTCAATACTCAATCCTCAATCCTCAATCCTCAATCCTCAATCTTCAATCCTCAACACTCAACCTTCAATCCTCAATCCTCAATCCTCAATCGTCAATCCACAGTCTTCAATCCTCAACACCCAATCCTCAATCTTCAATCCTCAATCCTCAGTCCTCAATTCTCAATCCTCAATCCTCAACCCTCAGCCCTCAAACATCAATACTCAACCCTCAGTCCTCGTCCTCAATCCACAACCCTCAATCCTCGATCCTCAATCTTCAATCATCAATATTCAATCTTCAATCCTCAATCCTCAATCATCAATACTCAATACACAATCCTCAATGTTCAATCCTCAATACCCAATCCTCAATCTTCAATCCTCAATCCTCAATCCTCAATCCTCAATCCTCAATCCTCAATCCTCAGTCCTCAAACCTCAATCCTGAATCCTCAAACCTGAATCCTCAGTCTTCAGCCCTCACTCCTCAACAATCAGTTGTCAATCCTCAATCCTCAATAGAATATCCTCAATTCACAGGCTTCAATACTCAATACTCAACCTGCAATCTTCAAATCTCTATCCACAAACATGAATTCTCATCACTCAACCCTCAACACTCAGTCCCCAATCCTCAATCCTCAATCCTCAATTCTCAATCCTCAATCCCCAATACTCAATCTGCAATCCTCAATCCTCAATCCTCAACCCTCAATCCTCATTCTTCAATCCTCAGTGCCCAGTCCTCAATCTTGAATCCTCAATCCTCAATCCTCGATTCTCATTCCTCAATCCTCAATCCTCAGACCTCAAACATCAACACTCAACCCTCAGTCCTCGTCCTCAATCCACAACCCTCAATCCTCAATCCTCAGTCCTAAATCCTCAATCCTCAATCCTCAAACCTCAATCCTCAACCGTCAGTCCCCGTCCTCAATCCTCAAACATGAATCCTCAATCCTCAACCTTCAATCATCAATACTCCATCTTCAATCCTCAATTATCAATCCTCAATCTTCAATCCTCAATACTCAATCTCCAATAATCAATCCTCAATACTCAATCCTCAATACTCAATCCTCAATCGTCAATACTCAATCCCCAATCCTCAATCTTCAATCCTCAATCCTCAATCCTCAATCCTCAATCCTCAATCTTCAATCCTCAATACTCAATCGTCATTCCTCAATCCTCAATCCTCAGTCTTCAATCCTCAATGTTCAATCCGCAATACCCAATCCTCAATCTTCAATACTCAATCCTCAATCCTCAATCCTCAATCCTCAATCTTCAATCCTCAACACTCAACCTTCAATCCTCAATCCTCAATCCTCAATCGTCAATCCACAGTCTTCAATCCTCAACACCCAATCCTAAATCTTCAATCCTCAATCCTCAGTCCTCAATTCTCAATCCTCAATCCTCAATCCTCAGACCTCAAACATCAATACTCAACCCTCAGTCCTCGTCCTCAATCCACAACCCTCAATCCTCGATCCTCAATCTTCAATCATCAATATTCAATCTTCAATCCTCAATCCTCAATCATCAATACTCAATCCACAATCCTCAATGTTCAATCCTCAATACCCAATCCTCAATCTTCAATCCTCAATCCTCATTCCACAATCCTCAATCCTCAATCCTCAATCCTCAGTTCTCAAACCTCAATCCTGAATCCTCAAACCTGAATCCTCAGTCTTCAGCCCTCACTCCTCAACAATCAGTTGTCAATCCTCAATCCTCAATAGAATATCCTCAATTCTCAGGCTTCAATACTCAATACTCAACCTGCAATCTTCAAATCTCTATCCACAAACATGAATTCTCATCACTCAACCCTCAACACTCAGTCCCCAATCCTCAATCCTCAATCCTCAATTCTCAATCCTCAATCGTCAATCCTCAATCCCCAATACTCAATCTGCAATCCTCAATCCTCAATCCTCAACCCTCAATCCTCATTCTTCAATCCTCAGTGCCCAGTCCTCAATCTTGAATCCTCAATCCTCAATCCTCGATTCTCATTCCTCAATCCTCAATCCTCAGACCTCAAACATCAACACTCAACCCTCAGTCCTCGTCCTCAATCCACAACCCTCAATCCTCAATCCTCAGTCCTAAATCCTCAATCCTCAATCCTCAAACCTCAGTCCTCAACCGTCAGTCCCCGTCCTCAATCCTCAAACATGAATCCTCAATCCTCAACCTTCAATCATCAATACTCCATCTTCAATCCTCAATTATCAATCCTCAATCTTCAATCCTCAATTCTCAATCTTCAATAATCAATCCTCAATACTCAATCCTCAATACTCAATCCTCAATCGTCAATACTCAATCCCCAATCCTCAACCTTCAATCCTCAATCCTCAATCCTCAATCCTCAATCCTCAATCTTCAATCCTCAATACTCAATCGTCATTCCTCAATCCTCAATCCTCAATCCTCAATCCTCAATCCTCAATCCTCAATTTTCAATCCTCAGTCCTCAATCCTCAGTCCTCAATCCTCAATCCTCAATCTTCAAGCCTCAGTCCCCAATCCTCAATCTTCAACCCTCAATCCTCAATCCTCAATCCTCGATCGTCAGTCCTCAATCCTCAATCCTCAATCCTCAATGCTCAATCCGCAATACCCAATCCTCAATCTTCAATCCTCAATCCTCAATCCTCAATCCTCAATCCTCAGTCCTCAAACCTTAATCCTGAATCCTCAATCCTGAATCCTCAATCTTCAGCCCTCAGTCCTCAACAATCAGTTGTCAATCCCCAATCCTCAATGGAATATCATCAACTCACAGTTTTCAATACTCAATACTCAATCTGCAATCTTCAAATCTCTATCCACAAACATCAATTCTCATCACTCAACACTCAACACTCCGTCCCCAATCCTCAATCTTCAATCCTCAATCCTCAATCCTCAATCCTCAATCCTCAATTTTCAATCCTCAATACTCAATCTTCAATCCTCAATCCTCAATCCTCAGTCCTCAATCCTCAATCCTCAATCTTCAATCCTCACTCCCCAATCCTCAATCTTCAACCCTCAATCCTCAATCCTCAATCCTCGATCCTCAATCCTCAATCTTCAATCCTCAATACTGAATATTCAATCCTCAACGTTCAATCCTCAATGTTCAATCCGCAATACCCAATCCTCAATCTTCAATACTCAATCCTCAATCCTCAATCCTCAATCCTCAATCTTCAATCCTCAATACTCAACCTTCAATCCTCAATCCTCAATCCTCAATCCTCAATCCACAGTCTTCAATCCTCAACACCCAATCCTCAATCTTCAATCCTCAATCCTCAGTCCTCAATTCTCAATCCTCAATCCTCAATCCTCAATACTCAATCTTCAATCCTCAATCCTCAATAGAATATCCTCAATTCACAGGCTTCAATACTCAATACTCAACCTGCATTCTTCAAATCTCTATCCACAAACATGAATTCTCATCACTCAACCCTCAACACTCAGTCCCCAATCCTCAATCCTCAATCCTCAATTCTCAATCCTCAATCGTCAATCCTTAATCCCCAATACTCAATCTTCAATCCTCAATCCTCAATCCTCAATCCTCAATCCTCAATCTTCAATCCTCAATACTCAATCTTCAATCCTCAATCCTCAATCCTCAACCCTCAATCCTCAATCCTCAAACCTCAATCTTCAATCCTCAATACTCAAACTGCAATCCTCAATCCTCAGTCCTCACTCCTCAATCCTCATTCTTCAATCCTCAATACCGAATCCTCAATCTTCAATCCTCAATCCTCAATCCTCAATTCTCAATCATCAATCCCCAATCCTCAGACTTCAAACACCAATACTCAACCCTCAGTCCTCGTCCTCAATCCACAACCCTCAATCCTCAATCCTCAATCTTCAATCATTAATATTCAATCTTCAATCCTCAATCCTCAATCCTCAATCCTCAACCCTCAATCCCCAATGCTCAATCCTCAATACCCAATCCGCAGTCTTCAATCCTCAATTCTCAATCCTCAATCCTCAATCTTCAATCCTCAATACTCAATCTTCAATCCTCAATCCTCAATCCTCAATCCTCAATCCTCAATCCTCAATCTTCAAACACCAATACTCAACCCTCAGTCCTCGTCCTCAATCCACAACCCCCAATCCTCAATCCTCAATCTTCAATCATTAATATTCAATCTTCAATCCTCAATCCTCAATCCTCAATCCTCAACCCTCAATCCCCAATGCTCAATCCTCAATACCCAATCCTCAGCCTTCAATCCTCAATCCTCAATCCTCAATCCTCAATCCTCAATCCTCAATCCTCAATCCTCAATCCTCAATCCTCAATCCACATTCTTCAATCCTCAACACCCAATCCTCAATCTTCAATCCTCAATCCTCAGTCCTCAATTCTCAATCCTCAATCCTCAATCCTCAGACCACAAACATCAAGACTCAACCCTCAGTCCTCGTCCTCAATCCACAACCCTCAATCCTCGATCCTCAATCTTCAATCATGAATATTCAATATTCAATCCTCAATCCTCAATCATCAATACTCAATCCACAATCCTCAATGTTCAATCCTCGATACCCAATCCTCAATCTTCAATCCTCAATCCTCAATCCTCAATCCTCAATCCTCAATCCTCAATCCTCAGTCCTCAAACCTCAATCCTGAATCCTCAAACCTGAATCCTCAGTCTTCAGCCCTCACTCCTCAACAATCAGTTGTCAATCCTCAATCCTCAATAGAATATCCTCAATTCACAGGTTTCAATACTCAATACTCAACCTACAATCTTCAACTCTCTATCCACAAACATCAATTCTCATCACTCAACCCCCAACACTCAGTCCCCAATCCTCAATCCTCAATCCTCAATTCTCAATCCTCAATCGTCAATCCTCAATCCCCAATCCTCAATCTTCAATCCTCAATACCCAATCCTCAATCTTCAATCATCTATCCTCAATCCTCAATTCTCAATCCTCAATCCTCAATCCTCAGACCTCAAACAGCAATACTCTATCCTCAGTCCTCGTCCTCAATCCACAACCATCAATACTGAATCCTCAACCTTCAATCATCAATATTCAATCTTCAGTCCTCAATCCTCAATCCTCAATCCTCAAACCTCAATCCTCAACCGTCAGTCCTCGTTCTCAAACCTCAACACTCAATCCTCAATCCTCAATCTTCAATCATCAATATCCAATCTTCGATCCTCCATCCTCAATCCTCAATCCTCAAGCGTCAATCCTCAGTCCTCAATCCTCAGTCCTCAGTAATCAATCCTCAATCTTCAATACTGAATCGTCAATCCTCAGTCCTCAATCCTCAATCCTCAATCCTCGTTCCTCAAACCTCAATCCTCAACCCTCAGTCCTCACACTCAATTCTCAATTCTCAATCCTCAATCCTCAATCTTCAATCCTCAATAATCAATCTCCAATCCTAGATCCTCAATCCCCAATCCTCAATCCTTAATCCTCAGTCCTCAATCCTCAATCCTCAATCCTCAAACCTCAATCCTCAACCGTCAGTTCACGTCCTCAATCCTCAACCCTCAATCCTCAATCCTCAATCTTCAATCCTCAATACTCAATATTCAATCCTCAATCCTCAATCCTCAATCCTCAATCTTGAATCCTCAATCCTCAGCCCTCAGTCCTCAACCCACATTCTTCAATCCGCAATACCCAACCCTCAATCTACAATACTCAATACTCAATCCTCAATCCTCAATCCTCAGTCCTCAAACCTTAATCCTGAATCCTCAATCCTGAATCCTCAATCTTCATCCCTCAGTCCTCAACAATCAGTTGTCAATCACCAATCCTCAATGGAATATCATCAATTCACAGTTTTCAATACTCAATACTCAATCCGCAATCTTCAAATCTCTATCCACAAACATCAATTCTCATCACTCAACACTCAACACTCCGTCCCCAATCCTCAATCTTCAATCCTCAATCCTCAATCCTCAATCCTCAATCCTCAATTTTCTATCCTCAATACTCAATCTTCAATCCTCAATCCTCAATCCTCGGTCCTTAATCCTCAATCGCCAATCTCCAATCCTGAATACTCAATCTTCAATCCTCAATACTCAATCTTCAATCCTCAATCCTCAGTCCTCAAACCTCAATTCTGAATCCTCAAATTTCAATTCTGAATCCTCAATCCTGAACCCTCAATCTTCAGCTCTCAGTCCTCAACAATCAGTTGTCAATCCTCAATCCTCAATAGAATATACTCAGTTCACAGTTTTCAATACACAATACTCAACCTGCAATCATCGAATCTCTATCCACAAACATCAATTCTCATCACTCAACCCTCAACACTCAGTCCTCAATGTTCAATCGTCAATCATCAATTCTCAATCTTCAATCCTCAATACTGAACCTTCAATCCTCAATCCTCAATCCTCAGTCCTCAATCCTCATTCCTCAATCTTCAATCCTCACTCCCCAATCCTCAATCTTCAACCCTCAATCCTCAATCCTCAATCCTCGATCCTCAATCCTCAATCTTCAATCCTCAATACTGAATATTCAATCCTCAACGATCAATCCTCAATGTTCAATCCGCAATACCCAATCCTCAATCTTCAATACTCAATCCTCAATCCTCAATCCTCAATCCTCAATCTTCAATCCTCAATACTCAACCTTCAATCCTCAATCCTCAATCCTCAATCCTCAATCCACAGTCTTCAATCCTCAACACCCAATCCTCAATCTTCAATCCTCAATCCTCAGTCCTCAATTCTCAATCCTCAATCCTCAATCCTCAATACTCAATCTTCAATCCTCAATCCTCAATAGAATATCCTCAATTCACAGGCTTCAATACTCAATACTCAACCTGCAATCTTCAAATCTCTATCCACAAACATGAATTCTCATCACTCAACCCTCAACACTCAGTCCCCAATCCTGAATCCTCAATCCTCAATTCTCAATCCTCAATCGTCAATCCTTAATCCCCAATACTCAATCTTCAATCCTCAATCCTCAATCCTCAATCCTCAATCCTCAATCTTCAATCCTCAATACTCAATCTTCAATCCTCAATCCTCAATACTCAACCCTCAATCCTCAATCCTCAAACCTCAATCTTCAATCCTCAATACTCAAACTGCAATCCTCAATCCTCAGTCCTCACTCCTCAATCCTCATTCTTCAATCCTCAATACCGAATCCTCAATCTTCAATCCTCAATCCTCAATCCTCAATTCTCAATCATCAATCCCCAATCCTCAGACTTCAAACACCAATACTCAACCCTCAGTCCTCGTCCTCAATCCACAACCCTCAATCCTCAATCCTCAATCTTCAATCATTAATATTCAATCTTCAATCCTCAATCCTCAATCCTCAATCCTCAACCCTCAATCCCCAATGCTCAATCCTCAATACCCAATCCTCAGTCTTCAATCCTCAATTCTCAATCCTCAATCCTCAATCTTCAATCCTCAATACTCAATCTTCAATCCTCAATCCTCAATCCTCAATCCTCAATCCTCAACCCTCAATCTTCAATGCTCAATACTCAAACTGCAATCCTCAATCCTCAGTCCTCACTCCTCAACCCTCATTCTTCAGTCCTCAATACCGAATCCTCAATCTTCAGTCCTCAATCCTCAATCCCCAATTCTCAATCCTCAATCCTCAGACTTCAAACACCAATACTCAACCCTCAGTCCTCGTCCTCAATCCACAACCCCCAATCCTCAATCCTCAATCTTCAATCATTAATATTCAATCTTCAATCCTCAATCCTCAATCCTCAATCCTCAACCCTCAATCCCCAATGCTCAATCCTCAATACCCAATCCTCAGCCTTCAATCCTCAATCCTCAATCCTCAATCCTCAATCCTCAATCCTCAATCCTCAATCCTCAATCCTCAATCCTCAATCCACATTCTTCAATCCTCAACACCCAATCCTCAATCTTCAATCCTCAATCCTCAGTCCTCAATTCTCAATCCTCAATCCTCAATCCTCAGACCACAAACATCAAGACTCAACCCTCAGTCCTCGTCCTCAATCCACAACCCTCAATCCTCGATCCTCAATCTTCAATCATGAATATTCAATATTCAATCCTCAATCCTCAATCATCAATACTCAATCCACAATCCTCAATGTTCAATCCTCGACACCCAATCCTCAATCTTCAATCCTCAGTCCTCAATCCTCAATCCTCAATCCTCAATCCTCAATCCTCAGTCCTCAAACCTCAATCCTGAATCCTCAAACCTGAATCCTCAGCCTTCAGCCCTCACTCCTCAACAATCAGTTGTCAATCCTCAATCCTCAATAGAATATCCTCAATTCACAGGTTTCAATACTCAATACTCAACCTGCAATCTTCAACTCTCTATCGACAAACATCAATTCTCATCACTCAACCCCCAACACTCAGTACCCAATCCTCAATCCTCAATCCTCAATTCTCAATCCTCAATCGTCAATCCTCAATTACCAAACCTCAATCTTCAATCCTCAATACCCAATCCTCAATCTTCAATCATCTATCCTCAATCCTCAATTCTCAATCCTCAATCCTCAATCCTCAGACCTCAAACAGCAATACTCTATCCTCAGTCCTCGTCCTCAATCCACAACCATCAATACTGAATCCTCAACCTTCAGTCATCAATATTCAATCTTCAGTCCTCAATCCTCAATCCTCAATCCTCAAACCTCAATCCTCAACCGTCAGTCCTCGTTCTCAAACCTCAACACTCAATCCTCAATCCTCAATCTTCAATCATCAATATCCAATCTTCGATCCTCCATCCTCAATCCTCAATCCTCAAGCGTCAATCCTCAGTCCTCAATCCTCAATCCTCAGTAATCAATCCTCAATCTTCAATACTGAATCGTCAATCCTCAGTCCTCAATCCTCAATCCTCAATCCTCGTTCCTCAAACCTCAATCCTCAACCCTCAGTCCTCACACTCAATTCTCAATTCTCAATCCTCAATCCTCAATCCTCAATCTTCAATCCTCAATAATCAATCTCCAATCCTAGATCCTCAATCCCCAATCCTCAATTATTAATCCTCAGTCCTCAATCCTCAATCCTCAATCCTCAAACCTCAATCCTCAACCGTCAGTTCACGTCCTCAATCCTCAACCCTCAATCCTCAATCCTCAATCTTCAATCCTCAATACTCAATATTCAATCCTCAATCCTCAATCCTCAATCCTCAATCTTGAATCCTCAATCCTCAGCCCTCAGTCCTCAACCCACATTCTTCAATCCGCAATACCCAATCCTCAATCTACAATACTCAATACTCAATCCTCAATTCTCAATCCTCAATCCTCTGCCCTCAGTCCTCAAACCACAATCCTCAACCCTCAGCCCTCATCCTCAATCCTCAATCCTCAATTCTCAATCCTCAATCCTCAATCTTCAATCCTCAATACTCAATCTTCAATAATCAATCCTCAATTCTCAATCCTCAATACTCAATCCTCAATCGTCAATACTCAATCCTCAATCCTCAATCTTCAATCCTCAATAATCAATCTCCAATCCTAGATCCTCAATCCCCAATCCTCAATCCTTAATCCTCAGTCCTCAATCCTCAATCCTCAATCCTCAAACCTCAATCCTCAACCGTCAGTTCACGTCCTCAATCCTCAACCCTCAATCCTCAATCCTCAATCTTCAATCCTCAATACTCAATATTCAATCCTCAATCCTCAATCCTCAATCCTCAATCTTGAATCCTCAATCCTCAGCCCTCAGTCCTCAACCCACATTCTTCAATCCGCAATACCCAACCCTCAATCTACAATACTCAATACTCAATCCTCAATCCTCAATCCTCAGTCCTCAAACCTTAATCCTGAATCCTCAATCCTGAATCCTCAATCTTCATCCCTCAGTCCTCAACAATCAGTTGTCAATCACCAATCCTCAATGGAATATCATCAATTCACAGTTTTCAATACTCAATACTCAATCCGCAATCTTCAAATCTCTATCCACAAACATCAATTCTCATCACTCAACACTCAACACTCCGTCCCCAATCCTCAATCTTCAATCCTCAATCCTCAATCCTCAATCCTCAATCCTCAATTTTCTATCCTCAATACTCAATCTTCAATCCTCAATCCTCAATCCTCGGTCCTTAATCCTCAATCGCCAATCTCCAATCCTGAATACTCAATCTTCAATCCTCAATACTCAATCTTCAATCCTCAATCCTCAGTCCTCAAACCTCAATTCTGAATCCTCAAATTTCAATTCTGAATCCTCAATCCTGAACCCTCAATCTTCAGCTCTCAGTCCTCAACAATCAGTTGTCAATCCTCAATCCTCAATAGAATATACTCAGTTCACAGTTTTCAATACACAATACTCAACCTGCAATCATCGAATCTCTATCCACAAACATCAATTCTCATCACTCAACCCTCAACACTCAGTCCTCAATGTTCAATCGTCAATCATCAATTCTCAATCTTCAATCCTCAATACTGAACCTTCAATCCTCAATCCTCAATCCTCAGTCCTCAATCCTCATTCCTCAATCTTCAATCCTCACTCCCCAATCCTCAATCTTCAACCCTCAATCCTCAATCCTCAATCCTCGATCCTCAATCCTCAATCTTCAATCCTCAATACTGAATATTCAATCCTCAACGATCAATCCTCAATGTTCAATCCGCAATACCCAATCCTCAATCTTCAATACTCAATCCTCAATCCTCAATCCTCAATCCTCAATCTTCAATCCTCAATACTCAACCTTCAATCCTCAATCCTCAATCCTCAATCCTCAATCCACAGTCTTCAATCCTCAACACCCAATCCTCAATCTTCAATCCTCAATCCTCAGTCCTCAATTCTCAATCCTCAATCCTCAATCCTCAATACTCAATCTTCAATCCTCAATCCTCAATAGAATATCCTCAATTCACAGGCTTCAATACTCAATACTCAACCTGCAATCTTCAAATCTCTATCCACAAACATGAATTCTCATCACTCAACCCTCAACACTCAGTCCCCAATCCTGAATCCTCAATCCTCAATTCTCAATCCTCAATCGTCAATCCTTAATCCCCAATACTCAATCTTCAATCCTCAATCCTCAATCCTCAATCCTCAATCCTCAATCTTCAATCCTCAATACTCAATCTTCAATCCTCAATCCTCAATACTCAACCCTCAATCCTCAATCCTCAAACCTCAATCTTCAATCCTCAATACTCAAACTGCAATCCTCAATCCTCAGTCCTCACTCCTCAATCCTCATTCTTCAATCCTCAATACCGAATCCTCAATCTTCAATCCTCAATCCTCAATCCTCAATTCTCAATCATCAATCCCCAATCCTCAGACTTCAAACACCAATACTCAACCCTCAGTCCTCGTCCTCAATCCACAACCCTCAATCCTCAATCCTCAATCTTCAATCATTAATATTCAATCTTCAATCCTCAATCCTCAATCCTCAATCCTCAACCCTCAATCCCCAATGCTCAATCCTCAATACCCAATCCTCAGTCTTCAATCCTCAATTCTCAATCCTCAATCCTCAATCTTCAATCCTCAATACTCAATCTTCAATCCTCAATCCTCAATCCTCAATCCTCAATCCTCAACCCTCAATCTTCAATGCTCAATACTCAAACTGCAATCCTCAATCCTCAGTCCTCACTCCTCAACCCTCATTCTTCAGTCCTCAATACCGAATCCTCAATCTTCAGTCCTCAATCCTCAATCCCCAATTCTCAATCCTCAATCCTCAGACTTCAAACACCAATACTCAACCCTCAGTCCTCGTCCTCAATCCACAACCCCCAATCCTCAATCCTCAATCTTCAATCATTAATATTCAATCTTCAATCCTCAATCCTCAATCCTCAATCCTCAACCCTCAATCCCCAATGCTCAATCCTCAATACCCAATCCTCAGCCTTCAATCCTCAATCCTCAATCCTCAATCCTCAATCCTCAATCCTCAATCCTCAATCCTCAATCCTCAATCCTCAATCCACATTCTTCAATCCTCAACACCCAATCCTCAATCTTCAATCCTCAATCCTCAGTCCTCAATTCTCAATCCTCAATCCTCAATCCTCAGACCACAAACATCAAGACTCAACCCTCAGTCCTCGTCCTCAATCCACAACCCTCAATCCTCGATCCTCAATCTTCAATCATGAATATTCAATATTCAATCCTCAATCCTCAATCATCAATACTCAATCCACAATCCTCAATGTTCAATCCTCGACACCCAATCCTCAATCTTCAATCCTCAATCCTCAATCCTCAATCCTCAATCCTCAATCCTCAATCCTCAGTCCTCAAACCTCAATCCTGAATCCTCAAACCTGAATCCTCAGCCTTCAGCCCTCACTCCTCAACAATCAGTTGTCAATCCTCAATCCTCAATAGAATATCCTCAATTCACAGGTTTCAATACTCAATACTCAACCTGCAATCTTCAACTCTCTATCGACAAACATCAATTCTCATCACTCAACCCCCAACACTCAGTACCCAATCCTCAATCCTCAATCCTCAATTCTCAATCCTCAATCGTCAATCCTCAATTACCAAACCTCAATCTTCAATCCTCAATACCCAATCCTCAATCTTCAATCATCTATCCTCAATCCTCAATTCTCAATCCTCAATCCTCAATCCTCAGACCTCAAACAGCAATACTCTATCCTCAGTCCTCGTCCTCAATCCACAACCATCAATACTGAATCCTCAACCTTCAGTCATCAATATTCAATCTTCAGTCCTCAATCCTCAATCCTCAATCCTCAAACCTCAATCCTCAACCGTCAGTCCTCGTTCTCAAACCTCAACACTCAATCCTCAATCCTCAATCTTCAATCATCAATATCCAATCTTCGATCCTCCATCCTCAATCCTCAATCCTCAAGCGTCAATCCTCAGTCCTCAATCCTCAATCCTCAGTAATCAATCCTCAATCTTCAATACTGAATAGTCAATCCTCAGTCCTCAATCCTCAATCCTCAATCCTCGTTCCTCAAACCTCAATCCTCAACCCTCAGTCCTCACACTCAATTCTCAATTCTCAATCCTCAATCCTCAATCCTCAATCTTCAATCCTCAATAATCAATCTCCAATCCTAGATCCTCAATCCCCAATCCTCAATTATTAATCCTCAGTCCTCAATCCTCAATCCTCAATCCTCAAACCTCAATCCTCAACCGTCAGTTCACGTCCTCAATCCTCAACCCTCAATCCTCAATCCTCAATCTTCAATCCTCAATACTCAATATTCAATCCTCAATCCTCAATCCTCAATCCTCAATCTTGAATCCTCAATCCTCAGCCCTCAGTCCTCAACCCACATTCTTCAATCCGCAATACCCAATCCTCAATCTACAATACTCAATACTCAATCCTCAATTCTCAATCCTCAATCCTCTGCCCTCAGTCCTCAAACCACAATCCTCAACCCTCAGCCCTCATCCTCAATCCTCAATCCTCAATTCTCAATCCTCAATCCTCAATCTTCAATCCTCAATACTCAATCTTCAATAATCAATCCTCAATTCTCAATCCTCAATACTCAATCCTCAATCGTCAATACTCAATCCTCAATCCTCAATCTTCAATCCTCAATACTCAATCTTCAATCCTCAATCCACAATTCTCAATCCTCAATGCTCAATACTCAATCGTCAATCCTCAATCCCCAATCCTCAATCTTCAATCCTAAATCCTCAATCCTCAATCCTCAATCCTCAATCTTCAATCCTCAATACTCAATCCTCAATCCTCAATCCTCGATCCTCAGTCCTCAATCCTCAATCCTCAATCCTCAATGCTCAATCCGCAATACCCAATCCTCAATCTTCAATCCTCAATCCTCAATCCTCAATCCTCAATCCTCAGACCTCAAACCTTAATCCTGAATCCTCAATCCTGAATCCTCAATCTTCAGCCCTCAGTCCTCAACAATCAGTTGTCAATCCCCAATCCTCAATGGAATATCATCAATTCACAGTTTTCAATACTCAATACTCAATCTGCAATCTTCAAATCTCAATCCACAAACATCAATTCTCATCACTCAACACTCAACACTCCGTCCCCAATCCTCAATCTTCAATCCTCAATCCTCAATCCTCAATCCTCAATCCTCAATATTCAATCCTCAATACTCAATCTTCAATCATCAATACTCAATCTTCAATCCTCAATCCTCAATCCTCGGTCCTTAATCCTCAATCGCCAATCTCCAATCCTGAATACTCAATCTTCAATCCTCAATACTCAATCTACAATCCTCAATCCTCAGTCCTCAAACCTCAATTCTGAATCCTCAAATCTCAATTCTGAATCCTCAATCCTGAACCCTCAATCTTCAGCTCTCAGTCCTCAACAATCAGTTGTCAATCCTCAATCCTCAATAGAATATACTCAATTCACAGTTTTCAATACACAATACTCAACCTGCAATCTTCGAATCTCTATCCACAAACATCAATTCTCATCACTCAACCCTCAACACTCAGTCCTCAATGTTCAATACTCAATCATCAATTCTCAATCTTCAATCCTGAATACTGAACCTTCAATCCTCAGTCCCCAATCCTCAATTTTCAACCCTCAATCCTCAATCCTCAATCCTCAATCCTCAATCCTCAATCCTCAATCCTCAATCCTCAATCCTCAGTCCTCAAACCTTAATCCTGAATCCTCAATCCTGAATCCTCAATCTTCATCACTCAGTCCTCAACAATCAGTTGTCAATCACCAATCCTCAATGGAATATCATCAATTCACAGTTTTCAATACTCAATACTCAATCTGCAATCTTCAAATCTCTATACACAAACATCAATTCTCATCTTTCAACACTCAACACACCGTCCCCAATCCTCAATCTTCAATCCTCAACCCTCAATCCCCAATGCTAAATCCTCAATTCCCAATCCTCAGTCTTCAATCCTCAATCCTCAATCCTCAATCCTCAATCCTCAACTCTCAGTCCTCAATCCTCAATCTTCGATCCTCAATACTCAATCTTCAATCTTCGATCCTCAATCCTCAATCCTCAATCTTCAATCCTCAATACTGAATCTTCAATCCTCAATCTTCAATACTCAATGTTCAATCCGCAATACCCAATCCTCAATCTTCAATACTCAATCCTCAATCCTCAATCCTCAATCCTCAATCTTCAATCCTCAATACTCAACCTTCAATCCTCAATCCTCAATCCTCAATCCTCAATCCACAGTCTTCAATCCTCAACACCCAATCCGCAATCTTCAATCCTCAATCCTCAGTCCTCAATTCTCAATCCTCAATCCTCAATCCTCAGACCTCAAACATCAATACTCAACCCTCAGTCCTCGTCCTCAATCCACAACCCTCAATCCTCGATCCTCAATCTTCAATCATCAATATTCAATCTTCAATCCTCAATCCTCAATCATCAATACTCAATCCACAATCCTCAATGTTCAATCCTCAATACCCAATCCTCAATCTTCAATCCTCAATCCTCAATCCTCAATCCTCAATCCTCAATCCTCAATCCTCAGTCCTCAAACCTCAATCCTGAATCCTCAAACCTGAATCCTCAGTCTTCAGCCCTCACTCCTCAACAATCAGTTGTCAATCCTCAATCCTCAATAGAATATCCTCAATTCACAGGCTTCAATACTCAATACTCAACCTGCAATCTTCAAATCTCTATCCACAAACATGAATTCTCATCACTCAACCCTCAACACTCAGTCCCCAATCCTCAATCCTCAATCCTCAATTCTCAATCCTCAATCGTCAATCCTCAATCCCCAATACTCAATCTTCAATCCTCAATCCTCAATCCTCAATCCTCAATCCTCAATCTTCAATCATTAATATTCAATCTTCAATCCTCAATCCTCAATCCTCAATACTCAACCCTCAATCCCCAATGCTCAATCCTCAATACCCAATTCTCAGCCTTCAAACCTCAATTCTCAATCCTCAATCGTCAATCTTCAATCCTCAATACTCAAACTTCAATCCTCAATCCTGAATCCTCAATCCTCAATCCTCAATCCTCAATCTTCAATGCTCAATACTCAAACTGCAATCCTCAATCCTCAGTCCTCACTCCTCAACCCTCATTCATCAGTCCTCAATACCGAATCCTCAATCTTCAGTCCTCAATCCTCAATCCTCAATTCTCAATCCTCAATCCTCAATCCTCAGACTTCAAACGCCAATACTCAACCCTCTGTCCTCGTCCTCAATCCACAACCCCCAATCCTCAATCCTCAATCTTCAATCATTAATATTCAATCTTCAATCCTCAATCCTCAATCCTCAATCCTCAACCCTCAATCCCCAGTGCTCAATCCTCAATACCCAATCCTCAGTCTTCAATCCTCAATCCTCAATCCTCAATCCTCAATCCCCAAATCTCAGTCCTCAATCCTCAATCTTCAATCCTCAATACTCAATCTTCAATCTTCAATCCTCAATCCTCAATCCTCAATCTTCAATCCTCAATACTGAATCTTCAATCGTCAATCTTCAATCCTCAATGTTCAATCCGCAATACCCAATCCTCAATCTTCAATACTCAATCCTCAATCCTCAATCCTCAATCCTCAATCTTCAATCCTCAATACTCATCCCTCAATCCTCAACCCTCAATCCTCAATCCTCAATCCACATTCTTCAATCCTCAACACCCAATCCTCAACGTTCAATCCTCAATCCTCAGTCCTCAATTCTCAATCCTCAATCCTCAATCCTCAGATCACAACCATAAAAACTCAACCCTCAGTCCTCGTCCTCAATCCACAACCCTCAATCCTCGATCCTCAATCTTCAATCATCAATATTCAATCTTCAATCCTCAATCCTCAATCATCAATACTCAATCCACAATCCTCAATGTTCAATCCTCGATACCCAATCCTCGATCTTCAATCCTCAATCCTCAATCCTCAATCCTCAATCCTCAATCCTCAATCCTCAGTCCTCAAACCTCAATCCTGAATCCTCAAACCTGAATCCTCAGCCTTCAGCCCTCACTCCTCAACAATCAGTTGTCAATCCTCAATCCTCAATAGAATATCCTCAATTCACAGGTTTCAATACTCAATACTCAACCTGCAATCTTCAAACCTCTATCCACAAACATCAATTCTCATCACTCAACCCTCAACACTCAGTCCCCAATCCTCAATCCTCAATCCTCAATTCTCAATCCTCAATCCTCAATCCTCAATTCCCAATCCTCAATCTTCCATCCTCAATCCTCAATCCTCAATCCTCAATCCTCAATCTTCAATCCTCAATACTCAATCTTCAATCCTCAATCCTCAATCCTCAATCCTCAATCCTCAATCTTCAATCCTCAATACTCAATCTTCAATCCTCAATCCTCAATCCACAATCCTCAATCCTCAATCCTCAATCCTCAATCTTCAATCCTCAATAATCAAACTGCAATCCTCAATCCTCAGTCCTCACTCCTCAATCCTCATTCTTCAATCCTCAATACCGAATCCTCAATCTTCAATCCTCAATCCTCAATCCTCAATTCTCAATCCTGAATCCTCAATCCTCAGACTTCAAACACCAATACTCAACCCTCAGTCCTCGTCCTCAATCCACAACCCTCAATCCTCAATCCTCAATCTTCAATCATTAATATTCATTCTTCAATCCTCAATCCTCAATCCTCAATCCTCAATCCGCAATCCTCAATCCTCAATCTTCAATCCTCAATCCTCATTCTTCAATCCTCAATACCCAATCCTCAATCTTCAATCCTCTATCCTCAATCCTCAATCCTCAGTAATCAATCTCCAATCCTAGATCCTCAATCCCCAATCCTCAATCCTCAATCCTGAATCCTCAATCCTCAATCCTCAATCTTCAATCCTCAATACTCAATCTTCAATCCTCAATCCTCAGTCCTCAAACCTCAATTCTGAATCCCCAATACTCAATCTTCAGACCTCAATACTGAATCTTCAATCCTCAACCGTCAATCCTCATTCCTCAATCCTCAATACTCAATATTCAATCCTCAGTCCCCAATCCTCAATCCTCAATACTCAATCCACAATCCTCAATGTTCAATCCTCAATACCCAAACCTCAATCTTCAATCCTCAATCCTCAATCCTCAATCCTCAATCCTCAATTTTCAATCCTCAATCCTCAGTGCTCAAACCTCAATCCTGAATCCTCAAACCCGAATCCCCATTCGTCAGCCCTCAGTCCTCAACAATGAGTTGTCAATCCTCAATACTGAATAGAATATCATCAATTCACAGTTTTCATTACTCAATACTCAATCTGCAATCTTCAAATCTCTATCCACAAACATCAATTCTCATCACTCAACCCTCAACACTCAGTCCCCGATCCTCAATATTCAATCCTCAATTCTCAATCCTCAATCCACAATCCTCAACGTTCAATCCTCAATACTCAATCTTCAATGCTCAATCCTCAATCCTCAATCCTCAATTCTCAATCCTCAATCGTCAATCCTCAATCCCCAATCCTCAATCTTCAATCCTCAATCCTCAATCCTCAATCCTCATTCCTCAATCCTCAATCCTCAACCCTCAGTCCTCATCCTCAATTCTCAATTCTCAATCCTCAATCCTCAACCCTCAATCCTCAATCTTCAATCCTCAATAATCAATCTCCAATCCTAGACCCTCAATCCCCAATCCTCAATCCTTAATCCTCAATCTTCAGTACTCAATCCCCAGTCCTCAATCTTCAATCCTCAATGCACAATCCTCAATCCTCAATCCTCAATCCTCAATCTTCAATCCTGAATAATCAATCTTCAATCCTCAATCCTGAGTCCTCAACCCTCAATACTCATTCTTCAATCCTCAATACCCAATCCTCAATCTTCAATCCCGAATCCTCAATCCTCAATTCGCAATCCTCAATCCTCAATCCTCAGACCTCAAGTATCAATACTCAGCCCTCAGTGCTCGTCATCAATCCACAACCCTCAATCCTCAATCCTCAATCCTCAATGTTCAATCCGCAATACCCAATCCTCAATCATCAATCCTCAATCCTCAATCCTCAATCCTCGATCCTCAATCCTCAATCCTCAATCCTCAGTCCTCAAATCTCAATCCTCAGACCACATACTCAATCCTCAGTCCTCAATCCTCAGCCCTCTGTCCTCAAACTTCAATCCTCAACCCTCAGACCTCATCCTCAATCCTCAATCCTCAGCCCTCAATCCCCAATCTTCAATCCTCAATACTCAATCTTCAATCCTCAATACTCAATCCTCAATCGTCAATCCTCAATCCCCAATCCTCAATCTTCAATCCTCAATCCTCAATCCTCAATCCTCATTCCTCAAACCTCAATCCTCAATCCCCAGTCCTCAATCTTCAATCCTCAATGCACAATCCTCAATCCTCAATCCTCAGTCCTCAATCCTCAATCCCCAATCCTCAAACCTCAATCCTCAACCGTCAGTCCTCGTCCTCAAACCTCAACACTCAATCGTCAATCCTCAATCTTCAATCATCAATAATCAATCTTCAATCCTCAATCCTCAATCCTCAATCCTCAATCCTCAATCCTCAATATTCTTCGCACAACCCTCAACCATCAATCCTCAATTCTCAATACTCAACAGAATATCCTGAATTCCCATGGTTCAATACTCAATCCACAATATTCAATAATCAAATCTCAACCCTCAAACATCAATTCTCAACACTCAATCCTCAACACTCAGTCCTCTCTCTTCAATCCTCCGTCCTCAATCCTCAATCCTCAATTCTCAAACCTGAATCCTCAATCCTGAATCCTCCATCTTCAGACCTCAGTCCTCAACAATCAGTTGTCAATTCACAATCCTCAATAGAATATCGTCAATTCACAGTTTTCAATACTCAATACTCAATCTGCAATCTTCGAATCTCTATCCACAAACATCAATTCTCATAATTCAGCCCTCAACACTCAGTCCCCAATCCTCAATCTTCAATCCTCAATCCTCAATCCACAGTCCTCAATCCTCATTCCTCAATACTCAATTCTCAATCCTCAATCCTCAGTCCTCAGTCCTCAAACCTCAATCCTCAACACTCAGCCCTCTTCCTCAATCCTCAATCCTCAATTATCAATCCTCAGTCTTCAGCCCTCAGTCCTCAACAATCAGTTGTCAATCATCAATCCTCAATAGAGTATCCTCAAGTCACAGTTTTCAATACTCAATAGTCAATCTGGAATCTTCAGATCTCTATCCACAAACACCAATTCTCATCACTCAACCCTCAACACGCAGTACTCAATGTTCAATCCTCAATCCTCAATTCTCAATCTTCAGACCTCAATACTGAATCTTCAATCCTCAACCCTCAATCCTCAATCCTCAATCCTCAATACTCAATATTCAATCCTCAGTCCCCAATCCTCAATCTTCAATCCTCAATCCTCAATCCTCAGACCTCATCCTCAATCCTCAATCCTCAGCCCTCAATCCTCAATCTTCAATCCTCAATACTCAATCTTCAATCCTCAATCCTCAGTCTTCAAACCTCAATTCTGAATCCCCAATACTCAATCTTCAGACCTCAATACTGAATCTTCAATCCTCAACCCTCAATCCTCATTCCTCAATCCTCAATACTCAATATTCAATCCTCAGTCCCCAATCCTCAATCCTCAATACTCAATCCACAATCCTCAATGTTCAATCCTCAACACCCAAACCTCAATCTTCAATCCTCAATCCTCAACCCTCAATCCTCAATCCTCAATTTTCAATCCTCAATCCTCAGTGCTCAAACCTCAATCCTGAATCCTCAAACCCGAATCCTCATTCGTCAGCCCTCAGTCCTCAACAATGAGTTGTCAATCCTCAATACTGAATAGAATATCATCAACTCACAGTTTTCATTACTCAATACTCAATCTGCAATCTTCAAATCTCTATCCACAAACATCAATTCTCATCACTCAACCCTCAACACTCAGTCCCCAATCCTCAATATTCAATCCTCAATCCTCAATCCTCAATCCACAATCCTCAACGTTCAATCCTCAATACTCAATCTTCAATGCTCATTCCTCAATCCTCAATCCTCAATTCTCAATCCTCAATCGTCAATCCTCAATCCCCAATACTCAATCTTCAATCCCCAATCCTCAATCCTCGGTCCTCAAACCTCAATCGTCCATCTCCAATCCTGAATGCTCAATCTTCAATCCTCAATCCTCAATCCTCAATCCTCAATCCTCAATCCTTATTCTTCAATCCTCAATCCTCAATCCTGAATCCTCAGACCTCAAACATCAATACTCAACCGTTAGTCCTCGTCCACAATCCTCAACCCCAATACTCAATCCTCAATCTTCAATTCTCAATCCTCAACCCTCAATCCTCAATCTTCAATCCTCAATACTCAATCTTCAATCCCTGATCCTCAATCCTCAATCCTCAATCCACATTCTTCAATCCTCAACACCCAATCCTCAATCTTCGATCCTCAATCCTCAATCCTCAATCCTCCATCTTCAATCCTCAATACTCAATCTTCAATCCTCGATCCTCAATCCTCAATCCTCAATCCTCATTCTTCAATCCTCAACACCCAATCCTCAGTCTTCAATCCTCAATCCTCAATCCTCAATTCTCAATCCTCATTCCTCAATCCTCAGACCTCAAACATCAATACTCAACCCTCAGTCCTCGTCCTCAATTCGCAACCCTCAATCGTCGATCGTCAAACTTCAATCATCAATATTCAATCTTCAATCCTCAATCCTCAATCCTCAATACTCCATCCTCAATCCTCAATGTTCTATCCTCAATACGCAATCCTCAACCTTCAATCCTCAATCCTCAATGCTCAATCCTCAATCCTCAATCCTCAATCCCCAGTGCTCGAACCTCAATCCTGAATCCACAATCCTGAACCCTCAATATTCAGCACTCAGACCTCAACAATCAGTTGTGAATCCTCAATCCTCAATAGAATATCCTCAATTCACAGGTTTCGATACTCAATACTCAGCCTGCAATCTTCAAATCTCTATCCACAAACATCAATTCTCATCACTCAACCCTCAATATTCAACGCACAACCCTCAAACATCAATCCTCAGTACTCAACCATCAATCCTCAATTCTCAATACTCAATAGAATATCCTGAATTCTCATGGTTCAATACTCAATCCACAATATCCAATAATCAAATCTCAATCCTCATTCTTCAATCCTCAACACCCATCCTCAGTCTTCAATCCTCAATCCTCAATCCTCAATTCTCAATCCTCATTCCTCAATCCTCAGACCTCAAACATCAATACTCAACCCTCAGTCCTCGTCCTCAATTCGCAACCCTCAATCGTCGATCGTCAAACTTCAATCATCAATATTCAATCTTCAATCCTCAATCCTCAATCCTCAATACTCAATCCTCAATCCTCAATGTTCTATCCTTAATACGCAATCCTCAACCATCAATCCTCAATCCTCAGTCCTCAATCCTCAATCCTCAATCCTCAATCCCCAGTCCTCAAACCTCAATCCTGAATCCACAATCCTGAACCCTCCATCTTCGGACCTCAGTCCTCAACAATCAGTTGTCAATTCACAATCCTCAATAGAATATCGTCAATTCACAGTTTTCAATACTCAATACTCAATCTGCAATCTTCGAATCTCTATCCACAAACATCAATTCTCATAATTCAGCCCTCAACACTCAGTCCCCAATCCTCAATCTTCAATCCTCAATCCTCAATCCTCGGTCCTCAAACCTCAATCGTCCATCTCCAATCCTGAATGCTCAATCTTCAATCCTCAATCCTCAATCCTCAATCCTCAATCCTCAATCCTTATTCTTCAATCCTCAATCCTCAATCCTCAATCCTCAGACCTCAAACATCAATACTCAACCGTTAGTCCTCGTCCACAATCCTCAACCCCCAATACTCAATCCTCAATCTTCAATTCTCAATCCTCAACCCTCAATCCTCAATCTTCAATCCTCAATACTCAATCTTCAATCCTCGATCCTCAATCCTCAATCCTCAATCCTCATTCCTCAATCCTCAGACCTCAAACATCAATACTCAACCCTCAGTCCTCGTCCTCAATCCGCAACCCTCAATCGTCGATCCTCAATCTTCAATCATCAATATTCAATCTTCAATCCTCAATCCTCAATCCTCAATACTCAATCCTCAATCCTCAATCCTCAATCCTCAATCCTCAATACCCAGTCCTCAAACCTCAATCCTGAATCCACAATTCTGAACCCTCAATATTCAACCCTCAGACTTCAACAATCAGTTGTGAATCCTCAATCCTCAATAGAATATCCTCAATTCACAGGTTTCAATACTCAATACTCAGCCTGCAATCTTCAAATCTCTATCCACAAACATCAATTCTCATCACGCAACCCTCAATATTCAACGCACAACCCTCAACCATCAATACACAATACTCAACCATCAATCCTCAATTCTCAATACTCAATAGAATATCCTGAATTCTCATGGTTCAATACTCAATCCACAATATCCAATAATCAAATCTCAATCCTCAAACATCAATTCTCAACACACAATCCTCAACACTCTGTCCTCTCTCTTCAATCCTCCATCCTCAATCCTCAATCCTCAAGCGTCAATCCTCAAGCCCAATCCTCAATCTTCAATCCCCAATCCTCAATCCTCAATCCTCAGTCCTCAATCTTCGATCCTCAATACTCAATCTTCAATCCTCAATCCTCAATCCTCAATCCTCAATCCTCAATCCTCAATCCTCAATCTTCAATCCTCAATACTCAATCCTCAATCCTCAATCCTCAATCCACATTCTTCAATCCTCAACACCCAATCCTCAATCTTCAATCCTCAATCCTCAGTCCTCAATTCTCAATCCTCAATCCTCAATCCTCAGACCACAAACATCAAGACTCAACCCTCAGTCCTCGTCCTCAATCCACAACCCTCAATCCTCGATCCTCAATCTTCAATCATGAATATTCAATATTCAATCCTCAATCCTCAATCATCAATACTCAATCCACAATCCTCAATGTTCAATCCTCGACACCCAATCCTCAATCTTCAATCCTCAATCCTCAATCCTCAATCCTCAGTCCTCAATCCTCAATCCTCAGTCCTCAAACCTCAATCCTGAATCCTCAAACCTGAATCCTCAGCCTTCAGCCCTCACTCCTCAACAATCAGTTGTCAATCCTCAATCCTCAATAGAATATCCTCAATTCACAGGTTTCAATACTCAATACTCAACCTGCAATCTTCAACTCTCTATCGACAAACATCAATTCTCATCACTCAACCCCCAACACTCAGTACCCAATCCTCAATCCTCAATCCTCAATTCTCAATCCTCAATCGTCAATCCTCAATTACCAAACCTCAATGTTCAATCCTCAATACCCAATCCTCAATCTTCAATCATCTATCCTCAATCCTCAATTCTCAATCCTCAATCCTCAATCCTCAGACCTCAAACAGCAATACTCTATCCTCAGTCCTCGTCCTCAATCCACAACCATCAATACTGAATCCTCAACCTTCAGTCATCAATATTCAATCTTCAGTCCTCAATCCTCAATCCTCAATCCTCAAACCTCAATCCTCAACCGTCAGTCCTCGTTCTCAAACCTCAACACTCAATCCTCAATCCTCAATCTTCAATCATCAATATCCAATCTTCGATCCTCCATCCTCAATCCTCAATCCTCAAGCGTCAATCCTCAGTCCTCAATCCTCAATCCTCAGTAATCAATCCTCAATCTTCAATACTGAATCGTCAATCCTCAGTCCTCAATCCTCAATCCTCAATCCTCGTTCCTCAAACCTCAATCCTCAACCCTCAGTCCTCACACTCAATTCTCAATTCTCAATCCTCAATCCTCAATCCTCAATCTTCAATCCTCAATAATCAATCTCCAATCCTAGATCCTCAATCCCCAATCCTCAATTATTAATCCTCAGTCCTCAATCCTCAATCCTCAATCCTCAAACCTCAATCCTCAACCGTCAGTTCACGTCCTCAATCCTCAACCCTCAATCCTCAATCCTCAATCTTCAATCCTCAATACTCAATATTCAATCCTCAATCCACAATCCTCAATCCTCAATCTTGAATCCTCAATCCTCAGCCCTCAGTCCTCAACCCACATTCTTCAATCCGCAATACCCAATCCTCAATCTACAATACTCAATACTCAATCCTCAATTCTCAATCCTCAATCCTCTGCCCTCAGTCCTCAAACCACAATCCTCAACCCTCAGCCCTCATCCTCAATCCTCAATCCTCAATTCTCAATCCTCAATCCTCAATCTTCAATCCTCAATACTCAATCTTCAATAATCAATCCTCAATTCTCAATCCTCAATACTCAATCCTCAATCGTCAATACTCAATCCTCAATCCTCAATCTTCAATCCTCAATACTCAATCTTCAATCCTCAATCCACAATTCTCAATCCTCAATGCTCAATACTCAATCGTCAATCCTCAATCCCCAATCCTCAATCTTCAATCCTAAATCCTCAATCCTCAATCCTCAATCCTCAATCTTCAATCCTCAATACTCAATCCTCAATCCTCAATCCTCGATCCTCAGTCCTCAATCCTCAATCCTCAATCCTCAATGCTCAATCCGCAATACCCAATCCTCAATCTTCAATCCTCAATCCTCAATCCTCAATCCTCAATCCTCAGACCTCAAACCTTAATCCTGAATCCTCAATCCTGAATCCTCAATCTTCAGCCCTCAGTCCTCAACAATCAGTTGTCAATCCCCAATCCTCAATGGAATATCATCAATTCACAGTTTTCAATACTCAATACTCAATCTGCAATCTTCAAATCTCAATCCACAAACATCAATTCTCATCACTCAACACTCAACACTCCGTCCCCAATCCTCAATCTTCAATCCTCAATCCTCAATCCTCAATACTCAATCCTCAATATTCAATCCTCAATACTCAATCTTCAATCATCAATACTCAATCTTCAATCCTCAATCCTCAATCCTCGGTCCTTAATCCTCAATCGCCAATCTCCAATCCTGAATACTCAATCTTCAATCCTCAATACTCAATCTACAATCCTCAATCCTCAGTCCTCAAACCTCAATTCTGAATCCTCAAATCTCAATTCTGAATCCTCAATCCTGAACCCTCAATCTTCAGCTCTCAGTCCTCAACAATCAGTTGTCAATCCTCAATCCTCAATAGAATATACTCAATTCACAGTTTTCAATACACAATACTCAACCTGCAATCTTCGAATCTCTATCCACAAACATCAATTCTCATCACTCAACCCTCAACACTCAGTCCTCAATGTTCAATACTCAATCATCAATTCTCAATCTTCAATCCTGAATACTGAACCTTCAATCCTCAGTCCCCAATCCTCAATTTTCAACCCTCAATCCTCAATCCTCAATCCTCAATCCTCAATCCTCAATCCTCAATCCTCAATCCTCAATCCTCAGTCCTCAAACCTTAATCCTGAATCCTCAATCCTGAATCCTCAATCTTCATCCCTCAGTCCTCAACAATCAGTTGTCAATCACCAATCCTCAATGGAATATCATCAATTCACAGTTTTCAATACTCAATACTCAATCTGCAATCTTCAAATCTCTATACACAAACATCAATTCTCATCTTTCAACACTCAACACACCGTCCCCAATCCTCAATCTTCAATCCTCAACCCTCAATCCCCAATGCTAAATCCTCAATTCCCAATCCTCAGTCTTCAATCCTCAATCCTCAATCCTCAATCCTCAATCCTCAACTCTCAGTCCTCAATCCTCAATCTTCGATCCTCAATACTCAATCTTCAATCTTCGATCCTCAATCCTCAATCCTCAATCTTCAATCCTCAATACTGAATCTTCAATCCTCAATCTTCAATACTCAATGTTCAATCCGCAATACCCAATCCTCAATCTTCAATACTCAATCCTCAATCCTCAATCCTCAATCCTCAATCTTCAATCCTCAATACTCAACCTTCAATCCTCAATCCTCAATCCTCAATCCTCAATCCACAGTCTTCAATCCTCAACACCCAATCCGCAATCTTCAATCCTCAATCCTCAGTCCTCAATTCTCAATCCTCAATCCTCAATCCTCAGACCTCAAACATCAATACTCAACCCTCAGTCCTCGTCCTCAATCCACAACCCTCAATCCTCGATCCTCAATCTTCAATCATCAATATTCAATCTTCAATCCTCAATCCTCAATCATCAATACTCAATCCACAATCCTCAATGTTCAATCCTCAATACCCAATCCTCAATCTTCAATCCTCAATCCTCAATCCTCAATCCTCAATCCTCAATCCTCAATCCTCAGTCCTCAAACCTCAATCCTGAATCCTCAAACCTGAATCCTCAGTCTTCAGCCCTCACTCCTCAACAATCAGTTGTCAATCCTCAATCCTCAATAGAATATCCTCAATTCACAGGCTTCAATACTCAATACTCAACCTGCAATCTTCAAATCTCTATCCACAAACATGAATTCTCATCACTCAACCCTCAACACTCAGTCCCCAATCCTCAATCCTCAATCCTCAATTCTCAATCCTCAATCGTCAATCCTCAATCCCCAATACTCAATCTTCAATCCTCAATCCTCAATCCTCAATCCTCAATCCTCAATCTTCAATCATTAATATTCAATCTTCAATCCTCAATCCTCAATCCTCAATACTCAACCCTCAATCCCCAATGCTCAATCCTCAATACCCAATTCTCAGCCTTCAAACCTCAATTCTCAATCCTCAATCGTCAATCTTCAATCCTCAATACTCAAACTTCAATCCTCAATCCTGAATCCTCAATCCTCAATCCTCAATCCTCAATCTTCAATGCTCAATACTCAAACTGCAATCCTCAATCCTCAGTCCTCACTCCTCAACCCTCATTCATCAGTCCTCAATACCGAATCCTCAATCTTCAGTCCTCAATCCTCAATCCTCAATTCTCAATCCTCAATCCTCAATCCTCAGACTTCAAACGCCAATACTCAACCCTCTGTCCTCGTCCTCAATCCACAACCCCCAATCCTCAATCCTCAATCTTCAATCATTAATATTCAATCTTCAATCCTCAATCCTCAATCCTCAATCCTCAACCCTCAATCCCCAGTGCTCAATCCTCAATACCCAATCCTCAGTCTTCAATCCTCAATCCTCAATCCTCAATCCTCAATCCCCAAATCTCAGTCCTCAATCCTCAATCTTCAATCCTCAATACTCAATCTTCAATCTTCAATCCTCAATCCTCAATCCTCAATCTTCAATCCTCAATACTGAATCTTCAATCGTCAATCTTCAATCCTCAATGTTCAATCCGCAATACCCAATCCTCAATCTTCAATACTCAATCCTCAATCCTCAATCCTCAATCCTCAATCTTCAATCCTCAATACTCATCCCTCAATCCTCAACCCTCAATCCTCAATCCTCAATCCACATTCTTCAATCCTCAACACCCAATCCTCAACGTTCAATCCTCAATCCTCAGTCCTCAATTCTCAATCCTCAATCCTCAATCCTCAGATCACAACCATAAAAACTCAACCCTCAGTCCTCGTCCTCAATCCACAACCCTCAATCCTCGATCCTCAATCTTCAATCATCAATATTCAATCTTCAATCCTCAATCCTCAATCATCAATACTCAATCCACAATCCTCAATGTTCAATCCTCGATACCCAATCCTCGATCTTCAATCCTCAATCCTCAATCCTCAATCCTCAATCCTCAATCCTCAATCCTCAGTCCTCAAACCTCAATCCTGAATCCTCAAACCTGAATCCTCAGCCTTCAGCCCTCACTCCTCAACAATCAGTTGTCAATCCTCAATCCTCAATAGAATATCCTCAATTCACAGGTTTCAATACTCAATACTCAACCTGCAATCTTCAAACCTCTATCCACAAACATCAATTCTCATCACTCAACCCTCAACACTCAGTCCCCAATCCTCAATCCTCAATCCTCAATTCTCAATCCTCAATCCTCAATCCTCAATTCCCAATCCTCAATCTTCCATCCTCAATCCTCAATCCTCAATCCTCAATCCTCAATCTTCAATCCTCAATACTCAATCTTCAATCCTCAATCCTCAATCCTCAATCCTCAATCCTCAATCTTCAATCCTCAATACTCAATCTTCAATCCTCAATCCTCAATCCACAATCCTCAATCCTCAATCCTCAATCCTCAATCTTCAATCCTCAATAATCAAACTGCAATCCTCAATCCTCAGTCCTCACTCCTCAATCCTCATTCTTCAATCCTCAATACCGAATCCTCAATCTTCAATCCTCAATCCTCAATCCTCAATTCTCAATCCTGAATCCTCAATCCTCAGACTTCAAACACCAATACTCAACCCTCAGTCCTCGTCCTCAATCCACAACCCTCAATCCTCAATCCTCAATCTTCAATCATTAATATTCATTCTTCAATCCTCAATCCTCAATCCTCAATCCTCAATCCGCAATCCTCAATCCTCAATCTTCAATCCTCAATCCTCATTCTTCAATCCTCAATACCCAATCCTCAATCTTCAATCCTCTATCCTCAATCCTCAATCCTCAGTAATCAATCTCCAATCCTAGATCCTCAATCCCCAATCCTCAATCCTCAATCCTGAATCCTCAATCCTCAATCCTCAATCTTCAATCCTCAATACTCAATCTTCAATCCTCAATCCTCAGTCCTCAAACCTCAATTCTGAATCCCCAATACTCAATCTTCAGACCTCAATACTGAATCTTCAATCCTCAACCGTCAATCCTCATTCCTCAATCCTCAATACTCAATATTCAATCCTCAGTCCCCAATCCTCAATCCTCAATACTCAATCCACAATCCTCAATGTTCAATCCTCAATACCCAAACCTCAATCTTCAATCCTCAATCCTCAATCCTCAATCCTCAATCCTCAATTTTCAATCCTCAATCCTCAGTGCTCAAACCTCAATCCTGAATCCTCAAACCCGAATCCCCATTCGTCAGCC